>NC_139230.1:117574326-118211326 GCF_977018435.1 Lepisma saccharinum
AATTCACGAACTTTAATTTTCGATAATTGAATCTAGCATAGCTTTCTTGCATTTCAATAAATATTCCATTTTGTAACTTTTTTAAAAATTTTCCATTCTTTATTTTTTTGTTCCTTATCAGAAGAATTGTTTTGATACAAATTTTGTCGATCTTAACTATGCGCAAGCTAGTTAATGAATACAACCTGTAATATCTCTATTCTTAAATCTATTATTTTTATCTTTTCATGTAACAGTAACAATACAATATTAACTTATTAACACAATTATGAATGAACCTATGAAATATATTTACGTGTAATTTTAAACATTAGTGTTATTATTTGGCTCTTCAGCCTCTGAAATATATTTCTGGATACGTGCCTGATGTTGTCACATTTATTCCACTTAAAAAATAAATCATTTGCATTTTGTTTGACAAGTTAACCGACTAATCCAGAGGATATCAAACTGTGTAGCAGTTAGTCACAAAAAATATTTGTCGCCATGAAAAAATGCCATGCCATGAATTAAAAAATAAAGAATGCCATGCCTTGCCTTTTTCTATAAGAAAAACTGTGTTCGTTCAGGCTACACACAAAAGAAACTTCGATCTCAAGTGTATATTCCTTTCCCGGATTCTCTGGAGTAAGGGAACGCGAACGAGTTCTGTGCGCATGTTGAAGGGTGTGCGCCTCGTCCAATGAACGCGCGGAAGGGAGGGGCATCCACGGGGGGGGAAGGGTGCTCATTTGCGGTCCAGTAGTTCCGTAGTAAACATGTCAGCTCGCAAATCTAGGGGAACTCTGCATTCAGTGTTCGAGAACAACATGTTTGAAAAGTTTAAAACACATGGCTTTTTTTTTACAAATGTTTAAAACAAAGGGTTTGAAACATGTTTTTCATACTTGTTTAAAACTCATTTTGATACATGATATTTCAGAGTTTGTGGTTATTTGCGTTTTTTGAAAATGTATGTTTAAATTTGTTTTAATCTTTTTTCTGTTCTTCGTAGCATCAAAAGACAAATAAACGTGCAATATTATTTGTTATTTGTGTAAAACAATACACTGGCCATTGTTAAGAATAAAATAAGAAATTGGCAGCAGAAAGCGTTTTGCTTTACGGCCGTTACACCGCGCAGCACTTCGTTGCTTTCATCCCGCACCCTTCTCCACCCAGTCTGGCCCCACCCACAAGCTTTCCCCTCTGCGCGTCGCTACTCCAGAGAATCCGGAAAAGCAGTATAGTGTGGCTGCGACGCCAAGGGTCCCCGGTTCGAATCCCGCTCGGGCATGGTTGTTTGTGAATGTCCATTCATCAATTTCATCATTTCATCACTCATCCACATCTTCGCAAATTAGCCAAGAGGCACAAAACGCGAAGTAAAATGAAATAAATCAAATCAAGTGTAGTGTGTTTGGGGAAATACCTCCTCCATAACATATACGTGGTTTCTCCCCAGAAGTCGCAACTTCATATAAATATATCGTGGTGGTGGTCAAGATTGACAATATTTTTTTTTTTTGCGCATAATGTGTATACTTCTTGAGGAATTAAGAGGGTAGAAAGTCAGCGCCTATTCTTGTTCCACAAATAATATAAAAGTATACAAATATGTAGAGCGAAACACGAACTGGCTTCCTTTCACACATTCTCACATTTCTAGTGAGATATACATAACGTATCAATCCATAAGATTGTATGTTTATTTTATTAAGTCTCTCTGAACACTTCATGTTGACCAGGGCATTCACTTGTTTTTCTCAGCTGTCTCAAGCCTCTTAGGCATGTTTACAATGTATTGTGTTGTGCCATGCAAACCTCCTGAGCATTCAGGAACAGGTAACACTTCTGGTTTTAGAGTCAGCGGTTTGCATGGTAGCAATTATGATAATCACACGATTCGTCGATTCGGCATCGAGGAAGAGCTCGATGGCCAGGGAATATAGAGGTGAGACAAGCTGGGAGGTGACTGGACTTTGGGCATTGAGTTGGTAGAGAGAGGTGGTCAGCAAGGCAGGAGTTCGATAGTGGAAGCACGCTTTGGTCAGCATAAGAGAGAAGCTTACAGAGGACTTCGCTATTTTCATTCAGCTAAGAGACTTCAGTTAGACAGGTAATTATCCTACACCTAGCCATGATACAGGTTCAACGGTTCACAAAATCCAGCGAGTGACCATTGTATTTTCAGTAGTTTAATTCCTTTGTGTAATTTGTACCTTTCGCATGCCAAGCGATAACTCGTCATGTCAATGACGAGTGGTCTCATCAAGAGGATGAATGATGAGTAGTTTACATCACCCCATCAATTAACTGGTTAACCTGCTAGATACTCTTAAGATCCCACGAACACTAAGGTTCGTTACGTGGTGGAGATTAGCGGGTCTTTTCATTTTTTCAGAAATGAAAAGAAATTTTTAACCAGTTTAAATTCAACCCCACCCCAAATATTGACACATGGTCAAATCCCACCCCAAAATTTTGCTCATTTATTTAGTTTCTTTAGTATGTCCTTGCCATATTTTATTTTGAAAATACATAGGGCTTAAAGGTTTTAAAATTAATGGGGGGAGAAGAATTTATATATGCCATGATAGATGTTTAATCTAACATGAGGATGAATTCGATTAAATTTATCGACTTCAAGTTTGGGTCGATAATCAGCGAAATGTAAGAATGCGGAGGAACTGCGCCCTAGCTCCGTCGCGGTTACCCGCGTCGGGCTGGCGCTATGGTATCAGGAGCGTCCGGCAGTCCGCGTGGCGGAAGGTTCGATGTCGGATTTTAGGGATGCCCATTTCATCAAAAATGTGGCCGGCCCAGGGACGTCCGTGGACGATTCCCTATCAATCTGCTCCTGGTAGCTCTGTGGTTCACTCACGAACCCGGTACCATGGCTACGACAAATTCCCACCTGGGAAATTTTTACCATCCAGAATTTTAAATAAGGAAGAAGGGAAAGGCATTTAGATTTGATGATTTCTTGCATTGACAGTGATTTTAGAACGTAAAAGGTAGGAACATTTTTTTTATATGATCTTGAATACGAAAATTATTACAACGTTGGTTATGAGGATGCAGTAAGCTACAGTAAACAGTAAACGAATTTTTATCCTTAACATTTTAATGAATTAATAACGTGGATTACAAGTGGATTTTAAAGTTATATTATGAATGAGGAAAATAAATTAGTGCCACCGAGTCAGAGTCAATCGGCACTATGGTGCATTTTAACGAGTCATGGCACAGAGTATGCTTGTTTGAGTCAATATTTTGTTATTGTTATTACTATTAATTGAGATTTCTTAAAAGTTTAATTTAAATTTTGTTTAAAACTGACCGTAACTTGTAAAGGATTTAGAATGCTTGAACTATAACTGCTAAGACTATTGCAAAGAGGATATTACATTTTATACATATATAGTTTTGGGAACGAATAAGGCCCCGAGGACCACTCATTTATATTCTTAATGACTGAAGTCTCCTAGCACCTCTTGAAGGGAGCTTGGATTAAGGATATAGTCAAGTTTATACGAAATAGTCACTTGCCTTATGTTACCTTAACTTCCGCATACATTGCCTGAAAATTTTAATCCATGTTAATATGTAAAGAAACGAAACGCTAATTATATTCCTCGACACGCTGTACAATTATGTCCGCTATTACGCCAGGCGTATATAGTTAGAGTGGCGTACCGTGATTTAGGGTATAAACCACCCGATTAATTAAAAGTTCTAGTTGAGAAGTAATAGATGTATAAATATCCTTAGCACGTTGTAGCTTCGAACGTTAAAAACTTTAAAATGCATGTCAATGACGAGTGGTCTCATCAAGAGGATGAATGATGAGTAGTTTACATCACCCCATCAATTAACTGGTTAACCTGCTAGATACTCTTAAGATCCCACGAACACTAAGGTTCGTTACGATAAATAGTTACGTATTTCACAGTAGAAATGTAGGTACACAATTATTAAATACATATATATGTAAGGAAACATCCGACCCTAGCTTTTCCACGGTTATGTAGTGATATGCACTGCAAGAAATAACCATAATTACGGCTACATCGCATACAGCCAACGGGTTCTTGTCGTACACGGAGCTGTGTGGCTTCACTCGTCCGCAGCTCGTCATTTATCTACATATATATATATATATATATATATATATATATATATATATATATATATATATATATATATCTTTGGGTTACGTAGACCATCTGCGCACAGTAATAATGCAGTGCCTTGAATAACGTTGTGTAGAAAATGGCACTGTTCTGGGCTGTCTGGCTGGTCTCACTCGAATATGATACCGCTAGGGACGCTGGTGTCGGTACAGCTGCATGGCATTCGTCTGCTTATAATGGAAGTAAATGGAGGTTTCGCTGCAAATCTGATTATTTTACATGAGAGCATTTCTATGAATGTGATAATTGCTATGATATTTGGTACAGTGGTCGCGAAGACATTAACGAACATTCTAGACTGTCGATCACGTCGTGTTATCGTCATACTTTCATCAATAATACGGGAGAAAAAATACGCGTGGGATGTTCTTGGTAACTAAACTTTTGTGTACAATTAGGTTCATCATCATTTCTTTTAAAGATATACACACTGAAGTATTTGTATTTTTGATATTTACTGTCTCTTTTCTTCCGCTTTAAATTAATCGCGAAGATGATGATAATGATGTTTGCATGAAACGACAAGGGGAACTCCACAAAACTTCCTTAGTGCCATCGACATGAGTGTAAGGATACTTTCATATAAATGGGACAATCGACACGGGATGATCACACTGATGTGACTAGTCACACAGACACTTCCAGACTGTAAAATAGCATTAATTGCGTATGAGGGTCCAAACAGCAAACGACACTTTCATATGGAGTATTCGCTTGCTACTTGTTACTTCGGTCGGAATTTTTCTTATAGGAAGGGTGCTCAGACCGAAGCGACGCGCTACAGGGGGAGTTCCCAACTAAGTGACAGGCGACATGGTGCCTTCAGTCTATTAGCAAGAGTTTGCTGCGAACAACAGATCTATACCTTGGTACAACCTATCTTGACAGTGACGTCAGCTGGGACCAGTGTTGCCAGGTCTACTGATTTCGCAGGAGATTTCCTGATTTTCAGCACGGTCTACTGATCTCCTGAGAAGTTTCATGAAAATGTGGAAATCTCCTGATTTTTTGCTTCCTTAAATATTTATAATGAACAATTATTTTAAAAAAATGGAAAGTTGATTTAAAATTTACATATTCAGCTGATGGAATGCAAAGACCCATGAATATTCTGCAGAGAGAGAGAGAGGGGTGGTGGAGGACGGTTATACCATAGAATATGGTTATACCAGGCTTGATGACATTGGGAAAGACGCGCGGCTTCTTGAGCCCATTGTGCATTGGGAACTCCAACACGGGTGTCCCATCGGGTGTGGTTTTTGTCAAAGGGGAGGTAACTGAAAACTGGTTACAACTAAATACCAATGTTGCCACCCACACATAGGAACAAGTTTTCAGTTTTATGGTAGTGTTTATTGCAACTCGGATAAAAAGGGAGTCCACATAACGAATGCAGCTAAAGGTTATGGTTACAAAAGCTCTTAGTAAACTGTCGATTGATTGATTTGGTTTATTTTACTTCGCATTTCTGCCACTTTTGGTTAATCGCGAAGACGAGGATGAATGATGATATGATGAAATTGATAAAGAGACAACCGTGCCCAGGTCGAGATTCGATCCCGATACGGCCGAACCCTGGGGTCGAGTGGTTAGCACATCGCGCTGCGACGCCAAGGGTCCCGGGTTCGAATCCCGCTCGGGCTTGTTGTCCATTCATCAATTTCATCATTTCATCACTCATCCCCATCAAATTTGCCAAGAAGCACAAAACGCGAAGTAAAATAAACTAAATCAATAAATCGATCCCGAGACGGGATCCCTGATGTCATAGCGCTGTGCTAACTACTCAGCCACGGAGGTCGGCTTAGTAAACTGCTGTTGCAGACTTATACCTATGCTTGTACGTCGCAGTCTCTTAACTTAGAAATAATAGTTCATGATTTTATTTAAGCCATTTCTGAGCATAACTGCTACTACAATTGGTCTTATGTCCCTTTATACTCAATCAATCCTGTGGCGGTAGAAATTCTCTTTCCCGATTTTATACCAGATAATTTTCGAATGCAAAAGGCGATTTAATTAACATTTACATTGTCTGGAGAGACTGGGAAAAAAGTTGAAGAAAAAACCTGCGACTTGTCTGATACTGGTTCCCGGGTTCAAATCCCGGACTGGGCATGGATGCTCTTTGTGAGTGTCCCTTCATCAATTTCACATCTTTATGATTAGACAAATGTGGCAGATGCGAAGTAAAATAAAACAAATCAATCAATCAATCAATCTGTCTAATACTGGTTGGTTACCTTCCTTGATTGAAAGTAAAATTTTAATTCAAGGATATTTCGGGGGTTCAGGCATGATAGCCCTTCTCCATTACCATTAATGCGAGTATGCTTTGAATGTGTTGTTAAAAAAAACTGTGGGCGTTCTTACATCCTCTAACTTTGTCTAATTTTAAATAAAAGCAAGCTAAGGTGTTATCAGGTAGAGTAATTCAAAAATATATCCCCGAATGCGTAGTGGCTGAAGCTCTAGTCTTAGTTAACACAAAAATCACGAAATGTTTCCATAAACTTCTAAACGCCAAGTACATAAATCCACGCACAGTCACAACCATTTATTTTAGAATATTTCTGAGAGATGAACAGAAAATCGAGGTCGTATTTTTTTTAGTACTGTCACTTGCACCCCCTCTGTTTTGGCACTCGATCATCGCCACTGGTTGGGGGAAACTGTACCTCTACTTTAGGTGAATTAAGAGGGTGGGGTTATCGTACCACTTGAAGTACAAATTCATAATAAAATTTGTATTAATATAACAGTATTATCTTTTGATATCTAAAATTAATAATTAACGTTCAATAATGATAGTGGAAAGCTTTTCCCACTCAACCCCCCCCCCCCCGCAGAACGTTGATAATACGCTATTATTAGTTCTTCTGATTTTTTAAGCAGATCTCCTAATTTTTCAGGAGATCTCCCGATTTTTTAATATATGACCTGGCAACGCTGGCTGGGACCGCACTGCAAATTGACGTATCACTCCGCGCCAAGCATGAAAAATTCTCTCCATCACATTTACGTCTGAGAGTCCGCAGGGAAAGTACATAGAAGGAGCGGAATGTTCTTATGTGCAGCTGATCTTCATGCGGAAAAATGTCGATGCTTGGCGCTAACGAACTCGTACAAACACGAAAAGATAAACAAATTACACAGTTAAAAATATATTTGGAATGAGAAACTAAAGAACGTTTAATGTTTTGAATACGTGCATTAAACGAAGCATTACCAGTCTTCCACGAAAGCCAGTCTTGATGTATTTTTTTCTCGAAGCATTGTTTGGTACATTCTCATTGCGAACAGAATGATAGGATTATCCATTATCCATGACAATTACGCTATTTTGGTTGCAGTTTGGGTAGAATATCGACGAACCACGTCTCAGAACGCTGCCTCAACGCATTTTCTTGAACGAAACAACAAACAAACACTTTCCACAAAACCATCTTCGATTCCTAAATACACAACAATGAACCTTCCCTTTTTTCGCCTAAGGCTGAACTCTGAGCCTAGATGGAAAGCATACCAGGCACGTATCTAAAAATACATTTCGGGGAGGGTCTGACCAAGTGTTTCAATAATAATAATAATAATAATATAATTAGAATAATTATATTGAATTAAAATAATATTAATTGAATATGTAAATTAATTAATATTGCATTGCTGTTATTACATGAATAGGTAAAAATGGTAAAAGAATAGAATAAGAACATCCATTCATTATGTAACTTACGTGTAGTTAAGATCGTCAAAATTTGTGGAAAAGCAACAGCCTTGGCAAGGAAATTAATGTCAAATAGATATACGCGTAGAATTGAATATTTATTGAATAACAACAAAAGAACTTAGATCATATTGTATTAGGCAAAAATAATTATACTCTGATCACTTTTAATTGCCTATTGGAATTGACGAAAAGTGAAATTGATTATTAATATTTCGTGAATTATCATCATCATAAGTAGTAATGTGCATAAATCTTTGGAAGCCGTATGAGCCAAATTCCTTGCCTTTCAATAAGTTCAGCGGGGTATAACCACCGATTTATAACAAACGCTAAGGAGTTATATTTTGAATATTTAACTTTAATACGTGGTAAGTCTTTCGGGGGAGGTCCGAATCTCTGCTTCCCCTAAATACATCCTTGCAATGTGAAGCAACTGTTGTGCCCTCCCAGGCTATGTTTACAGAATGCCCGAAGGTCGGTATTAACTCATGAGTCATTCCATGCCAAATCAACACAGATATGTGAAATTTCCAACCTGACCATCTCCGATTTTCATGAAATTTGGGGAGTTGAAACTATGCATGGAACTTAGTAACTATGGATTTTTTTAGTCTCGTGCGTTTTGTAATTGTTAAATTATTCAAGGTCAAAGTTAGCATAAATTGCTCTTTTTGAGCCCGCTTAGCTATACCAAATGTGCTGTAACTCCGCCAGTATTTAACCTAGGAAGCTCAAATAAAGCTTATTGTACAGGGAATTTAAAAAGCTTTCCAGTGATGTATAACAAGCCTACCTTTGGATAAAAATATAATTTTGTCACGTGACCTTGGCTTTGACTTAGAATATCTCAAAACATGTCATCACCAAAAATCGTGAAAAAAAAATATTTTTGGTCCATCATGCCATACTATAAAACATATCGAAAAATCATTCTGGGACTACAATGTGATCAGAAGATACAAAATAATATGTGTAATTATGTGACTGATAAAAGCGCCATTACATGAACTATGACGAGTCAAAAGTCCTTTAACACCCCCTACAAAATGTAAAGGAGTTACCCTGGGTATAATCGGTCATGAAAGAAATAGGTTAGGCACAGGGAGATCCCTAGCTGTGTATGTCAAGCGCAGGTCCGGCATACGTCAGGCCTCATGTTGCAAACAAGACCATCGACGGACTTCAGTCATTCGAATGGGAGATTCTTTAGTATGCACCGTATAGTCTAGACCTCGCCCCCAGTGATTTCCACGTGTTCGATCCACTGAAGAACTTTCTGGCAGGACAGAGGTTCATTTGCGACGACGAAGCGAGGACCGCTGTCTGGCGGTGGTTCCACGATCAACCAGTCGAATTCAACAACAGCGCATCTCCAAACTAGGGGTGTGTAACTAACCTGAATCAAGGATTATCTATTACAGGATGGGACACTGAGCATATTCTCCATTGGCGTGTGCGAACACTTTTTGTAAGGCCTTATAAAACACAGACTATACATACTCAGTACAAGCAGAGCCATCTGGCGGGGGAAGACAACGTACTCTAACAGTGAGGAACTATCGACTAATACGCATATCGATGTTTGAGCTCGATACTTGGAAAGCAAATTGACCTTTTTCATTGTAATGTAATACATTTAAAAAAGGAATAATTAAAATTGTGGATTCTAATCTTGGATTGTCCAAAGGAAATATCTAGAAAATATTCTAATTTCTTATACATTTACTAAACATACGTATATAATATTGGGTTGTTATTTGGTTTACGTAAAAAAACAAGATAAGAAACAACATTTTCATTCTTATACTAAAAATATTACTTGATGGTTCATTATTGTAATTGATTTCAGGATTTTTCTATTATTTACCTTGGAGTTTAATGATTGCAATCCACGTGATATGCAATGAGATAACAATAATAGAACCTAAATGTCTCCCCCTTGCACTAAAATAACAAACTACCCGTAACGCAGCACATTTACCAAAGAAGAAATATTGTACTGTGGAATTACAATGAAAATTCATCGTATGCAAACATAGAGGAAGAATTAGCCACATAATGTCAAACTGTAAGAATTTGTAACGTTAACTATATACGTTTTTTTTATTTGATTTTGGTCAACGTTGACCTTGCACATTGTCTTAATCTTACTGGCATTAATTAAAAATCATTTACTATTCCTAAATGTTGTAAATTTGTCTAGGTTTTCCTTTAAAATAATAACTATTCACATATGCAGCCAGAAATCATTTGTACATACAAGAAAGATTTATTTTCCAACTAAACTTAAATTTAATTCTACACGAATTTAAATTACACACACACACATAAAATATGTAGGGTTTCTACCTTTGCTTAGAGCGATCAAACTCAACCCGTGTGCCTTGAGACTTCTTAGAGGATGGTATTTAATCAATGTAGTAGAAGGTAAACGACGCATGTAAAAGTTTTGTAATGAGATATCTACGTTAAACACTAATGCCCAATTCCTAGCCTATTCTATATTATGCTTGACATAAGACATAAAACACATTGAACACATCTTTCACAGCACCAGGCTTAATCACAAAACCAATCACCACTGAATCACGCTGAATTCCTAAACATTCCAGGAATAGCATAAGGGAAATCACGGAAGCTTTAAAATTCTCCACAATGAACCTTAATTTTGGTTCAGAAAGTAAAATATAGGCACACTAAGTCGAAATGAAATTTTAACAAAAACTTGATCCACGAATCGTTACCGACTTTGAGAATAGTGAAATGTGTCACAAGTCTAAAATCTCTACAACAGCTTCATTAAAAGTTTCAAGTGCTTGAATATGTACGACGCAGTGCCGGATCTAAAAGCCGAAAAACCCCGCAATGGGGAGACAAGTAAGCTTTTAGGGCCCTCAGCCATCGATATAGTAGAGGGTTCATATATGCGTATGTAAAAAATAAACGTAGTTACTCAGTGGTACAGAAACGAATACAATATATACAGGTAAAGCTCCCTGTGCATATAACACGGTGCCAGGAATGCACATTTAGCGTATGTAGGGGTTGGGCCCCACATATTTTCGATATCGGACATCTTGAAGGAGGTGATGTGATCAGCACTACGCTCCGGCCGCCTTTTTGAGGCTGGTTTGGCCATGGAATCGATTTATGCGGGTACAAACCCGGAAAAATTCCGACCTTAGACCTTAGACCGGGTCTCCCGCGTGGTAGTCAGACTAGAATTTAAATGCAGTGGTGAAGGTGTCTTCAACCTATATTTAATCAGGAAAAGTTATAACTGCATGATTGTAACAAATGTATCATTTTCCAGGTGTGAGAAAACATTGTCATATATATATATATATATCACCACATCACCACGGGCGCCGAAACCTTGGGGGGAGGGGGCAGGGTGTCAGGGCCACTTCAGTTCTCGTTTGGTCCCCACCTATAAGGGGCCCAATGTATAACTCAACATGTTACATAACATTTGCACACAACAGGTCGGAAATTACGCAGGATTCTGCTCTGAAATGGGCAAAAATAATAATATGGAGGTTTCTCTGTGGGGTAGTGCTAACGTCGTCGCCTTGTAATCTAGGGGTCGCGGGTTCGATACCCGGTGGAGGCACAGAGGTTCAGATCATACTTTAAACTGTAAGTTCAGCCCCGATTAGTACAATAATTCAATTGATCAATCAATTCAATAATGTGGAAGTATCACTCAGTTTGAGTGTCTTTCTTGTGCTTGTGCGTTTACTATTTCAGTATTTCCTTTTTCAATCCGACAATGAATTAAGGAAAAAGCATGGTATATTATGAATGAATATGTACGAGAATAGAGGAAGAAGCATGGGATTATTCTAGTCTTCATGCTCTTCAATGAGCCAGTCCCATTGCAAAATAGTCTAACCTGATTCTATCATGACCAATTGTACTCAGCCTAAATCCATTACTTTTCATAAGGGGTGTTAAGGGACTGTTGAATCACCCTGTAGGCCCTTGTATGTGACTTTGTCAACATGAGATCAAGCATTGTATACACACACACACACACACACATACGTGTAAACGTGGTCTTATAAGGCCCGAGTGAGTGTACATATGTTGTTGGAACCACTATAATTTGATAAATTAGCTTAATCAAATTCATTTTAAAATGTCGAGACCATGCATGTGATTACAAATACCACCGTGGTTTTTGAAAATTATCATTTATCCAGTTTTCCTGACGAAAAAATGGTTACTATTCTTGTTGGAACCTGGTACCAATATCACCTGTCTGATTTACGTGTTGTAATTTTAATACAATTGCATCCGTTGTGCGTACCATTCAATATTGCAAAACCCGTCCAACCAATCACAATTCTTGTAGGTCACATGATTTCTTCCTGTGTGTAAGCAGCTACGTGCCATACCGAATTGGGCAATAGTTGTGAAACGCGCTTTACGGTGTCAATTGAGAGCGCGTAGCTTGCAAGTATCTGTCTCGTCGCAGTGCATTAGAAAGGGGGAGGGGAGAAAGCAGAGTTCCTCTCGCGGCGGAGTTAGAAAGGGATTAACTGCGGCGCAGTCAGTGCCGTACTTAAAACGTTTTTGCCCCACTGTGGAATTGAGAAAATAATCACATTTACCCTAATCGCTGAATCTTAATTTTTACTTTGCATACTTTTATGTGTTGTTTGATGATTTCAGAAATCAAAGAAGGCTTGTGCGGCCTATCATGCGGCAACGGTGTGAAACGAAGCTCTTTATTGGAACGCTACCAAGCGAAACACAATAGGTAACAAGCGACAAGAGATACGTATCGCTTGGAATTGAACCCTCAGTAATCAATTCGACCTTTCGCATTGATGCGACAGGGCAAGATACATATGTCGCTTGCGGGTCGATGCATTAGGTTTTTCGAGCATGAGCGGTGAATTTCTTGCTTTAGATTGAAGTTGCCAGTGTTCGTGGGTGTCCGGAAGGGGGCAAGGGGGGCCGTGCCCCCCTGGAAAATGAAAGTCAAACAAATTATATATTTCACACATATAATTTCATTTAAGCCACAATAATAAGTGTTTATTAATGCACGAACATGATAAATTCAAATGTAAGCAATGTTTTTTGAGGGAACATTGGAGAAAATGTGGCTTATTTGCCCCCCAGGAAAAAATCCCTTCCTGGCCCTTCCCTGGAAAAAAAACTGCTGACGTCCATGCCAGTGTTGCCTGTCGGTTGTCGCCTGCCAGTTGTCGCTTCGATCTGAAGTCTCCTTGAAGGGGTCAGGGGAAGAATTCTGACTGAGGCGACAAGCGACAGTGTGCTTCTACATCGACAAGAGACGCGGGTCCCTTTTGTCTTGTAGACTAAAACATTCACCGCCCGTGCACGACAACAAGTGGAGGCGTTACGATGCACAACATTGATAAAATAGCAAGTTTGAGTGACACAACCAAGCGACATGCAATATTTGCAGTTTACCGTGCTGTATCAGTTCGAAACGTAGCATTGATTACCGAAGTTTGTCGCTTGTCGCTTGTCGCGTTACGCTTCGGTCTGGAATCTACTTAAACGGCAGGCGACTGGCGACATGGAGATTTTATACCAAAGCAACAAGCGACATTAGAAAATTCAATATAAGGCAAAACATTCACCGCGCAAGCGAGAACAAAAGTACGAAGCGACATGATGCACAGTATTAACATAACTGGCAAATCAGAGCGACACGCAAGCTACAAGCGACACCTGCATCTTGTCGTGTCGCTTCTGTTCTAAAAGTTCAATTCATTACTGCTGGTTCGCTTCCAAGGGACAGGTGTTGGTTGTCGCTTTCGTGTGAAATCTCCCTTACAAAGCAAAAAAGCTGCAAACGACAGACGACAAGTGACAGGCGACAAGCGACACGGATAATTCACACAGAAGCTACAAGCGGCGTTTAAATTCAAACATTCACCGCGCATGAGCTAACAAGAGCACGGTATTGAGAAAATTGCCTAATCAGAGTGACACATGCAACTTGTCCTGTCACTTTCTGAATGCTGGTTTGCAAGTTAAGCGTGTCACGTGCCGCTCGCCTCTGAAAGCTACATCAAGCCATTGTTTTATTCAATTCTCCTCAGGGAAGGAAGAGAATGCTTATACAAATACAGTCTCCGCAGATCATTTGCGAAGCCACTCATTATACGTATTTGAAACTCTATTTTCTGTGCACACTCAGCGTGCACTATAATCTACCGAAGCGGCTCTAACAATTTATTTGCTGGAACTATAGTGGAACCACGAGCAAAACAACTTGCGCAGACCCGCGGCTCCTGTGCACCGTACACCCACAAGTAGGGGAGGGGGAGAGTGGACAATGCTTCCTTATGGCCCGAGGTGGAGGGAAGAAGGTAAAGTTGCGCGAGGACTTTCGTCCCAAGGTTGTTTTTCCTTGTGGTCGATCTATAGGATCTCACTTTCTTCATTGATGTGAAGGGTCACTCGCAATAGAATTGTTACGATTTTGTCTCTTTGCGTGAGAACAGAATTTGGAGACTATAGTCGACAAAAAATTACTTCTGTTGGAGTTATTAAGTTTGTGGAGGAGGGTGGTGCTTCAGATGGTTGGTTGTTCCATGTAGACTGTACATTTGAACAAAACGATCAAAGGAAAAAGTCACTTATTTCATTTCTTTGTAAAATGAATTAAGTGTTAATTTACCAGAAGTCCAGTACAGTAAAACTATCCAAGTATATAATGGTGTGAGTCTTAATCGACATTTTAATTAAACCTTTCTTCACAAACTGATTCAAAATTGAATAGGGCAGTGATTCCCAAAGTGTGCTCCGCGGCGCCCAGGGGTGCGATATTTTCACTGAAATGTCACTTACTTGTTAGTCTACAGATGGTTTTAGATATGATTGTTCCAAACATTAGCTTATTTAGTCCTTTTTACATAAACAATGTTTCTGAATTTGAAATATGTGCTTATTTTTTAACTTAAGGCAAGCAACCTAACAACACTAACTTAGCGTTGCAAGTTTTAGATAGGCCTATGCCTACATTCTGACTTGGGCGCCTCGAAAAAATTTGTAAACTACAAAGTTTGGGATCCCCTGAGATAGGGCATAATTGTAATACTCGTAATGAATGATTGACGTATAAACTTGATGTGAAGAGTACAGAAATGTTTGTTTCGTGAATGGAGCGAACAATAAAACGTTTTATAAATCTCATTCCTTGCAACCACCCATTCACAGTAACTGTTCATCAACTGACCTCTACTTCCACGTCACCCATCAAGTCTGCTGGTGTTTCTTTGCGTCCTAGCACAAGCATTTCGTTTTCGCGCCTTTTTTACCAGACGCCCGGTCCTTTCTTACTTCGGTAGTTCTTCTCGCAGTCAAGTAGGAGGGGTACGAGTTCCACCTAAGGCCTCCACGATGGCCATGTCGACCTCCGTGGCGGACTGGTTAGCACGGCGCGCTACGACACCAGGGGTTCCGGGTTCGAGTCCCGGGTAAGGCACGGGTATTTGTGTTTGTCCAAATGAGAGAAACTGAAAATTGAGAATAACCGAGAAATGAAAATCTTGAGAATATACTGAAAAACGGGGGATACTTCCGGTTAGGGGTATTCCTTAAAAAATGACGTAGTGGTTGCTTCGTCGCCTTGTAATCAAGGGGTCCCGGGTTCGATACTCGGTGGAGGCATTTCGTGGTTTGGATTCCACTTTAAACTGTAGGTCCAGTCACGATTAGCCTTACTGTGTATAAAGCGGACTTAAAACACCAACTCAAACAAACGAGTTCCACTTGCACCAAAAGCAAGCATACAGTCAAGAAGTTTAAATATCGTATGTCTTCATGTCGTTACCCAGTCTCAAACGCAGGATAAAAAAAAAACACGATTAAGAAAAAGAAATGAACCAATGTTCTCGAGGCCGAGTTGGGAGAAGTATATTATGGTAAATAATCATATTGTAGTCACGGACACTTCTGTGTTGTAGCAACACTATTGACTTTCAGTGGAATCATTACTACCCAGAAGCGTTTCTGTACAACCCTAAACTGATGTAGCGTCACATTTTGTTGGTATGTCGAATAAGAAACTCTCATAACATGTCGCAATAAAACAAGTGGCTTCACCAAACTGAGGTAGAGGCGAACACGCCATTATTCTGCACTGTTATCTCAAGAGTCCGATATTAGCAACAGAGGGAGACATTTCTTAGTCACAAGAAATGTTTTCAATTCACTACTTATAAAAAGTATATGGTGTCGTCTTGACAGAACGAACTGACCTGACTACAAAAGCACAAGAAGCTAACTGTCTCGATTATTGCGATCATACGGTCTAGTTTTATTATTGTGTGTAGTTTTACCAACTAACCTTGAAAGAAACAGTTTGGATCGACGTATACACGGAACATTTCCAACCAATGGCAGCACAAAACATGTCGCTACTAATACACAGCGACTTAGTGCAACAAAACAAGCCTACGAGCACAAAATGAACAATCTCTATTTTATGGTGGTATTTTAAGACTTTAGACTTTAATGTCGTTGGAAAGGTGTAGAGTTCTTAACACAAAAGATACTAATAAATAATATGAATGTGAAACATGCAAGGGTAAAGTAAAGTGCATTACAGCGTTGCATGGATGTAGTTGTAAGGGGTCACATATTATATCTCACTTAATGTCCCACTATTTTGGAACATTTCTTGATTTAGGGCAGTTATTTGGAAAATATTGTCCGTCGACGAAGCTGCTATGCCTGCAGTCATCTATAGAAGACACAGAAAATCTCAGTCCGGATACGAGTGCATCAGCTCAATCTATGGCGTAAACTCGTTCCGACTTTTGTAATTGTTAATCGGCCCAGATTTGAAAGCACCACTGATGCAAGGCCTCTTGTTGAGTGAGCGTGTCATCCGTTTCTTTTCCTACCTCCTAATTTATGATGGCGGACCTCACGCAAAAAGTGCATAATTTTAAAGAGTGGGAAGTTGCATGAACGTTTACTATACAGGGTGTCGCAAAACTCTTTCAACAACGCTTGGGAGCTGGTAGATATCATAAAAGCAAGTAACTTTTCCCTATAAAGTTTACCTCGAAAGCGCTTAGTTTCTGTGCTATAAGCGCTTAAAGTCTATCCTGTACGTATGCAACCCAACACAGCAAACGCTTGCTCTGACATAACTAGCAGGGGCGCGTGGCAGGGTTGCCACTAGCGTTCCTCGTTAAGAGAGACGACTTAAAAACAACAACTTGGGAGTCTTGCCTGAGCAAAATCGAAAAAAATTAATGATACTTGCGATGTTGTAAGAAGGATTCACAGTATTTATAAACTGACCAAAACAAATAATGGGCATACTGAAATTCAAGATTACTCATTCTAAAATATCTTCATAATTGATTGATTGATTTTGTTTATTTTAATTCGCTTTTCTGCCACCTTTGGCTAATCGCGAAGATGAGGATGATATGATGAAATAACAAATGACACCAATGTCTAGACCAGGATTTAAACCCGAGACACCTGGCGCCGTAGCGAGCTGTGCTAACCACATCACCACGGAATGTTTCGTACATCATGCAATATCAACAATTGCAAGGGACACGTGATATAGGGGAAATCCACGAACGAACAAATGTAAGCATGATGTGTTTGCTGCCTCGTTTCGAACACGCAGACTGAAATGTAGAAATTTTCAGCGAAAAATGCAGGCTCGACCAGGACTCGAACCCGGGTTATTACAATTTATTTGAAAATTATTCCTATCTGTAATAGCGTTATTGCTAACCGTGTTTGTCTCATAAGAAAATAATTGCGAGTCTCTTTCCATTTAATGATTGATTGATTCATTGCTTGATTGATTTGCTTTATTTTACTTAGCTGTTTGTGCCACTTTTGGCCAATATACGAAGATGGTGATGAGTGATGATATGATTAAATTGATGAATGTACACTCACAAACATACATGCCCAAGCCGGGATTCGAACCCAAGACCCCTAGCTTAATTTAGGAAACAGTGGCAACCTATAAATTTTACCGACAACTGATATGTATGTAAGAAAAATTATGTGTTTCAAAAATTGGTATCAAGAAAATTCCAACGATTATTTGCAATACTAGGAACATGCGAATTAAAAACTTTCTCTCTCCCCTCTCTCTCTCTCTCTCTCTCTCTCTTTCTCTCTCTCTCTCTCTCTCTATCTCTCTCTTTCTCCCCACTCAAACTGGTTAATCTTGAATGCTCTATTAAAGAAGTTGTAGGAAGAAATTAATATTTCACTGAAAGGAATTACATTGAGTTCGGTGCATACTTACTGCCTGTACTAGTTTGTTCTGCACTTCACGATATCGTTTGATATTGGTACATCAAGAGAAATCCTCGTAATTTACACTCTTTTCATGTGTGTGAATTAGTTTTCTCATTTTGTGTCTTTGCTTAGCATTCATATCATGGAACGTGAAAAAAAAAATAAACAAAAGGAAACCATTGAGTACACGTCATAAATTGTACATATTTATCATTCATTGTAGCAACTTGATATCAACATTGAAATGTAAGAGTAATATTTTCGGAAGGCACCAAAATGTCAACTTTTAGTTCACCCTGAAAACAACGTTTTGTAGCAAACGAGCGAGATTCTGACATCTAGATGAATTTCCGGAATAATTCGTGTGAATTTATATTATTCTCATTGTACGTAATTTTCCTACACTTTCGGGCAAATAGTAAATACGAGGACATAAGATTCAGTGACATTTTTGTCCAGGTCGAAACTCGTGTCCGGAACATTCGGTAGAGAGGTATCATGTGTTGATCACTAAACGTACTCAGTCACCGAAATGGTTCAAGAATATTCATCTGCCGGAGATTTTTGTTTCTTTTCAGCCTGCTTTTTATAACGAACTCGATTTGCAATAGCGCTAGTTCACTTTATTTCTAATAAATAAATTGTAATAACATTACAGTCTGCGTGTTTGAAACGAGGCAGCAAACACATCATGCTTACATTTGTTCGTTCGTGGATTTCCCCTATATCACGTGTCCCTTGCAATTGTTGATATTGCTGTATATACGAAACACTCCGTGGTGATGTGGTTAGCACAGCTCGCTACGGCGCCAGGTGTCTCGGGTTTAAATCCTGGTCTAGACATTGGTGTCATTTGTTATTTCATCATATCATCCTCATCTTCGCGATTAGCTAAAGGTGGCAGAAAAGCGAATTAAAATAAACAAAATCAATCAATCAATTATGAAGATATTTTAGAATGAGTAATCTTGAATTTCAGTCTGCCCATTATTTGTTTTGGTCAGGTTATAAATACTGTGAATCCTTCTTAGTTCTTAAATTCTTATTTATATTTTATTGCTCGAACCAATTAAGATTGCTCAAACAATTACATTACATTTACATGTAAATGTAACGTAATCGTCTATTTCGAGTGTTTTTGTCGATTTGTAGTACCTGAGAAGTTTCAAAAGATGAACAGAATAGTGTGTTAACTAACTGTTACGATCCTAGCTGGAGTTCAATACCAATTCAGGATAACAAAACTGTTGGAAAACAAACTTTGTATCGAAACTTTCCAGGATTTATCCATGCTCTTAAGCCGCGTTTACACCGGGGTTGCTCACACATGTTACCAGCAAATGTCGTTAATATTTCGAAAAACGCTTGTGAATTTCTTATCAACATCTCATGTTTTCAACAGATTTCCCGTGTTGGAAACTGAAATGTTATCCACTAGAGGTCGGTACAGATCAAAGGGCACTTCCCCTACAATTAGCTCCTGTCCGCAGTGAAGGTCTCACCCAGAATCTTCGGTCTTCTCTGTTTCGACAAAATGACACATGCTGCCACAGAGAGTACAACGTCCTCCACGGTCGGCATCTTGCAGCCAAAATGTTAACAAAAGTTATTAACAAAAGTAAAGTGAAAGTAGTGTTACGGCTACCAACATTTTGACAACATCTGTTGTTAACCGTGTTGGTAACAAAAGGTTGATAACGTTTGCAGGTAACATTCGGTGTAAACGCGCCTTTATCCATCCCGTCCCCCTTTCTCCGTAACGGTTGCCATTTGGCAGACACTCTTTATTCCTCGAACCCCTACACATGTAGAATCTTCTGTGGCTAAAATTTATACACGCACGTTGCATAACTACACTGTCGTGGTTTTCGAGAAAATAATTGTTGTAGAAAGGACGTTAAAATTCCCGTGATGAGAGTATTGATCGAGGCAGAAACTGTAGTTGAACCTGAGACGCTTTGTTATACTGTATTAGGCCTAGTGGCCGTAGCGGTTAAAAATTTGGGTGATTTGTTAATTACAAAGAAAAAATGTTTTTCGTACTTTTGTAAAGCGCCGAGATCACGCTTTTTTTTACTAGCAAATGTCTGTGTTCCTTGTAACTATTCTTTTCTATTCAAACGTACGTAGTTGTGGAGCAAAAAACTGTGCATGATGACTAATTGCGACTTAAATATAGGGAGAAAAGCAGAGCTCATCCTCATATTCGCGATTAGTCAAGAGTGACAGAAAAGAAAAGTGAACTACATCAAAACAATCAATAATGTCCAATTACCATCCTTTTCTCAGTTATTTAGTTAACGATACGATAAGCAGTCTCAAGGTCATGTTTCATGATGCCGGGGAAAAGATATTCAGCTTTCGAAATGTCACTTAAACACATGGGTAATAGAATTCAAAACTATACGCTCTCCTATCCCTTCCCCTCACACACATATGCAACCTCAGACTAATTTATTTGGGAGTGTTAAGGGGTGTTTCAGTAGCCTATCTGGACAATGTTACCTTAATTGTCATACGTTCATTTCCCCCTTTCACAGAAACCATTTTACCTTATGGTTTATGGGTATGCATAATCACCTTAGCACAGGTTTTGCTATTATTGTGGCGGTATTTATACTATTTATATGTGCCGCCACTGAAAATCGAGTCCGAGACATCTTGATTACGGTGACTGCTATATCAGTTTTGCACCCCCCTTCCCCTCCTCGCTGAGGAACTGATTAATGAGGCTATATATAAAACCAGTAGCGTAATTTCTCGTGCAGTTTGTAGTACGCTAAATATTTACACATAAAGAAATCTAATTAGAATTCAGTAATACAATTGTTATGCAAGAAAAACTGCATGCTATGTCGAATAAATTGAATAAGAGGAATATAGTCGAAATTATCTTGTACTTCGCCAAAATGTGTGTCTTGGAGTCTGACCCTGAACTGCATTTATCAGACTAACGATTCTCTGGTGCCTGGGTTGTGTCGTCCATATAGGTTTCTGATTGTCACTTCATCAATCTGATCGTATTTCCATCCACCCTCATCTTCGCAATTACCGGCAATGAATATTTGAAAGAAGCGCTGATCCAGAAACTGTCTGTTTTCATTTCTTCAGCTTTGGTTTCAAGTTTGGTCCTGAAAATTGGTTAACTCGGATTTGCGACCAGCCAAAGGGATGGCCTTTTTCCTCTGGCCCATTTCTTTCAAGAACTTTAATAAATAGTCGGGCTGTTTGCTTTGCTTTATATCCAGTGTAAACTCACTTTTCTCGGGGGCCACATATCTTCGCTTACCTACGAACCTTTGAATCCTTTATTAAATCTGTTTACAATTTTAAATCTCCTCTCCTTGCCTTCTTTCGTTTATATTTGAATTAAACTTTCAATTTTACTTCCAGGCTATTAGTTCTTATTAGTGTTGGGCAATATATAGTAATGCTATTTTAGAACATATATCGTGTCAGCGATATATCGTCACGGCATTTGGCGATATACCATTTGCCTCCCCCCAATAAATCAAGTTTACATTCTGATCTACCAGCAGCCTCTTACGGTTAACAACATTTTACTGTAGTATGCAATTTTAGACTAAATATTTGGTCAAAATTGCCTGTTTTACCCTCAATTTTGCAAAAAAATATTTCTTGCTTGCTTCGATTGTAATATAAACTTTTCTACACGTCACATTATTTTGAAAGAATTTGCGACCTATTCAATTAAAATGTTTCCTATATAGCTATTTCTATTTTTTATTTTACGTCACCGATCTATTTCGTGGATGAATCCAGACAATGATGTGGAATGATAAAATGTTGAAGGTAGAATTACGATGTCCATGACTCCATATTATCGAGTCTATTCTTTAGATTTAGCTATACTTTGTATAACATGTATTAACGCAATCTTTCAAACCAGAATTTTGGTAACTGTTTGAGACCCTCAACATTGGCCCATGTACGCAATTGGATCTCCGACGCTGTTTTTTCTTGCTTGTAGGCTAGGGGACGTCAAGGAAGGGGAGGGAGTGGGTGACGCCGTTTTTGGCTGATTCCAGGGTTGTCGCTTGAAAGTACGGAAAGGAGGGAGACTATGCCATTCCTGTTTCTGTTTTCTCTGTGTTGGTACTATTTGAGGGCAATTGACCTGAAAGCGAATGATTGTCTACAGTCGGATTAAACATTATGGAGACTCGAGTTTGAGCTCCAATCAAAAAATTAACCAGTAGAGCTACGTATTTGAATTTCGTCACGATTGGACCACAAGTTTTTTAATTACAGAATCTCAAAGAGAGCGTAGTTTGAAAAACACCAAAAAAGCAGCATTTTATTTGGTTCTCACGAGGATAAGAAATTGAAGGCATAATTGAAAAAAATAGTTATTATAGCTTAACTTACAATTCAATAAGTTAACTGGTTAATTTTTAATTCGAGAGCAAACTCGAGTAGCCATAATTTTTAATTGGACGGTAGTTCGGCGGAATCTTTCTTTATTGTTTCATTTATGACACAGTGTTTGTGCAAGAGATCTCGATGATTAGATATAATGAGATATCGCTGTTCGGGAACAGCACATGTTAACGGCTTGTAAAGCAATCGCCTGTTCTCTGTCACCTTAGCACATTTTGAGTCTTAGCGCCTTTCAACTCATTCAGAAAAGTGTCATGATGTTTTAACTTGATATATAAATAGCAGATATTAACATATTAATTAGTTCAATAATTTAAATGAATAATAGAAATATGGGCACATAACACGTACGCAAAATTAAAAACGATTTAATAAATTGTGTTTCAAATCGGAGAAACTTGAATTCAATTTATCATCATAATTATTTTCTTTCTTTCACTTTCCGATCTCGGAATGTAGTCTTGAGGCTTGGGCCCCCTTCTCCCGCAGTGCGGTGTGTGCGAAGTCACGTATACCACTAACACTGCGTATATTTTTCGGGCGAAGAGAGACAGCATAGAATTGTTGCAGTAATCAGGTCATCTTATCATATTATGCCCTATAAGTCAACAGTCCACACTCCCGTGATATTCAGTCATGGCGCAATGCACAGGGAACAGCTGTACTTTACTGAATAGACAGGTCCCTAGCTTCCCCCTTCCCTGCATTGAGGGAGCTGCTGCTAAGCCACTGGTCATCCCTGAAACCTACTTTGTTCTTTTTTATGTCATATATTTTGTTCAGTTGTAAGCCCACGAAATGATTCCCTGTTCAAAAGGGACGTGGGGGGGGGGGTTATGGACTGTTAGGTTAATTTGTGCAGTTATGGACAGTACGAAGCTTTGTCGTTGGCCAGGCCACTGTTTTTTAGAAGTCATTTGTATTTGATATTTATTATTTATTTTACGTCGCTTTTCTTCCATTTTTGGCAATTCACTACGATGACTCTTGATTATGTTAAATGGATGAAGAGACACTCGCAAAACAGCTTCGTCCAGGCTGACGGGACTCGAACCCGGAGTGTACGATCACCCAACGCACTCAACAACAGAGTCGAATTTTTATAAATGGGCGAATTCATCTTTTCGCACCATATTTCTCAGGAAATTACGTTACGACTATGCGTCAATCAGTGACTGAAAATATGAATATATGTTAATAATAAGTTGAGATAGGATTATTTGTCTGTAAAATATTTGTGTTCGACGTAAGAAAGTGAAGAGAAAAAGCTGTACAGTTTGATCGGGTGAGCAGGCTCTTTCGTTGCAGCTGTACGGGATTAAGGGATTAGCGAGCTAGCGATAAGTAGGTCAGTGGTACAAACATGGTTCGAACGTCGATCTCTCCTTCTCAGTACGAAGCAGCCGAAATAGGCTGGAATAAAATACTTGAGTGCTGTGGCAATGGACTTTCTTATGAGGGAGCAATAGAATGTAGTTTTTTTTTATGTGGTACCATAAATCTTGCGCGGGAATGAGCGAAGAAGAATTTACGAAATTTGAGATGCATATAGAAGAAATGTTTTCTTGCAAGATATGCTGCGCACTGTCAGAAAAGGAAAATGTCAGGGTGTTCAAAAATTAACTGACGAAAATAAAGAGAGCGTTAGCGTCACGACACTTTTGTTATTTATGAAGCAGAGTAGAAAAGAGGATATGCAAGATCAACTTAAATTTAGAGAAGAGGATAGGCAAGAGTAGAATAAAAAAATTGACATGTTGTATCAGAATATGGAGGAAAGTAAACGAACCATGAAAGAAATGAGCGTCCGGCTGGAAGATAAATTGGATAAGTTAGAAATTAAAGTATATTTATTGAAAGAGTAATGTAGTTTAATGTAGAAAGATAGGTCCAATGTTCCATTTGTAACATTTTGACTATCTACTCCGTCCGCAGTCAACCACCGGTCACAGGTCTTCTTGTACTGCATTTGACATGTTTAACTCAATGTAGTTCGTCGAAAAGAAAAAAAAAAGAAGCAAGCACTTCATATCGCTATCTTGCAGGAGGGCGAGGGACAGAAACGTTTTTAATCCTCTTAGCTTCTTACAGAAGGCCTGATTTTCCTGCATTTACTTGGGCCTCTCCGATGGCGCGGTGGTAGAGTGGTCTTCTTGTAATCAAGGGGCCCCGAGTTCGATACCGGATGGAGACACACAGTATTTCGGGTTTAAACATTAGGTCCAGTCCCGATTTGTCTTACTGTGCATAAAGTGGACTTAAAACACCAAATCAATCAATCCTGCATTTACTTGAAAGGCAAAAACGTATCAGCAGCAAAGGAAGTGAATTATCCGATGTATGATTAGAGGTCGAACTCCACCTAAAAGAAGTAGATATAATGATTTTGATTTTGATGCTAGAGCTTGAGCAAGATGAGAAATTCACTGGCGCTGTTGCAAAATTGTCAACTGTAAGGGAGTTGCCAGAGCCTACTTGACGCAATGAGCTCTTTACCATGTAATCCTGCCTCTGCGTTGCCAAAATGTTTAACATTTTTCAACAGATGGTAGTCACCTTTATTCAGTAATAAACAGTATAATCATGAAACTTACGCATCGAAAGTAGAGATGTGATATTTATCGTTGTTGAAGCCTTTGTCGACGAAACATTGATGGAAACTGGCGATGTCTCGATACTCGGGTGAAGACTATACGGAAGGGAGGAAAAAAACAATTGACTGTCAGTAACAGACATATTTTGGATCCATCGCAAAACATTACTTAATGTGCCTTCAATGTAAAACACACGTAATTGTGAACTGAAATGCAAAACTTTTACTGCTACTAAGTTTCTTCAGTGTATGTATGTTGTTTGTGTGTGATTTGATTTTGTTATTTTGCATCGCTTTGCTATCACTTTTGGCTAATCGCAACGATGAAGATGAGTGATGATAGGATGAAATTACGAAATTGATGCAGGAACACTCACAAAGAAAACAGATGTCGTTACCATTGGCGTCGTAAACTCTCCTAACCACTCCGTACGGAGGTCGGCATATCTGTGGATCTTTTTTACGTATAGTTTTTAAGTCCACTTTTATGCACAGATAGGTTAAACGGGACTGGACCTACAGTTTTAAAATAAAATCCGAACCACTATGTCACTTTACCGGATATCGAACATGGTATATACCTATCGAGAGGAAAGTAGAATTGTAAAGGTAGAGTTTTGCAAAATAATGTGCAGATGAAACTTTCCATAAGTCACTTACGACAGATGTTTAAATATACAATTCAGCTGGAAATGATGGACCAATAACGGGTTCATAATATTTCTACATTTGCGCACTTTTAATTTCAATTTGTCAAGTTTTGGGCTGGGTATGCAGTTCTGGTTTTGTTGTATCCACAGGATTTTTCGTCCTTTGCTCCGCCTGTCTGTCACAATTACAAGTATTATACATTCATTGGACAAACCATTCGTTATATTAATACTATGCACGTTCTCTCCAATAACCAAGTACGAAAGTTAACTTTTGCATTTCAAACTCCCTCAACCTTTGGCTCAGGGCGGTTAACAATTTCAAATAAGACATTCTTACTTTTGTTTGTTTGCTTGTCCTTGTAAATACAAGATTTAAAAAAATATTTGTAAAATAATAATAAATTTTAAAAAAAAACTTGGAACGAAATGTTCGATCACAGGCCAGTTTCATAAGTAAAGCGTCAAAGAAAGGCAAACGCTGTCTGTTAGCTATTGTCTTTGTTTTGATTCATAGTTCTTTACTTTGCTATCTCATTGTTGTTAACTTTAACGAAAGGGAAAACTATTTCACTTTGCAAAAGAGCAATTCATAAATAATCTCTAATAATAATCGTCATGTTATATCGCATGACTAATTATTTTGTTAGACCTTGCTTGTAGCCTGGAGCGAAAATTAGATACCGGTCAAAATAATTCTTACGCACTACTCTGGCAGACTGATGAGTGGAAGAAGGGGAACGACTTGACGATTACTGCAGCAGATAACACTCACTTGTGCAAGCAGTAGAAGAACTCTGCCATTGAAATATCGAACTCGGCCATTTGTACAGTCACTGGCACTTCTGGGTTGTAATTATCCAACTGAAAGTCAATGAAATCGTTACAACCCAGGACTGTTAGTGACTTGTCATGATGCAACAAAAGACAAGTACAAAGGCATGCTTTTCTAGGATTCGAACCCTGAAACGTTACCCTTGTGTTCTACACGTAAACAAAGACGGACTAGAAGTAAAATCTAGATCTAGCATTTTTGTTTTTCAGACTGTCCAGTATTTGACGAAGATAAACATTCCTGTTTTAATTTTTTATTGAAGTTTGTTATGAGGAGAGCGTATAAGCAGCAGATCTTTGGCTGCGACTAATGCTAATTCCGTGTTAAAGAAAGGGACATGCTAGTATTAAATTCTGTGAAGTAAGGTATTTTTTCGTGTTAGTGTAGTATTTTTTTTGTCCCTAAGTAACTTGGAGTTATGAATTATAATTTGGCTGTTATATCTGTAGGGCCTCCCCGATGGTGTAGGAGGAACGTCCTTGCCTTGTAATTAAGGGTCCTGTGTTCGATGGAGACACATAGTGTTATGATTTAACTTTAAATTGTACGTCCACAATGACTAGCCTATTTATATATAAAGTGGGTTTGAAATAAAGCTCAAATCAATTTAACTCACCTGATTCATCTAACCTATTAAGCACAAAACATTAACAACATTTAGGACAGCTGTATTATTCGTAAATCCTCGTAACTTCTTTTTCTCTTAAATTTTACAATTATTTTACACTTCTTCTTACAATCCAGTAATATAGTATTTTTCCCAGTGCTGACATTTTTCTGTACATATATTAATAGTGGATAAAGAACGCTGTCACTTTATAATCAAGCTTTGTAAGCAAGTGGTCCCTAATTGGATGTCAGGTGGAGGCACATAGTCCGGATCCCATCCAGTCCCGATTAGTATATCTGTTTAAAAAGCGGACTTGCAACAGATCTTTAGCTCTTTACCTGAGCAGTAAGTTGTTGATCTGAAATAATTCTACACATGTATATGTAGTTTATTTATTTGTATTAACATCATTAGAATTAAATGCAAAATTAACATTAGAAGTTTTCCTTCTAAATGCTTTGAATTCAAAGCTTTATTCTTCCATAGCATTTGAGCTTCAGAGGGAAGCAGGCATGAGAAGAACGCTTGGCACTTCGAAGTCTGGACAAGACTCCGCGAAGATTAGGGATGAACATGCGAAAATAGCTAACAATTATACCAACACAAAATTAGATTTATTCAATTACTTTAATTTTGTTACTTCCAGTTTCCAAATGCAGCAGTAGGCAAGTTGTCCATCATTGTGAATATTATGCACATTGTTGTATGCAACAAAAAACGAGGATTGAAAGAAAAGCTCTAAGAAAACCGAACACAATATCAGAATGTCAAATAACAGGCACACAGTAGTGATAAGAGAGATGGGAGAAGATAATGTAACGCAACGTGCACACGTCCCGAAAATTGGCTTCTAAGGCCTAAGAGCCTTAAACCTGCCATCCTAACCTAACAACGTAGGCAGTATTAGAATTATAATTGTAAAAAATATATACCTGCTAGTTATTTAGGAGTGTTAAGTTTGCTGCAGTCAGCAAATTTTATGATCACTTGATCCCGAGCGGCGTTCATCGACAAGAAAAACATAGACCGGGTCTATTTAGTGCCCACATCAGTGAATTTCGAGTTCAAATTTTGTCATTGTTGACGTGCATTTTGTCTATTTCGTTTTTTTTTTTAAAAAAACAACAATCGACACTGTATAAAATCTCAGGAGCTTAGAGACCACCATCGCGGGGGCGGCTGCTATGCCACTGTCATAAAGGAAAGAAATCGCTATCTTCAACTCAAGGTTTTTTCCTTCCCCAAAGTTTCCTGGTGGGGACCATTACCAAAGGTACATTCATTGCTCTCTCTGTTGTCTTGTATATAGGAAAATGTATTATACGCATATACGAGTATCAATGCTAATATCCCTGCGTAAGTATTTGTATGTTGTTTCTTTATATTTTTACTTTGAATGCACACATTTAAACAGAAAGTTCGGCAAAAGACAACGAGTTTTGGGCGCGGCCTTGCCAGATGGAGCTGGAATACTGTGACCAAGGATTATAGAGTATTATAGAAAGAGCATTCCGATACACAGCGGTCTCCCATTGGCCAGGAGCCGCTACAAGCTCTGACGTGACCAAGAGGTATGTCAAGCGTGCGAGTCTCGCGTAGCAAGGCAAACTTACGGGAAATGTATTAAGTTTTAATCGTACATATCTTGGTTCTATCAACCATTTGCAGTAAGGTATTAGGCAAAAAGCAAGGAATAAGACCTAGGCAATAATATGAAGAAGTTTACAGCACGTAATAACAATAAATTACGTTATACAAATCAAGGAAAAATAATCATTACTATCATCAAGTATCAAATATCAAAAAGTAATCACGCTACATTGAAATCTAAAGTTGCTTGTGGGAAAATAAATGCAACTTTACGTATGAAATATTTCGCTACGCCACCAACACTCATTATCCTTCATACCTTCAAATTTCCACAGATGTTTGTTATTTATAATGGCGTGTTCATAATAATTTATATATGTGTAGTATATGTAGGATGCAGCTGTTGATATTTGACGTCGCTTTCTACGTCTTTATGGTAACCGCAACATTAAAAATGAATGATGAAATGATAAATTTGATGGGACCGTAGGCAAGATGAGTGTGGACACTCTGTTCAAATCAACATTTCCCACGTAATTCACTGTCCACAAACTATGGGAAAACTGCAGAAATATTCTACCTGAAGTGATTTGTGTTTAGAAAACCGTAACTCAGATATATTTTATTTTTGAAAAAATGAAATATGTCTTCTAGACATTGTAAAAGGATAGAATCTAATGTCGTGGGAAAACGTAATCCATCAATAAAAGATTAACTTCCTCCTCCCTTTGTGGATGAATTACAAAGAAACTCGTGCCAGCTCGATGGCCAATGTGGTCAAGTGCGTTAAGTGTTTGTTTGATTTTGGATCCCGTCATTAAAGTTCCCGAGTTCGAGTCACTCGTGGGCATGGATATTCTTTGTGACTGCCCTTTCATCAATTTCATGTGATCATCACTCATCGCCGCGATTAACCAAAAGTGGTTAATCGCTTGTCGCCTGTTACGTGTCATTTGTCGCTTCAGTGTGAAATTTCCCTTACAAAGCGAGAAGCTGGAAGCGACAGGCGACAAGCGATACGGAGAATTCACACAGAAGCTGTAAGCGACAAGCGACACCATGGACGGTATTGAGAAAACGGGCCAGTTTGAGCGACACACAAGCTTCAAGCGGCACGTGCGGTTTGTTCTGTCGCTTCTGTTGGAAAGGTTCACTTTACTACTGGGGGTTCGTTTCCAAGCGACTCGTGTCGTTTGTCGTCTGTCGTTTGTCACAAGGTGTGAAATCTCTCTAAAGCTAAACATTCACTGCGAACAACGGACTGAGACAACAGGATTATAAAAGTCCAATTCGAGCAATACGCGAGCGACAAGCGACACAGGCAGCTTCTCTTATCGCGTGTTTCTTTCCTCTCGAAGCTACATTAAGCTATTATTGTATTGTCTTCACCTAAGGAAAGGAAGAAAATGCTTACGCAAAGGCAGTATCCGCAGAACTTTTGCAAAGCCACTCACTACATACATGCACGACCCTAAAAAAATATTGCTGAAACTAAGTTTTCACCTTTTTCAACGTTCTGAAATGTCAGTCACAATACAGCTGTTAAGATCCTTGCGCCCTGGGCGTGATCAGATTTAGGATACCCTTCAGTCAACTACAATAGATTGATTGATTTGCTTTATTTTACTTCGATTTTTGTACCACTTTTGGCTACTTTACGAAGATGGAGATGAGTGATGACATGATGAAATTAATGAATGGACATTCACAAACATCATGCCCAGGCCGGGATTAGAACCCGGGACCCCCGGCGTCGTAGCGCGATGTGATTGATTGATTTAGTTTATTTTACTGCGCGTTTTGTGCCTCTTGGATAATTTGCGAAGATGGAGATGAGTGACGATATGATGAAATTGATGAATGGACATTCACAAACAACCAAGCCCGAGTGGGATTCCAACCCTGGACCCTTGGCATCGCAGCGCAATGTGATAACCACTTCCCCACTTAACTAAAATTTTACCTCTGTTGAAATTATTTGCTTGGGGGAGGAGGAGGTTGCATCACGTGGCTTTTGCGAATATACTATATTTCAACAAAGAGAGCGAAGGAAAAAGTCACTTATTTCATTCCTTTTTAAAATGACGATAGTGTTAATTTTAGAAGGCCGCGGTGGCTCAGTCAGTCTCGTTCGGGACGCGGTAGCGAGCAGACGTGTGCGTGACTACTCCCGCTGCGAGTTCCGTGAGTCAGCTTCCTTACGCGACTAGCGTTCGTCTTGGTGAAAATTCAGTGAGTAAAATGGTTCTGAAACGCGTAAATACGTTGAAATTGAACTTTCAAACAGTAACACGGAAACCCACTACATTGGATCTTCACCGATGGATCAGCGAGACCTTAAAAGTTACTCCAGAGCAGGTACTAAGTATTGAAATCGACATGTATCATAAGTGTGTATATTTAAAACTGTTATCGAAAGTACTGTGTGAGCAATTGTTATTCAAGTCTGGTGGTATCTACAAATATTCTGATGTGGACGGTGATTACGAAATAGAAGTGACTTGGGCAGATCGCGATTATGTGACGGTGAGAATACATGTTGTGCCAATCGAATTAAGTGACGACCAAATACGAACAGTGTAGCACAATTCGGGACGATAATCTCACCACTGGTAGACGAGAAGTATTCCGATCAGCATATATATCAAGTCCGGACAGGTAGAAAAATTGCGAAGATGACCTTGACAAAGGCCATCCCGTCATACATTACGATAAGTGGATCACGCTATTGGGTTACCTATAATGGACAGGAAAAAACGTGCGGCATTTGCGATTCGCCATCACACTACGCCAATAGCTGTAACGAGCGTCGCCCTAGGGACACCAGAGCAACCGCGACGGTATCCAGTTTCGCGACAGCCCAAAGGACGAATCTGGTTAGGACTACCGTCAGCCAAGTACCAGTTAGTGACCGAGGACCGAAGTATGAACCCTCTGTCCTCTTACTCCCCAGTGCCGAGAATAGCGACACCAACGAAACCCCCCCGACAAAGTCTCTCCAGACCGCCAATGAGTCAAATGAAAAAGATGACCTTGTGCAACCAGGTATGCAGTGTTCTACAGGGACAAAGGAAGGAATAGAAAATGAAGATGCGCCATCCACATCCCCAACCCCTATTGAACAACCTTTGGAGGTTTCCCCCAATTTGACAGGCAAAATGTTCGCTGAGAGTGAATTTCCATCAGTCAATACACGACGATCCCGGTCCAGATCAACAACGAGAGGAGGCAACCCCCCATCCGACCATATGACACTGAGGCCAAAAAAGAAGAAAAAGGGTGAAATGGTAAGTAGATCAACAGTTGTAAGCAATGATTCCTCAAGTGCCAATAATATTGGAAATACTCCTACCTCTGACTTAGATGCCCAAAACCCAGCAATATTAGGGGCAGTAATGGAAGAACAAAGTGACATGGAGGTGACCCCCGACCCATCTCGTGACTGAGAAAGTGATGTTCTCCCCTAGGGTAGCAAGTGGAAAAGTGTGGAATATGAAACGATTTTCAGTGTGAACATACAACATGTTAACGAGAGTAGTCTATCTGTTTTTCCCCCTCATGATAAACATAGTTATGAATACAACTGTTAGAGTAGCGACTGTGAACATAAATAAGTTAAGTTCCACGACGAAACAACGCGCTTTAGGGGATTTTCTAGTACAATCCTCAGTGGATGTTGCTCTTCTGCAGGAAGTGTGTGTGACTCAGCTTGAATTACCAGACCAGTATATGTCATATCTAAACCCCACGTGTCAATCACAAGGAACGGCTTTAGTAGTCAAACAAGGCTTGCCGATTTCACACGTTATTCAGCATCCATCTGGCCGTATTATAGGTACAAAATTAGCAAACATTTGGTTATTCAACATATATGCTCCGTCTGGAAATACAAATCGTCAATTGAGAAATGAGTTTTTTGGTACTGATGTAGCAGCAGAATTGCAAGGGGGAAAAGAGCATATAATATATGCAGGTGACTTTAATTGTGTTTTATATCCACAGGATCAACGGCCTGGTTTCTCCACGTCTAATACTTTACAAAAAATAGTTCACGGTTTTAATTTTGTGGATGTTTGGATTGCTAAGCATAATCGAAAATTAGGGTATACATATTTCCGAGACAACTGTGCATCACGTTTAGATCATTTCTATGTCACTCCCCAATTAAGTCAAAATGTGACATCAATACAACTCACTCCCACGTGTTTTTCCGACCATTTAGCTTTAATTATGGGGATAAATTTGGATATCCCTCAGGTTCCGAAAGGGTACGGATATTGGAAATTGAATACTTCTATTCTCCTAGAGCCAAATTTTAAAAATGTGTTTCATGAACAGTGGAAAAAATGGGAAATTGATCTAGAGAAAAAGACAGATATTATAGGTTGGTGGGAAAAAGTTTTAAAACCTGGCATTAAAAAATTTTGTATTCAATTTTGCCAAGAACGATCCAAAGATTGGAATCTCAAATATAACTTCTATTACAGTGTGTTGCGGGAGCTTACTAAAGACGCAACGAATGGTAAACCAGTGCAAACAGAGATAAAGCAAATCCAAGCCACACTATTACGTATGCATTCTCAGAAACGTAATGGTGTCAAAGTTAGGAGCAGACTCCCCCATTTAGATCGCCATGAAACCGTATCTCTCGCTCATGTTATACAAGAGAGAAAAAACGCGAAGAGACAACAAATTGGTACAGTTCAAATGGACGATGGACGTGAGTATACAAAACTTTCAGACATTAAGAAAGTAATTTATGACCATTATAGTAATCTCTATTCGAACAAAAGAACTTATGGTAATGCAAATGCTGACGAATTTTTTGGAAATATTCCAACAGTGTTTCATGATACTGATAGAGATGTTTTAGACAATATCTTCACTATGGAAAAAGTACAAAAGCAGTAATGGGGGGAAACCTTTCTCCTCCCCTGGAATTGATGGACTTCCCACTGCTCTCTTTCAAACTTTTTGAAATTTGATGGGGAAAACAATAACAAAATGGGTAAATGCAGTTTTTAGGAATCACATCACTGGTAAAACATCAAATACTGGTGTTATTGTATTAGTGCCTAAAATAGCGCAACCAAAGAAAGTGTCTCATTATCGTCCCATAACTCTACTGTGTGCAGATTGCAAAATATTTTCTCGGTGTATGATGCAACGGCTGACTCCTTATGCTGAACAATTAGTTGGCAAGATGCAATATTGTTACGGTGAACACAAAAATATATATGGTGTGTTGCAAACACTCCGTGAAGTAATTGCGAGTTCAAACTCCAACTCTGCTAATGTCAATCACGCAATTTTAGCTGTAGATTTCCAACATGCTTTCGACTCTGTTAATCATGAACATATGTTCAATGTTTTTGGTAAACTTGGCCTAGGAGGTAATTTTCTAAATGCCTTACAAGGTTTGTACAAACACGCCGAATCCAAAATTCAAATCAATGGATTCTTAACGAATCCCTTCCCAGTGTGTGCAGGGGTTCGACAGGGAGATCCTCTCTCTATGTTGATTTTTTGTGTCTCGCTCATGCCTTTGTTAATATCTTTAGAAAAGGAAATATCTGGTATTACAATTAGCAATCAAAATATTAAAGTATTGTCATATGCTGATGATGTCACTATTTTAGTTCAGTCTCAGACTGACAAAAATATTATATATCAACAAATGGAGAAATACAAACTGATTTCAGGTTTAACGATAAATTATGAAAAAACTCGTATGATGTATTTAAATTCTACAAATCAAAACAGATCTCAAGAAAATTTTCAAGTGGTTCCAAAACTTAAAATACTGGGAATAATATTTACTAGGTCAATTAGACAGATGCAGGAATTAAATTATAATCTGGTAATAGGAGCAATTAAAGCTGTTTTATGTAAACATAAACTTAGGAATTTAAGCTTAATATCACGTGCAGCTTTTGTAAATATGTTCGCGCTCTCCAAGGTCTGGTTTCTGGCGAAGGTTCTTCCACGAAGAAAACTAGACCTTGCGAAACTGAAGAGTGCTGTGAATTGGTTTATGTGGTCTGGACATATCCTTCGGGTTAGTCATGAAACAATGTGTCTACCTGTTGAATGTGGCGGATTAAAGTTGGTTCATGTGGCAACTAAAAGTCAAGTACTGATGATTCAGGCTAACATTGCAGCAATGGTAAATCACTCTGATGGTCTGACAGGTACGATTCTAAAGCAATGTTTGAACACTATTGTGTTAGAATATCCAATTGATGTAAGCACTATTCCCAAACAGTATCAATACTTGGTAGATTCTATTGTAGAAATATGCTATACTTTGTTATTATCGGACAACTTTCAAATACCCACTGTAAAAAACATATACAAAATTAAACGTAAGACTATGCACCATAAATGTAAAATAATGTTGAATAACCCTCGTGTTCTTTGGAACAGAGTTTGGATAAATGTACATGCAACACATTTATCAACAAAGATACGGTCTGCATGGTATTGTATTGTTCACCAAATCTTGATAACTGGAACGCAACTTCATCGATTCCGATTAGCGGAGAATCCGCAGTGTAAATGGTGTAATGTAGATGAAAGTATAGAACACTTAATCAGTGAGTGCAAAATTAGAAAATCAACGTGGGAATATATCACGAAAATGATTAGTATAATATGCAGAACAAGCCAGAGGCAAATTACGATTGATCACCTTTTGTGTCCAAGTTTTACATATTACCCGAAAACAAAGTTAAATAGTGTGCAATGGATATTAGGGAATTATGCTTGGTTTATTACTACCTATAAGAAACAGGATTTTCGTGAGAAATTTGAAATATATATGCATCAAGAATATCAGCATATTTCTTCATATGCTATGCATACTACGTATGCAAATTTTTTAACTGTTATGCATACTATGTAAATAAAACCTAAAAGTCTGTGTTTGTATTCTGAAAAGGTAAAAAGGAAATAAAGGAAATAAAAAGAAAAAAAAGTCGGTAACGCGTCTGACTACCACGCTCAAGGTCCCGGGTTCGATCCCCGGCCGGTTCAAATCCGGGAACTTTTCTAACGTTGGAAGCGGCCCCGGCGCCCACCCAGCGTCGAATGACAGGGGACAGGGTCATGATGCTTATCACATCACCCCCACTCACGACCGGATCAAGAAAGTGTGGGGCGTTACCCCCACACCCCCTATACGCCTTCATGGTGTGGTGCTAAGCACAGGGGAGCACTTTACCTTTTGATAGTGTTAATTTCTCAGAGATCCAGTACAGTAAATTTACAAGAATAAAATCGTGTCTCTTAATGGAAATTTCAATAGAATCTTTCATCTCAAACAAATTCAATATTAATTGAATAGTGCATAATTGAATAAATATTCAATTGAAAGTAGAGAGTATAAACTTGATGTGAAGTTTACAGAAATGTTTGTTTCGCGAGTGGAGCGAAGAAGAAAACGTTTTCTAAATCTCATCCTTTGTAACCACCCAATCACGATAACTGTTGGTCACCTGACCTCTACTTCCACGTCATCCAAGAAATCTGCTGGTGCTTCTTTGCGTCCAAGTTCATAGACAATTAGCCTTTCGTTTTTGCGATTTTTTTTTTTACCGGACTCCGCTCCTTTCTTATTTCGGGATTTCTTCCTGCAGTGAAGCACGAGAAATGCGAGTTCCACCTGCGCCAAAAGCAAGCATACAGTCACGTTTAAATATCGTGTATGGATTAGGGATGGCCAAACGGATCCGGATCCGAAAAATCCGGATCCGTTCGGATCCGGATCCGGATCCAAAAGTTACGGATCTGGATCCGGGTCTGAAAGTTTCGGTTCTGGATCCGGATCCGGGTCTGAAAGTTTCGGATCTGGATCCGGATCCGAGAGTTCCGGATCCGAAAGTTTCGGATCTGGATCCGGATCCGAGAGTTTCGTATCTCAATCCCATTATAATATTACCACACCTTAAAAGGTATTATGATCTTCGATTACAAAAAATTTTTCATTAGTTAGTTCTACAAGAATTTTTTTCAAGTGTTGTTCCTAAAATACTTTGCTACGCATCGGCTAACACAATCGTGCACAAATGTCAGAGGTGTAAATGCCTTTGAAACGAATATGTATTCATTCGAATGTATTGGAAATGAAAACACACATAAATGTGAGACATTCCATTCCAGGATGAAACCTTTAACATATATAACAAGATAGAAATGTTATACAAAAATTATACAATTGTTCTACAGTTACAGTTTTACAAACTAAAATAAAACAGTGCAGTGTTAATAATTACAAAGTGTAAGACTAACAAGGGAGGTTATCTAAGTGTCCCCCTCCGATTTCCATGAAATTTGGCAGTATAGTGGGGCCCAAAGGAAGAATTACGTGTTTTTTTTTCAGCTAAAATACGGTTTTAGGGGGCAAAATCCCCTCAAATGTCAAGATGAGGACAAATTGAAGTAAGAAACGGACCCCTGTGTCCCCCTCCGATTTCCATGATACTTGGCAGGTGTGTGTATAAACGGGCCCAAATGAAGATACACGTGTTTTTTTGTTTCAGCTAAAAAACGGTTTTAGGGGGCAACCCCCTCTTAAATGTCAATATGAGGACAAATTTAAATGTGCATTTGACTTATGTGTCCCCCTCCGATTTCCATGAAACTTGGCAGATGTATAGTGGGGCCCAAATGAAGAAATACGTGTTTCTTTGTTTCGGCAAAAAAATTGTTCTAGGGGGCAACCTCCTCTCAAATGTCAAGATGAGGACAAGTTGAAGTGGGGATCTGACCCCTGTGTTCAACTCCGATTTCCGTGAAACGTGGCAGGTGTATAGAGGGGCCCAAAGGAAGAATTACATGTTTTTTTGTTTCAGCTAAAAACTGTTTTAGGGGGCAAAATCCCCTCAAATGTCAAGATGAGGACAAATTGAAGTAAGAATCTGATCCCTGTGTCCTCATCCGATTTTCATGAAACTTGGCAGGTGTATAGAGAGGCTTTATGCCCCCTGTTTCTTCCTATGCCATATTTACGTAGTTTCGGGGTCAGATCCCCACTTCAATTTCTCCTCATCTTGACATTTGAGGGTTGGGGCCTCTATACACCTGCCAAGTTTCATGGAAATCGGAGGGGGAAACTTAAGACCTCCCTTGTAAGTGTATTAATTAATTACAAATCGCGCACACACACTATATATATATGTGTATATATATATATATATATATATATATATATATATTAGCAGGTAACAATAGGCCTATGTTATAAGCACATTCTTACTTTCCAAAGAAGCGCATGTGGGATGGCAAAACGAATCCGGATCCGGATCCAAAAGTACTGGATACGGATCCGAAAGTTTTGGATCCGGATCCGAAAGTTCTGGATCCGGATCCGAAAGTTCTGGATCCGGATCTGAAAATTCCGGATCCGCGGATCCGGATCCGAAAAATTTTAGGATCCGGATCTGGCCATCCCTAGTGTGGATGTCGATACCCTGTCTCAAACGCGGGATACAATAAAGAACACTTTTTACCACCTTGTTGCCTCGAAACACTTCATCCTTGCGATAGGCAACCGCAGAGAGCAGGCAAGGTTGAATGAATGAATTATTTGATTTATTTTACTTCGCTTCTTGTGCCACTTATGACTAATTTGCAAAGATGGGGATGAGTGATGATACGATGAAATTGATGAATGGACACTCACAAATATCTATGCCCAGGCCAGGATTCGAACCCGGGAACCCTGGAGTTGTAGCGCGATGTGCTAACCACTCCGCCACGGGGCCGGCGCAGGGAAGGTTGAGACCAACCTCTTCTCAGCCTTTCATATACACGATTATGAAACTTCGAGTGACGTTATGAGGTAGTAACATTGCAGCAATGTGTACTCTGCGTCTCTGTGCTGATTCAGTGACATTTTTCTTTGGAATCTCTTCCCGTCAGCATGTCATTGTAAAATACGAGTGTATTTGTTCTGACAGACAGTTGTAACTCGTGTACAATAAAATATATCACATATTCCTTTATTCTTCCTAGCTTACTAGAAACATACTTTGTACATTTTTCAAACTTTACAAAATATTTCCTATTTAATATGCTGTTGCAACTTACATTTGAAACTTCTTTCGTGTAATATTCATTTTGTTGCAGCCCACCTCCCCCGTGGCGGAGTGGTTAGAACATCGCGCTACGACGGCAGGGGACCCGGGCTTGAATCCCGGCCTGGGCATGGATATTTGTGAATGTCCATTCAATCCTCCGTACTTTCACGTGTCGCCAAAATAGAAAAACGCAAATACAATCTATACTTGGACTCCCTTTTCGGTTGCCGTGTTGTTGTGGATCCCTCGCTCTTCTTTTGTTTTCAATCCAGCGCGTCGTTAGGTAGTAATATACAGGTGGGTCCATTATACTTGTTTCGGCGATTTGAAGTGTGACGTCAGCAGGAGTAGGTTATTACGTACTTTTGAATATCAAATTCAATTAACGGTTTCACCCTATTAATGTTGTGTTATATATTTAATATTATTTTCTAATTATTTTTTTTTTATTTTCTACCTATTAAAAAGAAATTGTATCGATAATGATGCATGATTTTTATATGAAGTTCACTCACAAATGAACCAACATGTCCTGATCAAGACTCGAACCTTTAAACTACAATTTCGCCCGACCCTGTGGCCGAGTGGTTAGCACATCGCGCTGCGACGCCAAGGGTCCCGGGTTCGAATCCCATTCGGGCTTGGTTGTTTGTGAATGTCCATTCATCAATTTCATCATTTCATCACTCATCCCCATCTTCGCAAATTAGCCAAGAGGCACAAAACGCGAAGTAAAATAAACTAAATCAATCAATCAATCAATCAATTTAAATTACAATTTCGAAATCGCGAGTCGACCACTCAACCAACCGAAGCGACTGCTAGAGGCAGTGGCGGCGATTGGGTTCCAAAATTAGGGGACACGGTGTAAAAAGTGGGGGTGGAGGCAAGGACAATTTACTTTCCCTTGGTACATAAGATTTAGCATAGTGCGGGGACAAAAGTTGGAAAAAGTGGGTGGGGGCAACTACACCCCTAATCGACGCCACTGGTCAGAGACTTTTTCGAGTTCCTTACCTCTACCTCATAGTGCTGATGGAACCAGTTGGCTGTTGCCTCAAACATGGCCTAAAGAAATACGTAGAAAGGTAAACTGAAGTGACATCCATCCCAGTCACTAATGATTCCGTCCATGATATCTGAAATCGTATCCAAGTTAAACGATTTATGCTGAGCCCTGAATGTCTATGGTACAGTGATTCGGACCCATTTTCAACTCTATATCCAGTCCCAATTAACCCCGATTAGTGGCTCTAATCGGTTTGGCGTCTGACTGCCACACGGGATACAAGAGTTTTATTCCCGGTGTGGGGGATCTAAAGTAGGATTATTTTCCGGCCTCGTCACCGAATTAAGCGGCTCTGGGGGCTATCCAGCTTCAAATCAGTGTGTACCTGGAGGCAAACCTACAGGTTAAAGGCGGCGCTGGTGCTGATCACACCACCTCCAAAATGGCCGAGATCGAGAATGTGTGGAACCCTAACCCAGTTCCCCTGAATGTGGCACGGTGCAGTATGCACGGGGAAGTTACCTTTACGTTACAAAATCCTTTCAACTAGACAGAGATACGTATAGAGGGTCTGTTAAAATGGTTGTTGTGTATTATTACAGTATAACTTAATTCCAGTCGGGAAGGACGCGACGCCTTGTAAAAAATGAGTACCAGGTACGATTCCTGGCGAGACACATTGAACCGTGATTTGAATCCGACATTTGAAAATAAAGTGAATTTGAAACCAATTTGGCTAATCAGAAAGACTAATCCGAGAATCACGTAAAGATTTCTCAAAATTGTAAGGGCAATTACGCTGTAAATGTATGGGAATTACACATCTATTTATTAATTCTATAATATAACACATGGGGAAAAAATATAAGGACAGATAGAAGAGGGAGAAAGAAGGGTGGAACAGAGAACATAAGCTACGCATCGTGATTCCGTGGGTAAGTCTTGACAGAATCGAATAACCGTTGCAAGAGGCTTAACGAGTTCGTGTTTGAGAGATAGTTTGATAAGGTCCCATCTGCTGCAACCTGACTAAGCTTTTCCGTTGTTTGGTGTCGTCACTTCAGGCCACTGGCGTACACACAAGGAGGGAGGCTAAATGGGCTACAGCCCCGATATTTTTATAAAATAAACAAATGAAAGCAGAAAAGTCGGGAAACCCTCCATTTAAATAATCCCCGATAACCATTGTTGTCTTTCAATAACTTTTAAAACGAAGGTTTAAAATCGTATTTGGAGCTCATATCTGATAAAAAAGGGGACATTATCGAAATTGACTTACAGCGATGTAGCTTATTCTATGATCCAAGAAAAGATATCATCTCTGAACCAGCGTTCACATTCAGCTGTAGATATTGGAACAATTTTGATATAATTCACATAAACTTTGAGTGACGTGGCAAAGTGTTGTGGAGTTTCTTTGTAGTTGCGAAGATTTTTAACTACTGACGCACACATCCTTTCGCTTACAAAGTTTGCCTGACATCTCACACACCTTCACAATTATCTAAATACCATGTATTTGCGTTTTATGGGACTGTATGCGAAAATATACCTGAGTCTTCAAACCGGCTATTCATATTATTCACCAAAGAAGACAATGCTTTGGAACATGGTTATCCTTAACTCCGAAACTATCGTCCTTCAAGGTGAATCACTTGCTTTCAATGCTTAAAGAGTGGCCATTGTAACGCTACGACGTCTACATATTTAACGTGCCTGACGTCGATCTGGTTCTACATTACAATGGTAATGTCAAACCCACAAAAACAATTAAACAAATAAACAAAAGGCAATCATTAATAACCTATTTACCTTTTGTCGGCTCTGACTGAAGTCCTCGTGGTGGAAATGTGGAAGCTTATCGGCGTGGTCAATAGATGGTTTCCTGGCAATAAGATTGGATTTCCTGCATCTTCATAGGTGGCAACTGGGTCAGACGCCCCTCCCAGCGGGGCCTTTCGCTGTCTCTACTCCATCTTGATAGTAAACAGCCACGTTCGAAATAAACACAACACGGAACGGTGCGACACACAAAGCGGATACTTTACGCGGGTGGTTCGCGAAAGATTGTGTACGATAACACGCCGAAGAAAATCTGAGTAAAACTGTGTCTTCCGCTTCTCCGCTCGTCTATTTATTTGCGATTCAAAAGGTTCGTTACGGTACCCTCTCTGTCCAAGCGTTGCTAAATTGTCCTCAAGTCGTAGGCTCTTGTCCTGCTATCTTCGCCCGTATATTTGGAGTTCTTTGACCCTTCTCCAAAAGCACTTCGAAGAGAGATTACCCTAAGACCGGGCCTATTGTAACCTGCACGTTCGTTCCGAAGACAGTGCCAGGGAGTCTGTAGCTATTGTTATCCAGTCTAGCTGTTTAACCTTTAATATCGGGCTTAATTTATCTCCTATCAAATTCTGCTTTGGGGATTTCGTCGATGATAATCTGCTGCTGGGCTGTCTTTAATTTCAGTTGAATCTGACCATTGGTAATAAAGTTGTATTTTTATATTTCTTTACCCGAGGCTCGGCCTCTTCTCTCGGGAAACAGGCTAGTCCTTCGCTCTCCGCCGTCCAACTCCCGGTGAACAGCCACAATCCAATGCATATTATTGCTTATTACGATGATTAATTGATTTACCTGATAATTAGCAAGATTTTATCGTTATTACATTCCCCTCTCCTTACACATGAATTTTTTCTGAGCTTAAGATTATATGCGAAGGGGAAATTCATCAAAACACAATTAATAATTAACGTTAAATCTTGCCTAATTATTACACATAGGCCCTCGAATAGGGACTCCAACCCTGGAATATATAGTTGTCTTTCTCTACAGACTAAATTGCACTTTTCAATTAATTTTAGATCATTACATTTAATATTAACCAAACATAAAATTGCAGGATTACTCAACATTCATTTGCAGTTCTTGACTCTGTAACATTGATCATTTAACAAACACCTTGCTAACACTTATGAGAATTATCCTATTATGTATGAATATACATATGTAAACTTACTACATTCACACTCTAAGTTATGATGAAAATTCACTCTTTGAGATATAGTTCAGAATTATTGAGTTATTACATAAAATAGTAGTGTAATTGGCCCTATTATAAACCCGAAAAAGTATGAGCCCCCCTCTGGCAGATTTGCCTACACTTAAAACTAGCTCAACATGCCCATATGAGCTTTTTGCTCAAGTGTGGAACCCTGTCTAATCCAAGATTTTTGTAAAAATGCCCTCGGGAATTTCCTGAGAAAGTATGACCCCCCTCAGATTGATTTGTCTACACTTACAAAAGGCACTTCTGTGAGATTGTTGTCCATAAACCTGTCAAAAATATGCCCCTCTTGATATTTTTTTTGCCCACACCTAAAACTACGCCAAACGTATTAACACACACACACCCACCCACCCCCACACACACACACTGATCTTGACCTTGACCTTGAGATGATCTTGACCTTGACCATTTTTTCGATTATTTTTTCGATTACTTTTTCGATTATTTTTTCGATTATTTTTTCGATTATTTTGATCTTGACCTTGACCTTGACCTTGAGATGACCTTGACCACACCCACCCACATACACACCCACACCCACCCACAGAGTATATACAACCAGGACGAGAAATGATGAGCCCCTCTCAGGCAGATTTGCCTACACTTAAAACTTGCTCAACATGCCCATATGAGCTTTTTGCTCAAGTGTGGTACTCCGTCTAATCCAAGATTTTTGTAAAAATGCCCTCGGGAAGTTCCTGTGTAATGATGAGCCCCCTCAGATTGATTTGTCCATACTTACAAAAGGCACTTCTGTGAGATTGTTGTCCATAAATTTGTTAAAAATATGCCCCTCTTGATATTTTTTTTGGATACACTTAAAACAAAGCCAAGATACACACACACACACACACACACACCCCTACACACACACACACACACACCCACACACACACACAAAGCACATTGTTGAACCCAACTGATATTTTTTATTAAGTATAGAGTTTTGATTTGAACCCCAAGAAATTTTATATAAATACCAAAGCCAAAAAATATTAACACACATACACACACACACACACTAAATATACAAAACACACTGCTGAACCCAACTGATATTTTTTTATTAAGCATAGAATTTTGATTTGAACCCCAAGAAATTTTATATAATAAACATAACAAAATTCTAATATTTATTTTTGTTTAACAGGTACAACAAGTTTTGAGCACATAAGCAGTTTCTGAGGAATACAAGGCAGCAGCAGCAGCAAGCAATTAACTTATAGAAGGCAGTGTGTATCATATCTAATTGCATGGATAATCTTGACACAGGATTTTTTGAGAGAAGATGTATTTCAAAATACATAAAATATAAGTCACTTGTTGATGATTTAAAGCTTAGATTCTTTGGCCTGTCCGAGTATGACCTGTTTGCTGTGCAGAATGAAACTGAAATGCAGTGGGTGCTTGAAAGTGACAGGCCATTCCAATGCTTGTATCTCGACTTTATCAGTGAGTTTGAAAGGCTTGTATACAACAAGTACAGGAGAATTGTTGGATTTTTTGTTAATTTTTATACAGACAGGTGCCATTATAATTTAAGGTTGAAATTGTTTGACAATTATTGGTTCAACAATTGCTATGAGCATTGTTTTGAGTATAGGATGCCCATGATTGCATCTCAGAGTTTAAATTGGAGACATTATAAATATTCAAATAAAATTATTAACAAGATATCTAAATATAAGAAGATTGAATTTGTTACAACTGATAGTGGGTATTTGTACAGTGGTGAAGATTTCAATCCAGAGTTTGTATCAAATTCCAACTATATATATTTGAATGAGCTTGTCATGTATTTTATAAGGCAAAAATTTAGAGATTGCACTTATGATTGTATTGTTGAGGCACTGGGGCAGAATAATTTGCATGATATATGCAATTGTGGGAGAGTTTTGTCCAGCCTCTCAGTGTGATTTCAGGCACAGGAATTTGGCAGTTGGGAATCAATCCGCAGCAGGCAGCCCTGATTATTTCAGCAGAGACAGCAATCAAGGTAAATAAATATTTGCTGCAAGTGTAAATCCCTGCCCATCACAGCCAGGCTCGGGTCTGTATGCAGGAAGAGGCAAGATATTTGTTTGAAATCTGCTTGGGTATAATTTTCTGATCTTTTTATAGCAGAGTTGTGTTACTGTTATTGGAATAGGCTTCAAATCACACACAGATACCCTAAATACTTAATATCATCATACCTGACAGAGCTGTGTTGTTAGTGGGGAAGAATTGACATATCTCTATACATGACAGAGATGTGCTGTTATTGGGAACAGGTTTCATATCCCAACACAGATACTATTATGAATAGGTAACAGATTTTGAATAATATTTTTCCAGAAATTTATACTCCATATCCCTGTACAAAACTGTGATATGTCTTGTGAATTATCCAGACACAAACACAGAAGATAAATATATTCTTAACACCCGCTTTAGCTGTGAGTGCTGTTATTAGGTACAAGATTCAATTACACGTGATTATCTAGATATTTTAATAGATAGAAGATACATACTTAATTAAATCTATATTCAATATCTCTATCCATAACAATTACAAATCCCACCCACAACCTTGCCGATATTGCTACAAGCATGAAACTGAAAATAACAGAACTGTGCTGTTATTAGGAACAAGCTTCAAATCCCACACAGACACAGAGCCTTGTTGAGTTTAGAATTATTATAATAGATATTTTAATAGATAGAAGATACATACTTAATTAAATCTATATTCAATATCCATAACCCTATCCCTAACAATTACAAATCCTACCCAGAACCTTGCCGATATTGCTACAAGCACGGAACTATTGCCGTGAAATAACATCTAGATGTTTCCTAAACATAACAGAACTGTGCTGTTATTGGGAACAAGCTTCAAATCTCACACAAACACAGAGCCTTGCTGATATTTCGGAACTGTTGCCGTGAAATAACATCTAGATGTTTGCATAATTTCTATACATAACAGTGATGCTGTTATTGAACACAAGTTTTGAGGTTCAGGCACTCAAGATGGTTGAAGCCATATATTGATACAAACAAGCTTCAAATCTCACACAAACACAGAGCCTTGCTGATATTTCGGAACATAACATCTGGATGTTTCAATAGTTTCTATACATAACAGTGATGCTGTTATTGGGAATAAGCTTCTCCCACACAGATACAGAGCCTTGGAATCTAGATATTTTAATAGATAGAAGATACATACTTAATTAAATCTATACTCAATATCCCTATCCTAACAATTACAAATCACACAGATACAGAGCCTTGCTTGGAACTGTTGCTGAAATAACATCTAGATGCTTCATCCCTGACAGAGCTGTGCTGTTATTGGGAACAAGTTTTGGAATCTAGATATTTTAATAGATTAAAGATACATACTTAAATCTATACTCAATATCCCTATCCCTAACAATTACAAATCACACAGACACAGAGCCTTGCTCGGAACTGTTGCTGAAATAACATCTAGATGTTTCATCCCTGACAGAGCTGTGCTGTTATTGGGAACAATCTTCAAATCCTACACAGATACAGAGTTTTGGAATCTAGATATTTTAATAGATAGAAGATACATTCTTAATTAAATCTATACTCAATATCCCTATACCTAACAATTACAAATCACACAGACATAGAGCCTTGCTCGGAACTGTTGCTGAAATAACATCTAGATGTTTCATCCCTGACAGAGCTGTGCTGTTATTGGGAACAAGCTTCAAACTTGGAATCTAGATATTTTAATAGATAGAAGATACATCCTTAATTAAATCTATACTCAATATCCCTATACCTAACAATTACAAATCACACAGACATAGAGCCTTGCTCGGAACTGTTGCTGAAATAACATCTAGATGTTTCATCCCTGACAGAGCTGTGCTGTTATTGGGAACAAGCTTCAAACTTGGAATCTAGATATTTTAATAGATAAAAGATACGTCCTTAATTAAATCTATACTCAATATCCCTATACCTAACAATTACAAATCACACAGACATAGAGCCTTGCTCGGAACTGTGGCTGAAATAACATCTAGATGTTTCATCCCTGACAGAGCTGTGCTGTTATTGGGAACAAGCTTCAAACTTGGAATCTAGATATTTTATTAGATAGAAGATACATACCTACTTAATTAAATCTATACTCAATATCCCTATACCTAACAATTACAAATCACACAGATACAGAGCCTTGCTCGGAACTGTTGCTGAAATAACATCTAGATGTTTCATCCCTACAGGACAAAATCAAAAATCTGTAATGCAGATTTTTGATTTTGTTCTGTATGACAGGTACAGCAATTATATGTTCCTGGCCAGCAGAGCTGTGGAAATATCCGCTATGTTTTGGTTTGTATGCAGGAACAGGCATGACACCTGCAATGGTACATAAAATTTTGATATTTGCTTGGGTATAATTTCCTGAAGCCTGTACCTAATAACAGCATCACAGCACAGCTCTGTCAGGGATAGGGACATTATTAAATATGTATACAGATCCAGGTATGTATTCTTATCTTAAACACAACACAGCTCTGTTACTATTATTTCAATAACAATATCAACAAAACAAGACACTATACACAACATAGAACAATTCTATGCTTGTAAAAATATCAGCAAGGCTCCATTCTAAATATTGATTCAATTTTTCACTTCACCTATCCATAACAATTCCAAGCTTGTTCCTCATAACAGCATCACCGCACAGCTCTGTCAGGGAAGAAACATCTAGATGCTATCAACAGTTCCCTACTTGTAATTGTTAGGGATAGGAATATTGAATATAGTTTGTATCTTCTATCTATTAAAGATTCCAAGACTCTGTGTGTGGGATTTGAGCATCACCACACAGCTCTGTCAGGGATGAAACGTCTAGATGTTATCAACAGTTCCATACTTGTAATTGTTAAGAATAGGAATATTGAATTAAGTATGTATCTTCTATCTATTAAAGATTACAAGGCTCTGTATCTGTGTGGGATTTGAGCATCACCACACAGCTCTGTCAGGGATGAAACATTTCAGCAATAGTTCCATGCTTGTATCAATATTTATAATTGTTAGGGATAGGGATATTGAATATAGATTTAATTAAGTATGTATCTTCTATCTATTAAAATATCTAGATTCCAAGCCTCTGTATCTGTGTGGAATTTGAAGCAGCCAGCTCTGTCAGGGATGAAACATCTAGATGTTATTCCAGCAACAGTTCCATGCTTGTATAAATATTTGTAATTGTTCGATATAGGGATATTAAAATATGTAGATTCCAAGCCTCTGTATCTGTGTGGAATTTGAAGCTTGTTCCCAATAACAGCACAGCTCTGTCAGGGAAGAAACATCTAGATTTAGTTCAAACAGTTCCATGATTGTAATTGTTAGGATAGAAATATTCAGTATAAATTTAATTAATTATATATCTTCGATCTATTAAAATCTCTAGATTCCAAGGCTCTGTATATGTGTAGGATTTGAGGCTTATTCCCAATAACAGCACAGCTCTGTTATGTATAGGAAACATGTAAATGTTGTAGAAATATTTGTAATTGTTAGGGATAGGAATATTGAGTATAGATTTAATTAAGTATGTATCTTCCATCTATTAAAATCTCTAGATTCCAAGACTCTGTATCTGTGTGGGATTTGAGGCTTAGTCCCAATAACAGCACAGCTCCGTTAGGGATGAAACATCTAGATGTTACAGCAACAATTTCGTGCTTGTAGAAATATCAGCAAGGCTCTGTGTCTGTGTGATTTGTAATTGTTAGGGATAGGGATAGGATATTGAGTATAGATTTAATTAAGTAGGTATGTATCTTCTATCTACTAAAATATCTAGATTCCAAGTTTGAAGCTTGTTCCCCATAACAGCACAGCTCTGTCAGGGATGAAACATCTAGATGTTATTTCAGCAACAGTTCCGAGCAAGGCTCTGTATCTGTGTGATTTGTAATTGTTAGGTATAGGGATATTGAGTATAGATTTAATTAAGTAGGTATGTATCTTCTATCTAATAAAATATCTAGATTCCAAGTTTGAAGCTTGTTCCCAATAACAGCACAGCTCTGTCAGGGATGAAACATCTAGATGTTATTTCAGCAACAGTTCCGAGCAAGGCTCTATGTCTGTGTGATTTGTAATTGTTAGGTATAGGGATATTGAGTATAGATTTAATTAAGGACGTATCTTCTATCTATTAAAATATCTAGATTCCTAATAACAGCACTCACAGCTAAAGCGGGTGTTAGGAATATATTTATCTTCTGTGTTTGTGTCTGGATAATTCACAAGACATATCACAGTTTTGTACAGGGATATGGAGTATAAATTTCTGGAAAAATATTATTCAAAATCTGTTACCTATTCATAATAGTATCTGTGTTGGGATATGAAACCTGTTCCCAATAACAGCACATCTCTGTCATGTATAGAGATATGTCAATTCTTCCCCACTAACAACACAGCTCTGTCAGGTATGATGATATTAAGTATTTAGGGTATCTGTGTGTGATTTGAAGCCTATTCCAATAACAGTAACACAACTCTGCTATAAAAAGATCAGAAAATTATACCCAAGCAGATTTCAAACAAATATCTTGCCTCTTCCTGCATACAGACCCGAGCCTGGCTGTGATGGGCAGGGATTTACACTTGCAGCAAATATTTATTTACCTTGATTGCTGTCTCTGCTGAAATAATCAGGGCTGCCTGCTGCGGATTGATTCCCAACTGCCAAATTCCTGTGCCTGAAATCACACTGAGAGGCTGGACAAAACTCTCCCACAATTGCATATATCATGCAAATTATTCTGCCCCAGTGCCTCAACAATACAATCATAAGTGCAATCTCTAAATTTTTGCCTTATAAAATACATGACAAGCTCATTCAAATATATATAGTTGGAATTTGATACAAACTCTGGATTGAAATCTTCACCACTGTACAAATACCCATTATCAGTTGTAACAAATTCAATCTTCTTATATTTAGATATCTTGTTAATAATTTTATTTGAATATTTATAATGTCTCCAATTTAAACTCTGAGATGCAATCATGGGCATCCTATACTCAAAACAATGCTCATAGCAATTGCTGAACTAATAATTGTCAAACAATTTCAACCTTAAATTATAATGGCACCTGTCTGTATAAAAATTAACAAACAATCCAACAATTCTCCTGTACTTGTTGTATACAAGCCTTTCAAACTCACTGATAAAGTCGAGATACAAGCATTGGAAGGGCCTGTCACTGGCAAGCACCCACTGCATTTCAGTTTCATTCTGCACAGCAAACAGGTCATACTCGGACAGGCCAAAGAATCTAAGCTTTAAATCATCAACAAGTGACTTATATTTTATGTATTTTGAAATACATCTTCTCTCAAAAAATCCTGTGTCAAGATTATCCATGCAATTAGATATGATACACACTGCCTTCTATAAGTTAATTGCTTGCTGCTGCTGCTGCCTTGTATTCCTCAGAAACTGCTTATGTGCTCAAAACTTGTTGTACCTGTTAAACAAAAATAAATATTAGAATTTTGTTATGTTTATTATATAAAATTTCTTGGGGTTCAAATCAAAATTCTATGCTTAATAAAAAAATATCAGTTGGGTTCAGCAGTGTGTTTTGTATATTTAGTGTGTGTGTGTGTGTATGTGTGTTAATATTTTTTGGCTTTGGTATTTATATAAAATTTCTTGGGGTTCAAATCAAAACTCTATACTTAATAAAAAATATCAGTTGGGTTCAACAATGTGCTTTGTGTGTGTGTGGGGTGTGTGTGTGTGTGTGTGTGTGTAGAGGTGTGTGTGTGTGTGTGTGTATCTTGGCTTAGTTTTAAGTGTATCCAAAAAAAATATCAAGAGGGGCATATTTTTAACAAATTTATGGACAACAATCTCACAGAAGTGCCTTTTGTAAGTGTGGACAAATCAATCTGAGGGGGCTCATCATTTCACAGGAACTTCCCGAGGGCATTTTTACAAAAATCTTGGATTAGACGGAGTACCACACTTGAGCAAAAAGCTCATATGGGCATGTTGAGCAAGTTTTAAGTGTAGGCAAATCTGCCTGAGAGGGGCTCATCATTTCTCGTCCTGGTTGTATATACTGTGTGGGTGGGTGTGGGTGTGTATGTGGGTGGGTGTGGTCAAGGTCAAGGTCAAGGTCATCTCAAGGTCAAGGTCAAGGTCAAGATCAAAATATTCGAAAAAATAATCGAAAAAATAATCGAAAAAATGGTCAAGGTCAAGATCATCTCAAGGTCAAAGTCAAGATCAGTGTGTGTGTGTGGGGGTGGGTGGGTGTGTGTGTGTTAATACGTTTGGCGTAGTTTTAGGTGTGGGCAAAAAAAATATCAAGAGGGGCATATTTTTGACAGGTTTATGGACAACAATCTCACAGAAGTGCCTTTTGTAAGTGTAGACAAATCAATCTGAGGGGGGTCATACTTTCTCAGGAAATTCCCGAGGGCATTTTTACAAAAATCTTGGATTAGACAGGGTTCCACACTTGAGCAAAAAGCTCATATGGGCATGTTGAACTAGTTTTAAGTGTAGGCAAATCTGCCAGAGGGGGGCTCATACTTTCTCGGGTTTATAATAGGGCCAATTACACTACTTAAAATATTTCTTATCATCAATTCAAACCTTTTAAAATACATGTTTCTTTACTAAATAATATCTATTCTGGGTAATAAGAATATAAATAATACGTTATTAATGTTGGCATTAACATAACATGATATATGCTCAGATATTGATATGTATATATATATATATATATATATATATATATATATATAAGTTCTCAGTTTTTTGAATATTAATAATAATAATAATATCATAATTGTGTTAAATTGTTTACACTAGTATGCGGAATAATTTACAAGTTTAAAGGCTCTTTCGATGTTCAGTACTCCAGGTTTTTTCTAGTTGTTGAAGCCACATCTTTCTCTTTTCTTGAGAATAGTTCCATTTTTTGAGGTTATCTATGTGCTGAGGTGTAGTTTCTTTGCCATTTTTGCAGTTTGTGAGTTTTAAGATGTTATTTCCTAATCTTCCACAACAAATATACGGTCCTTCGTATAGGTTAAAGAATTTACTTATCTTTTTATCAACTTGTGAGCTCAGATAGTGGCTTTTTATAAATACAAGATCATTTTGCTTGATTTCTTCCCCAATTTTACTACTTTTCTGGTTCCTCTTCTGTTTTAGTTCTCGGACTCTCGTTTCGGCAGCTATCAGTTTTTCTTTCCACGGTGTTTCTTGTCTTTCTTCTTTGATCCCTAAGTGCTGCAGAAGTGTACTATTGTTGTCTTGACCAAGAAAAAGTTCTGCGGGTGAGCTCCCCAGTGATGTGCATACAGTGTAATTTAGTAGCAATACTATGGAAGTTACGTGTTCGCTCCAGGTGGAATGGTTCTCTCCACAGAACACTCGCATTAACCTATTTATCTCTGAATGGGCTCTCTCTACGGGATTCGAAGATGGATGATAGGGTGCAGTTAGCATAATATTAACGTTATACTTCTCCAGTGTTTCTTTCCATTCCTTACTAACAAACTGTGGGCCTCTGTCGCTCAAGATACAAGTTGGTTTTCCAAGATGAACAAAATAAAATTTTGTTAGATATTTGAGTAAGAGTTTGGTGTTAGTTGATCTGATTGGATAAAATCTGGTTGCCAAATCCATGATTGTAAATAGATATCTCTCTCTTCGTTTTGACATTGGTAACGGGCCAACTATGTCCACCGCCACAATATCTCGTGCCTTTGTCGCCCTTAGAGATGTAATAATATGATTTCTGCCTTGCTTTTGTGGCTTGGTTACGGCGCATCGTTCACAGTTCCTAAGCCATTTTTTGAGATCCTTTCTCATCGAGCTCCAGTAGTACAAAGGTGACAGAATTTTCCAGGTCTTCTCAAATCCAAAGTGCCCTGAATCTTCGTGACACTCACGCAACATCTGGGCTGTGAGGTGGTTTGGTATGCAGATCTTTATCTGCCCGTTGTCATGGAAATCGCTGCGTACTAGAATGCCGTTCTCGAGGCGAAAAAACTCACGCACTCTTCTCTCTCGCCGATCTCCGTCGTCAGTGTTGCCATCTAGTACCTGAAAAATCCCTTGAAGGGCTGGATCTTTCCTTTGCTCTTCCGCTAGTTTCTCGGCGGTGTACCTCTGGAGGTATGGCTGGCCAATGATTACATGGTTAAAGTGTGCTGTAGTCACACCTTCACCTTCACAGTAGCGTGACAGTGAATCCGGAACAATGTTGTCCTTCCCTTTACAATGCTGGATCTTAAAATTATAGCCTTGAAGCTGGAGACTCCACCTCGTTAGCCTACTATTCCAATTTTTTGCTTGATTTAGAAACTGCAGATTTTTATGGTCTGTTACCACAATAAATTCCCTTCCTGCCAGATAAATGTGGAATTTCTGGATAGACCAAATGATGGCCAAGCATTCTAGTTCGTTTATGCTGTACCGTTTCTCAGCTCCTCTCAAGGCTCGACTTGCATATTGAATTATCCTCTTTTCGCCATCCTTTATTTGATATAGGCAACTGCCTAGCGCTAACATACTCGCATCACATTGCACGTAGAAGGTGTCGTTAAAATCTGGGTGATATAATTGCAGTTCCTTGCAGACAGCTTCTTTTAGAGCATCCATACTCTGCTGTTGTGCCTCAGTCCATTTCCACTTCCGGTTCTGCTTCAAAAGTTCATACAGCGGTGCTGCCATCTGTGCGAACTGGTCAATGAACTTCTTATGCCATTGAAAGACTCCTAATAGTTTCTGAACTCCTTTAATTGAGGTCGGTTTTTTAAGCTGCTTGATCGTCTCGAAACGTTTGGAATGCTGTTGAATTCCATTTTCATTTACTGTGTGGACAAGGTATTCAATTTGTGTTTTGAAAAACTCTGATTTATCCAGTTGAATTGTCATTCCGGCGTCATGAAGTTTACTGAGAACAGTATCCAGGTGAATTAGATGTGTTTCTATATCCTCTGAAAAAATGATCAAATCATCCACGTACGCTAGGCAAAATCCACTAACTTCGGCTCCTAGCACTGCGTTCATTGCATTGGTGAAACCTTGAACGCCATTTGATAATCCGAAAGGCATTGTTTGGAATTCATACAATTGATTTTCAAATAGAAAGGTAGTATAAGGTTTGCTGTGCTCGGATAGGTTCAGCTGCCGAAACCCACTATTAGCGTCCGACTTTGAAAAAATCTTTTTGCCATGAAAAATTTGTAATATTTCGTTAAGATTCAGTGTTTTTACATGTTGTAGTTGGCAACGCTGATTCAGTCGGCGAAAGTCGATACACAAACGTAATCCTTTACCTCCCGGTTTTTTAACAACCAGTAGAGGATTGAGATGACAAGAATTCGACGGTCTAATGATGTCCCAATCTAACATCTGTTTCAGCTGCTTTCTGATCTCGCCCCTGTAGGAGTAGGCCACCGGATATACACGTGACACGACTGGTTCGTCACCCTCAACTTTGATCTCATGAGTGTATACTCTGCATCTGCCTGGTTTTTCTGAAAAGATCTCTGCATGCTCTCGTAGGATGTTTCTGAACTTTTCTCGGGCTTCCATGCTTATTTCGTTGAGATTAGACACTAATACTTCAATTTTTTCTTCAGGGCTTAAGGTAGCGCAATTTTCTGTAACATTAAAGCACTTTCCTTCCTCTGGGAAGTACATTCTATTATTTATAAATTCAGCTTCCTGCTGACTGACGTCGTCACATAAACGTAACGTACCTCTACGTAGGTTCAAATCTGCGCTATATTGTATAAGGAACTCCATGCCTAAAATAGCATCCACATTCAATTCTCGAACGACGTAAAAATCTATTAGAGTCTCCATGTTTCCTATTTTGCCACCTACTACCACGTACCCTAGTGGTCGCTGTCTAACCTTACCTGAGAAATCTACTAGCCTAATGTCCTTACTGCTACTAAGCTGCGGTTTCGTTATATCCTTAGAGATTTTCTTCCAGATCTGTTCCCCACATAAGTTCAATTCCGACCCAGTGTCCACGATGGCATTAATGCAGTGTTCTCCTATTTTTAACTGTATTTGAGGCGTTTGAGATGGCCATAATTTCCTGCTCGAATTCTCTGCAGCATCGCTTTCATCATCATCTTCTGATAAATTATTTATGAACCAACAACTTCTTACTTCTATGTCTGACATTTTGTGTCGTCGATTCACAGGTGAGGATTGTGGCTCTAGAACCTTTCGCATCTCAGATTCTCCGCCGACACGAGCCGAGCTGTCGTCGGAAGGCGTTAGTTTTCCGCTCTTGCGCCGTGGCTGTTATCCCGACGAGTACGTGACTGGTAATCTGGCGCGTTGGGATTGAGTCCCCTACTCGTTGATGGTTGAGGCCATTGTTCGTCAGTCTCTTGCTTCTCATTGTTGTAGGCGGTTCTTACTAAATGAATAGCTTGTGTTCTGCCTTCTTCCATACGATTGTCTTCCTCCCCGCGTGAAAATCGTATGTCGCCACGCCCTCGGTAACCTGCGTTTGTGTTCTGTCTGCCTCCACGGTAGTTTCCTTGATTCGAGCGTTTGGTATCCCTGTCTCGCTGTATTGGAGGACTGTACTGCGATTGTTCTTGTCGATTGAATTGTTGTCGCCGTCCATTGTATGTATTGCGTGTAGTCGCCATTTGCACTCGTGGAAAATTTTCTCCTCTCTTCCTATCAAAATTATTATTCCCTCTTCTGCTTGATTGATCTTCCCATCGATTTTTTTCGTTCCTCTTCAGCAAATCCATGTCTTCAAGGATAAGCGACATTCGGTCAAAATTTTCTAACACATCTCCTGTAAGCTGTCTCTGTACGTAGCTCGGGTACATAGCTCTGATGGCCGTGAGGATTTCTATCACTTCGGTTCCGGGCTTAAGCGAACGGAATTCATTCACCCTCTGCCAGAAAAACTGTTTGTATGTGAGCTTTCCGTTGACGTCGTACCGCTTGTTTCTTAACTGGGTAACCTTCCTCTCTACCAATGATCTGCACTGAAATTGTTCAATGAAAGCTTTTTCGAAGGTGCTAAAGGTCTTGAACGCTGGTACCTGGTGGTCTAACCAAATGCGTGCGGAACCGCGAAGAAGTTTCTGGATGAGCTTCAGGTGATCCTCTTCGTGAATCCCATATAAAATGCAATCTCTTTTGAATTCTTGAAGAAACGTGGATGGCAAAGTTTCTGTCTTCTCTTGGTCGAAAATCATAAAGTTGTCCAGTGAAAACTTCGAGAAGATGGCACGCCTGCCTATTTCCGATGTGGCTACACTGGTCTCTACCACGGAGTGGACTCGCGAGCAACTGCTATCCTGCTCCATGACGTCATCGCCTGTGGACTGACTCCCCGATCGAGATGGTTCCTGCGCTAATGTCGCCAGGGGCGTAGTTTCTCGCTGGTCTTCCTCGTTCCTTGTTCGTGGTGACGTAATAACGATTGAAGAAGTCTCTCTCTGCATCGTTTCTTTGATTCGTGTGACGTCTTGGCGTAAGTCTTGCGTCATGTTTTTTATCTTCCTCCATTGCTGTTCTTCTGAGGTCATCTTTGTTTCGATTTGTCCAAATCTTTCTTCCACCATTCTGGAATCCGCTGCAAGTCGACGATCAACCATTCGGAATTCCTCTTCCATTCTCCTTTCCACGTCATTCTTCTTTTCTTCTATCTTCTCTCCCAGGTGTGCCAGGTGTTCATGGATCTGCCTGACTTCAGTTTCCACTGTTTTTTCCAGGTTCTCAATGTCTTCCGAGTTATCACGATGTCTTTCAACACACTCTTCTTGGGCTTTTTCTATTTTCTCATCATTCTTTTTTAATGCTTGTAGAAACTGATCCATCATCTCTCGGTGTTGTTGTTCTTTCTCTCTTCTTCGCAATTCTTTTTGCCTTTCCTTCTCTTCTTCTTCCAATTTTCTCTTCTTCTCCTTCTCTTCTTCTTCCAATTTTTTCTTCCTCTCCTTCTTTTCTTCTTCCAATTTTCTCTTCTTCTCCTTCTCTTCTTCTTCCAATTTTCTCTTCTTCTCCTTCTCTTCTTCTTCCAATTTTTTCTTCTTCTCCTTCTCTTCTTCTTCCAATTTTCTCTTTTTCTCCTTCTCTTCTTCTTCCAATTTTCTCTTCTTTTCTTTCTCCTCTTTTCGACGTTCTTTCCCTTCTTCATGTTGCTTCATCATCGTAGTGAAGAGCGCCATTATCGCTTGAACATCCATGGCGCCTTGGGTTGGTAACACTGCCGTTGGTTGCGCACTTTCAGGGATAACGGTATTCTCCGGAGCACGGTTGCTTTCTCCTCCCTGGTCGCCTTCCAGTAACGTCACTTCCTCTCCTTCCTTTGGATTGTCCATTTCTTCAATCTTCTTCCTTTGTCGAGTTATTCTCTCCATCACCCTTCTCCTCGGTCGTTATTCTCTCTCTCTTCTTCCTTGGATTCGATGCGTTCTCGCAGCGAGATATAAATTTCTATTATCTTTTTCATAAATAGATCCTACGGGGTTTTGCGTCTCCCCCCTTACCATCCTTGATCGATGCTTTATCCTTATCGCCGCATAAAAAATCCAAAATCTCTCGCTATGTAAATTACTTTAACCATTATTACTTCACGCCCACTATATATATTGCACAAACAATTAAATACTCAATTCACATGCTAACTATGCGTAAATACACTTAAATAATCTAAACTAGAAAATTACTGATTATAGCAACACAAAGAACTAAACGCTTCATACTCTAGGCGTCCTGCGTGGTATTTTTTAACTGCAATAAGTGATTAATATTTGCTTTTCTACCTCTATCAATCTCTTGGTTCCTGTCGAAGGCATGTAGGCACATAGCTCTATAACTGAATAATTATGGCACAATAAACTCATTTATGCGACTATTAATAACTTCCTTCCAACTATCGACACTTATTTAAACTTCGGGCCTACTCGGGCCTAATTATCGCATATTCGGGCCTACTCGGACCTACACGTCGAATGTTCGGGATTACTCGTCGAACATACATGTCGCTTGTTCGGGCTTACTCGTCGAACCTATATGTCGCATGTTCGGAATTACTCATCGAACCTACATGTCGCTTGTTCGGGATTACTCGTCGAATATACATGTCACTTGTTCGGGATTACTTGGACCTACATGTCGCATGTTCGGGCGCCATCTTTTATGTAACGCTACGACGTCTACATATTTAACGTGCCTGGCGTCGATGTGGTTCTACATTACAATGGTAATGTCAAACCCACAAAAACAATTAAACAAATAAACAAAAGGCAATCATTAATAACCTATTTACCTTTTGTCGGCTCTGACTGAAGTCCTCGTGGTGGAAATGTGGAAGCTTATCGGCGTGGTCAATAGATGGTTTCCTGGCGATAAGATTGGATTTCCTGCATCTTCATAGGTGGCAACTGGGTCAGACGCCCCTCCCAGCGGGGCCTTTCGCTGTCTCTACTCCATCTTGATAGTAAACAGCCACGTTCGAAATAAACACAACACGGAACGGTGCGACACACAAAGCGGATACTTTACGCGGGTGGTTCGCGAAAGATTGTGTACGATAACACGCCGAAGAAAATCTGAGTAAAACTGTGTCTTCCGCTTCTCCGCTCGTCTATTTATTTGCGATTCAAAAGGTTTGTTACGGTACCAACTCTGTCCAAGCGTTGCTAAATTGTCCTCAAGTCGTAGGCTCTTGTCCTGCTATCTTCGCCCGTATATTTGGAGTTCTTTGACCCTTCTCCAAAAGCACCTCGAAGAGAGGTTACTCTAAGACCGGGCCTATTGTAACCTGCACGTTCGTTCCGAAGACAGTGCCAGGGAGTCTGTAGCTATTGTTATCCAGTCTAGCTGTTTAACCTTTAATATCGGGCTTAATTTATCTCCTATCAAATTCTGCTTTGGGGATTTCGTCGATGATAATCTGCTGCTGGGCTGTCTTTAATTTCAGTTGAATCTGACCATTGGTAATAAAGTTGTATTTTTATATTTCTTTACCCGAGGCTCGGCCTCTTCTCTCGGGAAACAGGCTAGTCCTTCGCTCTCCGCCGTCCAACTCCCGGTGAACAGCCACAATCCAATGCATATTATTGCTTATTACGATGATTAATTGATTTACCTGATAATTAGCAAGATTTTATCGCTATACCATGTCTAAATATCTAAGAAACTGAACTGACGAGACGGAACTGAACGGTTCCAGATAATCACGAACCGGAAGCCGTTCCGGTCGGCTACGGTCCATTTTGAGCTATGACCAGACCTTATGCTTCGTCTGTGTTTGTAAAATAACAATCTACGTGTAAATATTTCGTGCCAAACTTCCTTTGCTTTCGTTTTTGTAATCGGTGTACAATGGGCGCACAGTACTGTAGGTACTAGGTAAATAAACAAATAATGTGGTGTCCTGAACTACGTTATTTGGGTTAAAGGTATTTTACCAGTATTGTATGAAAGACGGAATTGTCCATTTCCATCATCAAACTGTGCGCAAGGGCAGGAAACAATAAACTGAGAAAAGAAGAGATGGCGGCCCCCATTGTCATAACGAGCTGAGATGACAATTAATTGTATAATAGTACATAGTAATCGTGGGTGATGTTTATTGTCAGCTCGTTGTTGTAGGTACATTTGAAAAGTTGAAAAACCTGTCCGGAAAACTTTAAAGGGCTGTCCAGCCGGCCCTAATTGAACTAGAGTGAAAGGCAATTGTAAATTCTTACCATAGAGTATATGGAAGGGGTCTACGGTCAAAATAACTCTAGAAGGTACCACATTTTCTACCATGTCCTCGTATATTTCAGTTACATTTAGCCTCAGTGTGTAAAGCGGATTTGAAACAACGGTTCAATCCTTTATTCGGTCGGCCCCTCAAAAAATATCACATTTTTACAATGCCCTCCTATATTTCTGTTCCGATTAGTCTCTGTGCATAAAACAAATTTGAAACATCGGTTCAATCTGTCATTCGATCGGACCTTCAAGAAAATACCACATTTTCTACCACGCCCTCATATATTTATGTTTCGATTAGCCGTAGTGCATAAAACGAATTTGCAATATCGGTTCAATCCGTCACTTGTACAGCTACAATTCTCGGAATTAGTGAGTGATATGTGTGGCGTGTTTGTTGGGATGGGGTGGGTGGAACTTTAATGTGTCTGGTGATTAAGAAGAGGTTCTGACCTCATCATACTGTTAAAGAAAAGGAAAATAAAAGTATGCTAGCATATCATGGAGGAAGAACAGCAAAAAGAGAAAAAGGAGTGAGAGTCTAGATGTAAAGAAAATAAAGAGAGCAAAACGAGTAGGTTTCGCGGAAGAAGTGACTGTGTGTAGTTTACCAGGACAGGAAGAAGATAGGAGAGGCACGTGGGCGTTGGACGCTTTGCGGGAACGGATGCGAGCAATGTGTATCGATGACGTAGATCGGAAGGGTGGTATCTAAAGGATTAGCGGATTGTGAAGTTACCAGAATTATCATCGTTTACAATTCATACTACCAATAGTTATTTTCATTTTAAAAACACCATGTACAGTGGGGTCCATGAGTATTATGCTACATTTTGTTCGACGAAATCAGAAACCCCAAAATTAAAAGCGGCTTCTAAACCAGCATTATTTCTTACAATATTCATAGTATAGTGCAACGCAATAATAATAACATTACTTTGTATGTAAACACCGCTCTATTTATTACTTGGACAAGACTTACACATTTGACTCTATTTACAATACATACCACCAATATTTGTTTTCATTTTAAGAACACCATGTACAGTGGGCTCCATAAGTATTTTGCTGTATTTTCTACGACGAAATAAGAGCTTCAAAATTCAGAAAAACTTACACATTTTACTCAATTTACAATACATACTACCAATATTTGTTTTCATTTTAAGAACACCATGTACAGTGGGCTCAATAAGTATTATGCTGTATTTTATTCGGCGAAATAAGAGCTTGAAAATTCAGAACACTTTACTCATTTTACTTTATTTACAATTCATACTACCAATGGTTATTTTCATTTTATAAACACCATGTACAGGGGTGTACATTTTATTCGACGAAATAAGAACTCCAAAAGCGGCTTCTAAATCAGCATTATTTTTTACAATATTCATAGTATAGTGCAAAGCAATAATAATAACATTACTTTTGTATGTAAACACCGTTCTATTTATTACTTGGACACGACTTACACATTTTACTCTATTTACAATACATACTACCAATATTTGTTTTCATTTTAAGAACACCATGTACAGCGGGCTCCATAAGTATTATGCTGTATTTTATTCGGCAAAATAGGAGCTTGAAAATTCAGAACATTTTACACATTCTACTTTATGGTGCATAAAATGGATTACAAACATCAGTTCAATCAATCGATCAGCCCTTAAGAGGATTCCACATTTTCTACCATGCTGTCGTATATTTCTGTACCGATTACCCCCGGTGCATAAACGGATTTCAAACACTAGTTCAATCCGTAGGACATTTCACATTTTACGTTATATTCATTTAAGAGGCATCACTCGTTCCTCGTTGAAGAAGTTGAGTCGACACGGAACAAGGAACTCCTGCGACAATCATCAAGGAACTCCTGCAAACACCATCAAGGAACTGTTGTGCCTCACACAAAAAAGCCGTGATCTCATATCCAGACTCTTAACGAATGACGGGTTCAACTGGTATTTGAAATCCGTTTTACGCACCGAGGCTGATCTGTACAGAAATATACGATGGCATGGTATAAAGTGTCCGATCTTTCGGGTGCCGGATTGAACTGATGTTGAAAATCCGTTTTATGCACTGAGCTCTCCACTAATAAGGGTGCATATTATAATATCGGTTATATAATTTGCGGAAAAAAGTATTCTATAAATATATATACGTATGTAATATATACTTCTTGACCCTTGACCTTGGAATGGAGCCAAGAGTTGCAGACTGTTAATGGACAAGAACAAATGGGTTTGTTACGAACGGCTTTGGTGTGATGTCTTTGTCCGTGTGGTGATAGGTTTTCCCGGGTGTTAATGGATGAGAGCAGATGGTGTGTGAGTGTATAGCTACAATTCTTGGATTTTGTGACTGATATGTGTGGCGTGTTTGTTGGGATGGGTGGGTGGAATGGTAATGTGTCTGGTGATTAAGAAGAGGTTATGACATCATCATACTGTAAAAGAAAAGGAGAATAAAAGTCTGCTAGCATATAATGGAGGAAAAACAGCAAAAAGAGAAAAAGGAGTCGGAGAGTCTAGATGTAAAGAAAATAAAGAGAGCAAAACGAGTAGGTTTCGCGGAAGAAGTGACTGTGTATAGTGTACCAGGACAGGAAGATAGGAGAGGCACGTGGGCGTTGGACGCTTTGCGGGAACGGATGCGAGCAATGTGTATCGATGACGTAGATCGGAAGGGTGGTATAAAAAGGATTAGCGGATTGTGAAGTTACCAGAATCATCATCGTTTACAATTCATACTACCAATAGTTATTTTCATTTTAAAAACCCCATGTACAGTGGGGTCCATCAGTATTATGCTACATTTTACGGCTTCTAAATCAGCATTATTTCTTACAATATTCATAGTATAGTGCAACGCTCTATTTATTACTTGGACACGACTTACACATTTTAATCTACATGCTACCAATATTTGTACTACATACTACATACATACATGCTACCAATATTTGTTTTCATTTTAAGAACACCATGTACAGCGGGCTCCATAAGTATTTTGCTGTATTTTATTCGACGAAATAAGAGCTTCAAAATTAAAAGCGGCTTCTAAATCAGCATTATTTCTTACAATATTCATAGTATAGTGCAACGCAATAATAATAACATTACTTTTGTATGTAAACACCGCTCTATTTATTACTTGGACAAGACTTACACATTTGACTCTATTTACAATACATACCACCAATATTTGTTTTCATTTTAAGAACACCATGTACAGTGGGCTCCATAAGTATTTTTGCTGTATTTTCTTCGACGAAATAAGAGCTTCAAAATTCAGAAAAACCTACACATTTTAATCAATTTACAATACATACTACCCATATTTGTTCTCATTTTTAGAACACCATGTACAGCGGGCTCCATAAGTATTATGCTGTATTTTATTCGGCGAAATAAGAGCTTGAAAATTCAGAACATTTTACACATTTTACTTTATTTACAATTCATACTACCAATAGTTATTTTTATTTTATAAACACCATGTACAGGGGGTCCATCAGTATTATGCTACATTTTATTCGACGAAATAAAAACTCCAAAAGCGGCATCGCGTTTTAATTCTTACATTTCGACTAAAGGACGAAAACTGTTTTTTTCGAAAAATTCACGTTCAATGCTAATACTCTTTCGAAACTCATTTTCTCCCCAAAGCAAACCAGAGATGATCTTCAGGAAAATGTTGAATTATTGTGCTTTTCAGAGCCTGAAAAGCGTTTTAATTCTTACATTTTGACTACAGGACGAAAACTGGGGAATTTCCCAGAATGACTCATCAACGCCATCTGTTTCCAAACACAGGAAACCCATACTCCAATTTATATATGACGTCACACGCCAAAATAGCGTAATAAAAACAAAATGACGTCACAGAAATTAAAACATTTCATAATAATAATAATAATAGTAATAATAATAATAATAATAAACCGAGAATTTCAGACTCATCAACGCCATCTGTTTTCAAACACCGGAAACACGTACTCCAATTTATATATGACGTCACAAACCAAAATAACATAACCAAAACAAAATGTCGTCACAGAAATAAAAACAATTAATAATAATAATAATAATAATCCGAGAATTTCAGACTCATCAACGCCATTTGTTTTCAAACACCGGAAACACGTACTCCAATTTATATATGACGTCACACACCAAACTAACATAACAAAAACAAAATGGCGTCACAGAAATTAAAACAATTCATAATAATAATAATAATAATAATAATCCTAATATTTCAATTAATAATAATTTAATAATATAATCTGGTCGCGTGACTTCCATTTTGTGACGTCACAAAGTCACGTGACTCCCACGGTTATGTACCCCCGTTGAGTCCGATAAATCAATTGATTGGCAAAGATCGATCAAAGATCATAGACTCATGAACGCCATCTCTCTTCAAACAACGGAAACAACAAAATTCCCAGAATTTGATTCATCAACGCCATCTGTTGTCAGACACCGGAAACACGTACTCCAATTACCAGAAAACCAACCGTCACCGCGTCGCCTACTTTTCCTCCTCCCAACCCAGACTTTCTGACTCATCAACGCCATTTGTTTTCAGACACCGGAAACACGTACTCCAATTACGAGAAAACCAACCGCGTCGCCTACTTTTCCTCCTCCCAACCCAGACTTTCTGACTCATCAACGCCATCTGTTTTCAGACGCCGGAAACTCCCGACGTCACGGGAAAAACCCGAATTCCCTCCTCCAACCAATCAAAACGATCCTTACAAAATAAGCCCCGCCCACTTTGTGACAATAGCGCTACGTCATCAATTGATCTTTGATCGATCTTTTCCAATCAATTGATTTATCGGACTCAACGAGGGTTCATTGCTACTGCCAAGACAAAGTATACGTAACCCCTCCTTTTGTAAACACCTGGGCACGCCACTGCTTGTAGTACTATAAATGTTGTGAGGTTGAAAAGTTTGTACTTCGCTAAAGTAAGTTATTGCCACAGCCAGTTCCTGACGTGTACTTCTTCTCTGAAGAGGCAATGGGAACTGTTTGAGGAAATCTAATAAAACAGAGTAAAGTCAAAATTGTACTACAAATAACTAAGTTGGTACTTTCTTCAGCATTCCTTGGCACTTTCTATTTCTTTTCAACTTATAGCTGCACTGAGTTCACGATTCGAAGAGAAATGTACAAGAACCAGATAAGTATTTATTATTACCCACACTGATTGATTTGATGGCACCCAAGAAATGTCAAACATTTCGTTAATTTCCATCATTGTTGTTTCTACTGCTTGACCACTAAAGAACAGATCCTTTTAATTTTTTCTGTTTTGACTGAACATAAAATAAAGTGCATCCATAAAATATTTAGGGTGCAATGGCTATCTTTCTTAAAAACATCTTGAAGAGCAAGCTCGAAATTATGACTCAAACAGTGAATGACTGTCATGTCATTCAAAGTACACGTTCAGAGGAGGAAATTTTCTTCCCATGGTTGGGAATGAAAATGTAAGTGTAGAGCAGGGCATGGGGAAAATAGAGGGCGGGAATTCCCCGGTTCACCCCTTCATTCGGATACTGCTTCATCCATCCGAACCTATTATCATTCACCTTCATCTTCGTGATTAGCCAAAAGCAGAAGAAGTGCGACGTTAAAAAAATCAAATCAATCGGACTCTACTTCAAACCCTGTTTTCTCTAACGTAGACTGTTGCACCACTACACACATCGCACTGATTACGTAGATCATTTTGCAACTTATTGTGGGTATTGTTGGCATTGTATTATTATTGTTTTCTCAAAATAGTTTGCTTGACACTCGTTAAGCAATCAAGGATTTCCTCTTATCACTGGTGAATCCCGAACGAAGGGTCATCTTTCTAGGCGGATTCCAGCTTTGGCTGCAAGTCGTTTCACTCTTCTGGCTTTAACTTTAGAAAGATCCGACCATTAAAATTCAAATCTCGAGACAGTAGGGGAGACATTATTTTCATTATTATAATGGTTCTTTCTACATTCTTAATTTTTTGAGGACGCATTTTGAGGTGTTCATGCACCACTGGCAACCACCGTGCGCACTCCTATGCCCTCACATATCAATTTTAATTTGCTTCATATGTACAAAATATTGTTTGAAAGTGTGTTAATATCGGGTGTTTTATAGACAAAGTAAAAATTGGTTACTGGGACTCCCTGTTGGCGTAGTAGTAAACGTCGTCGCCTTGTAATCAAGGAGTCCCGTGTTCGATAAAAATTTGAGACATAAAATGGTTCGGATCCCAGTTTAAACTGTACGTCTAGTCCCGATTAACCATACTGTATGTATAGTGGACTTAAAACACGAACTCGATCGATCTATCAATTTGTTTACTGAAAGGTGCTATTCGGAAATGAGCAAAGAGTTTTCGTTACTTAAGAAAAATTATCGAACTTTAACCAACAAAATTATAATCGAAACGTTGTTTTATATATCTCGGCTATGACTGCCTGGAAAAGTTAAAGGACGCCACGATTGTTAAATGTCGGTCAACTCATTATATTAGCACAATAAATTCTGGGTTCGAATTCCTACGTCAGTTTCATCTGTCTTACGTGGTAAATAAATAATCAATTAGAGCCAGAGATATATAAAGAGACAGTAAACATATCATTTTAGGGGAAGGGGTACTGACTGCATTTACGCACAGAATCGGCAGTATTAAGAAAAGGTCGGTAATTGCTTTGGTAATATATCAAAAGCAAAGCAAACATTGTTATTCACTTTGTTGATTTCTGGTTAAATATTTTTTTTACTATTTCATTGTTGATAATTTTATCGGAAGAAAAAATTCTTACATTCTACAGAAGAGAAATCATGTGTTAATTTCCGAATAATAGTCACCATTTTATATCATATGCATATCATTAACATTATTCTGTTAAGCCTTGCATGTATCCTGCAGCGAAATAGGACACCTGCCAAAATACTTCATCGCAACCAAAGCAGTGGCTCAAAGGTCAGGACAGTAGAAATGCATGTTCCAATGAACTTCAGTGGCTTAACCGTTATCTGTTTCACGGCGCCTGGAGTTGTCTCGCTGAGAGCTCGAGTTTCGGTTTCGCTTGTAAGTGAGTGAACACTTAGGCTATATACACAAGCAACAGTGGCGTGTGCATGGGGGCAATTAGTTGGGAATACAGTAGTCCCAATATGATTCAAGTTCGCTGTATTATTAACTTCAACTGCAAATAAAGATGGCGAAAAAGTGTGAATGTTTTCTGCTATCGCAATTGTCCCCAATGGTGTAGTGGTAACGGTATCACATTTAATGGTGCGGTTCGGCGTTTGATCACCATTAGAACCTAAGCGGCTGTTTCTATTGGATGATATTCAGCCAACAACTTCCCCGACAATTGTTTGCGCGAAATCACACCCATTGCAATGATTATGGCAAACGTTTCGGAGCGTGTTGCAAACACTTTATAGACATTGCACCTTCAGTGATTGTGGCAGTGATTGAAGGTGCAAATATAACGATTATATTCTAAATGTAGTCCTGCATTTTGTTTAGTCTTTTAACAATGACAAGACTATCTATTAGACTAGATAAAACGATGTGTAGGACCTCACACACGCTTCAATCGCGGCTAATTTGGAGGTGATTTGATGTGAACAAGAAAAAGCATAGATTCAATATTGACATATTATCTTGAGAGTAGTGTAAACGTATCGTTTCTACGCCATACTTAGCAGGTATTGTCTTTCAGCCTCTTTTTTTATCAATTGAATATCACTTTTTGACATATTTTGACAATTTTTTGTCGATGTTTTAGCGTTTAGCGATGTTTTAGTAAAATTTCCCTTTTTTCCCACTCATACTTGGTAGGTATGCATTTGTAGCCTCTTTTTTTATCAATCGATTATCAGTTTTTGACATATTTTGACAATTTTTTGTCGATGTTTTAGCGTTTAGCGATGTTTTAGTAAAATTTCCCTTTTTTTCCCACCTCACACTTGTAGGTATATCACGATCTTACGTGATATAACTTAACCTATCCTTCTTTTTTATTACGTGCTAAACTACACGAGAGCCTCTACATGCTTTGACCTACTTTAGAGTAGAGTAGACCCAAATGGAGAGTTCAACGACAGAAAGTGAGGCTCGGAGTGAGGCTCGGTGAGGCTCGCCTTAATGGTTTTCTCTTGTAAGGCATGAGCCTCATTTTCTCGCAGTGTTGCCAACACCTCACTCGATCACGATCTTACGTGATATAACTTAACCTATCTTACGATTTTTTTTTTACGATCTTCAGTGATATAACTTAACCTATCATTTTTTTTTTATTTGCACACCGAACTGTAGTAGACCCAAATGGAGAGAGAGTTCACCAACCGAAAGTGGGGGGCTCGGTGGGGCTCGACTTAATGGTTTGCTCTTGTAAGACACAAGCTTTATTTTCTCGCAGTGTTGCCAACATCTTACTCGATCACGATCTTACGTGATATAACTTAACCTATCTTACGATTTTATTTTTTTACGATCTTCAGTGACCTATCATTTTTGTTTTATTTGCACACCGAACTAACTTACATTATATTTTATATAACCTTGTTGATTTTTTTTTTTAGTATGTGGCAATTTTTTTTTAGGAATATATTTTAAAACTGCTCTGTGACCCTCTCGTTCTTCACGTCGTACGCGAAAGACTTCTCTGCGACAAGGATGACGCTGCATAGAGTATCGGCAGGCAGCGCGTCGTGGAACTCGCAGACGACCTTGATGTTGGTGCGATCATTGACCACCACCTGCTTTCTTTTCGTGGTGTTGATGACGGTCATGGGTCTGTGGGTTTTGAATTCGCTGGGCGTGTAGTACATGTCCACGCTTCCCTCGGTCACGCGCTTGTAAGCCGAGAACGCTTCGTCAAGTTTGAGATAATCGTCTTTGGTCATGTCGAGGTTGTAATTCTCGCGCGGGAACACTTCGTTCCTACCGTTCTTGAGATAAACGTTCTTGATCTTGCAGTCGTCGAACTTACTGGAATCTTTTTCCTGATTCTTATCGCGCCCGGTCTGAAAGAGCACTACGACGAAATCTGGCATGTCGAACTGTATGTTGTTGAACTGAGTCGTCACGTCGAATTCCATGTGACTTCCCGACGCCAACTTCTGCACGCACTGGTAACCGTGAAAGTGAATCGGTGCCTGCGGACTTTTCAATATCTCCGCTTTGTACTTGAGGGCGTAGTTCGTCTCGTATTCCACGATCGGCATTCTCAACTCCATTCTCCGGATGACGCACTTGGCTGCTTCGGGTAATGTGTTGGCTATCGGCGTGCCGTCGGCGTTCAAGTTGGTGTATCGCATCAGTGCGTCGTTGTCGTTGGCCGCTCTTCGAAACGTGACGCGCAATCCTCCCTTCCACATGATCTCCTTGTAGTCGGAGAAGAAACCGGGAAGCAGACGCATGGGAAAGAGCACCGTGTGACTTCTCGTCGATATTTTGGTCCCCGCTTCGAATCCTCCCGCATGGTAGTATGCTGCGTCCGTTTTGGATAATTTCAATGTTCCCACTGCCGTCGACGTGATGCCTGGATAATCGATTCTGTCGATGACGGTGTTGTGTTTCCTCACCTCCACCTGCGAGAACAGGTGAGGCACGAAGTTGTCCACGAGTTTCAAATTTGCTGCTGCGGGAAACGCTTCTCCGCTTTCCTTCTTCACAACCTCGAATTGAAGGTAGAGGTCCGCTCTGTGAGGATGAACGAACCCATCCCCTACGTCCACGTCGTATTCGATCTCCCGGTTCGCTTCGTTGAGATTGGCGAACGTGCGACGGCTGGGAGGGAAAGATTGCAATTCGTAACTTTCGATTTGCTCTATTTTTTTTGTTGTTCCATGCCGACCTATGCCAATTTTTTTGGTAGGAGAGGACAGAGGATATCGAGACGATGTTAACACAAGAAATCCCAGCTCTCTATGATCATCTTTTCGGAAGTTACGAGTGATCAAAAAACATTTTTGGCAGTTGGCCCACCCTTGACCTCAGGAAGTCCAAATTTTGTACACGTACTCTGCATCACCAAAATCGACAAGGGGGTCAACGGGGAGGATTTTCGCGCTATCTCTCTCAGCGTTTGTCGAGATTTTTTTTTTTTTGCAATTTAACGCTGGACTTAGAAAATTTTCGATTGATGAAAAAAAAATTGGTTCCATGACGACCTATGTTTATTTTGTTAGAAGATCAAAAAGGACACCGAGACTCGACCGACGCACTAAACCCGACCTCTCTACGACTATTTGTTCAAAAGTTACGAGTGATCAAAGTTTTGGAGAGTGGGTGGGCTAACTTCTTACCCCTTGACCCCAGGACCACCAAAACTTGGTATACGTATTCTACACCTCCAAAATCGATAGGGGGCGTCTAACGATGCCGTATGGGGGTGTTTTTCGATATATTTTTTCGATAACTCTTATCATTTTCGAGATATTTGGAATTTTAAGATTTTTTAACGCTGTGGACTTGGAAAAAGTTTTCGGAAAATTTTTGGTTCCATGACGACCTATGTTTATTTTGGTATGGGAGGACAGAGGACACCTAGACGATGCTAACGCAAGAAATCCCAGCTCTCTATGATCATCCTTTCGAAAGTTACGAAAAATATTTTGGCAATTGGCCCACCCTTGACCCAGGACCTCTAAAAACTTTGTACACGTACTCTGCATCACCAATATCGACAAAAGGGTCAACGGGGAGGATTTTTACACTATCTCTCACTGTTTTTCGAGACATTAGCAATTTAACGCTGGACTTGGAAAATTTTTCGACAGAGGGGTCAAATTTGGTTCCATGACAACCTATGTTTATTTTGTTAGAAGATCAAAAAGGACACCGAGACACGACCGACACACTAAACCCGACCTCTCTACGACTATTCGTTCAAAAGTTACGAGTGATCAAAGTTTTGGAGAGTGGGTGGGCTAACTTCTTACCCCTTGACCCCAGGACCACCAAAACTTGGTATACGTATTCTACACCTCCAAAATCGACAGGGGGCGTCTAACGATGCCGTATGGGGGTGTTTTTCGATATATTTTTTCGATAACTCTTATCATTTTCGAGATATTTGGAATTTTAAGATTTTTTAACGCTGTGGACTTGGAAAAAGTTTTCGGAAAATTTTTGGTTCCATGACGACCTATGTTTATTTTGGTATGGGAGGACAGAGGACACCTAGACGATGCTAACGCAAGAAATCCCAGCTCTCTATGATCATCCTTTCGAAAGTTACGAAAAATATTTTGGCAATTGGCCCACCCTTGACCCAGGACCTCTAAAAACTTTGTACACGTACTCTGCATCACCAATATCGACAAAAGGGTCAACGGGGAGGATTTTTACACTATCTCTCACTGTTTTTCGAGACATTAGCAATTTAACGCTGGACTTGGAAAATTTTTCGACAGAGGGGTCAAATTTGGTTCCATGACAACCTATGTTTATTTTGTTAGAAGATCAAAAAGGACACCGAGACACGACCGACACACTAAACCCGACCTCTCTACGACTATTCGTTCAAAAGTTACGAGTGATCAAAAAGTTTTTGGGAGGGGGTGGGCTAACTTCTTACCCCTTGACCCCAGGACCACCAAAACTTGGTATACGTATTCTATACCTCCAAAATCGACAGGGGGCATCTAACGATGCCGTATGGGGGTGTTTTTCGATATATTTTTTCGATAACTCTTACCATTTTCGAGATATTTGCAAATTTAAGATTTTTTAACACAGGACTTGGAAAATTTTCGGAACATTTTTTTTTTTGGTTCCATGACAACCTACGCCAATTTTGTTATGAGAGGACAGAGGACACCTAGACGATGCTAACGCAAGAAATCCCAGCTCTCTCTATGACCATCCTTTCGAAAACGTTACGAGCAATGAAAAAAAAAAATATTTTGGCAATTGGCCCACCCTTGACCCAGGACCTCTAAAAAAAACTTTGTACACGTACTCTGCATCACCAATATAGACAAAAGGGTCAACGGGGAGGATTTTTGCGATATCTCTCTCTCTCTCTCACTGTTTTTTCGAGATATTTGCAATTTAACGCTGGACTTGGAAAATTTTTCGACAGATGGGGGTCAAATTTGGTTCCATGACGACCTATGTTTATTTTGTTAGAAGATCAAAAAGAACACCGAGACTCGACCGACACACTAAACCCCGACCTCTCTACGCGTACTCTACGTCACCAAAAAAAAATCGACAATGGGGAGATTTTTCGATAACTCTCTCACTGTTTCCAATGTACTTAGGTTTTTTGATAGACAACAACGACGGAGTCATCAATGAGTAAACATCTGTGAACTCGGTGAACAAGTCAACTTTTTTTTTTCAGTACGTAAATATTTTTTTTCTTATTTCTTAGTGAATGGGTTATGGATGACTTGCAACGACGTAGGCCTTCTAGCAACACGTACTTAGCTTATGCCTCTTCCACCGAACATTCAACACAAGAGGGCTGTGTTAAATATACAGAACAGCGATAACAAGTGTTTCCTTTGGTGTATATTGGCTGCACTGCATCCTGTTTATTGCAAAAATAATCCACAGTGGGTTGGACATTACAAACAATACGAGTCCGAGTTTTGAAAGTGTAATGTCTGGCATCGAATACCCGATGACCATTTCTGATACATCAAAATTCGAAACACGAGCACGAGATGCAGAAGAAAAACGCTTAATCATCAACGTGTATTCCTATACGTTGGATAAACATGTCGTGCATCCCGTCAGGATAAGCGATGTCGACGATGATGATGCTCGTGTGATTAATCTTCTTCTAATTTCAAACGACAGTGTTCACCATTACTGTCTCAGGAATGTTATGCTCTTCCCCTTTTCTCTATAAAAAAGAGAGATTTGTGTTGATTGTTTGGTTAAAAAGAATTTCCTAATTATTTGTTTTTGTCACAAGAATTGTTTGCATTTCAAACATTCCTAAATGTTTGCGTAAAGATTGATGCATTAACCTGTTAAGAATGTCACATTAATAATACCGGCTCGGAAATGTCATGTCCTCTTCCTCTATAGAAGGTCATATAAATGTGCTAATTGGTTTGTTAAGGGGGATTTTTTGATTAGTAAATTGAGGTTATAAATACGTACGTATAAAGGTTTTGCTAATATGGAATGCTAAAGCTTAGTACTTGGCTCTCTCAGAGATTCGAATTCTATTAGGTTAAACAGCATAGAAATTTCACAGCAAGAATTCTCATATTTACTGACGATATTCTTAACAACCTGTGTTTTGATTCCACTACAAAAACTGTATACAAAATACGCAGTCCCTAGAATGAGATGGATGAGGCTTATGAACCTCGACCTATACAGTTGTACAATCTGGCAATGAATAGATGTTTTTTTTATTAAGCATAGCAGAGTGTTTTCGCTTATTTTAATATCAGGCAACAATGTTAGAAAGTGGCCCCAAGAATAAAATTTAAAATCACTAATGTGATATGAACTTTTTTTTTTTACTTGTGTGTATTTGAATATGAAAGTGAGGTACTTTGAATAAATGAGGGAGACAATCACAAGTAAGCTTGCAATGGTATTGGGAGGTGTCACGAGTTCAAACTTCAGACAATTCCTGCTAATCTGCTAAGGCGATATCAGTACGAAAATTTGTAAAAAAGAAGAGGCTAATGGCAACGATGAGGATGAATAATGATAATTATGACGAAATTGATGTGTGGCACTTAGAAAACAAAACTTCAAAGTGTATTGCACCAACAGCTACAATTGTCCCCCTCCCCCCAAAATACAAGGCAGTCAATAGAGGTGTATATTTGTTGGTTTACGAGTCTGAGGGCTTAAGTTAGTATGTTTATTATAGCTATACATATTAAAAAAAAAGAAATGACCTGAGCAATAAAATATAACAATACTGATCCTGACCTTTGTCGGACGACGTAGTGGTAATGTTGTTGCAATCCCACTTCTGATGGTGTATAGACTTAAATATTTCGATAACATGAAATACTGTTAATGGGAATATGTTGTTTCTAATATTCTATATAGAAAGCAGATAACAAGAAAAAGAAGAAAAGAAATGTTGCAGGTAGATACGGAGCCTCAACCCAAACACATATATGATCGGACAGGATGTCAATAATGCATTTATAACTAACATGTGATTATTCAAAAATTGAAATAGTACAGTGGGAAACAACTAACTAACTAACTCTCTATGTTTTTTTTTAAACCGGCACGAATGAGAAAGGAATAAAGGAGATTTTTACAGGAATCTTGTTGGAAAACCTGATGGTAAAGGACCAAAACGAACATGGAGATGAATCTAAAAGAAATCTGTAAAGATTGGAATAGAATATATATAAATTTTGCTCAGGATAAGTACAAATTGAACTGTAACCATGAATTTTCAGAATCAAGAGTGCTAGAGAATTAATTAATTAATTAATATTTAATATAATGAAGGTAGTAATATAGTATTCTTATTGAGAAGAGAATTTCTACAAAACTTATTTTTCCTCGTATGTTTACTAATAGCAGTTACATTTGACATGTTTGACTAATCGCGAATCAACGTACGGAAGCTGTTGGAAGCAGTTTGAAGACTGAAATGGCTATGGAAAGACACTTATTATAATGTTAATATTTTAGTATAATGTTTTGAGAATTGCTTCTCGATAATGTTTGGTATATAATTTAATCTGTTTGTTAGATAAAATACATAATTATCAGAATTTAAGGATGGAAAATATGAAGAGCGAATGAATGATACGTTTGACTAATCGTGAAGATAAGTATCACAGTACGTTTTATCGTTCTTATATAAACGTTGAAATGTTTAAGAACGTATAAGAACGTTTACTGAAACGTTTCAACAACGTTGAATAATCACATGTAAGTTATAAATGCATTATTGACATCCTGTCCGATCATATATGTGTTTGGGTTGAGGCTCCGTATCTACCTGCAACATTTCTTTTCTTCTTTTTCTTGTTATCTGCTTTCTATATACAATATTAGAAACAACATATTCCCATTAACAGTATTTCATGTTATTGAAATATTTAAGTCTATACACCATCAGAAGTGGGATTGCAACAACATTACCACTACGTCATCCGACAAAGGTCAGGATCAGTATTGTTATATTTTATTGCTCAGGTCATTTCTTTTTTTTTAATATGTATAGCTATAATAAACATACTAACTTAAGCCCTCAGACTCGTAAACCAACAAATATACACCTCTATTGACTGCTTTGTATTTTGGGGAGAGGGGGACAATTGTAGCTGTTGGTGCAATACACTTTGAAGTTTTGTTTTCTAAGTGCCACACATCAATTTCGTCATAATTATCATTATTCATCCTCATCGTTGCCATTAGCCTCTTCTTTTTTACAAATTTTCGTACTGATATCGCCTTAGCAGATTAGCAGGAATCGTCTGAAGTTTGAACTCGTGACACCTCCCAATACCATTGCAAGCTTACATGTGATTGTCTCCCTCATTTATTCAAAGTACCTCACTTTCATATTCAAATACACACAAGTAAAAAAAAAAGTTCATATCACATTAGTGATTTTAAATTTTATTCTTGGGGCCACTTTCTAACATTGTTGCCTGATATTAAAATAAGCGAAAACACTCTGCTATGCTTAATAAAAAAAAACATCTATTCATTGCCAGATTGTACAACTGTATAGGTCGAGGTTCATAAGCCTCATCCATCTCATTCTAGGGACTGCGTATTTTGTATACAGTTTTTGTAGTGGAATCAAAACACAGGTTGTTAAGAATATCGTCAGTAAATATGAGAATTCTTGCTGTGAAATTTCTATGCTGTTTAACCTAATAGAATTCGAATCTCTGAGAGAGCCAAGTACTAAGCTTTAGCATTCCATATTAGCAAAACCTTTATACGTACGTATTTATAACCTCAATTTACTAATCAAAAAATCCCCCTTAACAAACCAATTAGCACATTTATATGACCTTCTATAGAGGAAGAGGACATGACATTTCCGAGCCGGTATTATTAATGTGACATTCTTAACAGGTTAATGCATCAATCTTTACGCAAACACTTAGGAATGTTTGAAATGCAAACAATTCTTGTGATAAAAACAAATAATTAGGAAATTCTTTTTAACCAAACAATCAACACAAATCTCTCTTTTTTATAGAGAAAAGGGGAAGAGCATAACATTCCTGAGACAGTAATGGTGAACACTGTCGTTTGAAATTAGAAGAAGATTAATCACACGAGCATCATCATCGTCGACATCGCTTATCCTGACGGGATGCACGACATGTTTATCCAACGTATAGGAATACACGTTGATGATTAAGCGTTTTTCTTCTGCATCTCGTGCTCGTGTTTCGAATTTTGATGTATCAGAAATGGTCATCGGGTATTCGATGCCAGACATTACACTTTCAAAACTCGGACTCGTATTGTTTGTAATGTCCAACCCACTGTGGATTATTTTTGCAATAAACAGGATGCAGTGCAGCCAATATACACCAAAGGAAACACTTGTTATGCATGTTCTGTATATTTAACACAGCCCTCTTGTGTTGAATGTTCGGTGGAAGAGGCATAAGCTAAGTACGTGTTGCTAGAAGGCCTTCGTCGTTGCAAGTCATCCATAACCCATTCACTAAGAAATAAGAAAAAAAATATTGACGTACTGAAAAAAAAAAAGTTGACTTGTTCACCGAGTTCACAGATGTTTACTCATTGATGACTCCGTCGTTGTCGTCTATCAAAAAACCTAAGTACATTGGAAACAGTGAGAGAGTTATCGAAAAATCTCCCCCTTGTCGATTTTTTTTTGGTGACGTAGAGTACGCGTAGAGAGGTCGGGGTTTAGTGTGTCGGTCGAGTCTCGGTGTTCTTTTTGATCTTCTAACAAAATAAACATAGGTCGTCATGGAACCAAATTTGACCCCCATCTGTCGAAAAATTTTCCAAGTCCAGCGTTAAATTGCAAATATCTCGAAAAAACAGTGAGAGAGAGAGAGAGAGATAGCGCAAAAATCCTCCCCGTTGACCCTTTTGTCTATATTGGTGATGCAGAGTACGTGTACAAAGTTTTTTTTAGAGGTCCTGGGTCAAGGGTGGGCCAATTGCCAAAATATTTTTTTTTCATTGCTCGTAACTTGTTCGAAAGGATGGTCATAGAGAGAGCTGGGATTTCTTGCGTTAGCATCGTCTAGGTGTCCTCTGTCCTCTCATAACAAAATTGGCGTAGGTTGTCATGGAACCAAAAAAAAAAAATGTTCCGAAAATTTTCCAAGTCCTGTGTTAAAAAATCTTAAATTTGCAAATATCTCGAAAATGGTAAGAGTTATCGAAAAAAAATATATCGAGAAACACCCCCATACGGCATCGTTAGATGCCCCCTGTCGATTTTGGAGGTATAGAATACGTATACCAAGTTTTGGTGGTCCTGGGGTCAAGGGGTAAGAAGTTAGCCCACCCCCTCCCAAAAACTTTTTGATCACTCGTAACTTTTGAACGAATAGTCGTAGAGAGGTCGGGTTTAGTGTGTCGGTCGTGTCTCGGTGTCCTTTTTGATCTTCTAACAAAATAAACATAGGTTGTCATGGAACCAAATTTGACCCCTCTGTCGAAAAATTTTCCAAGTCCAGCGTTAAATTGCTAATGTCTCGAAAAACAGTGAGAGATAGTGTAAAAATCCTCCCCGTTGACCCTTTTGTCGATATTGGTGATGCAGAGTACGTGTACAAAGTTTTTAGAGGTCCTGGGTCAAGGGTGGGCCAATTGCCAAAATATTTTTCGTAACTTTCGAAAGGATGATCATAGAGAGCTGGGATTTCTTGCGTTAGCATCGTCTAAGTGTCCTCTGTCCTCCCATACCAAAATAAACATAGGTCGTCATGGAACCAAAAATTTTCCGAAAACTTTTTCCAAGTCCACAGCGTTAAAAAATCTTAAAATTCCAAATATCTCGAAAATGATAAGAGTTATCGAAAAAATATATCGAAAAACACCCCCATACGGCATCGTTAGACGCCCCCTATCGATTTTGGAGGTGTAGAATACGTATACCAAGTTTTGGTGGTCCTGGGGTCAAGGGGTAAGAAGTTAGCCCACCCACTCTCCAAAACTTTGATCACTCGTAACTTTTGAACAAATAGTCGTAGAGAGGTCGGGTTTAGTGCGTCGGTCGAGTCTCGGTGTCCTTTTTGATCTTGTAACAAAATAAACATAGGTCGTCATGGAACCAATTTTTTTTTTCATCAATCGAAAATTTTCTAAGTCCAGCGTTAAATTGCAAAAAAAAAAATCTCGACAAACGCTGAGAGAGATAGCGCGAAAATCCTCCCCGTTGACCCCCTTGTCGATTTTGGTGATGCAGAGTACGTGTACAAAATTTGGACTTCCTGAGGTCAAAGGTGGGCCAATTGCCAAAAATGTTTTTTGATCACTCGTAACTTCCGAAAAGATGATCATAGAGAGCTGGTATTTCTTGTGTTAACATCGTCTCGATATCCTCTGTCCTCTCCTACCAAAAAATTTGGCATAGGTCGGCATGGAACAACAAAAAAAAATAGAGCAAATCGAAAGTTACGAATTGCAATCTTTCCCTCCCAGCCGTCGCACGTTCGCCAATCTCAACGAAGCGAACCGGGAGATCGAATACGACGTGGACGTAGGGGATGGGTTCGTTCATCCTCACAGAGCGGACCTCTACCTTCAATTCGAGGTTGTGAAGAAGGAAAGCGGAGAAGCGTTTCCCGCAGCAGCAAATTTGAAACTCGTGGACAACTTCGTGCCTCACCTGTTCTCGCAGGTGGAGGTGAGGAAACACAACACCGTCATCGACAGAATCGATTATCCAGGCATCACGTCGACGGCAGTGGGAACATTGAAATTATCCAAAACGGACGCAGCATACTACCATGCGGGAGGATTCGAAGCGGGGACCAAAATATCGACGAGAAGTCACACGGTGCTCTTTCCCATGCGTCTGCTTCCCGGTTTCTTCTCCGACTACAAGGAGATCATGTGGAAGGGAGGATTGCGCGTCACGTTTCGAAGAGCGGCCAACGACAACGACGCACTGATGCGATACACCAACTTGAACGCCGACGGCACGCCGATAGCCAACACATTACCCGAAGCAGCCAAGTGCGTCATCCGGAGAATGGAGTTGAGAATGCCGATCGTGGAATACGAGACGAACTACGCCCTCAAGTACAAAGCGGAGATATTGAAAAGTCCGCAGGCACCGATTCACTTTCACGGTTACCAGTGCGTGCAGAAGTTGGCGTCGGGAAGTCACATGGAATTCGACGTGACGACTCAGTTCAACAACATACAGTTCGACATGCCAGATTTCGTCGTAGTGCTCTTTCAGACCGGGCGCGATAAGAATCAGGAAAAAGATTCCAGTAAGTTCGACGACTGCAAGATCAAGAACGTTTATCTCAAGAACGGTAGGAACGAAGTGTTCCCGCGCGAGAATTACAACCTCGACATGACCAAAGACGATTATCTCAAACTTGACGAAGCGTTCTCGGCTTACAAGCGCGTGACCGAGGGAAGCGTGGACATGTACTACACGCCCAGCGAATTCAAAACCCACAGACCCATGACCGTCATCAACACCACGAAAAGAAAGCAGGTGGTGGTCAATGATCGCACCAACATCAAGGTCGTCTGCGAGTTCCACGACGCGCTGCCTGCCGATACTCTATGCAGCGTCATCCTTGTCGCAGAGAAGTCTTTCGCGTACGACGTGAAGAACGAGAGGGTCACAGAGCAGTTTTAAAATATATTCCTAAAAAAAAATTGCCACATACTAAAAAAAAAAATCAACAAGGTTATATAAAATATAATGTAAGTTAGTTCGGTGTGCAAATAAAACAAAAATGATAGGTCACTGAAGATCGTAAAAAAATAAAATCGTAAGATAGGTTAAGTTATATCACGTAAGATCGTGATCGAGTAAGATGTTGGCAACACTGCGAGAAAATAAAGCTTGTGTCTTACAAGAGCAAACCATTAAGTCGAGCCCCACCGAGCCCCCCACTTTCGGTTGGTGAACTCTCTCTCCATTTGGGTCTACTACAGTTCGGTGTGCAAATAAAAAAAAATGATAGGTTAAGTTATATCACTGAAGATCGTAAAAAAAAAATCGTAAGATAGGTTAAGTTATATCACGTAAGATCGTGATCGAGTGAGGTGTTGGCAACACTGCGAGAAAATGAGGCTCATGCCTTACAAGAGAAAACCATTAAGGCGAGCCTCACCGAGCCTCACTCCGAGCCTCACTTTCTGTCGTTGAACTCTCCATTTGGGTCTACTCTACTCTAAAGTAGGTCAAAGCATGTAGAGGCTCTCGTGTAGTTTAGCACGTAATAAAAAAGAAGGATAGGTTAAGTTATATCACGTAAGATCGTGATATACCTACAAGTGTGAGGTGGGAAAAAAAGGGAAATTTTACTAAAACATCGCTAAACGCTAAAACATCGACAAAAAATTGTCAAAATATGTCAAAAACTGATATTCGATTGATAAAAAAAGAGGCTACAAATGCATACCTACCAAGTATGAGTGGGAAAAAAGGGAAATTTTACTAAAACATCGCTAAACGCTAAAACATCGACAAAAAATTGTCAAAATATGTCAAAAAGTGATATTCAATTGATAAAAATAGAGGCTGAAAGACAATACCTACTAAGTATGGCGTAGAAACGATACGTTTACACTACTCTTGAGGTTTAGAGAATGATAATATATGACGTGTGTAACACTCGTGAAATAATTCGTTCCCTATTTATTATGATGATAATTTTGCAATTATTTGCAACAAAATAGGAAATTATTCATTAAAAAATTGCGTCTTGAATTTTAATGTTAAAAAGTATCAATATCTATTCATGTCACTGATTGGGAATGATCTACCAAAAGCGCGGAATTTCATAAATGACTAGCATGTGAGTCAATATGTGAAAACAACCGTCTCCTCGAATTAATAGCACGGAGTTAGTGTAGAAAGTAGATCCCCTGGTAGCAACAGATTTTTCATTTATCCTTTAGGAAAGTTCCAAGTTTCTGCTTCTCATATAGTACATGCATGCGAAATGTTGAGGACAGAGTGTTGAAAACAATTCTCCTCTCTTTCTTTGTTGCCACTAGCATTTCTAGTTTTAGATGAGAGTATTTACGTTTTGAACGAGTTTCCCCCTTCCCTTGAAGCAACAATGCGGCGAATTCAGCAGTCTTTCAACAACCACCCCTTCGCCCTCTGTGATGTCTCAAACTTAAAATATATATTAGCTTCAAGTACATTAACTTGACATTTGTGTGAAAATGTAAAACAATTTACCAATTGATTTTAGGCGAGTTTAACCACAAATATTTAATTTTCGATAGTTATAACTGCGTAAGTCAGTTAACAAAGCAACACCTTTAATCCACAATCATGCAATTATAATTTATTTTATTTTAACGGTTATCCCATTGTTCATATGTCCCTGGTCATTAACACTGTGTTGCACATACATATCTGTAAGTTGGGCGGCAGAAATACAACAACCGAAAGTATAGGGGGCATACACACTATTCACCTTGAAACCACATCAAGTTGAGGTATTGATACTGATATGGTTGAATGCTCGGCGCAGACCTGAAGGCACCAAATGCAAGTCTTATTCATCTTGCCACTTATATCGTGTGCGTCTCGAGAATTACTCCCGCAAGCACAAAGTATTTCAGGTCGGCTCTGTGGCTGAATGGTTAGCGTAGCGTGCAACAAAACTCGGTGTCCTAGGTTCGCACCCTGGAAAGCCTGTACATGAAATTCTTTTTGTTCCAACAATCTGTTTCATCAGTCATCCTACCCTTCATGTTATATGGGATATCTGCGAGAGGAATCCTCAATTTGAGGAAGACACAGCCATTTGCTGCTGTTATATAGAGATTAATTCGACTAATAATACTTCTCGCTTTTGTCTCTTTTGGTCAATCGCTAAGATTAGGATGGAATTGATGTGAGGGCAATAACAAGAATGTATGGGCAGTACGAACAAACAGAGTGAATCTGAGTCTAGACGCGAAAGCACCGATTGTCTGCAAAATGTAGCCCATCCAGAGCGGGATATATAGAATTTGGACTATCCTCTAATTTGGGAACTGTAGAAATTTTTATTAATAATTTGTTCTCATGGTACTTCATTTTCACTAACTGCATCGTGCTTTGTACTAATAACACTTGTAAAGTTCAAAACATTGATACATCTGATTAAAAATTACTCATTAAACTTCGTTTTCCTTTGAAACAGCCACTTTCAATATATATTTCGCCAGACAACACAAATACCGCACACGCACTAAAGGAAAACGAATCAACACTACATTATGGTAGCCACACTGCACGCGAACCGGTAAACCGGTAAACAATGATGTTGATTTTGGTCGCAAATATCCCCCCAATTGACTTTTATTTGTTGGCATTCAAATGTTTACATTTGTTTTTTCGAGGAACAATTACTTATATTCGAACAATAGAGTTGTACATACTGTTTGTATGATCTAGGTGACGTTTGAAAATAGGCCATGGTGAAGGAACTTATTTAATTGTTAGATAGTCCTTCGTTAACGAAATAAGCAAGTAAAAGGATTTGGCATGTTTCAATTTGCCATGGTTTTTACTTCTGCCCCTTCAGCATCTCATTTTTGTCTGGCCCTAGGTTATCCTAATGGCAACTCCCCTTCCTCCCTGAGTCCAGGACGTGGAAGAGAGGTTGACATTTAGGCTCTTGCAGGAAAGCCATGCATTACACCCCGCTTCTGTTATCGTTATTTAAGGAACCCTCTCCATTTTATTTGCGGGCAGTATTCCCCATGCTTTCAGTGCCGTACTCACAAATGCAGTAAAGGGATGTGAACATAAGGGGGTTATAAAGGAGTCCCGGGTTCGAATCCCGGTGGAAGCACAAGTGGTTCGGATTCCACTTTAAACTGTAGGTCCAGTCCCGATTAGCCTTACTGTGCATAAAGTGGACTTCAAACAACAAATCAAATAAAATCAAATCAAATCATAAGGGGTTATCAGATATTTCTTACCACTCCTAGATCATGCCATATTTTCCTAAATTTGATTTTTATTTTATTTTAAGGAAAGTTGAGCAAAAATAAGACTACCTAGCTCTAAAACTCCTTCTAAATACGCCACTGTTCTTAACTTTACAGCTGACATATCATAACACCCATCTATCACCCAGTAACAGAATTCACGTAAAACACAATAATAGCATGTTTTGTTAATATTTTCTCGCCAATCTTATATAAAATTAATCATCTCCATAACAGTTACGATGAAAAAACTCCGTGGCGAAACGGCCTTGAATAACAAAGGCCTGTTAATTGGCTTCCTTATAAGTTGACACGTGGTCAGCACATCGAATCCCTTTACCGCTGTTATCTTTATCCTCTATTTCACGTAGCTCCCCAATTGCCTTCAAGAAACCGAAATGTACGGTAATGGAACCTGTGATCACGCTAACTTGAGTTCTAAGTCTACTTTATGCAAAGATGGGCTAATCGGTGCTGACCTATAATTAAAAGTGGTATCCGAAACAAAAAGTTCATAATTCCAACAGTAAGGAAGCGGTCGGAGCAGCAGCTCTTAACAATGTAATCCTACCCCTGCGTTGTCAAAATGTTCAGCATTCTTGAACAGATGGTCGTCGCCTTTATTCAGTGCTAAGCATTTGTATTATCATGTAACTCAAACATCGAAAGTAGAGATGTAATATTTATCGTTTTTGAAGCTTTTGACAACGAAGCGCTGAAGGAAACTGGCAACAAGGCGGTACTCGACTAAAAGCGATGTGGAGAGGAGAAAACAAATGACTGTCAGTGACGAATCTACATATTTTTGGCCCATCGCAAAGCATTATTTAAGTTCCCTTGAATGTAAAACGAACACACTTGTGAAAAGAAATGACAAAACATTTCCTCCTGTTCAGTTTCTTCTATTTATGTATGTTGTTTGCGTGTGTCTGCAAAGATTTGATTTTGTTATTTAGCATCGCTTTTATACCACTTTGGCTAATCGCGACGATGAGGATGAGTGATGATAGGATGAAATTAGGAAATTGATGCAGAAACACTTACAAAACACACCCACGTCCAAGGGGAGATGCGAACCGTAACCATTGGCTTCGTAAACTCTGTGCTAAGCAGTCCGTGCGGAGATCGGAATATCTCTGGAGTTTTTTAATGTATAGTTTTAAGTTCACTTTTTTGCACAGATCGGTTAAATGGGACAGGACCTATAGTTTTAAAATGACATCCGAACCACTATGTGCCTCCACCGGTTATTTAACATGCTATACCTCTGTAGAGGGAGGTAGAATTGGAGAGGTAGTGTTTGGCAAAATCATGTGCAGATGAAACTTTCGATAAGTCACTGGTGAGAGATGTTTAAGGATACAATTCAGCTGGGAATGATGGACCAATATCTGTTGCATAATATTTCTACATTTGCTCGCTTTTACTTTTAATTTGTCGAGATTTGGGTTGTGTATGCAGTGCTTGTTAGGTAACTAAATCACGATTGATGCTTCCCAATGTAAATAGTAATTTCGTTCTATTCACGGGATTTTCGCCACTTGCTCCGCCTGTCTGTCGCAATTATTAATCATTCATTGTACAAACCATACGTTAAATTAATATTACGCACGTTCTCTCCAAGAACCAAGTACTAAAGTTAACTGTTGCATTTAGAAGTCTCTCCCACCTTTCGTTTCACGCTACGGGGTTACGAATTTCAAATAAGACGTCCTTATGTTTCTTTGTTTGATTTTCCTTGTAGATGCAAGATTTAAAGAAGAATAATATAATATATAATAACGAAATATTGGATCACAGGTCTGTTTCCTAACTAAATCGTCAAAGAAAAGCAAACGCTGTTATTAATTTTGTTGATTCATAGTTCATTCTTTGCTATCTTCTTTATGTTAATTTTAGCGAAAGAGAAAACTATTTCACTAATTAATCTTTATTATTAATAATAATAATAATAATCGCCATGTTATATCACATGAGGAATAATTTTGTTACACATTGCTTGCAGCCAGCAGCGAAAATTACATACCAGTCAAAATAATTGAAAGCACTACTCTAGCAACCTGGCAGGTGGAACAAGGGAGTGTAGATTACTGAAGCAGTTGAATTATATCGAGCTGAGGCATTTGTACATCTTATCATGATGCAAGAAAGGACAAGTGCAAAAACATGCTTTTCTGGGTTTAAAACACTAAAACTTTAACCTTTCGCGCTACACGTAAACAAAGACGGACTGCAAATAGAGAAACGCTCGTTTTTTTTTTTAATTTTTAGTTGATCTTTTTTATGAGGGAAAGGGTATATGCAGCAGATCTTTGGAAACACTCATATAGTTTGCAGGTAATGATAATTCCGTGTTAAATATTATATTCTGTGAAGTAAGGTATTTTTTGTGGGGTAAGTGTAGTTTTTTTTGTCACCAAGTAACTTGGAGTTCTAAATTATAATTTGACTGGTACAGTCCGGCCAAGGGAAACGAAACTAGCTGGAAAGTACGATTCCAAACGCGAGAGGGGAAGCAGGTAGAACACCACCCTGTGGCTCTTGCCTGCTATAGTAAAACACAAGCAAAAAAACCTGCGCAGACCCGCAAAGCCTGTGCACCGTACTCCTGCGAGGAGGGGAGGGGGAGAGTGGACCAGGCTTCCTTATGGCACGAGCTGAACGGAAGAAGGGAAAGCTACGCTGGGACTTTTCGTCCAAGGTTTTTTTCCTTGTGGTCGCTCTGTAGGGTTCGCTTGCTGTGTTTATTACTGCTTTCTGTGTTGTGTTTGTGATGTCTCTTACAATTCGTAACAAACCTTTTCGAAATGGAACAAAGAAAACAAAGACGTATTTATCCCTGTTGCACACTCTACAAAACACCCTTGATATAATACAAACCACAAACCATTCAGTTACTACATTTTCTTTACTGTATTTATAATAGTTTGCATAATAATACTGTTGAATACTATTCTGATTACTGCTGTGTACATTTGTGCTAATTATACGATTTAATACGTATATCAATTAAATTGAATGACCGAAAATAAAGTTCCATGTTTACAAACAAGTTTGATTTGATTTAGTTTATTTTACTTCGCGTTTTGTGCCTCTTGGCTAATTTTCGAAGATGGGGATGAGTGATGAAATGATGAATGGACATTCACAAACAAACATTCCCGACCGGGATTCGAACCCGGGACCCTTGGCGTTGCAGCGCGATATGCTAACCACTTTTTTTTTCTTTTTTTTTTTTTTAAAGGAAAGCCCCCTAAGCGGAAGCTTCCCCCATCACATTCACTCATATCATTTCATTCACATTTCTATTTCAGGACTTTTTCAGGACAGACAATCACAAATACCCATGCCTTACCCGGGACTCGAACCCGGAACCCCTGGCGTTGTAGCGCGCTCTGCTAACCACTTCGCCACGGAGGTCGACAAACCACTCGGCCACAGGGTCGGGCTCAAACAAGTTTATCTACTAATGTGACGTAATGAATACTTTCCTGATATGTTCCGTTTGCTTATATATGTAGTATATGGATGGTTATTTTTTTTCATTCTGTACCCTTACATAATTCGTAAACATCTATACGTATTTTGGCGGCGATGTTACTACGTTTGAAACTTCGTTGTTTTTTCAACAGCTGACGATTTTCACGAAACCCGCTTCATGAACAAAGTGCCCCTATTTTGCCAATGAACACTTCCAGTTGACGTATGCGCACTTTCGTCCATGGTCTCAGCTAAGGTAGCCAGACAGTATGTTTGTAGTGCCACCCCGATGGTGGCAATCTCGGTGCCTTGTAAGCAAGGGGTCCTGTGTTCGATGGAGGCACGTAGTGTTATAATTCAACATTAAACTCTAGGTCCACCATGACTAACCTATTTGTACATAAAGTGGATTTATAATAAAACTTCAAATAAATTTAACTGATTCTTCTAAGCTTTTAGGCCTAAAACATTAACAAAATATAGGATATATATTATTCGTAACTCCTTTTCGCTCTTAAATTTTACAGTGATTTTATACTTCTTTTTTTAAATCCTGCAATATTGTATATTTCCGAGTGTTGAAATTTTTCTATACATATATTAATGCTGGACTAAGAACGCCTCAATTTCCAATCAAGCTTTGCTATCAAGGGGTCCAGTAGAGACAGTAGAGACATATATTGGTTCGGATCCCATTCAGTCCCGATTAGTCTATCTGTTCACAAATCAGACTTGCAACAACCCATTATCTCTTTACCTTAATATCCAGGAACAGTAACTTGTCCATCTGAATTCTAATTTGCTAATTCTACACATGTTTACATAGTTTACGGTATTCTTTTGTATTAAAATCGTTAGAATTAAATGCAAAATTTACTTTAGTTTTCCTTCAAAACGCTTTGAATTCAAAGCTTTATTCTTCCACAGCATTTGAACTTCATTGAAAAACAAGCCTGGGAAAAACGTAGCGGGCTGTTTCCATTGCATAGCGACTCGAAATCTGGGCAGGAGTCAGCGAGGAGTAGCGATCGACAAGCGAAAATAACAATTATACCAATACAAAATTAGATTATAGCAGTATACATTGACTTGCATTTTGTTACTTCCAGTTTGCAAATGCAGCAGTAGTCACGTTGTCATTGTGCACATATTTTGATTGAAAGAAAAGCTATAAGAAAACCAAGGACAATGTCAGAATGTCAAAGAACACGGCACACATGAGTGGCAAGAGAGAGAGGGAGAAGGTACACGTCGCGAAAATTGGTTGCTATTGCTAAGACCCTTCATTCATTTCTGACATTCATTTGCATCCTCGCAATTAGCCAGAAGTGATAGAAATGCGATGTCAAATAAACTAAATAAACTAACAATAAGTATAAAACAATTGCACAAAACATGCATGACGCTTCGAAAGATGGATTTTTGAATTTAGTAATCCTCTCTCAACAGTGGCGTAGCAACATATAGCGAAGCCCTGGATGAGATTAGAATGCGAGGCCCCATCCAATGGCGTAAATTAAAGGGAAGTGGGGGTGAGCAGTCGCTTCCCTTTTTTTTCACTTTTGTGCCAGAACTGTGCTAAACCTTATCTGCCAAGGGAAAGTAAACTGACCTTGTAATTTTTGTTTTATAATCATTGATGCGTGTTTACAAGACATTCCAATTCAGTCGGGACAGTCTATTCTTTCAAATCCCTGTCCCAATTTCTTTCAAACTCAAGTCGTAATATGACTAAATGTGTCGAGGTTTTATTTTGGAAGACGTTAACCCCCATTTAGACATGTTCTTCATTTTAATAATGATTGCTAAATTAATAATAATTAATTAAAAATTAATAATGATTTCTTCTTGATACTTTGGACCTTAACATTGCAAATCTACAATTCTACAATTACGAAAGATAATAGTAGGCAAATTGTTCACCACCATTTTAATTCTCTCATTACTCTACATCCTGTGTTCTTCTAAGGGGTCATTGATTCTTTTCATGCGAAGCTTATGTTGACTGCGTTTCTATTTCAACCCTTTATCATGACACTGTGGAAAACAGACTGAATGAAAATACGGTGGAGATGGACATATTGCTTTTACCGTTGGGTGTACACTTAGCACTATATCTACGAGCTAGCACTAGCTCGCACAATAATACTACCGAAAGATTGGTGGTCACATCCAGTACTCCCAACAGCATTTCGCCGACCAGGGTCGACCACCTGGACGGAGTGGTTAGCACAACGCGCTACGATGCTGTGGTTTCCGGGTTCGAATCCAGGATTGGGCATGGACGTTCTTTGTGAGTGTTCCTTGATCAATTTCATCATATCCTTACTCATCCTCATCATAAGGATCAGCCAAAAGTGTCAGAAAATCGACGTAAAATTACCTAACTCAACAAATCCAATAGCATTTCGGATGTTCTCTTTTGTTCCACATTTTCGGATCTGTCTCCAACATAACTAACTAACTAACTAACTCTCTAGCCTTCTTAAACCTGAAGGTTCATGGCTGCAGCAACACAGGCCTTCCATCTGTCCCTATCTTGAGCAAGATCTATATACTCTTTTCCATCCCTACCGATTTCCTTTAGGTCCATCTCAACGTTGTCCCTCCATCTTCGTCTTGGCCTTCCTTAAGGTCTCTTACCATCTGGTTTCCCAACAAGAATCCTGTAAACTCCTCTTTCCTCTCCCATTCGTGCCACATGACCTGCCCACCTAAGTCTTCTTGATTTAATTATTCTAATAATATCTGGACATGAATACAAATTATGTAGTTCTGAATTATGTAACCTTCTCCACTCACCTGTCTCCTCATCCCTTTTAGGTCCAAATATTTTCCTAAGGATCTTATTTTCAAATATTCTCAATTTATGTTCCTCTTTCAATGTAAGGGACCAAGTTTCACACCCATATAATACTACAGGCAAAATTACTGTTTTGTATATTTTAACTTTTAGTTTCTTAGATATTAAACGAGAAGACAAAAGTTTATGAAGAGAGAAGTAACATGCATTTCCTGAATTAAGCCTACTTTTTATTTCCTCTTTAATATAATTTTCATTTGTTAATATTACTCCTATGTATTTGAATTTGGAAACTGGTTCAAACGAGTTGTTATCAATAATTAGATTTTGATTATTACCTAACACTTGGTTTCAGCCTGTAAGCATATATTTAGTTTTCTCTTTGTTAACTTCCAAACCTATCTCTTTAGCAGTTTTGAAATATATTTTAGCATTATCCTTAATCGTATTTATATCATCCCCCAGTAAGTCTACATCATCTGCATATGCTAACAACTGAGTCACACCATTTAATTTTAGTCCTTCTTTAGTTTCTTTTACCTTCCTTACAGCATATTCTAAGACAAAATTAAAGAGCAATGGAGATAATGCATCTCCTTGTTTTAATCCATCATGAATTATAAATTTGTCAGACATATTATTACCCACACGAATTTTACTTTCTGTTTCACTGGTGCATATTTTTATCATACTAACAAGTTTCTTAGGTATTCCAAACTCTACTAATATATTATATAATTTATCTCTCTTGACCGAATCATATGCTTTCTTGAAATCAATGAATAGTGATGAACATTTTGATTATATTCCTACTTTTTTTCAAGTGTCTGTCTGATGTGAAAAATTTGATCTGTAGTTGATCTGTTACGTTTAAATCCACATTGATAATCACCTATAATTTCATTAGCATATGGGGTTAGTCTTGTTAAAAGAATGTTAGACAATATTTTGTATGTTGTTGAGAGTAGAGAAATTCCACGGTAATTATTGCAGTTCATTTTATCACCTTTCTTAAACACAGGAACAATTATGGATTCTTTCCACTGTTGAGGGATTTCTTCTTTATTCCATATTAAACAAATTAATTTATGAATTTGACATATTAATGAATTTCTCCATATTTAATTAACTCAGCTGGTATTAAATCAATGCCAGGTGCTTTGTTATTCTTTAGCCTTTTAATACCATCTTTAACTTCAGTCAAGTTTGGTTCTGGAACTAAAGGTTCTGCTGTGTGGACTTCATTTACTTCTGATTTATCTCCTACATGGACATTTAAAAGGTCATTAAAGTAGTTCTTCCTACTATGTACTGTAGAATATCGCTTGGGTCAGCTAGAAAATCACGGTCTTTATATTTTATCAAGTTTACTTTAGGTTGCCACCCCTTTCTAAATTCATTTATACCTTTATATAAATCTCTGATATTTTTATTTTTGCTGTATGTTTCAATTTCGTTAATTTTGCTTTTCAAGTAATCTCTTTTTTTACTTCTAAACGTGCGGTTAACTTCTCGCTTTATTCTATTATAATTGCTTAGATTTGTATCATCCGAGTTATTTAACCACCTAAGTCTAGCCTGATTTCTTATTTCTATTAGATTATGACATTCATTATCAAACCATGGCTTACTTTTTCTCGGTTTATGGTATCCTATACTTTCTTTAGCTGCTGATTCTATTGCATTACGTATGTGCTCCCAATTCTTATTTACGTCTGTTTCATTCCTCAAACAAATTGTGGGTACGGGCCTGTTCTAGGAAGGAATAAAACAACGCAAGCGCTTAAATGTCTCGCGCTTGCTTCGTGCCAGTTGGAGGTGTTTGTTGTTAACTTATTAAAATCGGGAGTGCAAGGTCAAGAGAATGAAGAGAATACAAGACAAAGGACGTTCTATTCAATGAAAGAATAAATGTGTAAAAATGTCTAAGCAAGTTATCGTAAATTTTTCCTAACTGTTTCACATGAGAAATACGACGATCATTTATTACTTCTTTCGTGCCCCTTAGACTTAGACCTGCCTGCCTGTATGTTATGCCTCTGATTGGACGTATTCATTCAAATTATAACGTTTAACTAGAATTTAAAACCAGATAAATACAGAATGCTTTAATATTACTGCCCACAAATAAATAGCATTTTCCATGTCCCCCCCCTTCTATTTATAACATTTTTCGTATCAAGCTCCTTTAAGCGCGAAGTCCCGTGCGGTCGCGCACTTCTTCCACCCCTTGCTACACCCCTGCTTCTCAATGCTTTGGATTGCCTCGAAAGTGAATATTCTTTACGTTGCTAAACTAACGTTTTCCCCCTAGGATAGTGAAATGATCCACGTTAATGAAGCGACTGAAGAATGCGACGTATATTTACGTTAATTTTTAGCGTTTTTCTACGTCGTAGGTTAATTGTTAATGAGCATTAATGGTGGAATCCAAATGAACACGATGATATATTCATTCCTCACCCAGGATTCAAAAGTAGAGATTCTGGCTTCGTAGCCACTTCTTCATGGAGGTTGGAAGGTAAGTAATGAATACATTTGATTAGATGATTTTTAGCGTCGCTTTTTCCATTTTTGGCTAATCCAAACGACGAGTATGAGTAATAATATGATGAAATTGATGAAGGGCACCGTCAAGGGAACACCATGCCATGTTCCTCCACCGCGTGTCGAACCCGCGACCCCTAGATACATCAGAGCGTGGTGTGTATCATTCATTTATCCTTCACTACGGTAGAGATCGAGAATGTGTGGAGCCATATCATTTGCTTGAATGGTGTCACGGCAGACTGCCATACACAGGGGAGAACTTTACCTTTTGTAGCAGTCGCCACATATATTTTGATGGCATAAAATCTTCGCTGTCCCTTCAAGTACATTTGCTTCTGTAACTTTGTAAATATTGTTATATAAAGACCACACTGAGGGAAGGAATACGCTATATTTCACTAAACCTGAATTCTGTGTGACCATTTACTTCATTGCATTATTAATTATAAAATGCAATCAAATACACGGCTATAAATTATCAGGTTTAGAAACGGGAAGAGTATTTATGTCGTTTACATTTTATTTTGCCATCTAGAAAGTAATGTTTACTACAGTGGATTTAATATTTTCGTTAAGGTCATGGAAGGCAAATATGTTGTTTCCAGGCATTATATAAAAAATTAAATCGATGTCTTCAACTCGAGCTTTTTCCCTCAAAGTTTTCTGGTGGTGAACATTATCAAATGTACATGTCATTGTTCTCTCGGTTGTTTTACGCGTAAGATGGCGCAGTGGTAGCGTCGTTGCCTTGTAATCAAGGGATCCCGGGTTCGATAACCGGTGGAAGCTCATAGTGGTTCGGATCCCACTTTAAACTGTAGGTCCAGTCCCGATTAGCCTTATTGTGCATAAAGTGGACTTAAAACACCAAATCAATCAATCAATTATGTATAAGCAAATGCATTATACGCATATAATAATGCGAATATCTCTGCGTAAGCAATTGTATGTTATCTTTTTACATTTGAACTATGAAGAAACACACGCAAACCGAAGTGACGAGCAGGACACAGTTCCTACTTTGTGAAAATAACGCAATGGAGAGATCAAGCGTAAGATACCGTGACAACAGACACAGGGGGAAAATGCGTGGTGAACTTACTACAAGCAGGGAAGCAATTGTTTTGCCCCTGCGACGTTGTCGGGTGAAGACTTTTCCCTCTCGTCTAGTCGCACGTTAAACAGAGCGAGCGAGTGCAGAAGACGTCAAATACGTGTAGCATGCAACGTCGCAAAAAGACTTCCACAGCTCTCTGTCCACGGTTTCGGCGCGGCTGCAGAGGCGAGAGTGAAAACTTCGCTTCACTTATCAGTGTTGCCGAACACGACTGTTAAAAAAAGAACTGCATTGAAATTAAATGTAGTTAAGGATTGCAATCAAGCCGTTAACTTTGAGAAGTATAAACGTTTGTCTTCGTGTTCTACGAATAGGGATCCTATGTTCGAATACCGTACGAGTTTTGGGATGCTTCCAGACCGAAGCGAGAAGCGACACGTGTGACACTTGGAAACAAACACTCAATAATATATGCTATGCTGCACGGGTAGTGTTACTTCAGTGAGAAAACCCTCGTTGCTCGTTGCTCGTCGCTTCGTCCCAATGGAACTTTCGTACCGAAGAGATAAATGGCTTTGGAAACAAAAATTCTTAAATAAATAAAACTTTCTAACAAATGTGATATGACAAACTACACGTGCCACTTGCATGTTTCACGCACTGGGGACGTTATCGTGTTGCTTCGGTCTGGTGGTCATGTCTACGCATTGAATGCTTTCTTGCAGAGATTTTAAACCGAAACGACAGGCAACATGTAGCAAACGACGGCTGCAAATGACACTGAAGTTCATACCGAAGTGACAAGCGAAAAGAAAGACAAGCCACTTCAGTCTTCAAGTAAGCATTCACTGTTAAAGCCCGAACACCAGACCTACGCGACCCAATTCAGGATATTGACAAACGGAAGTAACAGGCGAGACTTGCTTCTTCGTTTCGAAACGTGTCGCTTCTCGGCTTCCGCTTCTGAAAGTCATGGATGTCATGCAGCGTGTCGCCTTGGTCTGTTAGAGCATTTGAGAAAAACGCTTGCTTGTAGACAGAGGTATTGTGTCACTTGTCACTTCGATATGAACACCCCCTCCCTTTTGCCGGATCGCTTGTCGCCTTGGTCAGAAATCTCCATTCTTATCCTCATCATGACCGAAAGGAGACAAGTAACGAGTTTCTACTGATAACATCTGATAGCTCTACTCTTTGTTTCCTGGTAATGGAAGAAAATGAGCTTTACAAATGGATTTCTGTTTACCAGTATTATAGTAAAACCCAACTAATAATTTGTTATAGGCACATATAGAAGGGTCACATTTGGAGGAATAAATTCTATTGTAGCATTTTGTTTGATTGCAGGATTAAAGCTGACCCCCGTGGTGGAGTGGTTAACACATCGCGCTACGACACCAGGGTTCCCGAGTTCGAATCCCGGTCTGGGCATGGATGTTGTGGGAGTCGATTCATCAATTTCATGATATCATCACTCATCCCCATCTTCGCAAATTAGCCAACAGTGGTACAAAAAGCGAAGTAAAATAAAACAAATCATTACAATTACACTTTGAGGGTTAGAAGATAATAGAAAAGCAGATCTGGTTCCAAAGTTTTAAGTTGGCAACATTGACAGCTCGGAAGCAACAAGACGGCCAGGCGAGAGGGGAACCCCGTCGGCATTTGCACGTACCTTTCCTCGCTCCTCAACCCCCTGTGATGTTCGGTACCAATACATGCGAAATAGATCCAAGATTTTACACACCCACACTTCCTGGTCCCAAGAGATGCGATTAAACACCACACTTTTAAACAGACGTGAAGCTTCCAGAGCTGGCAGAGTTTAACACACACGTTAACACACAAATCGAACAAATAGCGACTTTTTGGTACCTTCGAAATACTTCGCGTACATGTCGAAAGGGGTCTCAGGAGTCTCGCAATGGTCTTTTCTTTGTTGGGACCGGCAAAAAGTCCCAACAATTTTTTTGGTCCCATTAAGAAAGGTGTTTAAACATACGCTGGTTCCCACAAGAATATATCTGCGTACTCACACACACACACACACACACACACACACACACACACACAAACACACACACACACACAAACACACACCCCACACACACACACCCCTGTTTTCCCACCCTCCATTAAGAGGAAGCTGGACATTTTACGCCAAAGCGAGGAAGTTTTAAAAGTGCTCTGATTGGACTGAGATTTTTACACGTAATAGAGCTACTCCCGAGGATAGCGGGAATCTGGGTATGGCTGCTATACACTCCATGGAAGTTGAGATATTGACAAAGAATGTGCGGACAAGCACAGCACCCCCAAGAGAGGAAGGTGCAAACTTAAGAGTATTGCGAGGAATCGTTATTCATTTGTTATTTCTTAGGTCACACACTGCGTTGACGAAACGTTATGTAAGAGGAAGCCACAAGCACCAAACCCCGAAGCGAGGAACCAACTAAACACAATAGTGTTCGTAAAACGTGAATAGAGAGGAACTACATGATGATTGGCAGTTCATTCGAAGCGCGCGCTGTGTTTGACGGTCATAACTCGGCCCCCATTGGCTGCGCCAGCTGTCAGTAATCTGCCGTCGTTCACGCCGCAACCCAAGCACCGCCCTCCATACCAAATCATATGGGAATAAATGTTGCAACAATGTACGAGAGCGTCTCCGCGCCAAAAGGGGTGGAACAAGCTGGTTTCGGATGGCTTAGTAACGGTGCAAGCGGTACGACAGGCGAGGAACGTACGGTGGCCATTTTATACCTCGCGCAATTAGTCGACGTAAGGTGAAAGGAAATAAATGCAGGCCCGTAGCTAGAGGGGGGGGGGGCAGGGGGGCAACTGCTCCCCCTGCGAAATGTACAGAACACATTCCTACCTGGTATTCTCACTAATCTTTACAATTATATCCTGTATTACTCTAGAAACATAACAAAGACACTTACTGATTTTGTGATTTAATGAGGTGTGTGGGAAATAAAAGGAAATAAATGGGGAGTTGTATCTTAGGGAGATAGACTAAATTGTGGTAGAATGAAAAATTATTTTTATAAAAAGAATATATTTGAATTTTCATCACATGGACTTGTTACTTGTTTGGGTTAGTTCTTAACACCGCTTTATGCACAGAAAGGCTAATCGGGACTGGACCTACAGTTTAAAGTGGAAATCGAACCACCTTGCAATGTGCATCTACCACCAGCATTGCATGGCATCAGATACTATTATTTCGATGGATATTGTGATGCGTTGGAGGCTGATCGCTGTTAGTATTGTCAGTTGGGATGTCTAGATAAAACTGTTTTAAAATATATCTTAATTCTGGACATTTAAGCCATGGTTGAATTTTCTTCACTTCCATTGGAACACCGTTAAGTCATGTTGATATTTACTTATATTGATTTATTTAACATAAAATATGTGTACCGTCACGTTGACCTAGAAGATGATCAGATGAGAGAATGAATGAAATGTATATATGAAATACAGGGTGTTCCACTCGGTCTCGGCCCAGGAGAATCCTGATTTCGGACAGAAACCTAATTTCGAATTTATCTTTTTCTGCATAACCACTAACCATTTGTAAGCTGTCACTTAGAGCGATTTGATTCAAGATAGTTTTCAAATCCGAACCTGTGCATGTGAGCAATATTTTCAAGGGTTCGAGACAGTATCGCCCTGTGTCTGGGTATTACACAAACTCTTGTCGAACGATGGAGAGGTGGTCTCGACACACTGATTGATTGATTTGCTTTATTTTACTTCGTTTTTTGTGCCACTTTTGGCTCATTTGAGAAGATAGGGATGAGTGATGATATGATGAAATTAATAAAAGTAAAACATTCTCCTAAAGCCGACGCCACCAAAATAATCCAGTCAAGGTCACACCATCTACCTACAGTTTCTTAATAAGCAACAATTTCAACTGAAAGATTTATACGCGATCAAATAGAACGTAAATTATAGCTGTTGTCTACTCTTACGGCAAACGATCTATATGCTGGCAAGAAAGGTGGGAAGCGAGGAAAATTCAGCAGACCAACCCGACCACAGCGTATGCGCCTAGACTTACGACGTCGCGGGAGGAGGTGCTTCACGCACCTCATACTACAGCAGCTTACTAACACAAGGCTGCTGCGCAGTGTTGCCAACAACTTGAACGTAAAAGTCGCTAAAAGTCCTTAGAAAATCCACTAGAAAGTAGCTAAATGAAATGTAAATGCTCTAGAAAAAGTCGCTAAATGAAATGTACTTTTAAAAAATAGCAAAAAGGTGAAAAAATCTAGTACTTGCCTATAAAAATATTTCCTCGTTACTTTCCTCTTCCTCTGAACGCTGCACTTCACACTGATTACCGATGTCAGATACTACATCAACGAGGAAATGCATTGCAAGAACGTTGTTTATTATTTCTGTGCACTTGGTTTTATGCAGACGAATGCATGGTGCACTGCAGCTGTCAGTCACTAAACCTTTTCATACATAATTCGGACAAGTGATTCACGGTTAGCAATGAACAGTGTTCGGCAACGAATAAAGCTAAACCAGCTTCAGCACTAGAAGTATTTAAATTTTCCGGTTTGAACTGTTTTTCTGCTGTTTTGCAGAACAGAAGTAACCAGATCTGACTTTATGTTTCTGTGTTTCCGAAAGTTTTATTTCAGATCAGTAGCTTTGGCATACAGATAGTTCTACTTTGGAGTACTTACAGTACGCTTTCGCCGTGTCACTATCGATCGACAGGGGCCAACCATTTGTAGAGTTTTCCCCACTCTTTCCAGCAATGTTGCTTGTATTGCGGTTTTCCCATACTGGACACTACCCTGTCCTGGTCTGCGCACAAATCCACACACAAACTTTATAATTTACACTAGCACTTCCTTTGTCACCACACACTACACAAAAAACTACAATCTGAACCCACGCACGACGCGACCGCGAAGTCAAACGTTCTGTTTTATAATAACTCAGCCGCAACGAAGCCAGGAGGAGTATCGGATAACAATGAGCTGTGAGCAGTGATGTTTAAAAACATCACAAACCTTACTGGAAAAGGGGATACGCTTTGCTTCGGTTTCTCTTTGCGCATCAGAAGCGAATTGCGAGGGTGTTTACTTATTTAATAACTATGAAACGGTATTTAGACGTACCTACGCATATATTTTGTGAATTCTCCAGATTAGCTGCTAAAGAGCACACGAAGTAGCCAGAAAAGTCGCTCGTCACTTTTTCACGTCTTTTGTCGCCAACTAGCATTACAAATCCGCCAGTTTAGCGACTTCTCGCTAGAGTTGACAACACTGCTGCTGCGTTTCTTATCGCGCTGGGTTGGTCGCTTCCCCGATCCCCACTTCTCTTGGCAGAATGTAGAGCGCCCGCCGTAACATTAGACAAGAACTATAACTTGCTTTCTAATTGATCACCTATACACTTTCATTGACAAAAGTTTGTAATAAAATATTCAAATTAATTTTGAAAACAAATAGGCTACAACGTTATTAGCGTAAGATGTCAGCTATATTTTATGGTTCATTTGAACGAATTTTGCTGCGCATTGATCTTGCGCGCTCGCTACTTGTGGCTTTTGCCAGGCTTCATTTACTTACTGCGGATGCAAATATTTCCCGTAATTCGACAAAACATTATATTAGTCTCTTCCACAGTAAGAATCAACACACTCACTCTCTCTCTATCTCTGTAACAACGGCGGCAGACGATTAGTCATCTAGGAGTGCGGAAGGGATACGGAATGAAATGTATGGAGTACGATGTTAAAAATATAGAATGCATGAAGCTACAGGTAATTATCGAAAGCGACAAAAAAGAAGAAACAATTCTTAACAACAATGCTGACGGAAAAGATACAGCAGCCGCTGATCTTTGTAGAGACCGCATTGAAGCAAATGTAGCTTTCTAAATTTTTCGTTGTCTGCAAGATCCTTCAAAATCTTATTAACCTTTGCAATGATTATTTTATTTTGCTTCCTAGTGTCCTTTCGGGACGCTTCACTTCCACCGGCTAATGTTCCACACGTAAGATGCTTATCCTCAATCCTAAATACTCAGTGGCGACGATTGGGTTCCAAAACCAGGGGGCAAGATACCAAAACTGGGGGGGGGGGGGCAAAAACAGTATATTTTCCTTTGTAGATAAGATTTAGCATAGTGTGAGGGCAAGAGTGGCGAGAAGTGAGGGGGCAACAGCCCCCCCCTCGCCCCCTCCTAATCGCAGCTACTGTACTAATACTAAATAGATAACCAAATAGCCCTTTCACAAACAACATCGAAAATGAAACCAACCGCAAAAGTACGGTCACGGACACTTGTAGGTTGTAATGATTTATTTGAAAGTCAATGGTATTTTTATAATCCAGAAGTGTCCCTGACTGTACAAGGTGCAAAGTGTCAACTGAACATCTTAGAACAAGCGAGGCAACCCTACAGGGCCAGGGGTGTGGAGGAGGCAAGGGGAAACTCCGAAAGCGAGTGTCCTTGACTAGACTATAATTGGCGTCAGCTTTAGTAAAGTGTAATATCACTCATTTAGAATTCATGAATACCTAAAAAATTAGTTGTTCAAACAATGATCAAGTAACTTTCTTTGTAAACAAGAATTACAGGCTGTATTATCGATGTATATAAATGCCTGAATTATTGACAATTCATTTATATTTTGCATGAAAAGTGTTCACAATTTAGATTCCCTGCTGTCAAAAACTCTTCGCCACAAAAAGGCAAAAAAAGTAAAAAGGTAAAGTGCTCCCCTGTGCTTAGCACCACGCCATGAAGGCGTACAGGGGGTGTGGGGGTAACGCCCCACACTTTCTTGATCCGGTCGTGAGTGGGGGTGATGTGATCAGCATTACGCCCCTGACCGCCTTTACCCCCCAGGGTTTCCCCCAGGTACCCATGTTATTCGACGCTGGGTGGGCGCCGGGGCCGCTTCCATCGTTAGAAAAGTTCCCGGATTTGAACCGGCCGGGGATCGAACCCGGGACCTTTAGCATGGTTGTCAGACGCGTTACCGACTGAGCCACCGCGCCACAAATAGGCACAACAAAAATGTTAATTAAATGAATTTCACTGTTTTAATGCGACGTAATACCCAGAAAAGAATATTCCCTCTTGTTTCTCTGCACCTGATTTTTATTTCACTAGCATAATTGCTGCATATATCAGAGAAGTAGCCTCTTGATTTTTTTTCCAGAATAATACACGAGCTTAATACATCCCGTGGCGTAACAATTCTGCACATGGTCTACAAAGATGTCAACGGAAAGTTTAAAGCTTGATGAAAACCTTTTATAGGAGTGTCTTCTCGACATCTGCGATATCAAAGCGTCAAGAATGATAAATAGAAAAAAAAATCGACTTTGGTAGTTTTTGTTCCTTTTGTGCGGTCCTGGAAGACAATATGTGTAGTCATAGTTAAAGCCCGCTTATTTCTCTTTCGGTGGAGCCCTATTTCAAAGCCGCGGGTTTAGCTGCTTGCACATAACGTCCATTCCAGTGATAACTTGCACTTCTCCAGCATTCAGCATCCCAAGTTGACCACCGCCTGGAATTTCAGGATGGGCTTCAGGACTGTTGATATGTTGTTTTGACATCAAATAGAACAGATGTATAAATTTTCAGATTCACAAAATTTTTGCAAGATTAAAACCTAAATTGACGGTTTAAAATGGAAAGTTAGTCTCCTTGGATGCCCCAGTCGTTACAAAGCTATCAAGGAGCACTTATTGGCGCGAAAGAAGAATCCCTTTAATTTTATTTTTTATTTTGTGCGAGGCATGAGAGTGTATACGTAGTTGTGTTTGTCCCATTGTACACTCGTAAATGCATTCTCATCGTCACCCCAAGAGATAAAAAACAACGAAAATAACTGAAGAAAAAGAGAGTGAGTGTCGAGAAGTTTCGACTTTTACAATCGTTGAGGACACGGTGCAACCTAAAAAGATCAATATTGTTAATTGTTAAACACTTGTTTTCTAAAAATAAAACCAATCGAACGCAGGCTTAGGGTTGTCCGATCTGTGATGGCATGCTGTAACTGCTGTTGGCGTAAGTGAAGAGATTCCTTCCTAGAGTTTTCTCACTAGCCACTGGACTAACTGTGATCCTATATATTTTATACCCTTAGTCCCTTACCGTTGGAAAGAAGTATGCACACAAAATTACAAAGCAATTCGAACTTTCAGGATTCGTGATTTTGTTTATTTCCCTTCGCTCTTGTGCCAGGATGAGTGGCGATACAATTAAATTGATGAAGGGACACTCCTCACACACCCATGACAAGGCCGCGGGATTCGAACGCCGAGACCCCTGGCGACGTAGCGTGCTGTGCTAACCATCATCCGCCACGAAGGCCAGCCTTTCAGGATACGTCCATTACAGTGTGGCGAGGGGGTTTAAACTTTCACGTTTAAAGGTAGGTTCCTGTCGCCAGGAAAGAGATGAGCATTTAAGCAATGTTTTCTTTCACCCATCCTACTGGTATATATCATTGTTGCAGTTTAGTGTTGCTATGCGAAGGCAAACTTCCCTCAGGGCAGAAGAATTCAGACAAGATTTTAGGTGAAAAGGGGGCGGCGCCAGGGGTGCGCGAGTGAGTGCTTGCGCACCCCTTACTTTTCTTCCGCACCCCCTTCAGCACACCCTACGTTCAACTGATAACACTAACATTAATATGTAATATTATGTCATGTCATATCAGTAGCGTACGCAGGATTTCATCAAGGGGGGTGTTATTTCGAAAACTTTCTACAAATTCACATTACCATTGTTTTATTATACTTTATTTAATTAATAATAATAATAATAAATTAATTAATTATTATAATTAATTAATTAATTTAATTACTAATAATAGTTATTACTAATGCAGATGCTATTTATGAAAGAAATAGAACAAAATTACATTTCTTTTGTTTCTTTGTTACAAAATAATTGTCTAGTCAACGGTTATTTGTATATGATAAGTCAGACATTTAAAGTGTGAAGAAAATCCATAAGAACAAGCAAATATATTAAATTTATTGAAATAATCGAAATATGAAACTCATTCAAGGAACAGCGCTGGTCTAGTCTGACAACTTCGTGGGATATCCGGGTTCGATTCCCGGAATCGGTTGGACTTTATCCAGCCTTGTCTCCGCACCCAGCCTCATAGCAATGGGTACCTGAGAGCAACCCTGGGACCCTGGGGGATGAAGGCTGCCGGAGCATGGTGCTGATCACATCACCTGCAAAATAGTTTGAGATCGAGAATCTTTGGGGCCCACCACACCACTACGTGTAAAGTGTTCCCCTGTGCATAGCACCACGCCATGAAGGCGTATAGGGGGTGTGGGGGTAACGCCCCACACTTTCTTGATCCGGTCGTGAGTGGGGGTGATGTGATCAGCATCACGCAAGGCTGATCAGCATCACGCCCCTGACCGCCTTTACCCCCCAGGGTTTCGACGCTGGGTAGGCGCCGGGGCCGCTTCCACCGTTAGAAAAGTTCCCGGATTTGAACCGGCCGGGGATCGAACCCGGGACCTTGAGCATGGTAGTCAGACGCGTTACCGACTGAGCCACCGCGGTCACCTATATGCACGGGAGAATTTACATTACCTTTACCTATGGAACTCGCCCAGGATGATGATGATGAAGCGCGAGAATACATGTTGCTAAATTCCACTGAGTCTATGTTTTCGTTGAAAAGTAAGTTAATAGACATTCCAACACATTTATCACTTCTAGGTGATTCACAAAGCACTTCTTCAACATTATTTAATGATGTGGATGTAGACTCAGCATCACTTGAGAGTTCACAAGGGGATGAGAAATCAGTTCAGAGAAGACGTTTGCAATAAGGTCGGCACACTGCGACGAAGCAAGGAATTTTCACAATTCTCGCGAGAGTCACTGCGCGACTTTTTGCAAAACAAATTGCAAAATTGAACTTTGCGACCGCTTAGATTGTGTTTGGAATGTTGTTTTTTTCTTCATGCTGCATGGGAATAATAATTCAAATTATTATTATTATTATTATTATTATTATTATTATTATTATTATTATTACTACTACTACTGTCGCATATCTTTGACTGTGATAAATTAGCCATTTTTATTTTTTTCTACAGCATATTCCATAATATTTCAAAAGCTCAAGGGGGGGGGTTAAACCCGGTAACCCCCCCTTGCGTACGCCACTGTGTCATATTGAGCGCCGAATGATAGGTTATTATTGTATGCAACAGGCAAGCACTGAAAGAGGTACCAATACTTTTCTGTACTTGCGGCAGAATTTGTAAAGATCAGCGGTCGTTTTTCTTCTTTCGTCAGCATTGTTGTTATAAATTTTTTCTTCTTTTGTTTCTTAAGTGGTCTGTTCGTGGTTTTTGATAATTGCCTATAGCTTAATGTGAGTTATGTTTTTTCTTTTTTGCATTGTTCATAAACGGTTTGTTTTCCGCCTACTTGTTCTTCCTTCCACTGGAGCAAAAAATTCAGGTGCTTTTAAAATATCACCTCACCAGGTCGTGCTCTGGAAATTATTTAATGCGAGTTGTAACATGAAGGGTAGTTTTCTTCTTAATACGTTCTATGTATTTGTTCCACGAAAAATGTCCAGTAAACGTACCATTTCAAGCTTTTTCAAAGACTGTTAGGAAGATGCCCAATGTTCACGAAGAAATTTTACAGTTCGTTGTTGGGGATAGTGCTGCAGAAGGGATTTTAAAGATGACACAGTTCCTGTGCCCTTCGCGTTTTGTCTTGTGGCAGACGGTGCCTTCATTGGTTACATTGAGAAGGTTCAAAAATTGTCTTTCTAAGGGCAGGATGGATTTATTTTGTATTTCACTACTTTGTTCAACGTGTATCTGAATGTTTACACTGCATGGTATGACCACTTTCTTGGAGTAGAAGACTTAATACATATCATCATGGACGTCCAGGGGGAGGGCACAGGGTGGGGGGTAGCATCCCTGGAAAATGAATGTCAGTCTTAAGTTATATACTTCACACATATATTTTAATTTCACTCAGTAATTTATGTTAATCAGTAGCGGCGATTAGGGATGCAGTTGCCCTCCGCTTTTTGCTATTTTTGCCCCTGAACTGTGCTAAACCTTTATCTACCAAGGGAAAGTAAACTGTCCTTATCCCTCCCCTCTCCCCACAGTATTGGCACCGGGCTCCCTCAGTTTTGACAGGTTGCATGCGTGTTTCATGTTTTCCTTATTTTCAGAATCGCACCCCCTAACTTTATTTTTGCAACCCTTCAGCACCCCTAGATGAATCATTCTGGCGCCGCCGTTGGTGAAAAGGGATCGAAACTGCAGAGATATTTGAAGATACAGTCGTTGCATATTAAAATCAAGCTGAATGGAGGCATGAATTATCAGTTTTTCATAATTACATATTTCAAACTTCTTACTTGGTAAAACCGTATTTTCTTGATAAAGTTTTGTGATCGTGTTTTAGTTTGTCCTTGGATAAATGGAAATTTTTCATAATGCAAAGGGAAATTATACTTTCCACTTTTTCAAACATTTGTTTGTTTTCTAAGTAACAATTTACGGAGTTCCGTGATTAATAATGTAATGAAATCCGATTGCTCGTGTTCCCATCATCGCGGTTATCAGCTTAAAATGAGTTTGAGTTTTTGTTTTCAGTCCACTTTATGCACAGAAAGTCTAATCAGGTCTAGTCTTACAGTTTAAAGTGGTATCCGAAACAGCATGTATCGAACTCAGAACCCCCTGATTACAAGGTGACGATTACCACTGCGCCATCGGGGAGAGGTCTTGGCTTAAAATTCGAAAGATTCCTTGGTAAAGGAAGCATTCTCTCTTTCAAGTTTTCATGTCCATGCCTATGTGCGCAATTTAAATGCAAGTACAGAGAAGTTCCCAATGTTTCCTTTTATCTCTCCAAGCTACTCGTGAAGAAAAATATAAAAACCATTAACGAAAATAGTCATTTACAATTTTGAGAACGCCTTTACATGACTAATTGCATGATATGCTTACAAAATTTCAAGGTTGTATAAATCAGTTTGATTTATTTAAATTGAGTGATTGACAAAAATCAGTGTTTCATGTCAGTTTTAAAATAAAAGAAATATACAATAATGCACATAAGTAATTTGTGGATATCAGAATCACTTTTGGTGAAAATACATTAATTTCTTAATTTCAATAGTTTTTACTTAAAGTGGGCTTAAAATCACACTTAAACAAAGAAACAATTTCCAGGAAAAATTAAGTGGACAAATTATATGTACTCATGGAGTTAAACTCGTAAGAGTTATGAATGCAGCACTAGCCACCCCCCCCCCCCCGCCTTCCCAACAGATGCATAAAATCAGCTTAAATGTGAACTCCTTGGCGTCGCAAGGTGTTTTTTCGTGAAATGTCCTCTCCTTAATTAACTGCCATATTAATGCTAAACTTCGTCACACCTTTTGCACTACTCAAATACTCTGGGTTTTGAGATATTGCATGAAATAGAAAGACGCAAACATTTGCACCGCACTACAGTGACAATGATTCATGGATTACTGACAAAGTAAATCGGCAGGCTTCCTTTGTAACTAGATTTCTCGGAGACATAAGCTGCCACACAACAATCGTAACATAACGCCCCACCTATACTGTTATTGAAGAGTTTGGCTGGTTGTTTCCATCGCGGCTTCTCACCTTTGATCAAAGCCTTGCCGCCTGAAAGTCCCCCTCCCTTGTTTTATCTGATCAAGGTACAGCCAGGGCATTTGAAGCGGTGTTTGTTTTTCGTTACGTGTACTTCGTCTGTGGGCTGCATAGGAGTGCGCAGACACTCCGATTAAGGGGGAGGGGGGGGGGGCAAAAGCCTTGATGAACATCCAGTCGGGGAAATTAAAACCTCATTCTATATCAAGGGCCCATACCCAGGTTTTTTTAGGGCTGGGGGAGATCCTAAAATGTGGAACAAAGAGAAGGGCCGAAAATGCAGTTCGATTATTTTACGTCACTTTTCAGCCACTTTTGGCTAATCATGTAATCGTGACGATGCGGATGATTGATGAAAAACACTTACAAAGAACACTCATGTCCAGACCGGGATTCGAACCTGGCGTCAGAGCGTGATACGCTAGCCACTCTGCCACGGTGGTAGGCGAAAAGCTGTTGGAGTATTAGATGTGACCAGCAATGCTATGGTGGTATTGCAAGGAGATATATAATTGTAGAGTTGCAATTATGATCCAAAGTAACGGGAAAAAATTACGTCATCGATAGACACCCCCTCTCCTAACCTGAGAATAAACAGCACAGTCGCTCACATTCAAAGTCTGTCACACAGCGTACAACTGAGTGATTATTTTTGCACTCAATTCTCAGAAGTATTCATATAGTACGTTCCTCCGCAAACTGTGTTTTCAATTTTCCATTAATTTTCTTACATCAGCACCATTGAACAACCATGATAATTCTAGGTTTTGATAATAATATATTTATGCGCATTAGCAATGATTCTTCAATGCCCTTATTAACTATAACAAAAACCATAACACACTATTAACAAAAATTAGTGTGTCTGAATGAAATTATGTGTGAAATACATATTTAAGGTGGACATTCATTTTACAGTGGGGCGTTGGCCTGCCTTGCTCCTCCTTCCGGACGTCAATGGTGCCGGTGATTGGATGCCAAAACTTGGGGGTGCAAGGAAAGTTTACTTTTTCTTAGTAGACAAGGCTTAGCTCCAAGAGGCAATGTTCCGGGTGCAAAAAGTAGAGGGGCAACTGCCCCCTTGTCTACTAATCGTTGCCACTGATCTGCAGAATTTTAGAAAAAAAAATGTACATGTCGCATTTGACGTAGTATCAGAATCATTCAACCACCTAAGTATGAAGGAGTGCTAAAAACAAGAAATTTTCCGGAATGTTAATGACAATAAATTTGTTAGAGGATAAAGTGGGAAAGTCCAATTACATAGTAAATAACGTAATTGCTTGGAACTCTCATTGACATGAAGATATTTCATTTTTCTTTAGTAGTATAATATTGTCGATAAGATTCCTCTACACTAAATTTATAATCGGCAGTATTAAGGGACAACTGCCCCCCCCCCCTTTTGCCCACTCCTATGGTGGGCTGTATTCTTGATATTTGTTTTACAAAATTTATACAACACATAACTAGGGCCCGTGACTTTATTGTTATAACTAGTGTGCGGATCAATATGCACTAAAAAAGTGGAAAATATGCATGCATCTATGCACTAAAAACAAGTAAAATATGCACTCAAGTATGCAAATTATGCACTAAAGGAAAAATTAGGCACAAAAAAATTCCTCGAAATACATTTATTTTTTAAAGTACCACACACGTAGTGACCATTGAAGGTAAAGACGAATTAACAACAGCTTCCATGTCAATTAAGGTTGCAAAATCTTGTATTGAATTGAATTTACTATTTCCAGTTGTTAAACACAATATAACGAAAATCGTTAAGTAGTTTTGAATTTATGTAAATTGCAGTGCACTACAACATATCTCTAAATTTTAGTGATTTTTTTTCCGTTTATCAGTTAGTATATCCTTGTATGAAGAAAAGGTGCGCTCCACACTACAACTTGTCACTGGACAATATTTCAATGCAGCTATGTCCTCTGGCGTGAGATCTTGTAATAGTTCTGTTAATTCACCTTGTAGCAGAACTTTCACTCTCCTATAATCCACTGTTGTAGTAAAACAATCTTGAATGATTTTTCCTTCCGCATCTTCACACAATGCAAACTACACTAATTCAAGGTAGTACAGACTGTTTACAAGCAAAAATCTCTGTTGCCTTATATAGGCCATTGAAGAAGGCCGGGGGAGGAAATGCACGTGTTCTCTGCGTCATTTGCCAGGTATGCGCGAGGGAGGGGGGACCGTCTGCCCTGCAGCCCATAAACAGGGGTTTTCGAACACCTGTGCTTGAAAATTTTACTCTCAGAAACACTCCACAGACGAAACATTAACCAAGTAAACAAATATATTAAAAAAAAAAAACTATCAATTTAATGATTTTTTCACGTAATATGCATTTATATGCGCTTACGCAGTAAATATGCACGAACACCTTAAATATGCATTTATATGCACTTTAAAAACCCCCTACTTCGGTTCGGAATGCTCTGAAAGAACTTTAGAACCGGGTTGCATATTAATTAGAGGACCGGAATAAAATATGCAAATATGCAAAATCCGCCCTCTAGTTATAACATATTTTTTATTTGGCATCGAATGGAATACTCATCTACGCTTATCTGATGAAAATCAGCCGAAATAGACAAACTTGACAAGGCATATTTTAACATATTTTACCAATTTCGCGTCTTTACAACGTATTTCTTCAATTTTCTCATAAGAAGACATATTTCTGTATAATTTCGTAATTGTCTTGCACATAATCGGTTATTTTATAATTTATTCTTCGTACCTTTAACGCAACGGATAGTTTATATTATCGATGGAAGTATAATTAAATTAAGGACAAAGAAATTAAAAGAAGATGCGGTTTTTTCTTTCCAACTAATACAGAACAATAATACCCCCACCCCCGATTTTTTTTATCCCGCGGCAGTCGATAGCCGTGCGAACATTATTGAGGAAAGAATGTACTCTGTCATTGTTGTGCATGCACAAGACTCACAGTAAACAAGTGTCAATTGTTCTCGTTTGTTTACCTTTTTCTCGCTTCTCACAACAATCAGTCAAAAGCGAAAATAGCATTCTGTACATTACAGCCCCTTCTCTATCGGCAATCGAATACAGAAGTTTCAAGATATTTTTCGTTGGAGCCAGTGTGTATACCAGTGTCCTTCGGTGATATCGACACTTGGGGTAGCAATCAGTGGCGTGCCCAGGGAGGTTGTTGTGGGTCATAATCCCCCTCCCCCCTTTAGGGCCCAGTATTCCTAAAAATAGAGAACGTCAAAGAAAGGAAAGGATTGCAAAATGAGGAAGGACTATTGAAAAGAAGCGCGTGTTAATCCCACCCACTTTCGAAAATCCACAACATGTTGATTTGACTATTAAGCCAGAGATCCCGGGTTCGAACCCTTACTTTGCCATGGGTATTATTTGTGTTTGTTCCTTCATCAATTTTATCGTACAATCTTGACGATTAGCCAAAAGTGTAGGAAAAGCGAAGTAAAACAAACCAAATTAAACAATCAATCAATGATTTGATTTATGCTACTTAGCGTGGCTGTCACATTTGGTTAATCGCGAAGATGGTACAATACAATTAATGAAGAGACAAACACAGAAAACACACATGCCGATGTAGGGGTTCGAACCCGCCACTCCTGGTGTCATAGCGTGCAGTGATAATCACTCCCCCGCGGTTGGTTGATTTGGTGTTTAAGTCCACTTTATGTACATAAAAGCTAATCGGGACTGGACCCACAGTTTAAAGTGGGATCCGAACTACTATGTTCCTCCACCTGGTACCGATCCGGGGCACTTGCACTCCTCCACGGAGGTCCGCCGACAACAAGGATGAGTGGAAATCTCTCTAACTATTCGGATACTTGTGTATCGGTAAAGCAAACTGTATATTTACTCAGTGGTACGTAAATTTCAATTGGATTTTTGAAACACCGTATTTGTATATGATTAACGTTTTTCCAAAAAAAATTGCATTGTTTGATTTCCCTAATTTCTCCATCTCACGATCTCGTCACTGAAGGATCCGGGCTCGAGCCCTGGCCTGTGCATGAGTGTTCCTTTGTAACCACTTCTCATCCGTTTAATTTAATCAACGTTCATCTTCATGGTATAAGTTAGGTAAAGTGATGGAAAAGCAACGCTAAAGAAAGGAAAAGAAAATACAAATAATTTCCTCCCAGTGCATCTGCAGGGCACTGTGAAATCAGGAGTCCAGAGTTCTCTGTTTATGATTGTCCCTCGTGCAATCACTTCCATAAGCTCGTTAGCTACTAATCGCCATTAAATCTATACAGCTAGAAAAAATTATGGAAGGTGGCAAAAAATAAATATATTAGAGGGGATGAACAGTTAACAAAACATACTTTTTTGTAGTTTCTTCAAAAATATTCATTTGTCTTTTTTAGTTCTGGGATACATTTTTCATTCCAAATTATTTCAGTATTCACTGCAGAGTACAACACCTACGAACAAGAATGCGCGCTCGTCACGGGTTCGAATCCCGGCCTGAATTGTTCTTTGTTAGGTCCCTTCATCAATTTCATTATATCATCACTCATCCTCATTTTCGCGATAACGAAATGTGGCAGAAAGGTGAAGTAAAATAATCCAAACTAACAACAACAATTAGAACGCGAGTTTACTTGCCCAAATTAATACATTCGTATTTATGATTGTTTAGCTTACCCATTTTTTATTGTAGGCCAAATTATTTGTATATTTAAATAAAACTCTACTAAAAGGAGAGCGAGTGAGAGCGTGAGCAAATATTAATCATTCTATATTCCATATTTGAAAAAAAGAAAAGAAACCATAACACTTTTGTCTTCACATAATACAAGTACGTTCCCATTCATATACAAATAAAACTACGTACATCCCATATTATACATAATACATAGGGGCATGCATATTTCGTTTTTGACGAAAAAACGAAATTTGAAAAAACACATTGTAGTGTTAATTTTCCATGTTTTTGAAAGGTGTAAGATGCATTTTGTGACCATGTTTTGTCACAAAATAATGCGAAATGAACTGCAAAAAGCGAAATTAACTCTTAAACACGAAATTTAGGGTTTATTCACCGACGCGACACCTTCTGAGGTCTGAATTATCCTGAGAGTTATGCAATTCCCGGAAAATTGATTAATTCTGCTGTTAATATTGGAGAAGCAAAAATGGACTCCTTTACACAGAAATAAACTTAATACTCTGATAACTACACAAATGTGCTATTAGAAGTGAAATGTTAATTCTGTGGAATAAGTGTAGTTTTCAAATCAAATTTAGGATTATATTCGCAATTTTAAAACCTAAATGTCTTTTTACATACCACTTTTCATCCAATTTTTCACCGCTATAACACCGATATTTTATTTCATTTACCGCTTTTGAACCTGAAATTGACTTAGTTTTTGTACCGAAATTTTGCTTTTTTTATTTACCAAAAATATGTGCCTCTAATAATACATATTGAACAACGTTTAAAAGGTTGTGTAAATACAGAGAACATAAGTACTGCAGAAAATTTTCCCCTGAGTTCTTTACAGGATTTACAAAGGAATCTATGAGAAACCAATCCCCTATCTGTCCTATAGGAGATAGACTAGAGGACCTGAAACCACGGACTTTCAACCATTGGAGAGGGCGGCGAGGCGGCAAGGGAGGTACAGGCAGAAATCTTCTCTTTCCCTTCGGCCGGTTGTCTATACCTGGATCTGGTAAGGCGGAAGAAGAGCCAGCTAGGGTATCCAGCCTTGCCAGCTGATCACATCGAGGGACTAGAAGCGCGTGTAAAGAAGTGTTGCATATGAACTGAGGCTTCAAGATAATAAATATTGTGATTTGAAAATAATTAGAGACGTGAGATTGATTGATCTATCTCTGCTAGACTAGCTACACCTCAGTACACGTCACTGGTGTATACTCTGCCCTTGCTTAGAATAATTGCAGTGATCCTCACGATATTTCCTATATTTTCCCACCACATTCTTCGGTTAAAGGAATTCTGTCTTTATTTAATACCCCACCTTAATCCATCTTCCCCGAATAATGAGAAATTTGAAAGTACAGTTGTGCATATATTTAGTTTTACAGGGAATATTTCTGCATTTTCTAACATTTTACATTTTTTATGACATAATTACATACATATTTTACAGTATTATAGGACGTAAAGTCCTGGACCCTACACATAACACATGCCCTAAGCTCTTGTTCTCCCTTATTTTCATAATGACGATATGACCACGAGCAGTGTTAATAATATAGAACACTGACAAGTATCAAATTGAAAATCTAATAGATTATTATGAGCAGTAATTAAGTTGTGAGAATTCTTTAAGGGTATGCTGTAATTATGAAAATCTTTGTTTTGTTAAATGCTGGGACTTTATTTCTAAAATATAATATCAATACGAGACAAATTGTTGAGTGGTCTTGAGCTCCACAGTTGGCGGCACTGAGATAAATCGTACCTGGGCAATTCCGTTGAAGATTTTTCACCTATTTGATGTTCTTACGTACGAGCAACACTCCAGTACAAAACAAATTGTCGTACATGTACGTTCAAAGGAAATAAAATCAGCTACTCAAAATTCATGGTAATGTAGTAAAAAGTCCTGGAAATATAGAAACTTTTTTTCATCTATCCTTTTATATCATATTTATCGGGTAGTTACTTCAAAGACACTGGGGTCACCTATCCAGAGGTAGCTTCTCTCACAGACCCATTACAAAAGCACTGCACGGATCAATGCTCTTCTTCTTTTCATTTTCACATTATTTCCTAATTCCATCTACAAGAAAGAATGCTTTTAATCTTCTAGTGTCAGTAGAGTGCCAGAGCAGGTGTTGGTTGGGCCATCCATACCTCTCATCCCTTTGCCACAGCATTCCTTTAAAATGAAGGCATCAGCCTCCCTTATGAAAATCCTTGACATACTACTGTATGGGGTACAGAAAAAGTTTGAAAAGCAAACCCGTGAATTGCTTTAAAGAAAATGCAAGGGGTTGGGGGTCGAGATACATGTACATTTGATTCCAAAGTGAAGTTATTTATATTCAGACAGAAACACGTATATTGCTGGGTGGTTTATGCTTGATTGTTGTAATTTGTATTCTTCTGAGTTGCTGTTTTCCCTTTTTTAGTTTAATAGCGATGATTGGATGGAATTTATGATGAGGCATGCCGGAATTAGTACTAGACTCCTGTGTAATAGGTCGTGAGTTGATTATTGAAAATACTTCTCCACCAGAAGCGGTAAATCTACTATTGGAAAGGTTGACGTATCTTCATAAAAATAAATTCACAGTACCATTTATACACGATTTGTATGTTATGAAACGAGTGAATTATGGACAAATAATGATTGCTTATTTAAATCATAGCTTAATCTTATGTACTCGTGGTGGACCAATCGGGAGGCTGTTACGCTGTCACGCGGGGCACACGGATTTGATTTCCAAGGTGGGCGATCTCCACGTCAATGCGTCCGCTATATGCTCAAATAGGTTATTCGAGACGGGGTTACAGTTTAAAGTGCTATCCCAACCACTGTGTGCTTCTATGGAGAATCGAGACGTATTTGTTCTGCTTGCAATTTTTAACCTGGCAGGACGCACGCTGTGTAATTTTAATTGTTTTAAAGCTTGTACTTAGTAATACCTTTATTGATTAATTTAATTTTATTAATTTTGAACATTTGAATGGAATCACACAATTGATAAAAACGAGAAAAAAATAACATGTTGAAACACCAAACTGAAACGTGTGAGCATGCGTTGGGTTAAATTTATCCAGGCAGTTTCTAAGATCCTGCTAAATAACGAACTAACTCAATGGGCCATATTATCGGTTACGTCACTGGCAGACTGCTGCATTTGGAACGCTTTTTCTCCTTATGCTATACCATTCGAGCTAGATCGCAAGGCAGGGCCGGCTTTAGGGCGGCGCTATAGCTGTGGTGGCGCGTCAGTTAAGATTAATTTGAATGTTGTGTTGCCTCTGCACTAAAACCATCCTTTCTGATATATTTCGCGATATGACGGAATACTTCCTAATTTCGCATGTCATATTTGTAGGAGACAGAGACAGACGCAAGGGGCTGATGGTATTGCAGCATCCCTAAATCCATGAACGAAAAAAAAAAATGTGGGAAATGTTTGAGAGATCATATTTTTTTTTTTTTTGCTCACTACACTCGCAATACAAATGTTTCCAGAAGGATCATACCAAGTTTATACTTAGGCCTATTACTTTGAAAATATTGGCGCATTATCAAACTAATGTTGTTTTTGGTTTGCAAATAAACATATTTGCCAAAAGAAAAAATCGTGCTCGCACTCTAAAACATTTTAGGCATCATCAAATGTTTCTGCCTAGGGTCTCGGGTTTGATACGCGGTGGAGGCATAAAATGGCTCGAATCCCACTTCAAGCTGTAGGTCCAGTCCCGATTAGCCATACTGGTATAAAGTGGACTTAAAACACCAACTCAATAAATCAATCAAATGTTTCTTCTCTTAAAACTAATTCCGACAGAACTAGAAGATTTTTCTTCCTAAAATTGATGTGTGGCGCCGAATTCTTTTCTGATCGGGGCCCAGGAGTGCTCACAAGGAAGATTCATGGCGTTCCTCAGTCATGGGGATATTTAGGGGGACAAGATTCTATAGTTTAGCTACCAATTATACATATCTTCACACAAAAATGTGGGGATAGTTTCGTTTGATTCACTTGTTATTGATTTTTAGTTATGGTTGTTATTATGTACAGTTTTTCTACCTACCTGTGGGTGATCACGGCGATGGGATAGAAATTAAACACCCCCTCTTATGCCTTTAGAATCGGTTTGGAAGGGTGGGGGAAATGCTGTTCTCATTAATACAAGGTTAGTGAAACAAACAAACTAACAATGGCAGTGAGACTCAGCAGTTTTGTACGTTTTATGTTAGCAAACATGAAAGTGAGCCGTGCCTTTTCTTTCTTGTGTCTTTTAATTTCAACTGGATCCTGATATCCGGTTCTGATTTTCGGTTCCGGATACCCGATTTTTATTTTCATACCAGATCCGAATCTACAGTTCTAAATTCAGATGTAGATAATTATGCATCTCCCATTTTTTGTTGTATTTTCTTTATACTACTCGTACGTTATGCTTCTAAATTGAGCATAGAAATCAGAGAAGAGAAAAGAGAGTTGTCATGGTTTTCTCTTTCGTCCTATTGTTCGCAAAGTTAGCATATAATTACCGGGAAAAGCAACTTTAGAAGTAAATAATAAACCTGTTACATTTAAGTACCTAAAAAGTAACAGAGTTGCAGTTATTCCCTTTGGAAGGTAACTTCGTTACAATTAAGTACTCGATGACTGTAAGTATTAGTTGCAAACGGCGGCATTAGAAGTAACGAATTACTTTGAAGCACTGACCCATCTCCACTATTTACTTACGTACATAGTCTAATCTTCACCTTCCCGTTGCAAATTTCAAACACTTCTGCCTTATAGTGTAAACTAACTAACTAACTCTCTAGCCTTCCTAAACCCGAAGGTTCATGGCTGCAGCAACACAGGCCTTCCATCTGTCCTCATCTTGAGCAAGATCTATATACTCTTTTCCATCCCTACCGATTTCCTTTAGGTCTATCTCAACGTTCTCCCTCCATCTTCGTCTTGGCCTTCCTACAGGTCTCTTACCATCAGGTTTCCCAACAAGAATCCAATAAACTCCTCTTTCCTCTCTTATAGTGTAAAAAATATAATAAAATTAAAGTTAAATGTAAGCAAGAAATGCCATCTATCCCCACGTGAAATCACACATTCCAGTTTGGTACCTTTCTTGAGGTTACTTTTTAAAAATTGTAAATAAGCGAACATTACACAAGAATGAACCCACCACGACAACTAGCGCCCCCCCAATCTTATGACCCTTTGCCTCACAGAGGGTAGTATTGATTATTTTGGGCATCACTCCTCGAGCAATATGGTTTACCATTGAATCTGATCCCAACAGATACATGATGTCACTAATGACGGGAGTTGAAAAACAAAATGGTTATGCAGTTAAACCTGAGTTATATGTATGTCAAGGTAAAGAGAAAATAATACGTACTATAACCATAGGCGCCGACTCCATAGGGCTTGGGGGGGCTTTAAGCCCCCCAATATTAACTATGTAGGGCAGAGCCCCCAAATAATTTTGCTTAAGATGATCTAATGTATTATTTTGCTTCTCTTGTAAAGTTTACTCTGAATTGTGCCACATGAACTTAACTTTAAATAAACATTTAACATTTTCTAGACCATCAACTTTGGGGGGGCTGAGACCGCTAAACCATCAACTCTGGGGAGGCTATGACCAGAGACAGTCTGGGTATTGTTAAAATGTTTACTAAAAAGAGTTTCAAAAGACGAGGTGCATGAACTAGGGTAGTGGATGGGACGTTCGGGCTACAAATGGCTCACATGACATTCTGAACGAGGTCATTGATATATTAGGGAGGTCTGTTTTGCGCTCCGTGGTAGCAGATATTAAAAGTCGGGAATATTTTGCTATTATGGTTGACGAAACTTGTGACATGTCCATCCGTGGTATATTAATATTCTGCAAAAAAATGATATTTTTGAGGAATTCATGGGCTTTTATTAGGGGTGTGCGGGACGGGATCGGGACAGAAAATGTTCGAAATTTCCGGAAGCTCTGAAAATCTCGAATTCTACACGTCATTTTCACTTTAAGTGATTTGTGGATTAAATACTAACAATTTACGATAAGTTCCAGAAATTGACAATGCAGAAAACGTCGAGAAATAACGACATTTTAAAATGAGCATTCGGTATTTCCCGACTGCTCGGGATCCCGACTTTTCAGAATCCCGCACACCCCTAGCTTTTACGAGATTCCGAACGCTGAGGCCAAAACTTAAAAAAGGGAGAAAGTGAGTCATTCATTAATTTTTTTCAGTGATTAGAGCCCCTGCGTATAACTGAGAATTACTTTCAAATCAGATTTACATAACACGCCATTATTAAAATAAGTGCATATATTTTGAGTTACAACATACAGTATAATACAGGTCATTTCTGTCATAAAGTGCTAAATTAACGAATTTAAAAGTTAACAGTTTGATTCTTAAGTACATTACATTTGCCACTTTAATAGTTTTATGTCGATTAGCGTCCACTTCCCGTATACAACTTACTTTCTGGTCAAGCATGTAACTTTTCCTCTCTCATGAATTTAAACTCATATTCATTGTTCCAATTAGCCAAAAGTGACAATAAGACGGTGTTAAATAACAAAAATAAAATAAAATCAAAAGGAAAATAGATTAAAGAGAATTATGTAATATTTCAGGAAACATATAAGCAGCATGACTGGTATCTTGTTCTGAACAACTGCGTCAAATCTCCTCTGATTTCATGCCGCGTGCCGCCTCTGTTTGTTGTCTTCTCTGTGACACCGCCGCGCCGCACTCCCCTTTCTCGCAATTCCAGACCGACCGCCGCCGTATCCACCTATCCTGTTGCGTATTTGTGTTTTTGTGTGACATTGTTGTAGCTTGGTTACGTACAAATCAACTGTATTTTATGTTATAGGTTTAACACAGAATTACCTATAAATGCATTACGTACAAGTAAAGGTTAATTAACTCGTTTTAAAATTATATTTTCCCGAGGCCTACAGTAATTGACGTATAAAACCGAATTACGCAGAACTGAGTTACGTATGAAGGAATGTGGATCGTGACGCTACGTTCAGATTGGGTTCGATTGTTGGGCAGAGTAAAACACCCAAACAAACAGGCTGATGTAGAATAGGATATCATATTGTATCAACTTGATAATTAATAGTTAATTCAAATCACCAAATTTCGTACTTGTAACTAATAGTTGCAAAAATATCGCAACATCAAATATATCATGTGATATCGGTTTGGTGTTCTTTGATTTCTTTTTTTACTTAAACCTATCCAATCATTAATTTTACCTTTACACCAAGCACCATTAAAGTGTTTATCGAACCTATTGGTAAACAGCTAATAAACACAAGAAACCAACCAACACAATAAACAGCGTCTAAAATAGAGGAGTAGCATAACCAAAATCTCTCTCTTTTCTGTCCAGTTTAATTGATTGATTTGGTGTTTTAAGTCCACTTTATGCACAGTAAGGCTAATCGGGACTGAACCTACAGTTTAAAGTGGGATCCGAACCACTGTGTGCCTTCACCGGGTATCGAACCCGGAACCCCTTGATTACAAGGCGACGACGTTTCTGTCCGGTTTAAGTACTAGGGTATAATAATCGGAGGTTGAAATATTCAGCTAATGAAGAAAATCGTAAACATCAAGAAGTTTTTACTTGCACTTTGCTATTTATGGTCAAAATTATATGTATACTGGTTAATTGCGGCGATGAGGATGAACTATTATATATGTGATAAAAGAAACACAATCTAAAGGCAGCCACACCCTGACCAAGATGAATATCATGACTCATTGAATTTGCTGTCAGAATTAGTAGGTCACTCCACTAGACACTAAATAACAAAAGGAGAAGTGAGTTACATTTTCCTTCAAAATTCGATTACTTTAAACAAGAAGAGTAAAGTTATATACACCTGTTTCTTCAATCTATTAATATTTCCAATATCAATTTTCAGAATTTTATGGAGTTGATTGTATCAATATATATTTCAATGCATAATAATTAGGATTATTAAAGTATAATGAAAGCGTTCGTTATAATTGAATTGAATTGTTGTTTTAAGTCGACATTATGCACAGAAAGACTAATCGGGACTGGAACTACATTTTAAAGTGGAATCCGAACAACTATGTGTTTGCACAGGGTATCGAACCCTGGACCAGCGATTACAAGGTGACCACGCTGCCACTGCACCATCAGGGAGGCCCACACAGACCTATTATAAGTCTTGAAGTAAAAATCATATGTTGCAACAAAAGGAAAGAAGTTAATGACGAACTATGCATGCAAAAACAATAGTAATTTCTCATACGCACATTCTTCGTTTGGCAACTTCAGTCATTGCCATATCATTTCTTCCCTCTAATCTCTTCAACGCTGTCACTTACATTGTACTTAATTCCTAGCCATACAAGCGATTTCAGGATTATTGTGTTTCTGCACAGCAACAACAAGAGAAGAGGGCCTTGGGGAATACTGCACACACTCAAAATGCCAAAACATAGATATCAACTGAGCAGACGGTCCCACGAATCACAACAATTGCCACTTTCAGGTGAATGTGGAGGAGGGGATATAAATTATATACGTATACATACGTATATAAACACAACTGTTTATTATTATTATTATTTTATTTATTTGCTTACTTAAACGTCCTCGTTGTCTCCAACGGAGAGAAAACCACAATCGTAAATCTTGGTGCGTTGCCAGAATTAATTATATACAGAGCATTCCCTTACATTCGCTACGAGACTCGGCGGCAAGCGGCCCGGTAGCAGCGCTTGTCTTTCCCTGTGAACGGGGTCCGCGACAGTCGCTCGAGTCGGCTATTAAAATTACAGTTTTCATATTGTGTACTAACCTTGACTACAGAAGGTGTCCCTCTGCTACAACACATTCCTGGCATCTCCGAAAGAAATTGGCATTTACAGGTGCAAGTTCGTTTACTACTGTAATTCTCCCGATTTCTCGTACAATACTCTCTTTTAACGCACGGATGGTGTGCGGATTGTCTTTGTATACTTTATTTTTTAGATTTCCCAATTTTTCTTTCCACTTTTATTCAGAACTGACACTGTTACTCTAAACTTTTTTACGAGGTTTAATATAGTGGTCCTATGTGGAAGGGGAACACCAGGAAATTTCGTTGCAAACCGTCGTTGCACTTCTCCACAATTCCTCTTTCCGAAGTAACACTCGACAACGTAAATTTTGTTGTGCCATATTAAGCCACAATCTTCAACGCACGGACACGACACAACACAACTTCCGAGGGAAGATTATACTGGCGTCAGTCTGCAACGTCAACAGAAAGGGAAGGAGAGCGAAGGCAGGGAGAGCGAAAAAAACAGACTGTAGCGTGCGACTGTCGCGGACCCGTTCACTGGGAAAGACAAGCGCTGACGCCGGGCCGCTTGCCGCCGAGTCTCGTAGCGAATGTCGGGGAATAAATGCTCTGTAGAAGTGCTGAGATGGTGTGGAATGAAATTAAGGGGTGCGGTGTTGAAAATAAATAAAACACGAATCATGCATGAATGTTTTAGCCACTAATTGAAATTCCAATAATATGCCAATGAAAGTGGATAAAACTAGCGAAAGGTGTCCCGGGTTCGATACCCGATGGAGGCACACAGTGGTTTGGATCCCACTTTAAACTATAGGTCCAGACTTACTGTGCATAAAGCGGACTTTAAAACTCCAACTGCTTCACTCTTGCTCGGTTTTAGTACAAGACATGTTTAGAAATTTGATTGATTGAGTTGGTGTTTAAGTACACTTTGTGCACAGGAAGGCTAATCATGACTGGACCTACAGTTTAAAGTGGGATCCGAACCACAATATGCCTCCACCGGGAATCGAACCCGGAACCCCTTGATTACAAGGCGACGATGCTACCACTGCGCCATCGGAGAGGCCAAAAATTTGAAAAGAACAGCTTGTTGAAGGGAGGCCAATGACACATGAAAAATTGGAAGATTTTTTCCAAGGAAAGGCAAGCAAGGTATTTTCCCACGGGATAAACTAACTAACTCTCTAGCCTTCTTAAACCCGAAGGTTCACGGCTGCAGCAACACAGGCCTTCCATCTTTCCCTATCTTGAGCAAGTTCTATATACTCTTTTCCATCCCTACCGATTTCCCTTAGGTCCATCTCAACGTTGTCCCTCCATCTTCGTCTTGGCCTTCCTACAGGTCTCTTACCATCAGGTTTCCCAAAAAGAATCCTGTAAACTCCTCTTTCCTCTCCCATTCGTGCCACATGGCCTGCCCACCTAAGTCTTCTTGATTTAATTATTCTAATAATATCTGGACATGAATACAAATTATGTAGTTCTAAATTATGTAAAATTCTCCACTCACCTGTCTCCTCATCCCTTTTAGGTCCAAAGATTTTCCGAAGGATCTTATTTTCAAATACTCTCAATTTATGTTCCTCTTTCAATGTAAGGGACCAAGTTTCACATCCATATAATACTACAGGCAAAATTACGGTTTTGTATATTTTAACTTTTAGTTTCTTAGATATTAAACGAGAAGACAAAAGTTTATGAAGAGAGAAGTAACATGCATTTCCTGAATGAAGTCTACTTTTTATTTCCTCTTTAATATAATTTTCATTTGTTAATATTACTCCTAAGTATTTGAATTTGGAAACTGGTTCAAACGAGTTGTTATCAATAATTAGATTTTGATTATTACCTAACACTTGGTTTCGGCCTGTAAGCATATATTTAGTTTTCTCTTTGTTAACTGCCAAACCTATCTCTTTAGCAGTTTTGAAAAATATTTTAGCATTATTTTTAATTGTATTCATATCATCCCCCAGTAAGTCTACATCATCTGCATATGCTAACAACTGGGTCACACCATTTAATTTTAGTCCTTCTTTAGTTTCTTTTACCTTCCTAACAGCATATTCTAAGGCAAAATTAAAGAGCAATGGAGATAATGCATCTCCTTGTTTTAACCCATCACGAATTGTAAATTTGTCAGACATATTACTACCCACACGAATTTTACTTTCTGTTTCACTGGTGCATATTTTTATCATACTAACAAGCTTCTTAGGTATTCCAAACTCTACTAATATATTACATAATTTATCTCTTTTGACCGAATCATATGCTTTTTTGAAATCAATGAATAGCTGATGGACATTTTGATTATATTCCCATTTTTTTTGAAGTGTCTGTCTGATGTGAAAAAATTGATCTGTAGTTGATCTGTTACGTTTAAATCCACATTGATAATCACCTATAATTTCATTAGCATATGGGGTTAGTCTTGTTAAAAGAATGTTAGATAATATTTTATATGTTGTTGAGAGTAGAGAAATTCCACGGTAATTATTGCAGTTCATTTTATCACCTTTCTTAAACACAGGAACAATTATGGATTCTTACCACTGTTGAGGGATTTCTTCTTTATTCCATATTAAACAAATTAATTTATGAATTTGACATATTAATGAATTTCCACCATATTTAATTAACTCAGCTGGTATTAAATCAATGCCAGGTGCTTTGTTATTCTTTAGCCTTTTAATAGCATCTTTAACTTCAGTCAAGTTAGGTTTTGGAACTAAAGGTTCTGCTGTGTGTACTTCATTCACTTCTGATTTATCTCCTACAATGACATTTAAAAGGTCATTAAAGTAGTTCTTCCATCTATTTAGAATATCGCTTGGGTCAGCTAGAAATTCACCGTCTTTATCTTTTATCAAGTTTACTTTAGGTTGCCACCCCTTTCTAAACTCATTTACACCTTTATATAAATCTCTGATATTTTTATTTTTGCTGTTTGTTTCAATTTCGTTAATTTTGCTTTTCAAGTAATCTCTTTTTTTACTTCTAAACGTGCGGTTAACTTCTCGCTTTATTCTATTATAATTGTTCAGATTTATATCATCAGAGTTATTTAACCACCTAAGTCTAGCCTGATTTCTTATTTCTATTAGATTATGACATTCATTATCAAACCATGGCTTACTTTTTCTCGGTTTATGGTATCCTATACTTTCTTTAGCTGATGATTCTATTGCATTACGTATGTGCTCCCAATTCTTATTTACGTCTGTTTCATTTATATTTTCATCATCATTTAAATCCTGCAAAACATCAAATCTATTTGACAGTTTAATTTGGTAATCTTTCTTAATTCTTTCATCACTAAACTTTCCTGTATCAAATTTTAGAACTTTTAGATTTTGTTGCTTATGATTTATCACTGAGAGTCTCTCTCTTAATTTAGCAATTACTAAATAATGGTCACTGGCACAGTCAGCACCTCTATGTGTACGAACGTCAATTATACTAGTATGTCTTCTCTTATCAATGAGAATATGATCTATCTGATTATGAGTTTTACCATCTGGAGAACACCAGGTATATTTATGGATATCTTTATGTTTAAAAGTGGTACTTTTCACAATTAAATTCTTTGAGGTTGCAAAAGTAATCAATCTTATACCATTATCATTACTTAATTCATGAAGACTTTCTTTACCAATCGTGGGTTTAAATGTGAGGGAATATGTTTCAGAAAATTGATAAGACACATTTGACTTTTAAGCCCATAAAAAAATTGAAAATTAAGAATTATATTTACAACCTTTCTACCTGCATATTTAAATTTGATCACGATCGGACGATTTTTTAAAATTTTTTTGATTTCTTGTTTGGAAAAAGCAAAAAAACCGGCAGTTTTTTATTCTCAAGACGACTAAAAATCGAAAATAATTGGTTACTATAGCTTAACACAGAATTGAAACAGTCAAATTTTGATGTAACTCGTTTTTATTTAGGTCTACTGATTAATTTTTAATTGGAGTCCAAAACTCGAGTATACATAGCTTTTGATCCGATAGTAGGCAGACAACAAAAACGGTGTATCAACAATGCAAAGGATAACACAAAGCACCTGACACTGAGCTATAGGCATTTATCGACAAACACAGACTACTTGAAACATAAGAAGAAACAATTCTTAACAACAATGCTGACGAAAGAAAGACAATGGCGGCTTGCCTTTTTAAACTGCAGACAGTACAGGAAAGAAATTGGGGATCAGTGTTTGCCTGATGTAAACAATAACAGCGGTCTCACTTTAGAACGTAACATTCGGCGGTGAATATGACATGAGACAGCATGGCACTCTAAGAGTTGTTGTTGTTGAGTTGGTGTTTCAAGTCCACTTTATGCACAGTAACGCTAATCGGGACTGGACCTACAGTTTAAAGTGGGATCCGAAGCACTATGTGCCTCCACCGGGTATGGCACTCTATAAGAGTTGGTGTTATTCGTTGAAAAATGGGCGAGGAAGAAAATTAAAGGGTGCGCAAACACTTCTTCGCACCTACCCCTTGGCACTGACAAAGAAAGGGTAGTTCAGAATTGCCAAGCGTCTGGTCTGAACGTCTGACCACTCTCCCCCCACTTAAACAGGACAGGGAGGGGGAAGGCGGGCGGCGTTTTCCTTTGGTTCGTTTTTTTTCAAGGGTAGCAAAATACTCATTGCAGTTCATTCCATCAATACTTGCGTCAGTAACATCTCTACAAGCAAAGGACAATTTGATCAAATCTCATACTCTATTAATTAAAGTAGTTAATATTATTATTATTAATATTAATGTACATATTCAAACTTGCAAGCAAAAACGTAATTTCAATCAAGTTCAACGTAAGATTCTTTTTAAGTACACTTTATTCCTAGAAAAGGTAATCGGGATTGAACTTAGAGTTTAAAGTGGGATCGGAACCACAAAGTGCCTCAACCGGGTAACGAAGTCTGGACCTCTTGATTACACTACGTCCTGGAGAGAGAGATTCTAAAATGGCAAACTTAGGTTTCTCAATGGGTAAACACTAGTATTGTAACTGTGAATAGTACAGAGTATACAGAATATGAAAATCGCCTTGTAAACTGGCGATATGCAGTGGAGGTGCACTATACACTGGTTCGAATATTATATTATATATTATATGAATAACTTACTTTCTGTCCTCCAAAATCTGGGGGAGAAGTTAGTTCAGTGTAATACGACGCCAGGGTTTCCGGGTTTGAATCCCAGCCTGGGCATGAGTGTCCCTTCCTAAATTTCTTCTAATCACCACACATCCGCACCGTCGTGGTTAAATAAAATGGCAGAAAAGCGTCTCCTAATAAAATTATTGAACACTGTGAAAAAGTAATTCACGGACTGTAACTTCTTTCTTAAAATCTGTCAGCCATAATTCTGTTTAATTACGTTGATTATAAGAATAATTTTAAAAATATATATTTTTTAAATTTATAAAGTGCTTATTTTTATTACAAAGCGAAATGAAATAGAATGTTTATGGATGAATGAGGAAAGAATCTGATTCCAATATTTCAACTGATTTTACAGTCGAATAATCATTACTGACTGAGGGAGCGTAGGGCGGCAGTGTCCCTCACTTTTAGCCACTTTTGCTCCGACACTATGCTAAAGCTTATCTATAAAGGAAAAGTAAAGTTCCTTTGCCCACTCCAGTTTTGGAACCCAATCGCCGCCACTGTCGACAGCACGCCTTGCAACACACACCACCATCCTGAGCCCAAAGGAAATTTTCCTAATTGGCCACCTTTAGTTGTCTTTGTTAGGCTGTGAAGTGGAAATGGAGACTTGCTACTCCTTGCCGCAGGCCTATCTCTCATCCGTCCCTCATGTATATGCCAGTGGGCGATGCACTGACCATACGTAGGGGACGATTCGTTGCTGCCACTCGAGAAGAGGGAAAACACGTGCCATATACTAAGTTAAATACAATTGAGTCGCCGTAGTTTTCTGGTTTTCGATATCATAGTCTGCTCCAATTGTTCTCACGGTGCCACTGGTGTAAGCAGGATTTTTGTTCTGGAGGGCCTGAAATTGTAAAGGTGTATAGTATATAGCTTTCTTCTAGAATTGTGGAATACCGAATAAAATATATAGGCTATTGTATATTTTCAGCTTTTCACTATTAAAACTGCACTCGAAGACAGATATGGTTATCGGGTGTCATTTTAACTTTAAGGGAGGTTTGCGTTTACATCTTTCCTTTCTGTGAGTTCTTACAAATTTTCTTTTAAAATTTGGATTTTCTTAAAATTTCTGGAGGGCAGTAGTAGCCCCATCAGCGCCCCCTGCGTACGCCAGTGCAAGGTGCTATGCCCCATAGGAAATCGAAACCTTTATTGCTCGCACAAAATCATGCGTGTCGTGTCGTTTCAGTGTGAAATCCCCATGTAACGTGCTTCTTGAAAACAAAAATTTTGAACTGAAGCGACACAAGCTGCATTTGTAGCTTGGACTGGACTATGTTCTCAATACGGTGCATCGTGCCACCTGTTTCTGTTGTTCCCGCATACGCAATGAATCTTTTGCATTAGATTGAAGGGTCTCGTGTCGCTTGTCGCTTGGGTGTGAAATCACCATGTCGCTCGGGCCGTGCATCAAATCGACTTGGTCTGTTCAATTGTGCGCGGTGTATGTGTTGCTTTAGTGAGCTTTTGCATGTCGCTCGAACTGGGCTCTTCTCTCATTGAGAGATTTCACAGTGAAGAGACATGTGGTGCTTGAGAATCTCACCAGTCGAACTCAGTCTTCTGGGGCTACCGGTAAGGTGTGAAACGTTGATATTGATTGACTAGTTCCGAAGCGACATGTATTGTGTGTCGCTTTGGTCTGAAAGCTGCTTGGCATCTCCGTGTTGCTTGTCGCCTGTAACTTTCAGACCGAAACGTCAAGTAACACGTGGATTTCACTCCAAACAGCAAGTGCAAATGACATATGTCGATTGGAAACGCGTCAATCCGCAGCAACGTTTCATAACGTAGCGGCAGGCATAATAGGTCTCAGAAACTTACGTTGGATTGGTGAAATCCTCAAGCAACACGTGTCGCCTGTAAGTTCGGTGTGAATTCTACCTTACTTTAGAGACATGTATTACGAAAAATATTGAAATGTTAGTGAAGAACCTATTCTTATTAATGTTTAACTACGTATTTTGCCATTTTTGAACATATGCATCTGCATTCTAGTGACGAAAGAAACATTTTAAGGGTGGAAGGTATTTCGGGAAGGAGATTGAAGTCGTACTCTTAAATACGCCACTGTCACCATAAAGGAGGAGCAAATTTTTAACGAGTGGAGTAGACGGAGAAAACGAATAGTTAGACCACAATTAAGAACGTAAATATGTATGTTGTTTTTGTACTATATTGTCCTGTATCTGGCTTTTATGCTTTAGTTAGAGTAAGCGCAATCATTTCCAGTATTCTAGCATAGGAACTCTGGTTGAATATTTTGTTAATTAATACAAGAAGAAATCCTACTAGTTTGCTTTCTTGATGAGGAAATACACAAGCATTTCCTACAATATTCTTTGCTCGCTCACACGCGCCCTCCGGCATATTGCTACAATTCTTCCTTGATATATATATTTTCCGAGAAATACGAGACATAATTGCCCAAGCTCAAACCGTTATATTAAATACGGCTACTATCACACAACGAACCCTCTCAGAACGCAATCGTGAAGCGCCGTTAACATTTCCCATGTAGGCAATGATGTAGCAACGCTGCATTCTCCAGCGTTGCAACTTATGCAGCACTGCGAACAATGCAACGTTCAGAGCCGTCAGTGAAAAATGCTGAGTCATGTAAGTTGAGGGGGAGATCCGACAACGCTGTTCTCTGCAACCGCAGGCCCCACCCCTTACGATCTTCCTCGCTCCGCCTTGACGTCACCGCTGATGTAGTTCCGCAATTTTTCACACACTCCAGATGTCTCTGGCGTCGCACAAACGACACACACGTTGTGTGTAGGTGATAAGCACAGAGCCCCGTTGAGAGGAACCGATAAACACCTGATACACACGTACAGGCACAATGCCCCGAAAAGAGGAACCAGAAAAATGCACTGTTTTGTAGCATAACTCCGAGTACAATTGTCGGACAATGTTCTACCTTTTATCAAAATATAGATCTTGGTCCCCTTCGTCGATTAATTCCACGACATTAAATTTTCCTTTGCCGGTTCGGCCATAATATTAAATAATGTGCTTTCTCGTTCCGAGGAACCACCAAAATTACCTCGCAATGAAAAAGTCCCTCTTAATGCTGGTAATTTTTCTGATCTTGTTCCTCCTAATGACGGGTATACCAACGCATATATATATTAGAGCTGAACCGATACCGATGCCCATACTCTCACCGATACCCACCTATGCAAATACCGATACTTGTATAATTCCAAATTAAAAATAACAAACGTTATATATTGTTGTAATCCCGTCTTACCTGGGATCTGAGGTCACAGGGATGTTTCAATTATACATTTTAGGTAGAGCTTAATTGTATCTGTTAGCTGAACCTGCTCCGATTAAGAGGGAGGAGATATGGAAAGTTGAATTTAAAGGTTATTTACGCTTGTTCATACCTGGTAGGCGAGTGATGTTCTTGTCCAGATGCTTCTTGCAGACCGAATTGTGACTGATGCCAAGGTTCTATCCTGCGACTCTTGGCTCACCAAACCGAGCGATCCCGCGCGACTCGCTGCATCCTTATGCAGCCGTAACTTCGTGTCCCGTCGTCGTAGTTCTGTAGTTGTAATGTGTTATAGAGTAAAGTGTAATCAGAGACTAATGATCCAAATGAGCGTCGAATGAGAGTCAAAATCCAATGAGAGCGAGCTCGGGGAGTGAGCTCCCTTTTACAATCTTAGGCTTCGAAAGGTTGTTAAACTTTTCGAACACGCTAGATCTTGTTTAGATCCACGCGTTTGCCTTTCAGTCATTGTTTTCACGGAAGTTACAAAGTTAGCGCATTCTTGGGATCGCCCGCTGGTCGGACAATTCCAGGAAATAAACAAGCGTAAATATTCTCTTGACGAGGTTTTCTCGTATTCGTAATCTCCATATCTCTACATTCCCTTAGTTAAGTTAATCGATCCACTCTGTGATGGTCGACCATCTCCGGAGGAGGTTATATTAAAAAATTATCATTTATTAAAAATTCCAAAACCGTAGAATACCAATACACAAAACTATTCGCCATAAGATTCACATAACCACCCAAAAAAAATATTGAGATCACCAAAATATTCATATCATCAAAAGATTCATAGCACCAAACACCGTTGAGAAAAAAAATAAAACACGTAGAGAGAAAAAAGATAAAATTGTAGGTCACAGCCTCTTGTGTACTCAAAGAGTAGGAGCACCAATAAACGAAGTCTTGAGGCAAATATAAAAAATAATCGTATAGGTTTGACACTTAACTAGTTTTGAATTAAACATGACAACACGATAACAGCTGGAAAAACACAGGTCAGCACACAGTGAAAGAACGTCGCACAACACACGTGGGTTTGTTGACTGTTTGCGGAGTTCAAAGTACACACTGAATAACACACACAAGGTTGGGCGGAGCATGGAGCTAACGTCACCATGGCAACGCCGTAGACTGCACGTCGCTATAGGCGGAACGTACTCTGCAGCAGACGATAAAACACAAAACAAAGACTCTTATCTCACACAGGGCGTGAAAATGTAAATCCACTAAAATATGGGTCAGCACCCGTGGTCACAACCCTGGCGCTGTATACGACATATTTGTTTACTAAATAGGTGAGCCTGACGTTATTTGATGGAGGCCGAACACTGGAACACACTTGCGGCCGAAGAAAGGAATCATGCCACGTGATGGCAGGTAAACAATGTCAACACGCACTGAGTGGGAGGGGCTTTGGCGATGTAGGTCGCCGTGACGTCATTTGAATGGCAGTAGGAATCTCAAGCGTACGATGTCGTTGCAGCGGGATACTTCCTGGGTAAAACGCTCCAGTTCTGCAGCGCGGCCGGGAAGAAGGGAAAATCAGCCAATCGGTCCAGACAGGATTGGGTCCGTCGATGCTGGAAGTCCACAAGATCGTCATCCGTTCACTTCGATGAGCCTAGATCTCTCTCTCGGAAGCACAGGCAGGAGGTCGTCATGGTGAACATCCGGCAGCAATCGTGGCGATGAGAATGAAACAAGCGCAAAAAGGGAAAAATTAGGAAAATATAAAAGGTAGTGGAGCAGAGTTATAATAAATGATGGCGGGTGGTAAAGTCGACAGAAAAAGGACTTTCAAATGAAACTGGGGAAGGGGAGGTAATATCTGATCGTAGTGATGGCGAAGGGTTGGGGTTACTTATATAACGCAGAGTTTGTAAGAGGCCCTGTTTATTAATGACAGGTTTACATGAGGAAAGTTCGCCGGGAGGCAACGGGGGGGGGGGAATAGGTGGAATAGCCGGACTAGCCGGGATAAGGGCCGAGGCCGGCGGTGGCTTCACTTGAGGTGCCGGAAGTCGACGTCCTTTCGGAAAAGTGGTGGTACATTGATTTGGAGTATTTGTTTGTTGTTTCGTACCAGAGGAGAAAGGGGGCGGGGGAAGAGGGGGTGTTGGGGGAATAACTGTTGTCTCCGGGGCATGTGAAATTGATTGTAAAGCAATCGGGGCACTGATAGAAGGTTTCTTTAATCGTTTTAGGGTGTTGTGACACGTGATTTGGGGGAACAACAGCACGATATAATTAATAATACCAATAAAATAAGTATGCCGAGAAGAGCTATCACGCTGGATGCGATAATAGCATAATGAGCGGGAGACATCTTGTGGTAGGAGTCTGAAATGAGAAAAGAAAGGGGAGTTCAGCGATAATAGAACGAACTAAGTGATTACGAGACATTTCCGTCTGTAATATGTGTAAATGATGTATAGAAAATAATCGCAAGAATTTTAAGTGTATTGTGGGCAAAGGATTAAGCGCCTTCGATTCGCTGCTAACCAAAAAAAAAATTGAAAAATAAGTGAAAAAGAGTAAGTAATAGATTTATATAAAAGTTCATGGAAAAAGAGAGTAGGTTTTAATTTCATGGGATATGAGCTATACCTTGTTGTATGCTATGAACAATTGAACTATAAAATTAAAGGAGAGAGTGGGAACATTTGCCTATATTTATTATATGTCTTGTTAACATATTTAGTGCATTGCAGCTTTCAAAGAAGCAGTTCGCGTTACACCTGAGCGTAAATAAAAAATTTGCTATGGCCAAAAGCCAAAAGTTCAGCAAGTTCTACGCAGTTCATTTGTTTTTTAAATCGTTCATCTTGTTCTATATTAGTTCTTTCTTTCTTTATTTCTTTGTACTTTTTTTCATTTGAGCGTATATGTACCAGCAAATGGGAAAAAAATGTTTGCTAGTTAGAACCATAAACACGCTAAGTACTTATTAGCCAAATCAGCTAAGTGATATGTTCTGACTATTACTATGCGTATAATCGCAAATTATAAAATAACATTAAAATATCAGGAGAAATTAATTATTAGGCAAGGGATTTATTATAAATGTTCCGACGATTGAGATAGCATTCTGTAATCCTGGGCATGTTAAAATAAAAATGAGTTCGTTCTGATGCAGAAGTGCAGTGCGAGCACGGGAAGTGAAGAAGGGGGGGGGGGTAAGCGTGGTAAAATGCTGGATCATGGGATGCTAGCATGTGCAATGTACGTAGCGAGGAGGCTAAAGAGAGTGATAACGGAGTGGAGTGTTAATGAATGGTAGTGGGGTTTTCATGGCACTAGTCGTAGCGGGCTTTGAGCCTAGAAACCGTAATAGTATCGGTTTTTTGTTTGCTTCTTCCGTCGATGAAAGTAACTTCATAGGAATTCTTGTTAACTTTTCGAAGAATAGTTCCTTTGTACTTATAAGAGGACCCAAAAGCTTTTGACACGCCGGGAATCGGAGTGGCATCTAGAATCCACACATGTTGGCCTGGTGAGTACAGTATTGGCCTAGAAGTGCGGTCTATGTACTGTTTCTGCTGTTCGAAACGTTTGTGTAAGTTGTCATGAGCGGCCTTACGTATGGATGTCAGGAGTTCAAGTCTTTGTGCGTTCGTCTCGGAGATATTGTCAGGGTTCAAAGGAAGGACTGCGTCTGCTAGGATAATTGGTTTGTAGCCAAACAAAGTAAAATACGGGCTCTGGAGGGATCCAGAATGGATTGTAATGTTGTGGCTGAACGTCGCACTAGCTAAATAGTCACACCACGAAACCTTCTTCTCCAACACAAAAACTCTCATGACTTTCTTTAAGTAGCTAAATGAACTCTCAACTAGTACATTCGTGAAATGTGAACAAGTATCTACATATTTTAGTTGTACGCCTGTAATATTAGCTAACTCCCGTAAAAGTAAACTTGAATTGGGTGTTGAGCGATCTAAATAAATAGTTTCCGGGAGGCCATGGACTAGAAAGACTTTCTCAACTAGAGCTTTTGCTATGTTTTGTGCATCATGTGCATTACAGCCAAAGGAGCTGTAATGACGTATCTAGTACAACTATCAACTATTGATAGAAAATATTTGTATTTGTGTGTTTTAAAAGAGACAAAAGGTCCACAAACGTCAATATGAATTCGTTGGAAAGGAATTTGGGCAGGTTGAAATGTTTGTAGGGTATCTGGTTTAGAACCTTGTGGTTTCTTTGAGATCTGGCAAGGGATGCAATGTCGAACCTTATCGTACAGAAATTTCTTCATATTAGGGAAAAATAGCGCATAAGGATTAAATTATATGATTTCTGTGCGCCTTGGTGACTTCCATTCATTTTATGTGTTTGAAAAAGATCGAAAACTTGATTTCTTAATGCATGGGGAATACAAAGTCTATCCCGATAACCAGTTTTGATCTTATTAGTCCTGTATAAGACGCCATTTTTGAGTACATACGAATAGGAAAGTTTTTCTAGCTTAGGATTACTAGCTTGATCTTTGTTTTCGAAAATGTCAATAATGTCTCTTAAATAGGGGTCTTTACGTTGTTCTGAGCTAATATCAAAATCTTCTGCTTGTGCATGGAATACTTGATGAAAGAACAGGGAATCATCATCATCACCATTTTTCTTGTCAGGATTAGTCTTTTCAAGCGGTAAGGTTGCACGGGAAAGTGCATCCGCAAGTTCATTTTTACTGGCGTTGACATGCCTTATTTCGAAATCAAAATTTTGAAAATAAAGTGCTCTTCTTCCCAAAATAGAACTATGGTGTTTAGTTGAACGAAGATAGGATAATCCTTTGTTGTCTGTGAGAACCACAAATCGTTGATTCATAAAAAAAAATTGAAAGTTTTCAAAACATAATATGCACCTGCAATTTTTGGGAAAAATGTGTCAGCTTTTTTCTCTGTTTCTGTTAAGGCTCGTGAACAATAAGCACATGGATGTAAATTTCCTTCTTCGTCGGACTGTAACAGCGCTCCGCCAATCCCTTCTCCGCTGGCATCAATGAATATATATGAGGGGCGCTTAGGGTCATAATGGCGGAGGATAGGGGCGGAAGTAATCATTTGTTTCAATGTTTCGAAACTTTTCTGGTGTTCATCAGTCCATTCAAAGTTGACATTCTTTTTGAGAAGCTTGAATAAACATTCTGTCGGTCCTGCAAATCCTTGCACACATCGTCGAATGAAATTTACAAGCCCTAGAAAACTACGAAGCTTGCGTTTGGTGTTAGGGGTGGGATATTCCAAAATAGTTTTAAGAATATGTTCTGAAATCTTAATTTCCTTTTGAGATACCAGGTTACCGAGGACTTTTACTTCAGTAAAAGCTAGCCTACTTAGAGGGTGACAATTTAAGGGATGCTTTTCTTAACTTTTGAAATACTCTGTCCAGTATGTTAATCATGTATGGGAGATTTGAGCTGTAAATAATAATATCATTAGTATAAACAGAAAGTTCTGAACTGTCTATTCCGCTAAGGGCAAGTTCGCTTACGCGGTTCATTACACCGGGGGATGTTTTCAATCCCTGGCATAACCGAGCATATCTAAAACTACCAAGATTGTTAATGGAGAAGGCGGTAATGTCCTTAGAACGCTATGTTAATGAAACTTGAAAAAATGCACTAGACATGTCCAAAATAGAGTAGTATTTCTTACCAGCCATCTCTGCCATGATGGTTTGTATATCTGGGGACTGCAATGAAATCGGAGCTATTACTTCATTAAGTGCCCTCATGTCGGAAATAAAACGGTAAGTCCCATTGGGTTTCTTGATTAATAGGACTGGGTGTCGATAGGGACTCCCTTCACAGCGTTCTATAACACCTTGGTATAATAATTTCTGAATTTCCTGTTTCATTGGTTCTCTGTAATGAAAGGGTATAGGGTAGGTTTTGGCATACACTGGGGTGTTATCTGTCAGCTTGATGTCATATTCCAAAACATTAGTTTTAGTTAATTTATCCCCTGGCCAGAGAAAAATATCTGCATACGTGTATGCGAGCTTTAGGATTTTTTCTCTTTCATCTCGGGGAATATCATGGTTAACTGTGAGGAGGGAGGGGTCAAATTTCTGTTGACTTTCACTGATATGTTGTTTTACTGTGCTATTTTCATTACAAGCGAATAAAAATGCGACATCTTCGCTTTTATTTTCCCAAATGGAAGTGACGTCATTTAAAATTTCACACGTCGATATCTCGCCTAATATCGTGTCAGCTTCCAAAGTGATTGTGCTTTCCGTAGGGTTGTGTATGTGAATGACAGGTGACTGATGGTTTACTGTAGCATTGGGAAGGACTACTGCATGCTGGGTCATAAGGGAAGCAGATGGGGTAAAAAGTACAGGCTTAGGGGTGTTAGGTGTCGTAGTGGTAAGTTTCAAATTGATATAAGTTTTTGATCGTGGACTTAACTGAATTGTGTTTGAAAGGGTAGCTTTTCCCGTATACACATTTGCATTTTCAATTTGGTTGAATATGTCATGCGACACCTGGTGAGTTTTGTACTTTGACCTCAAAATACTGTAATTTGGAGTACGTCCTAAATGATGAAGAGTTATTGTACTTTCTTTTAACGACATCTCGCACCTCTGCGTTCGCAAAAATTCATTTCAAAAAAGGGGAGGGACATATGTTGAATCTATAATTCTAAACGGATGCGAATATTTATACTTTCCAATTATGATAGGAAGAACTACAATTTCAGACACACTCAGTTTTGATCCGGACACTCCTTGGATTGTGGACTTTACCTTGTAGGTTTTTCTTTCAGAAGGAAGCAGGTGGGAGGGGTAAATTGGTATTTGGGAACCCACGTCAATAAGTAAATCTACTTCTTTCCCTTGTATGCTACTATTCATATAATATAAACCATTTATCTCAATGATAGTAACTTTGTCTAGTCTACCATTATCTTCGATTTCGTTCCTGCAAGTCGAAGATGATTTTAGTATAAACTATTATCTCCTTGTGGTTTGTAATAGCAGTTATCGCTCAAATGATTATAGCGACCACAGTACCTACAGGCCGATGGATTTGTATCGTCGCGATTACCCATATTTCGAGTCTGATCTCGACGTTGAAACCTATTATTATTATTACCCCTAAATTGGTCTCGAGAGAGTTCGACCTATAGTTTCCTCTTTGATTAGCCCTATAATTACCTCTGTAAGAAGGGGAGTTATTATTCCCAATTGTTTTGAACTCTATTACGTCTATCATGTGCGCTCTGATTAGCATTTTTCGCGAATTCCAGAACATTTGAGCAGAATGCAAGGAGGGAATTCGAATGTAATGATTCTTCCCGTGAATGCAGGGCTATGTTCGCCATCTGTGACAAAAGCTTATTTACCTCGTCACTAGAGGCAGTACTTTGAGCGTGTTTCATGTTGGACACAGCTGGTGGCGCCATGCTGTGTGCAATTTCAGAACTTGGTCGGGAAACCAGGACAGGCTCTGAAGCGGAAAACTGAAAAGGGAACCTGTGTCCTTGATACATTGTCCGGGAGGGAATGACGGGAGCGGGAGTTGATTGCAGACTTTGGACTTGATGAGCGGGTGGTGGGGGAAAAAGGATGGACTCTGGTTATATGCTACAAACTGCTGAGGCGGGTTCTGCGGATTACTTGGGAGTGGGGAGTAGACCTGTGCATGAGAAATGCTGTGAAGTGGCGTCTGGGTCAATGGCTGATGCAAGCTTGCTTGCGCTATTGCTTGGTCAATTTAAAACTTCTCTTCCATCATACGGGAATTAATCAATAACTGCTGGCGTTCGAAATTTTGTAGGTGGGCTATTAATTCCTCTGTTTTGGCAAAGTGCTTATTAGTTAAACAGCCAATGTATTTGGCTCGCAGTCCCGTGATTATATAGGATAGAGTCTGTTCTTCAGTGGCGTTCGATAAGTATTGCTGGACTAATGCCTTCTTAGCAATAACATAGGTGTGAATTGGCTCTGTAACTAGTTGCTTCCTTGCTAGAACGATTTGCACCGGCTCCGCTGATAAATACGAGCTTCTAAACAAAGTACTTAGTTCATTTTTGATGTGTGTATATGTCAGGTCTACAAAGTTAGGTCGTTTCTGTATATCATGAAAATAAGCCAAAGCGGTGTCAGTCAAAAATAAAGGCAACATCTCTTTACGCTTAACTTCCGACTATCCCGCGGCGTGTGCTACATTTTGAAACTTGAGGAAAAAGGGGTCAACTTCCTTGGGGTCGTTCCCGCTAAAAGGCGCCGGATATAACGCAGTTGGGATTGGAGTGGCCATGTTAGTGGTGGGAATTTCTACAGTAACGTTATCAGGGCTATTAGTATTGTTAGACGTAGTAGGGACGTTATTTGGAGTGCTTGCTAAGGGTTGGTGTCGGTTTCTGTTAAGTGTTTCTAGTCCTAGTACAAATTGAGGGTAGTTTCTGTTAGCAGATCTTAACCGTGTTAGTGGAGGGTAGGGGACTGGGGATAAAGGTCGTGAATTTTTTGGGTTCGCCGTAATTGCAGTAGCTAACTCTATGATTTGGTCGAGGGAGGAATCTAGGTGTTCGTGCAATGCTATCTGTGACGTATTCATAGACTAAAGTTCGTCGTGCTGACCAAAGAACAAATGAAAGTAAGGGTATGCAGTTATTTATTTCATTAATAAATAACTGCATACTGCATACTGCATATGTCAAATAAATATAAGCAATTGTTCTAATTCCTGTGCGAATGATGCTTAAATACGTACTGAATGAAGATTATGCAGAAGAACTAGATTTTGTGGGGGAGGGGGGACTCGGCACAAAAATAAAAGAAGGGTTGTATTCCATAGGGTAATATACAAAATTGTCACTGGTTCTGACGCATCTTAAGCGTACTGTGGGAGTATGAATTGTAACTACTAAAAATTTACTTTAAAAAAATGCTCCCACAGTGGGAGGGGGGAAGACTAATTTAATTTAAAGCAATTTGTACAGAAGGGTACTCAATTGCAAAAAGGGCCTGAAGTACCTCCACCATGTTGTAATCCCGTCTTACCTGGGATCTGAGGTCACAGGGATGTTTAAATTATTCATAGCATAAAACAAGGTATAGCTCATATCCCATGAAATTAAAACCTACTCTCTTTTTCCATGAACTTTTATATAAATCTATTACTTACTCTTTTTCACTTATTTTTCAATTTTTTTTTTGGTTAACAGCGAATCGAAGGCGCTTAATCCTTTGCCCACAATACACTTAAAATTCTTGCGATTATTTTCTATACGACATTTACACATATATTAGAGACGGAAATGTCTCGTAATCACTTAGTTCGTTCTATTATCGCTGAACTCCCCTTTCTTTTCTCATTTCAGACTCCTACCACAAGATGTCTCCCGCTCATTATGCTATTATCGCATCCAGCGTGATAGCTCTTCTCGGCATACTTATTTTATTGGTATTATTAATTATATTGTGCTGTTGTTCCCCCAAATCACGTGTCACAACACCCCAAAAACGATTAAAGAAACCTTGTATCAGTGACCCGATTGCTTTACAATCAATTTCACATATCTCTACAATTGGTTTGATTTGGTGTTTTAAGTCCACTTTATGCGCAGTAAGGCTAATCGGGACTGGACCTACAGTTTAAAGTGGAATCCGAACCACTTGTGCCTCCACTGGGTATCGAACCCGGGACCCCTTGATTACAAGGCAATGACGCTACCACTGCGCCATGGGGGAGGCCCCACATATCGCTACAATATATACACATCGACATACATTATATATTTATTTATATATATATATATATATATCTATATATATATATATATAGGGTTTGTCATAAGTCTCCATTTAATGGTGCAAACGGTGACTAATGTTTATTTTTCCTTTTCAGGCAGGTGAACTAATGAAAAAGAGATGCCACTAACGAAGAAAGAACGGTACCACCAGTCATATAGCACCTACATTCAACGTAACACAAAACGCAGATGACCCATGACACCGTGGCACCTGCGTTACCATCCTTTCATCTGTTGCTTTCGTTCGTCCTCCAGGCCTGCTTTGGTCGGCGACGGAACTTGTCCTTCTGAATTTCTTGATAAGTTTGGCCACGGTGTCATGCGTTATCTGCGTTCTGTGGGTTGCATTGAATGTACGTGCTACGTGACGGGTGGTACCACTCCCAGCCAACAGAATGATGTCAATCCGTTCTTCCTTCGTTAGTGGCATCTCTTTTTCATTAGTTCACCTGCCTGAAAAGGAAAAATAAACATTAGTCACCGTTTTCACAATTTGTATGTAGACTTATGACTCACCCTGTATATATATACAGGGAGGTTATTTCAGTCGTTTACCGTCGGCCGCCGAGCGCCCCCTTCATGCAACAGTTCCCGGCAAATTGACTTGCAGGAAGTCCGTAACAGAAACAGCTTACTTTGTAATTTTTCCACTTTTCACAATTACAGTTACAATTACAATTGAAATAAGAACGTACCTTGTCGCAAGGATGCTGGAAAAGGTGTCCTCCCAAATACAAATATTTCTGGCACCTTATTCCTGACATTTAATCTTAAATTAGACATCGCTACTTTATCCTCATTTGACAGAAATGGAAGACAGCATCCCGGCGCATAAAGCAAACCGAAAGCGTAAAATGATATTTAAAGGGAATAATAATGATGATCACTAACCTCCTGTGTTATAAGAGATGTTGAAAATGGCCTCCTTCAACAGCAATACAACACGTTTCTTAGGTTCAAGAGATCCTGTCTCTCGTAATTGCCTGACCACTTTTCTGCAAGAGTTCGTTTTCACGTAATTATCGTACATAAAAACTCTTTGTTCAAGACTATATTCGTTTAGCGGCATAACTAATGAATGAATAACAATTAACACACTATAAAGCACTAGCACTGAATAGCACTAAATCAATAACGCAGTATAAAAAACAAGCGTACTGATAAACGCAAACAGAAGTGTGCATGAGAGTACGGTACACTCACTACGTCTGGTAGCCGACAGTGTTGCCAACCATTTTTCGACAATGTCCCTACAACTAACCAAATGTCCCTACGTCAAGTAAAGCGACTAAAAAAACACCACCTCATGAGCATGCAAAACAGAAGATAAAATATACACATTTACTTACCAAATCTTTCTGCTCGGTGCTTCCACAATTAATGAAGGAGCGTATTTACAATACAGGACCCCTCCCCGATCTTTGTAATATTTCGCATACTCACTAATTGAGGCCTCCTAATCACGAATTTGAAGTTAAAATTTGGGGATCACGCGTAGAAATCGCAAAATAAGTTAAATTGAGTGGTCCGCGATCGGCACGATTGCTCATTATTTACTGGAAGAATTTGTGTTTCCAATACTTGAGAAACGAAATATATATTCCTGATATTACTACGACCCCAAATTTTAACTATGTTTGCCTATCCTAACCTAACCTTACCTTACCTGAATGGTTCGTGGGGCTATTCGTCAATGGTTTGTGGGGCTACCCGTGCATGGTTTTTCGACCCCAAATTTTAACTATGTTTGCCTTGCCTAACCTAACTTAACCTAACCTTACCTAGAATAGTCAGTGGGGCTATCCGTGAATAGTTTTGCCTTAATTGTGATTACGAACCAATAAAAAAATCTTATTTTCGTAGCAATTTAACGGCAAACGTTCATCATCGAAGACGCCATTTTTGTATCCTGCAATTTTACGATCGATGCACTATTGCCAAACTTATCTGTAATCAAATCAGTCCACACTCCACATGTTCTTCTACATCGTGATTGTCACTGTAACATATAATACGCCCTCTCGCGGCTGACAACTCACCCGAACCCGATAAGCTGCCGGCGCTGTCGCGATAACTGAGGATAATTGCCCCATTCATTGGGCAATATAAGTTTATTAATTACCCCACGGCCATCCTCCTGCACACTCCACCTAACAATCTGTACAACATTAACAACATTTTTACTGTTCTCTTCCGCAATTCTTACACGATCCGTGCTCTCCAAGTATGAAATCAACAGTGTGGCATCGCTGTAGACAGCGTAACTAATTGCGAACGTCGTCAATTGTTCATATCAACAAATATGGCTACCATACTTGTATACTGAGAATCATTGCGAGAATTGAAAAGCTTATTTTATAACTTCTACACGTTAATGAACAATTTTTTCACCTCACGCCAACATGTTGACTTGAGATAAATCATCACGGCTAATTATTTCGTGAGTATAGTAGACGTAGCATAGAAATTACAGAATGGTCCGGTATTGTAAATTCTTGCCTTAATGAATAATAGGGGTGTGCGGGACAGAATTTTTTGGGTCGGGACGGGAATTTTTGTAAATCCCGACAATCGGGACGAAAAAATTTGCTTTTCACTTTAAGTGACTGTTTTTGCATTTCTAGAATAAAAACTTACAATTTCCGATAAGTTCCAGGAACTTACAATGCAGAAAACGTCGAGAATTAACGACTTTTTAAAGTGACCATTCGGTATTTCCCGACTACTTGGGATCAGGAAAAGTCGGGAAGTCATTTCCCGAAGTCGGGATCGGGACGGGAATTTTTTTTACCGATCCCGGTTCTGACTTTTCGGGATAACGCACACCCCTCATGAATAACGTTGAGTCGTTTACTGTTGATTATGTTATTTGAAGTCATACATGCCGCTCCTGTGAAGAGATAGATGTTGGTTGGTGATGCTGTATTTCCTGCAGTCTTGAACAATTCTGGTCCCATTTTATATCCCTTTTTTTTTTGTATCACTTAACATTGAAAATATTCTTTCCGTTTCCGCGTTAGAATGTGGCAATGTTAGAGTGCGCGTCAAATCTCCTGCATATGGCCTTGAACTTCTGAACAGCACCAGCGAATCACAGACGTGCGGCGTTGCCTAGTTCAGAACCTGTTCCACCTCGCCACTAAATCGTGTACCTGGCGCTCGGATATAAATATATTATTTCAAGTGTCAGTAGTTCAACAGATGGAAAGATAATGATTTTGCGAGTATGTACGAAAAACAAGCGTGATTGTAGCTTATACCGTTCCCTCTGTAGAAGCAATGTTATTATAAACGTATTTGCATTGTATCGTTTTTGTTCTCACTTCGTTCCTGTCGCATTCCGAAACTTTCCGATTAGCGAAGGGAACAGAGCAGGTTCGTTCCCAGTGATGGTAGAAGGAGAAATTGACGAAGAGGATACCGTCACTGTTCGTTTTTCCCACGTCTTTAGTGTGTGTGTGTGTGTGTGCAGCATGTCGTTGAATAAACCAAGTGGTAGTGATAGCGAGAGAAGAGAGAACAATGCAGTGTTGTACGAAGCCAGGCACGACAGGTGATTTTTTAGGTGTACAATTTTTTTAAAAAAAAAATGTTCGAGTGAAGAAGAGAGCAGTAAAATCGACTTTAAGAACTGCCAGGCTCTAACAGCTCAAGCGTGTGGTGTGAATCAAGCTACCGTTTCTCGGATATGTTCGGGGGCAAAACAATGTGGATCGGGGCCTGCTCCAATGTTTCAATCACCTAGAAAGCACATTAACGTACCAAAAAAGAACGACAAACTTAGATGACTTTGAAAAAGACGTAGTTCGTAGAACCGTCTTTGAAATTTACGATTGCTGCGAATTTTCTACTGCCAAAAAGATAACGTACTCTTCACGGGACAAAATATCTTACAAAGGCTGTACAACTTCCACCTTGAGAATATTGAAACAATTATGCAGTCCCTCTGGCATAATCAGGTATGTTCTTTTCTCCCATTAAGTTTATTATATGTTATATTATCTAATGTTCCGTGCTCTCCGTGACAAGGCGTTTCGCTCAACCACGCTGTCTCTTTTCCGTGTGAGATTTCGACATGGCACCGCTGCAGTGCGCTGCTATTGGCTATCGCCATATGCAGGAGATTTGACGCGCACTATAGCACTATTTTCGCGAGAGTGGAAATGTTTTAAAAAAAGAACTTGCCTTTAAAGTTCTTGGTAACCAGTAACATGTTCCAAAATTTTGATGGAGATTTGTTGGTTAGTTCTTTTTTCTCCTCCTCGCTAAAGTATCCAGATAAACTAATCCATTCATTCCAAACCGAGCACGAAGAAAGTGCAACTGACTGGAGAGTAAGCTTCGCACCTTTGCACAATAAAATGTTGTTTTACAAGATTGAAGAAAGTCCTTACGTTTTCCCATATTTGGTAAAATCTGTCCCTACGCGGGCGAAATATAGTGAAAAGTCCCTATGCGTAGGGAGATGTCCCTACGGTTGGCATCACTGGCGACAGGTGTCGCGTTCGTTCAGAATGAAGCGCCCTCTCGCGGCTGACAACTCACCCGACACCCGATAAGCTGCCGGCGCTGTCGCGACAACTGAGGATAAAGTAGCGATGTCTAATCTAAGATTAGATGTCAGAAATAAGGTGTCAGAAATATTTGTATTTTGGAGGACACCTTTTCCAGCATCCTTGCGACAAGGTACGTGCTTATTTCAATTGTAATTGTAACTGTAATTGTGAAAAGTGGAAACATTACAAAGCAAGCGGTTTCTGTTACGGACTTCCTGCAAGTCATTTGGCCGGGAACTGTTGCATGAAGGGGGCGCTCGGTGGCCGACGGTCTGACGGTAAACGACTGAAATAACCCCCCTGGATATATAAATTATATGTATGTATCTGTGTAATTCTTATTATTTCATTTTATACGTATGCATTTCTGACGAGGGGCTTTGAATAAATTAACCCATCAAACGATGCAGTGATGCAACGATGCATCTCGACTTTTCCTTTTTTTAAGTGACAATCAATCAGATGTTTCAAATATTAGAGAAATATTAAGTGAAGCTACCCATATAGCACAAATCTGCAAGGGATATCCATTGGATATCCACAATGTTCAGATCAGATCCATGGATATCGTGGATAATTAATATATCGGTTTGAGCTTGAGCTATTATATATTGTACACTGAATGAAAGGATTAGTTCCAGATGCAAAATATATTTTGTTCCATAAAATTTCTTACGGTCAAACAAGGTTTCGTTCCACCTACAGAGTGACTGTTTACATAAACCATTTCGTTGAGTTCTCTTAACAAATATATTAGTTTGACGTTACTTTTGTCCATAGAAACATTGTCCATTACATCGAAAGAAATATTTTGTTCCGTGAACAAAAACAACGTGATACTCGTATTGGCAAGTGTCACAAGAGCAAACATGGCGGATCTGAGAACCCGTAATCTTCGAGTACTTTAAAGTCGTGGAGATTTGAAACACTGATACGTACATTTGCTGGTAAGTGTAACAGTATTTATGTTAAATGTTGTTGAATATGTTATGTAGGAAGTGTAAATCATAGAAATATATAAATACAGGCGTAGAAGTTCAATGCAAAATTTTGAAGTGATTTTGTCTCGTATCTTAAATTGTAGTTCTTATGTAGTAAATATGTAATAACTGATCGTGCTGAATATAAATTAGCTACAATACAATACAATACAGGTCTATAGGTGGAACGATAGACGGACGGATAGATCTTTTATTTTTACGACGAAGATTGTACTGAAGTGAAGGTTATTAAGAAGTGGAAAAAAAATATTGTAGGAAAAATGGCAATGGAAATTGATAGTGATTTCCTTGGAAAGATATTGGAGAGTCAAGATATAGGCAACAAGTCTCAGGAAGATTATTTAGGGAGTTAAGTAATCTCTCGTTATCTCGCACTGAACAGCAAAGTGCTAAAGAGGAGGAGAGAGAAAAATACAGAAAATTCTGGATAAACCTAATTTACCGATTCCACATTTCACAGGGGCGGTGACAAGATTTCACCGCATGATTATTTGCAGGAATTGCAAAATTATAAGCATGTCATGGAAATTTCGAAGAAGTTTTTGATTGAGAAGATACTTCCGTTTTCTTTCAGGCAATCTGCAGGTGGATGGCTTACATTTTTATGCCCGTTTGAAGCTTTCAAAAGCTTTGAAAATGCGTTTTTAGAAGAATATTATTCTGTTGATTACAAGAACGAGATAGAGAGACTGATCCAGAATAGATTCCAGATGAGGGAGTAGCCTTGAGTTTATATATATTCGTCGTATGAGGGAGCTATTTTTCTTGAGACAGAAGGAAAAGCAAGAACATGACATTTTTGAGCATATTTTGTTCCATGTTCACCCTAGTTTTCGATTTGTATGGAATGAAATTTTACTCACTGAAAGACTTCGAATCAGAAGCCGCAACTGTACAGGGAAGGTTAAATTCAGAACGGTTTTACTTTATGCCACTCACTAGTGAAACTGAGTTATCATTTTCTGAAGTTGGTAAAACTGAAGCGGACACTTCAGATAGGAAACTAACCCAGAGGGGGAACCACTTGGCTATTTCTGAAACTCCCTGAGATATAGTACTGCCTTTTTTGCCACTTCTTCTGTACTTGTTGCATTGTAAACGAACCTAAGGACTGAAATATAAATGTTATGTATAACTCCCCTTTCGTACTTATGACGTTACTACGTATAAGCTGCTCGCGAAACACCCAGAGAGAAGTGTCGAAGGAGAGAGACAGAAAGGATTAAAGAAGGGAAGTGATCCAGAGGGACGGATAAAGGAAGGGAATTGGGGGCCCGGATATATTGATATATTCCGAAAAGATGGAATGTTTTATCTTGCGAAATAATAGACCAACTTTCGAAATTATAGAATTTTCAAATTTTAGACAGATAATAATATGAAGTGGCACGCCACAGGTTATAACCGACATGTGTCACTTGAAAACGAACCTTCAGGAATAAATTCAACCGGAATAAGACAATAACATGTGTCAATTAGATGTGTCCACCTTAGTCTAAAATCACATAAAAATTATAACAATTGTTACATTTTATATTTTTATTACTGTTAGTATCAAAACATTACAAATGTTTTATCCATTCCCGGGAAGTTAATGCACACGGAAACTCCAACGGATCCAGGGTAGCTTTCTGAAAAAAAAGCATATAATATTGGAAATGTTATGCATAACAAATGCAACAGTCAACATAACTGATCATAGAAAAACAAGTCATAACGGTACTTTCTTGTGAACTTACACTAATAGCAAATAGGCGTACGTTCATATTACCACATAGTGTACCCAAAATAATGAACTTAAAATTATGCATTTACGTAGATATTGAGATATCCTCTTTGCAAGAAACTGTTTTCATTATGATGTTGTTGGATGAAACAATTTTAACTGGGTGAATAGGTATGCTTTTATAACTTACGCTAAGGTGTCAAATTTTCCCTACCGGAGGAGCGACTTGTGTTGGCTACTATTCAGGGGTGTCCTTCCCCCCAAGGCCAATGACACATTCCCCCAAAATCATGTCACGTACCCCAAAATTATATTCTGAACACTATATCTGATCTGTCCCTCCTCCCTAAACAGGGGTGCCTATCACTCAAGACCGCCCCTAAATTCGTTCATCATAATCCTCCCAAAATAGTTTCGATGTATACGTAATAATTAATGTATATTTGAATAAAATACCATATTAAACTGTCCATAATTTTTAATTTTTCGATTTTCGAAAAAAAACTTAATGCTAGCACATTGGTTAGTTAAATGTAGTAAATTAAATTATGTAAATATGCATATAAATAGTGCTTGTGAGTGGGTTTATAAAACTCACAATTTGAGAATTTAGCACAAATTGTGACACAACTTAAGATAAAGATAAAAAATTTAACCTTGGCAAACGAAATAGCTTAATGTACCCCTTATTTCCATGTTCGAGTTTAGCTTAGCTGTGTAACAGGAAGGAAACTCCAAGGAATGTGTTAACTTCAGCACAGCTTTAAGACAAAGCATTTTGCAGTTATTACAGAGGCAAAGTGGGGGAGAAAGAGAGAAAAAAGGAGGCGGAGCGTACATGGACAGGATTCAAGTTGAATCTTTGGACAGGACAGTCGAAGTTTAGTTTTAAAAGGGGTAAGTCGAGATAGTTGGTCGGGAATAGTAAAGCGGGAAGTTTGAGTTTTGGGGAGAGAAGAGACGAGAGTTAAGTTTGGATACGGGAGACGTCAGGGAGATTGATTTTGAAAGAAAGTCAATCTTTGTTATGGAAAGCGACCGTCAGTTTGAAAGTTGTTTGGGAGTGAATTGCTGAGAAGTTAAGAGACACTTGAAGAGATTAACATAAGCGACTGAGTGAGAGTTTAACTTGGAAACTGTCTTCATCTTCTCTTCGAGAATGAGACAGGAAATATGCTATTCTCTCAAGCCAATTTTGCCTTTGCAGTCTTTAGGTCGTTTTAACTCAAAATATGAGAGTCGCCATTAATTTAAAGGGTGTGTAGGTTAAGTTTATTTAGGTACCTCCGCAGATAGAAAAGGCAGCCAAGCGAGAGCTTACGAGCTACCGCTAACCCTCAATGGTAAGGGCTTCAGGTTCGATCACAGAACCTATCATGGTTCACAACACACCGTGCTACGGTGGTTGTTTTACGTGGTGGAGTGCTTGGGCCTCTCATCCATTTTTTCGGAAATGAGATGAGAATAGACAGTTAATCTTTTACGAAATGGTGGTACAAGACTTCATTTATTTCCCTTCGAAGTAAATGAATATAGCCAGAACTTGTATCTTTACATGGTGCGTTTAAATGAATGAACGTTGCGACGTTTGGCACTTTTCTTAAAATTTTGTACTCAATTCATGAAATTTAGTGTAAATTTTTTTCACAATCTGGCTTTTCATTTTGGCAAAAGGGAATGATGAAAATGTGTCAAAATAGAAATGAACAACAGCAGCGACCCTCTTTAATATCAGGAACTTCATTTTTCTTTAACATTTCATTTCTTAGTGTTTGTGCACTATTAACGCCAAATAATGTTATTACAAATTTATATTGGTGAACTTGAACTTTTATTTCACTATTAACAGAGATAAAGGGATTGTTAATTATGTGGGATGTTCAGTTTAGGTTACAGTGACGAATTAGATGCAACTTTAGATCGTTTGATAGAATTGGTATAGAATGTAGTTTGCAGAGACAATAGTTTCGAGAATACTAATCCCACTGCGTCGTCCACGCCCATACGGCGTAGCCCTGTATTTTCTCGTAGCAGAGATAAATTGTTACCATTTTAGTACTTTAGTTCAAACCCCGCCCAGAAAAATGGCATACGCCGGTTTTGCTAACCCGTTCTTGTTAGAAGGCTTACAATTCCAAGGAACGGCAGGCGAAGATATCACCAAATTTTTAGATAAGGTAGGGAGTATAGCCATTCTTAATGAGTTTGATCCGGTATTGTTACATGGGCCTAATCGAGCTATTACCTATATTCGCACGTCACGTCATCTTCCTGCTAAATTTTTAAGATGGAGCTCAGTTCTTGAAGAGTACAACTATACTCTATCACACTGTAGATCCATTCAAAATATAGCGGATCCGCTTTCAAGACAGAGTGAAAATTTGCCCGAAAACGACGAGCCAGAGTTACCAGAACAACGAATGTTTCTATTACAGGACAACACTGTGGACGTAGCCTTTCGAATGTCATGACCTTGAATGAGCTATGAGGATTCCTCAGTTTCCCTCACAGGGCCGTAGAAACATCGCCTGTGTAAATTTCACCCACACCTGAGCTTCTGTGTTTCAGCTTGGTATTTAAACATGTTATTTTCTTTCATTTTTGTCAATTGTGAAATACAATAAAGATGTCCAAAATTAATTCAATTAGTTCAACCAATAAATGTGTTGTTAATCAAATGCTTTAATGTAATTATAATTCGGACTTACGAAGTAATTTTACTTCTGGGTAATATTTGCAGAGCGCGAGCCTGTGGTAAAAAATTTAGGGAGAGTGGTGATGAAAGTTTTGGGGGTGTTAGGGGTTGTTGGGGGCGTTTGGATAAATCACTGTTACACTGCACTAGTTATACTATATGCATTCAGCATCAGCTGATAGCGAAATCGGAGACCTCCTATTTTCCAGAGCGCACACAAGTGACCACGTTTGTTTCAAGGTTGCCAGATGACCCATTAACACGTTCACAATTAAGCTAAATTTGTCAAAAGTAGCAAAGAGTAGCACAACTTTTCTCCCGTATCTTTTTCACAATACTTTAAATCATCCGTTGCTTTAGAAATCGCCAGAAATATCTGCAAAAGCTATGTTAACTAAAGATAAATTTTGTACAAGTTAAAAAAATATATTTTACTATAATTCAAATTTGTGTTGTTTTTTTGTGCATTACTGAGAAGTTGTGAGTCTTCCTAGAACAATTATATTGTCCGGCGAAAAAAAAATTGCTACAGCAAGTCTTAAAAATAAATACAAAATTTAGTCCGAAAATTCCTTTATCACGAACCGACATTTTGAGTCCCGAAAACAAGAACAAATAACACCGCACAACAAATTTGAAGACATTTTCTGTTCTTTAGATGAAATCATGTGATTTGGACTAAACAAAGGATACAGAATTGAAGTGTGAAAACCGAATGTTTCTATCACGAATCGTTTTCATTTGACAGCCACCTTATTAATTGCTACAAGAATGTGTGACAGGCATATTACAATACACTGTACAGTAAGAAAACACAGTAACAATACCTACGAACATGACGTTGTGGAGCATTTATGCTTGTACATATCTGTAGGGGTCTCCCTGGTGATAGACCAACAATAGTCAGCAAGCGTACTGCCGTTCCAACGTCTCCTGAAGCGCTTTTCAAACACAGCAATATCCTGGTGGAACATTTCCTCATATCATCACTGACTCTTCCCAGGTTTTGCGGGAAAAAGCCCACAGGTGAGTCTAGAAAGTGCAATTTGAGTAACATGTGGCACCCCATGACATGAAATCAGTGAACGATGGCACGAACAATGGCTTCATAAAATTGTGCTTTCAAATTACCCAGAAAATTAGAGCACACCAACTTGAATTCCTGTCATGCTGCTTTGCTGGGTTAGACAGTGAAGAATCAAACGCACCACCATGAAGAACGGTTCTAATTTGTGTGTTAATAAACACACCTTCCATAACCTTTGCCACGGTTAAGCGTGGGAATTTCGTACAGAGGTACCCGAAAGCTTGGCCTTCCTGGCGTAGTGATTTGACGAAGACTTTCATGGGGCAGAAAAACATTCTGATTGATTGATTGATTGTATTCAAATTTTTGGTTCCGTCAGCACGTGTGGTCATTTTTCGCAAACTGACACAGGTGAAAGTACACGATAATAGAAGCAAAAAAGTCTGAGTAAGCATGGGTCTGCAAACGAGCCGTTTTCGAGATAATCGCGAAAGTGTCATTTCCACGTTAACTGCCGGATGAAATTTTCAATATTCACTGACAGCGCCGTTAATGCCATTGGGTAGTGTTACTGTTGTAAAATAACTTCATGTTATCAAATTTGGAATTTGGTTTTTATTATATCGATTAATCGAGATGATAGTGTGTCCGTCCCATGGGACCAACGCGGCGCCAACAGGAAAACATTCATTCAGTACTCCACCGGCGATTGAAAAGCAACAATCAATTTCACGAAAATGCATTCTTTACTTTGAGCTTTATATTTGACCTGCTTAGTTAGTAGTATTATAAACAATACTGCGCAAAACAATGCACTATAAACATAAAAGAATTTTCAATAATCGGCCACTTTCAGCTTTTCTTTATGGGAATGTTTCTCTTTCCGACAACAAATAAGGAAAGATTTATTTTGATTTTCGGTTCAGTGTGTTTGTTTGGAATGTTTTGCTGTCGACTTTACTTTGCCACTTGACTGATAGCTACAATGGCGTCCAGACGCTTGGATGAAAGGGAAATATGCCAATATTTTGATATGTCAGAAGAAGAGTTTGAGGACTCGGAAGATGATCCGATATTTTCTGCAAACAATACAGAAGATGATCTGATATTCAGCCACATGATGTTTCTTCCAGCCAGTGTGCAAATGGAAATCCACCAAACATCAGACAGTTTGTGATTTCATGTGGAATTGACTGTAACGTCGCAGGGATGCTTGTCCTTGGAAAGCCAGAAGATTTTACTCGCTGATAGTTGATGACAATATTTTCAGTATTATTGCAGAAGAAACAAATTTGTACGCAACACAGTGTCTAATGAGTGCCGAAAGTGACGTCCTACCATCTTCTAGACTACATGAATGGGTTCCAGTGACTGCGAATGAGATGAAGAAGTTTTTGGATTAGTAGCTTGGATGGGTAGAGTCTGACTACTGGAGTCAAAATTGTTTATACAAGAACACTTTCGCAGCATCGGTTATGGGAAGAAATAGATTTGAGCTAATTTTGCGAATGCTACATTTTTCTGATAATGAAAAATATGCCCCTAGAGATAGATTACACAAAGTTCTAAGTTTTTGGTTGATCTTCTCAATGATAAGTTTCAGGAAGTATATGAACCCGGTGAGTTTGTCTGTGTTGATGAAACTCTTGTACCCTGCCGTGGAAGAGTAATTATGCGTCAATACCTGAAACAGAAGAGACACAAGTACGGCATTAAATTATTCAAAGTAAGTACTGGCAACGGCTACACTTACAATGTGAAAATATATTGTGGGAAAAAAATTGACGGAACATCAACTAAACCAGCTGATAATGTATTGTCACTGTGTGACAAACTACTAAATTCAGGTCGTACTGTCTATACCGAAAACTGGTACACAAGTGTAGATTTGGCAAATAAACGTTCCTACATATCTCTTAGGAACACTGCGTGCAAATAGAGGTCCCAAGGATAATGTTGAAAAAACTGAAGAAAGGCGAGGTGATGACTACTACAAATGAGCTAGGAACCAACATATCGAAGTGGAAAGACAAGAGGAACGTGCTTATGATCTCTACAATACTCGTACATTCTCATAACATGATGGAAATTCAAACAAGGGGTGGCACAACACAAAAGCCTGAAATTGTGTGTGATTATAATAAAGGTAAATCTCCAGTTGATCTGTCTGATCAGATGGCTGCGTACTCGTCCCCACTGCCAAAAACTGTGAAATGGTGTCGCAAAGTAGATAAGGAACTTCTCCTGAACACCGCAATGGTAAATGCTTTTATTTTGTACAAAGATGTTACGGGTGACTCCATAAACATTGTGTCTTCCAGAGGGAAAGTGGTCCTTTGGCTGACAAAAAGAGGAAGGAACTACAACAGGTTCACCTGGTGAAGGAAGACCCCTGAAAAACGATCCCATCACACAATACAAACTAAGGAAGGGCCAGTTCACAAAGTGCGCAAATATTGCAAGTACTGCTATAAATTGGTCTCTGAAAAAGAAGGCCGAAAAACAGCAGCGAATAAAGTGAAGAAGGTTCTTACTTTTTGTGAAGGGTGTGAATGTAAACCACATATGTGTATTCCTCGCTTCAATAAAGTTCACGTGGAGTGTTCACAGTTTTCAAGTGACTGGAACTTTTCAAAAGTTTTGTCAAAACATTTGCAATGCAGTAGCGTAACTCATTTCTTTTACAAAAATATGAATATTATGTACTGTATGTGCTGTATTATATTTATTTTCCTATGTTCCCAAAATATATGCCATTGTATGAATACATATTTAAAATGTATGCTAAAGATTATCCTGTAAGTTGGTGCATATTATAAAAAATATAAAATAATACAAAAATATAAAAAAAATATTAAAAAAATAAAATGAAACATATTTTACGTAATTGGTGAAAATAGCGTAAATGCAACAAATGCAAATATTATGACCATTCTTATAGGGACGCCTCGCCATAGAGTTACATAGGTGCAAATAGCCTCAGTGTTGATGCACCAATACCACTGTCTAATTATATATACAAATACCACAAGTAAATTAAAAATAATTAAATATATTAAAATGCTGTATTTAAATAATGAGAAAAATCAGGTTACTTACCCATAAGACGTTCTAAGGAATATACATGCTTCATATCAACAATAATGGCTTTGCTGTTTGTAATTTGCCAGAAATGCATGTGCCGTTGGATTCTAGGGCGCCGGGCCGGGTCTTTCCAATATGAAATATGCTTACGCGAAGGACCGTTGGCCTGCCAGAGTGATTCGAATTAGACGTTACAACGTCGGTCCCATGGGACCAATGCGGCCTCTTACGAAAATTCTTGATGTCGGGCCCATGGGACCGGCACGGCAGTTAACGTGTTACAAGCCGCCACTGACTTCAGTGTTTATAAAGGTCGTCCTAGTTGGTAAAATACCAATAATACAGTATGAAAAATCAGGAGATCCGTTGCTTTTATTGAACACTCTACTTACTTTAACAAGGAATACAGTACTACTTTAGTATGTTCTACGTTACAATTACTGTACTCTCGTACCTGTTAAAGGAGGTGTTCAAAGTGTCGTCCTTCCATGTGGATGCAATACTGTACGCGATTCCGCAATGAGTTTCGAATTCTTTCGAAAACTCCCGGATCATTTCGGAATTGGTCACAAGCATGTACAATTCTCTGTTCCAGTTCTTCAACCATGTCAACGGGAGTGTTGTACACTACGCTTTTGAGGTGACCCCAGACACAAAAATCCAAAGGATTTAGATCCGGTGACTTTGGAGGCAACGGTACATGCCCGCCTCAACAATACATCTTTGATGATGTCGTATTAATCTATAACATTATATTTTCTTTAAACTCTCTCTGGATGCTACATGTTGACCAGGGCATTCACTTGTTTACTTCAGTTGTCTCAACCTCTGTGGTATGTGAATAATGCACAGTGTTGTGCTATGCAAACTTCCTGATATATTCAGAATATAGGAAGTTCCATCAGGTTTATGGAGTCAGCTGTTTGCAATAGAGGTAGTAAAAATCACAATTCTTCATGGATGAAGGTCTCCATGGCTTGGGTGATATAGAGGTGAGACAGACTGAGAGGGGAATGACTTTGGTTTTGGATTGAGGAGAGAGAGGAGCTTGGAGAAAGGACTTGAGGGAAAGTGAGGCGAGTTCTGGTCAACGAGCAACGTAGCCTAGAGAGTTTTATTCTATTCGACGTTACTTTGAATGAATCATCACTCTTTAGATAGACAGGTAATTATCCTAACCCAGCCATGATTCAGGTTCGAAGGCTCATAAAACGCAATGAGTGACCATTGTCTTTTCTAGTTGTTAAGCTATTTAGTTTAAGTTGTGCCTTTCGCACTGCCAAGCATTTGACTTGTCATTTCAATGACGAGTGCTCACATCATTGAAGATGAATTATGAATAAGTTACATCACCCAATCATTTATTGTGGGGGTGGTAGCTACAACACCCACCTCAATGGTTAACATTCTTGGTAAGATCCCACGAACCTCACAGTTCCTTACGTGGTGGAGCGCTTGGGCTTCTCATCCATTTCTTCAAAAATGCGATGAGAAAATAGAATGTTACGTAGTAGAGGTGCTGGGATTTTCATTTATTTCACTAGGATGTAAATGAAAATTGAAAGGATAGTTTCAATAACCAGTTTTAAATAAACCCCACCCCAAAAATTTTGCTAATTGGTCTAGTTTTGTTTTAGTATGTTATTGCCACAATTAATTTTGAAAATACATAGGGCTTAAAGGTGTTTTGTTAACATTAATGGGAGGAATAATTTATATATGCCATGATAGATGTCGAGTTCCAACACGAGCATGAATCAGATGAAACCTATCGACCTCAAGTCAGGGTCGGTCAGCCGCAAAATGAAAAGATGCGGAGGTACATGCGCCATAGCTCCGACGCGGTTATCCGCGTCGGGCTGGCGATTTGGTATGAAGAGCGTCCGTCATTCCGCGTCTCGGAAGGTTCGATGTCGCACTTCAGGGAGGTCCATTTCGTCAAAAATATGGCCGGCCCCGGAACGTCCGTGGACGTTTCCCTACCATTCCGCTCCTGGTAGCGCTGTGATTCGCTCGCGAACCCGGTACCTTGGCTATGACAGATCTACCATCTGGAAAATTTCCAGAATTTAATTTAATTTTGAGCAGTGGCATTTAGATTCGATGGTCCTTGAATGTGCAGTGGTCCCAGAACGTAATATTTGGGATTTTAGCTAAGGTAGAACAAAGAGGCATTTAGATTCGATGGTTTCTTGAATTTACAGTGGTTTTAGAACGCAAAGGTAGGAGAATTTTATTTACATGATCTTGGATACGAAAATTATCACAGCGTTGTTTATGAGAGTTAAAAAAAATGCAGTAAGCTACAGTAATTTTAAACGATTTTTTTAATATATCTAACGTTCCTGTGCATTTTGCTCACATTTGATTAGGTTTACCCTTAACATATTAATTAATTAAAAACGTGGATTAAAAGTGAATATTGAAGTTATATTATGAACGAGGAAAATAAATTAGTGTAATGACTCTGACTCAGTGCATTTTAACGAGTCATAGCAGAGAGTGTACTTGTTTGAGTCAATATTTTGTTTTTGTTATTATTATTAACTGAAATTCCTTAAAAGTTTAATTTAAAATTTTGTTTAAAACTGACCGTAACTTGTAAAAGATTTAGAATGCTTGAACTATAACTGCTAAGATTATTGCAACGAGGATATTACATTTTAATACATATATAGTTTTGGGAACGAATAAGGCCCCGAGGACCACTCATTTATATTCTTAATGACTAAATAGTCAAGTTTATACGAGATAGTCACTTGCCTTATGTTACCTTAACTTAGGAATACATTGCCTCATTTCTAAATTCATGTTAATATGTAAAGAAATGTATATTCCTCGACACGCTGTACAATTATGTCCGCTATTACGCCAAGCGTATATAGTTAGAGTGGCGTACCGTGATTTAGGGTATAAACAGCCCGATTAATTAAAAGTTCCAGTTTCAAGTAATAGATGTATAAATAGGCTGTAGTGACGTAAAATGTCCGTACACAAATAAGCAGTAGTGACGTGAAAGAGTCCGTACACATATATAAGTAGTGGAAACGTATTGTTTCTAAGTAATCCTTGTAGGTATGCCTAGGATTTAACCTCAGTTGTGACATATTTTGATGATTTTGATGATTTTTTTATGGATTTTATTGCGTTCGACGATGTTCTAGCCCTATTTTTTTGCTCAATCTCATTTTTGGAGCCTCATCTTTGTAGGTATGCCATGATCTCACGTCATATAACTTAACCTATTCACTTTTTTATAGTCTTTTACGGGTTAAAATAACCTACAAAGTGTAAAAATGGTTGCTTCTATGTTATCCTTGTAGGTGGGCCCTCAGCGTAAACGGCTACGATGTATTTTTTGTTGATTTTATAGCATTTGACGATGTTCTAGCTCTATTTTTTGCTCAATCTTATTTTTGTAGGTGGGGCCCTCAACGTAAACGCCTACGATGTATTTGGAGGGGCCTTTTTTTTTGTAGGTGGGGCCCTCAGCGTAAACGGCTACGATGTATTTTTTTATGATATACTAGCTTAGTAGTACATCACTAAAATTATAGTTATACTTCAAACGAAGGTAAACATTTATATTAACAAAGTTTTGTATCAAGCGCAAGTTATTGAGAATATTTATTTCATATGAATATGAATACGTCGTGCGCCCAAATAACAAGTATTTTCCTAGGATATTGGATCGCGACCAAAGTCCTGGAAATCCAGTTTGCTATCGCAGAATAATTATGGTTAAACCACAACGGTTTTAGTTTTAAGCTTTGCTACAATAATATGCTAAGCATATTTTAGAATGGATAGAGAGAATGATAGATTCTTCATTTTTAGTGATGTTAGCATAATAAAGGCAAGTATCGCATATTTATAGATTAATTATTTTATTTTTTGGATGGTCGACTTTAGATAACCATCGTTTCACGTGTAATTTTGTATAAGTACATTTTTAACGACCACTTGCACACTATGAGTAACATAAGAGACTAAAATAAGATTTTCTTTTACACAGCAAAGTTAAAACAAGCTTCTACAAGTAAATGTAACCAGTTAGGAAAAGAAGCGCAAGGCGAAAATAACATTATTACTCGTTTAGCTTTAAATACGTTTTCATATGTCCTTATAGTAATATGGTATTTTCATTTTAAATGCACAAGACTGGTTGTTTCATCAAAAGTAAAGTAGAAGAAGCAATACATTCAAGCAAAGTTACTAGCAACCAGTATTTCACAGCAAATCGTCATGTATTTTAGAAGTAATCGATAAACAAACTGGGCGTACATACGAAAACTAATCTATTTCCTCATTGTCATTGTACAGTTAAACGCAGAAGCATGTTAAGGACATAGGCATTGATGTAGATGCATGCAATACTTTATTGACGCAAAGGGTACATTTCGACGGCATCCGAGAAACACAGCAGCGGCCAGAGTTCAGTTACACGGCTTTACATATCTTGCGCGCTCGAATCTACGACCAGACAAAGAATTTTGCTAACGTAAGAATTTCCCCTCTGCACCTCTCCCGTTATGGGGATCAGGTAGCGAGCCAGCAAAACCCCTGTCGCGGGAGACATTCAGACTTGAAGCAGGACGACGTTTACAAACAATGAAGTCAGTGGCGGCTTGTAATCACACATTCGTGATTATCTCGAAACGGCTCTTTTGCAGACCCATGTTTAATGAGACCTGTTTCCTTCTATTATCGTGTATTTTCATCTGAGTCAGTTTGCGCTATTACTTATGAGAAACCCTGTATATGCAGGGAAATATCTCCTGATCTAAGATTCATACTTAAAATGTTAAAACAAGGGTTAGTTTGCGCTATTACTTATGAGAAACCCTGTATATGCAGGGAAATATCTCCTGATCTAAGATTCATACTTAAAATGTTAAAACAAGGGTTGTAAAAAGCGCAAGGTTGTAGACAAGACAAAAACAACACATTAAAAAGTCGTATTAACTAAAATCTTCCTCACAGACCAGCTAGAGCTAAAATCATTTGATAAAACACTGTCATCATCTCCCAACAGGGATGACAAACAGCTGGCGAGATTAGAAGTCTGCTGGAGGAAAGCAAAATCGGAACATTCAACAAGAATATGTAGAATACTTAAAACGACACTACAAATACAGCACATGCTGCAAGTGACCATGGGTTAGACGGCTGTGTCCAATACACAGTCGAATAAGAACTTCTTCTTAACTAGAGAGAGAGGGAGGAACGCCATGCAACTATGGAGGGCTTAATCGCGTGAAGCTTCTTCCTCGCTGCCGCAGCCCACATTTTGGAGCTTGTCAATTGGATCACGTGACATGTTCTTGATGCCTGTCTTGGCGGTCAGTGTTAACGGACATAATGATTTCCTCTGTCCCGACTGTCCCACTCACAGAGGATGCAACAGTATTTCATGTAACCTTCTTGCATACATCTTATCCTGTCGCACTAATGTATAATTTCGAGCATTCATTCTTTGTAACAAAAGAGAAACACACTTTCGGAGTTTGTACCATATGTTTCTTATGTAACTTTCAAATTTTGTATTTTTCGGTAAATGACAAGTAATACACGGAAACAAACTGCAGATTCGTTTTTGTCATGCACATATACATTATAATCACACATTTTCATCTACAGGACAAATTTCGTGTTGTGTAGCGAATCAATTTAGAGTAAATTTTCTGTGGAAAGTTTCATGCCCCATTTAGTTGTGTGGAGTAGTGTTCATGTTTTAACCCCTTAAAGAAAAGAGTCAAAATTTCCATTTTTGCCGAGTGAATGCCAAGGCGAGGAAGGAGTGATGGAGCACAAACAAATTATGGACTGCTGAGCAATGGGAGACCGTTATGTTCCGATGAATCGTCATTCACGCTAGTTCCAATTAGGGATGGCCAGATCCGGATCCTGACGGTTGGTTCCGGATCCTAAGGATTTGGATACAAAATTTTTTCGGATCCTAAGGATTCGGATCCAAAATTTTTTCGGATCCGGAATTTTCGGATCCGGATCCGTTTTGCCATTTCACATGCGCTTCTTTGAAAAGTAAGAATGTGTTTATAATATATTGTTACCTGCTAATATACACACACACACACACACACACACACACACACACACACACACACACACATATATATATATATATATATATATATAATATACATACATACACACACACACACACACACACACATATATATATATATATATATATATATATATATATATATATATATATAGTGTGTGTGTGCGCGCGTGCGCGATTTGTAATTAATTAATACACTTACAAGGGAGGTCTAAGTCTCCCCCTCCGATTTCCATGAAACTTGGCAGGTGTATAGAGGACCCCCCCAAATGTCAAGATGAGGAGAAATTGAAGTGGGGATCTGACCACGAAATCACGGAAATATGGCATAGGAAGAAACAGGGGGCATAGGCCCTCTCTATACACCTGCCAAATTTCATGGAAATCGGAGGGGGACACAGGGGTCAGATGATCCCCACGTCAATTTGCCCTCATCTTGACATTTGAGGCGGGTTTTCCCCCCTAGAACAGTTTTTTAGCCGAAACAAAAAAAAACATATTTCTTCCTTTGGGCCCCTCTATACACCTGCGAAGTTTCATGAAAATCGGAGGGGACACAGGGGTCAGATCCTTACTTCAATTTGTCCTCATCTTGACGTTTGAGGGGATTTTGCCCCCTAAAACAGCTTTTAGCTGAAACAAAAAACACGTATTTCTTCCTTTGGGCCCCTCTATACACCTGCCACGTTTTATGGAAATCGAAGGGGAACACAGGGGTCAGGTCCCCACTTCACTTTGTACTCATCTTGACATTTGAGGGGAGGTTGCACCCTAGAACAGATTTCTAGCCGAAAGAAAAAAGAACACGTATTTCTTCCTTTCGGCCCCTCTATAAATCTGCCAAGTTTCATGCAAATCGGAGGGGGACACAGGGGTCAAATGCCCACTTAAATTTGTCCTCATCTTGACATTTGAGGGGGGTTGCCCCTAAAACAGTTTTTTAGCCGAAACAAAAAAATACGCATTTCTTCATTTGGGCCCGTTTATACACACACCTGCCAAGTTTCATGGAAATCGGAGGGGGACACAGGGGTCAGATCCCCACTTCAATTTGTCCTCATCTTGACATTTGAGTGGGTTTTGCCCCGTAAAACCGTATTTTAGTTGAGACAAAAAAAAACACGTACTTCTTCCTTTGGGCCCCACTATACAATTGCCAAGTTTCATGGAAATCGGAGGGGGACACAGAGGTCAAATGCCCACTTAAATTTGTCATCATCTTGACATTTGAGGGGGTTTTGCCGCCTAAAACCGTTTTTTTTGGGCTGAAACAAAAAAACACGTATTTCTTCCTTTGGGCCCCACTATACACCTGCCAAGTTTCATGGAAATCGGAGGGGGACACTTAGATAACCTCCCTTGTTAGTCTTACACTTTGTAATTATATAACACTACATATATTATAGTGTTTTATTTTAATTTGTAAAACTGTAACTGTAGAACAATTGTATAATTTTTGTATAACATTTCTATCTTGTTATATGTGTTAAAGGTTTCATCCTGGAATGGAATGTCTCACATTTATGTGTGTTTTTATTCCCAATACATTCGAATGAATACATATTCGTTCAGTGGCATTTACAAAACCACATCTGACATTTTATGTTAAACAAGCAAGATTATTTTTTGCACGAGTGTGTTAGCCGATGCGTAGCAAAGTATTTTAGGAACAACACTCGAAAAAAATTCTTGTAGGACTAACTAATGAAAAATTTCTTTTTAATCGAAGATCATAATACCGTTTAAGGTGTGGTAATATTATAATGGGATTGAGATACGAAACTCTCGGATCCGGATCGGGAACTTTCGGACCCGGATCCAGATCCGGAACTTTCGGATCCGAATCCAGATCCAGAACTTTCGGATCCGGATCCAGATCCGAAATTTTCAGACCAGGATCCGGATCCGGAATTTTCGGATCCCGATCCGTTTGGCCATCCCTAGTTCCAATCACAGGGCGAGTTTACGTGTAGAGAACATGAGCCCGAACGTACGAAAATATTGTCTTATGACAACGGTGAAGCTTGGTAGAGTTTCGTTCATGGTGTGGACCATCATACAATGGTATTCTGTAGGCCCCCATTACCACTTTGAAAGATTATACGACAATGGAAGACCATGTGTAATTTTGAGCGACCTGGTTCATCCCACTGTACAGCCATTGTGCGCTGTTTGATGCACCTTTTACCAAAATTATTTCCTCTGAAGCTGCTCCTTGACACGGAGACGAGGTTTGCGCCTTTCCTGGTGGCCATTGTCTCTAGATTTCAATATCACAGAACACCTTTGGTGGGTTATGGAGAACATGGTTTGGACCCGTTATAAAAATCCAGCACTCCGGAACGAACTGCCACCGGTTATGCATGAAGAAAAGCATAGAGCTACATTCCATACAGCAGAAATCTCAAAGGGGTGTCTATAGGATATCCACAAATGTCCAGATCAGATCCATGGATATTATGGGTATCCATTAGAGTCCATAGGATACCCCGTCCTGAATATCCAGTTCTGGATATCAATAGGACGTCCATGGGATATCCCGTCCTGGATATCCAGAGAATGTTCAGTAGAAATCCATTGGATATTCCCTGGATATTAATATGTCCGTCGAGAGGACATCCATAGGAAGGATATGATATAGACATACTCTGGATATTTTTTGAACATTTTTTACACATTCTGTGGAACATTTTTGGATACGTTTTGGAGACTTTGTGGATTTTTTTTGCATATGTTTTGGATATTCTGTTGATCATTTTTGGACATGTTCTGGATATTCCATGGATCACTTTTGAATATTTTTCGGACATGAGTGAGAACTTAGTTCACGTGAACGGGACGTTATCTTGGTGTTTTTATTTAATTTTGCACAAGGATATATTCTGGACTAAACTTGGACCTAATCTGGACATTATCTTGATATTTTCCACACATATGTTGGATACGAATAGAACATTCCTGAACTAGATTTAATCGTACCAAAGCTCTCGTACACACATGTGTCTATAACAGGATACTCCTCTCTCTCTCGCACACAGTAAAAAATATCAGGATAACGCACAATCAAATAAAAACATCCAGATAACGTCCCGTTCACGTGAACCAAGTCGCACTTATGTCCGAAAAATATCAAAAAGCTATCCATGGAATGCCCAAGACATGTCGAAATATGATCCATAGAACGTCCAATGTTTTTATAAATATTTAGAATAAAATTACATTTGTGCAGGGAGTGTTTACTCAAATTAAACGTCAACTAGAAAACGATATTCAGGAAAGTTGTTTGTTTTAATGACCCTATGTATACACTGTGTAAATTTTCACGGTGACATTCTGTACCCTGCTTCTTTAGAGACTCGAGACAAGAACGAGTTGGATGTTTATAAATCGAGACGAGATAGACACCGACAGAGGAATTTACAACTTAGACGAGAAAAGAACGAGACAGGGATTTGTAACTCGAGACCAAGACACTAAGAAGTCTCCTCTCGTCTCGTCCCGATACAGTCCCTAACATTATAAACACCATTAAGCCTTGTTTCCATTATATGAAAAACTCAATATGAGGCCAAGAAAATAGAAAGGAAAGGTGAAGAAGACACAATGAACTGGAATGAGGGACTGAAGATAAACAAAGATTGGAAGAAGGTGTTAGAAAGAGTACAAAGGACAAGAGAGAAAGAGGAGAGAAGATGGAAGAAGAATGAAGGAAAAAGAGGGTGAGATAAAAAGTCGAACCACATTCCAGATGAAATAAAATGTTTAGCTAAATCGCCTTTCAGGTGAAAGTACAGTTGACAAGGGAAAGCCACCTGCTAGAATGCTCCAGAACAACTTTCTAATAGTCTGGAGGGGAGTAACTTTGTGTATATATATCGTTCTGTTTTGTACCTTGTTACATTTGTACTTGGTGCAGAGTCTGAAGAAGACCTTGCTAGAAGGTTGAAACGTTACGTTTGGTTTATATTTTATAATAAAATAAATTTTTGCCTTGGTCAGCATATTGAGTTTTTCATACGAGATATTATGAACACAAAACAGGAACTGCACGTGGATCACTTTGAAATACCTGTCACAAAAGCAAAGGAAATACACACCAGTTTACAAGAGAGAATATGTGCTTGACTTCTCCATCGCATTATGTCACTACTCTTTTTCCTTGTCACTTCTTTAGGTTAGAACTTTCGCTTAAATAATATGCAATCAATCAAGCGCTCGCGCTCGCTTGAGCCACAACGTCGATGAGAGCGGCGCCCTCCCTTGTTTTTCAGGCATCTTTCACCCCAGTTTACTTCTTTAAATTTATTTCTTGTATTTCTAGTGATCTGTGAATTATATCCCATTTTATTTATTACATTTCTGTTTCAAAATGTTTACTTGTTTTCAAACAACGGAATACATCGTCGAAGCGAACAACTCTCAGCGCTGACAAAAAGCACATGTTCTTCAAAGCTGCCCTGAAGAATCTGGGGCAGTTCCATCTGTGCTTCACAAATCTCATATAGTATAAAATAACTTAAATAGTTTTCGTATTTTCTATTGACACGACAAAAACATATTAGTACGAAAGTACTAGAAACAGCGTAGACAGTTGACTAAACAATACGCAAATTTAAATGAAAATATGTAACATCTGCGCTCACTATGTCCACGTCCATAACAATGCACAGTGATCTAAGATGCCGAAAAAATCGGAAAAAATACTGGAACTCGCTATTGAACTCCTAAATTAATGCAAATGTGTAAGATAAGCAATTTTAGGAGAAAATGATATTTTGGGTTTACATAATTGGTATGAAATTTTAATTTAAATTTTTACATAAAAGTTATATTTTATGGCCGACCTCAAAAAAACACTTGGTTGTAACGGAAGGCACTTGAGGACTGAAATGCATTCCCAGAAATAGATAAATAATAATAATAATAATAATAATAATACTATTGATAATGACGATAATAAGGATGATTATAATAATAATATTAATAAAAATAATAATAGTGAAAACTATAGTTAAAATACACTTATGTACTAGGGTTTATGTGATTCATATAGCCTATGCGGAAAATAATATAAAGAATTTGGAACTCGAATAATTTGTTCGGTAGTATGTAATACCACAGAAAACCCTATTTCAGCAAACAGTAGTAACCAAATTGTAATAAACAAAACTTCTATTACTTCGACATTTCATTAAACTTTTTACGATTTATCAAAAATGAGTAGAATCATTAAAATTAAAATGTAATCAATATCCGATAAAGAGTAGCCAAGATAGGTGGAGTAAAATCATTCAATCTCCGTTGCAATTTTAAACGGCCATCAAATTTCGAAACTGTTCTATTAAGATGCATGTCGCCTATTTTTGTCTTCCATAGATCCTACTGAATAAGTACTGTTGGTCTCACCCGATCCCCCGTTTAAAACAGCATAACAAAAGGTCAAAAATATTAGAATCCAAACCAACTCTGTCCAATATGCTTATTGAACACAAGTTCAGATGAAATGATTTCTAAAAGTCTTCAACAATGAAAGAAGTTTACCAGAAATTAAGTTTGAAATGGCAATAAAAGAAGTCTCTAGGTGAGCAACGAATTGATTATTTAGTACAAAAATATTATGTTAAATCAATATCGGTAATGCAAAATTGGCACGATGTAAAATTCGATAAAAATAAACAAATTTTAACTCTTGAATTCAACTATAAATAAATATACACTTAAACATAATAACATAAGAAACTTACAGGATTTCTTGAGCAAGCTGACATATTCCTTGTGCAGGGAAAGCATTTCCCCAAGTTTCTTCATTAGGTCTTGAAGTTCATGCATCTGTAAAGTAAAAGCGTATATTTTTCAAAGACTTTTCTTTGTAAATATAAGGAATGTAAAGAAACAAGTACGTATATGTGCATAAGTGTCCTAAATTTATTATTATTATTTTATTATTATTATTTTATTATTATTTTATTATTATTATTATCATTATTATTATTATTATATCCTTAGAGAGACTTTCAAACTTGCTTCTCAAGATGAGCACAACCCTTTGCATTTCACACAGTTAGTGTACTGAATTCCATAGTTATAACGTTTTTTTTAAATTCACTTTTACATACCTCGTTCAAGAAAAAGCTTAAGAGTTAAGAGGAATTTTAGTCTCAAAGTTTAAGTAGTTTGACGTCTTCCATACTTTAATTTTGAATTTTGAAACTATAAAACCATTTATTCTATGGACAATGGATTAACTTTAAATGGTAGAATATGGTGAAAACGTAACTTGATTCTTGTATTTTACAATCATTTTTTCAATCTAAGACAGTTTTTACTTCGGTTATTACCTTCGAATACAAACTAACTAAAATTTACTTATGTTATTAACGATAACAATTCAAATCTCTCTGCTATTTTGTAACTTTAAATAAACGAAGTCAATTACCAGCGGGAAGCTCGTCCTACCGACATCCATTCACAAGGTACATATTGTGGACAGCCAAGTGCAGGCCAAAACCGAGATGTGTGGGACATAACTTGGGTCCAGTATGCCAGATGCCTACCCAAGATTGTTTCCTCTCTTCAGGCATTCCGTAACAGGATCAAAAGAGAAATCTCATCCACCTCAAAATATTTGCGGGGCTTATGGCCAGGGACCGGATTAACAATACTTTTTCCTGAAATCTGGTGCACAGAGAGGGCGCATGCTGAACACTGCTGTACCGACATAAACTCTAATTACTGTTTGTTATTACTTCGGCGCCACATTTACATCTGGCGGTGAAAATGTGAACTACTTTTTCCATCAGGGGCCTCCCGATGGCGCAGTGATAGCGTCGTCGCCTTGCAATCAGGAGGTCCCGTGTTTGATACCCGGTGGAGGCACATAATGGTTAAGATCCCACTTCAAACTGGAGGTCCAGTTCCGATTAGCCTTAGGGTAGGCCGGGGCCATATCGACACTGGGCTATATCTTTCGACGAAAGAATATACGATCCTAGCTCATTGTTAATACTTGGGTTGGCAAACTGCATGGCGTCAGTGGAGCAGGAGAACCTACACGGTTGAGACGCGCACGACACTGCTGCTGTTTGTAAATTGATGTGCCTTTAAAAAAAATGGTTTTGGAAACAAGATATGTACTCTGCATGTGCATTTTCGCATAGTTAAACAGATAAGCTTTAGAACGTAAGCTGTACAAGCCACATTATTATGAGTAGAGAGCGGAAGTTGATGAAATTTCATTATTTATCTGACATCTCGGACACAATGAACATTAAATTAACACAATATTACACTTCGTCTAGATCACAAAAAAGGTAATTTTAAAGTGCATTAATTGTAATTCTTGCCAGTTTTCAGGTTTTAGGTCATTTTCCCAGATTTTCGGCATTTTCCCGTCATTTTCAAGGGAAAACGATTCAAAGAGGTGTTAAAAAAGGATCTTCCTCCGGGTTCCTTGACAGAAATGACGACTAAGGCTACATTAAATAAGACTTTTTTTTCTATGGCCTTTATTGTTAAGGCCTACTCTTACTGTATTAACATCTTGAATGTATTTCAAACCCATTAATAACTCAAAAGCTAAGCTGAAACCTAAATGTTGACATTCTTAATTTTGGGCATGTTCCACTTGATTTTATCCCAACACAAAAAATGTGAAAATACACACCATATTTCCACACTTTTGCCATTTTTGGTGATCTGATTTTGTTAATTAGGGTCGCCTTTCTTGCACTTCTGGCTAATCGCGACGATAAGGATGTATGACGATATAATGAAATTGATTTGAGGGATACTCACAAAGAACACGCATGTCCAGGCCAGGATTCGAACCTGGGACCCATCGAGCTGTTGCGTTTAAAATTATATGCAAATTATTTCTTAAAACTTACAGAACCAAGTGTAGAATCCCAACGATATAATCTTTAAGCAATTATTTGATAGGTCTGTATTATCATCAAAATTTGTCTTTGAAGATGAAGGTGATTCCAAGATGCCAAATGTTGACACGGACAGACGGATATATTAGCATGACCGACGCATAAGGGTGTGCTTTTCAGCTTAGATAATTTATAACCTAAAACTCATACAGTCATTTATATCCATTAAGATCTTTGAAAATGTGAAAAGAAGATCAAAACGTGGATAATTATAAATATATAAGTAAAAATTCGCCATCTCCTCCTACAAATAAGACGGCCTCAATTATGCAAAATTAGATTGATTTGTTCTTTTAAGTCCACTTTTTGCACAGTAACGCTAATCAGGACTGGACCTACTGTTTAAAAATGGATCCCAACCATGTGCCTCCACCAGGTCTCGAACCCGGGACTGGACCCCTTGATTACAAGGCGACGACTCTAGCACTGCGCCATCGGGGAGGCCCATGCAAAATTCGAGTAGGCCTATAAATAATTTCATTGACTACATATTTATAACCTTAGTGAATTCTGCTATGGTGTAAAACAAGGAGATAAGAATGTACGTGTTATTCAAATCTAGTTTTCTTGTATACGATCTCTCCAACTCTTTTCATTACCTGGGAAGCAGTCAGATTAGGTTCTTCAGACAGAGCATGACATCTTTCTGTGAGGTTGCCGATCTGCAAATACAAACAAATTGGATATCTTAATAGAGTAAGAATTTATTAAATTCAAGAGCAACTTTTCTTAGAGAATTCAACCTAACACCGTCACTCAAGGAGCTGATCCTTTTGAAAAGGTGACCCTGACTGCAATTCATTACTGCTGACCTACTTCTCCCCTTTCCCATAACACAGAACAAAGAGGTGCCTGTTTATGGCGCAACTCGACATCCTTTGGCGACAGAATGTCTGGAGACAAGTTTGCGTCTTTCTTTGGACAAATAACCAATAGTTGTTCCCGGGTTTCTTGCACCCAAGGGCGGGCGTTCGCAGGATTTTTTCTCCGGGGGGGGGGGGTAGAGAGTAAGATTTCATACCTTGCCCTTCAGCCATAGAATTCAAATTGAATAGAAGATACTTTGGTGTTGTATATAAGTTCAGGCTCGAATTTACTATTTAGATAGAAACTGGATTCGCCTTGCTTCTTTTCCATAAACAACTATCACTTTCTTGATGAACACACAGTTCTATGTTTTTCTGCACTTTTCACAATGCATACAAATAAAAGAGAGATCACTTAATATGCTGTCCTTCATGGTACCTTCAGCCCCTCAGCTAGATATTTTGACGCCGTACGCAGGATTGTGGTTTGCCACTTCCCCTCATCCTCTCCCCCAACTACCATGCACCGACATTTTATGCGTGTTCCACGATATTTTCATATTGTGCCATGGTTATTTAATATTGCTCTGCAGGGAGTTTTTGAACCCTTTGAAGAGATTTGTATTGTCTGCAAAACTAAACAGGTTTGTGCATACGCTGATGACATAGCTCTAATAGCACGAAATGTGAATAGCCTAAAATAAATTGTTACGAATTCGATTCAATAAGAAAATAAAATGGGTTTGAAAATTATTGAAAGTAAACCAAATATCTGAAAATAACAATAAGTAAAGGAACATCTTATACAAGACCTAAAAGTTGACAAGTATAACTTTGAAGGGATTGAAAGTTTTGTTTATCCTGGATCAACAGCTAATAATAATAATAAACTCAGTGAAGAAATACAAAATATAATATTGGTAGGAAATCGAGCATACTTTGCAAATCTCACACTATTAAAATCACATCTAATATCAAGATCAACAAGAATGAAAAAATATATAAAAAAAATAAAACCAGTGATTGTATATAACTTAGAAAGTTGGAATATTAGTGCCGAAGATGCCAACAAACTACGTGTATTTGAAAGAAATATAATACGAACAATTTATGGACTTGTCAAAAATGGAAATATCTGAAAAATACACAATAACATGGCAATATACAATATATTAGAATATGAAGATATTGTGAGATTTGTAAAATCAAATCTATTAAGATGAATTGGACATGTTGAGAGATTGCAGGAAGGAAGGATATCAAGAGCTATTCAGCGTGCCAAAATGGAATACAGAAGAAAAAAGAAACACCACGAACCCGCTGGCTAGATGAAGTGGCGAGTGATCTCAAGACACTAGGAGATAGAAATTGGAAGGATAGAGAAGAATGGAGAGCTTTTATTGGAGAGGCCAAGGTTTATCCAGAACAGTAGTGCCGGAAAAGTAGGTAAGTAAGTATGTATGAGTGTGAATGCTTGAATGATAGTGAGGGGTTGTGTAATGTGTCTATTTGCATGTGTGTTATACCGCGTTGAACAAAATTAAATACCAATGATAATGAGGATATATTATATATATACAATCATAAATCATAGTCATCTGTAAGATATCGTAAATGTATATTGTATATACCGCGTGAGGCACCTAAAAGTACCACCTGAAATAGCGAAGAAACCAGAAACAGTAGCGATGTGAGGTTTGCGGGAAACAATAATATCAAATGGGGCTCGTAAATCGGAGGTATGGGATGGGTCGAAAAATATCGACAAATGGGGCATCTGGAGCAAAGTCATATTTTTTTTAAATGGAACGATATACAATAACATGCATAATATAAAAGAGCACACGCAGAGAAACACAACGCCGTTGGTCTCATGCATCTACTGCACATAGGAACGAAGATATGGCCATGTGAAAATATGTAAACAAACTAACAAGTGGCCTACTTGACCGTCAGTACCACGGCATGTACAAGTATGAGATGTCGGAAGCCATTTGGACAAGATGAAGACAGAACGTGTTAAAGGAAGAAAACATACAGTAGACATCGTCAGCACCATGTATTTCTCACCCCGGGAGCTTTTGGTACAGTGACCTAAGGTTGACACTTAGTCCGGAGACCGAAGTCCCCTTCCTAGGTGTCGGGCCCAGCTAACGGTTTTGATTCCAGGGTACGTGTGACCGGATCGGTTTTTACCCCCGACGAATAGCCGACTCGTGCATAAAGTGACGTTGAATAATAATAATAGTAATCAATAATAATAATAATTGATGTTAGCCAGCAGAAATGCTTTGCTGACTTAACGTTGAACTAAAATATAAATACCACCAGTTATGAGGATAAGTATACTATATGTTTAAACACAAATCATAGTCAAACATAGATAACAAAAATGTATATTATGTAACACACAAAAATAGACAGATTACACAACCCCTCACTATCATTCAAGCATTCACACACTCTCTCATACCGCAGGGGAATAATTACATTAAGATAAGTACATTGGCCCTTTTTAGATACCATGCAATATTTAGTTCTTCATAGGAATATTAAACTGCGCCCGAAGACGTTAATGTGCTTAGAATTAAAGATACTAAACTTTCATCTGCGCGTGCTCATTACATTCTGCCAACGGGCATGACACGTAAACTTTTTATTCTTGCAATTTACCAAAACATTTAAATAATTATTGTTTAAATTATTACTAATGCGCCTTGGAACTTCAGTAACATTAGGCAGGGCACGCAACTCGTGCAACATAGATATCAACTGCAAGGCATACATGTTTACAGAATAAATGAAGACACTTATGTATGAATATATATTAAAAATAGCACGCAGTTAATTTACTTCCTCACTTAGCAAACTTGAGGGATGATTTCTGCAATAGATACACGATTTATGCAGTTTTAATCAAATATTACCGAGTAAAGCATATAAGGTGACAAACAAAAATATTACTCAACAGTTCGGCGCAGAGCGTGGAAAAACAACAGTATGCTGTGAATCGATCTTCCTAATTAGCAATTGTTTTGAAATTTAGATTATGTTGGCAAGAAATAATTATAATCAATACCTTCGCGACTTTTAACTTTAAATACTGGCATCCTTTCGTCCGACGGCCGATCTTTGGAGGCTTGGGTAGATGATCACTCACACATATAGAAAATTAACAGTAGGATACTATACCATCTCGACGTTCTAGACGTTCCAGCGACGTTTACCGTAGTCCTCTAAACGGCTGCGTGACGTCAATGCGCGGTCCTCTTTGCGACACTAACACTTCCCCACGCTACTTCTTTGTAGCGGCACTTCGCAATCTTCTTTGACACACTTTCCTTCTACATCACGGCGATCATAGACGAGGGAAAACAACCTCTCTGTCATCTTGTCGGCCTCGTAATGGAGCGATTAATTGATTCGCATCGTCTCTCTCTCTACTCGGGGGACGGCGAAATAAACGGGCGAAGTTCCTTTACCGGGGGTACTCGTGGATTCTCGCTGCTAATCTCACGCGGGACGTCGGCGTCGTCTCAAGACGCAGTAGGTGTCGCTTCATTATCTCAATCTTCTCTTCTAGACGGTAGATCTAAGTGTGGGCTGGTGTCGCTTCATCTTCCAATTTCTCTCTCTCTCTCTCTTTTTCTCTCTCCGTAGAATTCTCGTCGGGCGTCGGCGTCTGGACTGGCGGCTTTCGGCGGTATCATTTCATGGCTTCTAATCGGGCTGTGAGCGTCGTTTGTGGCGATGTGGTGTTTGTGACGGCGTTTTAGTGGTGTGGCGTCGCGACGCTGAGCGATGATCTGCTGCGTTGTCGGCTTCGTGCAGGCTAGGAAGACCCAAGGCCCTCCTTCTCTCGTGATTAGCCCGCCATAGTGGTATTAATGTTCCTCGTCACAAAACGAATAACGCGAATCCAGTGCACAAGTCACTAATTAACACTGCGTATTCGTACAACTAGTCACTGTCACTCACTCACGCAGGATAAAATACACGGCGCGGTAGAAAAAAAGACAAAGTCCCGAATCTTTACTCCGACTGTCGCAGAGGTGTTGTCGGTTCAAAAACTGGCGGTAGACTGTACGTGTTTGTTCGTTCTGCCACTATATAAAGACAGCTTGAAACTTCGAATACAACGGACTGACTTTTAGGCGCGGGAATCTGAAGTTACGACGTTGGTGGTCAAGCGTCCATTTTTTGCCTGGTCCAGCTTCTTCAAGCACACGTGTTGCCTTAAAATGGGGTGAAAAGAATAGTTCTACCCTCATCCGGTACGTAACATGTTCCTTCAGTAATTGGCCTCCCAAGTTGACTTTCCGTCGCCAAATGCACAAAAGTCGCTCAAAAATAGTGAAAGATTTATCACAGCACATTGTTGGTCCGAGCTCCTACGACCGAAAGGGGGAAAAGTTAACAAAAGCAGAGAAACACAAAAGGTTTAGAAACGTGGTGTTTTTCTACCGAAGCTTCACGAGGATACGAAGTTACAGAAAAATATAAAATAACGAAAACCTAGGATAAAAAAAAAGTAGGTGACAAAAACTGATTGTCATATCTCGCCCCCCCTAACTTGAAAAAAAATTGTAGGCTTGAAAAATCGCTCTCGGCTGGGGAGATTTTTGAAGGTTACATATTTTTTTAAAACACCCTATATATGAATACTTTTTTGAAACACCCTGTATGTGAACCTATACATGAAAAATACTTTTTATGTGAGCACCCTGTATATAAAATTTCACACAAAAATACCTTGATGATTCACAATAATAATACACAAGTAAACAGGGCTCAAATAATACATAATACCAAAATACATAATGTTGAAAAATAGCAATGATATTAACAATATAGAAATAAGTGACATATAAATAAAACACAAAACAAATCAAATTGTAGCTTCTCTTCACAATGTCTCTTAAGTGCCCAATGGCAAATTGCAGATTTCGCGATACCTTTTCATCCAATCTTCCCGTTTCTCTTCAGAGCAGTTCCATCGTTTGCAATTCTCCACGTGCTGCGGCGCGAGTTGTTTTCCTGTTACGCAATCATCAAGATCCAAGATGTTCGTTGCAGGTTTGCCCTTACAGAAATATGGTCCATCGTACATGAAAAATAATTTCTTTATTTTTCCTTCCACCTGCGAGCTCAGGCCGTGGTTCTTTACGAACACGAGATCTCCTTGCTTGATCTCAGCGCCGGCTCGCGTCGCCTTTTCATTCGCCTTTCTCCTGGCGCTCTTGGTACGCTCTACGGCCATCAAGATTTTCTCACTGAGTTTTGGGTCGCGGTCATCCTCCTGTAACCCGAAGTGACGTATCACATCTCTTCGTTGGACACTTCCGAAGTGAAGCTCCGCGGGTGTAAATCCTAACCTGTCGGACTCCGTGCTATTGAGTAAAAGTGCAACAGAAGTGACATGCTTGCTCCATTCCTGGTGGTTACCGTGGCAGAACACTCGCAGCAGTCGGTTCATCTCGCAGTGCATCTGCTCCACCTGGTTCGCCTGCGGCCTGTAAGACGGTGTCCAGAGGGGTTTCACACCGTAAGCTTGAAGGATATCTTTCCAGACACTGCTGGTGAACTGTGGCCCTCGGTCTTCCATTAAGCCTCGCAAAACCAGGATCCTTTCATTATCCCCTAAGGACAGCTCCTCTGAGGTAGTTTCAAATCTCTCCAAAAATGCAGACGGTAAAACCCGATCAGTCCCGTTGAATCTTTTGAAATGGGTTTTATATTCAAGAGGAAAAATAGCTCTTCTCGCAATTGTGGGTACCGAATAATGACCTTCGCTGCTGGTGGTCGCTAGTCGAGTGGGTAAACCGGGGAAAGTCTCATTTACCGCTAGCTCATTGATACTTTTCAATTCAGGCAAAGGGTCCTCGTTATTGCTGGTGGTCGAAGTACCTGGGTTCGTCCTCGTAGCCGTGGGCGTTTCTCGTCGCTGAGGGTGAGAAAGGTCCAAACTGTCCATTCTTTTTTCCAAGGCCTGTATCTTTTGGGAATGGTCATCAACCTCGCCTATTGTTTTCGCCACGCGCTCTCTCAAACCTTGCGAGTCCTCGTGACAGCTCGCCTCAAGTAGTGCCAGTTCCTCGTCCGTCTGGTCTGTCCGTCGCGACAGTGTTGCCAGCTGCTGGTCCTGGTCATCAACACGGGAATCCAAGCGATCGACTTCTGCGTTGAGTTTCTTTTCATTGTCTTGCAAGCGCGTGGAAAGACGATCAGTTATTTGTTCCACCGAAATACGCACCACTTCCTGGAATCGGGTCTCAAGTTGTTCGATTCGCTTTTGTGTGTCTGCGTGCTCCGCCCGGATCAGCTGTCTTATCATCTCGAACATCCTGTCGTTGGTGCCGGCGCCATTATTCAATGCATCATCTGTTTTTTCCATCGGAGCGACATCTTCCGGGGGGGAAACGGTCAGCTGATTCGGATCTTCAGAAGGTGGCGTGGATTCAGTATTTACAACTAAGCCCCCGTGTCCTGACGTTCCTGACGAAATAACACAAGTACTACAGCGCGGCTGCGCTTCGTTCGATGGGTCCATTTCACTTAATGGGATTTCAATCCCGCAAACTACACACTTCCGTGCTTCGCTCATCTTTCCATAAATAATTTTCTCACTTCTCAATTTCATTAGATATTTAAAAACACTCACTATGACCTGAGGTCGTCAGAAGATAAATCTGCACTTCAAAATATATAACGCACTACAGAAAAACAATACCAACAATAACCTATCAAAAATGCAGAGAGGAGGGCACGACGGGTCCCCTTTCTGCTACCTACATAAAAGCCTACGCGCACACACACAAAAGAAAGTCGCCACTAAATTTGCATGAAATAATTCCTAGAAAATTCGCCCTTGCCGATATTCGCCTACTTAATTGCCCTTTACGTTAATCAAATTCGCGTCAAGAATGAATAACGCAAACTCAAAATACTAAATGACACAAAAAAATAATAAAAACGCCACAAGAATACACGTAAACACAAAATACCCAATAAAAGTTTTTCCAAAGCAATGAAAAAAATCCTCACGCTATCTATCAATTAAAAAAAATGAAAATGTACTTCCCTCGACGAGGGTAAAAGATAGACCGGTCCCTGTTCGGGCGCCAAATTCTCACCCCGGGAGCTTTTGGTACAGTGACCTAAGGTTGACACTTAGTCCGGAGACCGAAGTCCCCTTCCTAGGTGTCGGGCCCAGCTAACGGTTTTGATTCCAGGGTACGTGTGACCGGATCGGTTTTTACCCCCGACGAATAGCCGACTCGTGCATAAAGTGACGTTGAATAATAATAATAGTAATCAATAATAATAATAATTGATGTTAGCCAGCAGAAATGCTTTGCTGACTTAACGTTGAACTAAAATATAAATACCACCAGTTATGAGGATAAGTATACTATATGTTTAAACACAAATCATAGTCAAACATAGATAACAAAAATGTATATTATGTAACACACAAAAATAGACAGATTACACAACCCCTCACTATCATTCAAGCATTCACACACTCTCTCATACCGCAGGGGAATAATTACATTAAGATAAGTACATTGGCCCTTTTTAGATACCATGCAATATTTAGTTCTTCATAGGAATATTAAACTGCGCCCGAAGACGTTAATGTGCTTAGAATTAAAGATACTAAACTTTCATCTGCGCGTGCTCATTACATTCTGCCAACGGGCATGACACGTAAACTTTTTATTCTTGCAATTTACCAAAACATTTAAATAATTATTGTTTAAATTATTACTAATGCGCCTTGGAACTTCAGTAACATTAGGCAGGGCACGCAACTCGTGCAACATAGATATCAACTGCAAGGCATACATGTTTACAGAATAAATGAAGACACTTATGTATGAATATATATTAAAAATAGCACGCAGTTAATTTACTTCCTCACTTAGCAAACTTGAGGGATGATTTCTGCAATAGATACACGATTTATGCAGTTTTAATCAAATATTACCGAGTAAAGCATATAAGGTGACAAACAAAAATATTACTCAACAGTTCGGCGCAGAGCGTGGAAAAACAACAGTATGCTGTGAATCGATCTTCCTAATTAGCAATTGTTTTGAAATTTAGATTATGTTGGCAAGAAATAATTATAATCAATACCTTCGCGACTTTTAACTTTAAATACTGGCATCCTTTCGTCCGACGGCCGATCTTTGGAGGCTTGGGTAGATGATCACTCACACATATAGAAAATTAACAGTAGGATACTATACCATCTCGACGTTCTAGACGTTCCAGCGACGTTTACCGTAGTCCTCTAAACGGCTGCGTGACGTCAATGCGCGGTCCTCTTTGCGACACTAACACTTCCCCACGCTACTTCTTTGTAGCGGCACTTCGCAATCTTCTTTGACACACTTTCCTTCTACATCACGGCGATCATAGACGAGGGAAAACAACCTCTCTGTCATCTTGTCGGCCTCGTAATGGAGCGATTAATTGATTCGCATCGTCTCTCTCTCTACTCGGGGGACGGCGAAATAAACGGGCGAAGTTCCTTTACCGGGGGTACTCGTGGATTCTCGCTGCTAATCTCACGCGGGACGTCGGCGTCGTCTCAAGACGCAGTAGGTGTCGCTTCATTATCTCAATCTTCTCTTCTAGACGGTAGATCTAAGTGTGGGCTGGTGTCGCTTCATCTTCCAATTTCTCTCTCTCTCTCTCTTTTTCTCTCTCCGTAGAATTCTCGTCGGGCGTCGGCGTCTGGACTGGCGGCTTTCGGCGGTATCATTTCATGGCTTCTAATCGGGCTGTGAGCGTCGTTTGTGGCGATGTGGTGTTTGTGACGGCGTTTTAGTGGTGTGGCGTCGCGACGCTGAGCGATGATCTGCTGCGTTGTCGGCTTCGTGCAGGCTAGGAAGACCCAAGGCCCTCCTTCTCTCGTGATTAGCCCGCCATAGTGGTATTAATGTTCCTCGTCACAAAACGAATAACGCGAATCCAGTGCACAAGTCACTAATTAACACTGCGTATTCGTACAACTAGTCACTGTCACTCACTCACGCAGGATAAAATACACGGCGCGGTAGAAAAAAAGACAAAGTCCCGAATCTTTACTCCGACTGTCGCAGAGGTGTTGTCGGTTCAAAAACTGGCGGTAGACTGTACGTGTTTGTTCGTTCTGCCACTATATAAAGACAGCTTGAAACTTCGAATACAACGGACTGACTTTTAGGCGCGGGAATCTGAAGTTACGACGTTGGTGGTCAAGCGTCCATTTTTTGCCTGGTCCAGCTTCTTCAAGCACACGTGTTGCCTTAAAATGGGGTGAAAAGAATAGTTCTACCCTCATCCGGTACGTAACATGTTCCTTCAGTAATTGGCCTCCCAAGTTGACTTTCCGTCGCCAAATGCACAAAAGTCGCTCAAAAATAGTGAAAGATTTATCACAGCACATTGTTGGTCCGAGCTCCTACGACCGAAAGGGGGAAAAGTTAACAAAAGCAGAGAAACACAAAAGGTTTAGAAACGTGGTGTTTTTCTACCGAAGCTTCACGAGGATACGAAGTTACAGAAAAATATAAAATAACGAAAACCTAGGATAAAAAAAAAGTAGGTGACAAAAACTGATTGTCATATATTTGACAGTGTTACAGCATAATGAAAATGACCATGACAGTATGTCGAAGAACCACTGCGTAAGAAGCGAAAACCTGTCAAAGTGTGTGTTCAAATCTGGGGAACGAGCCGGCCATTTGACAGGGCCTCCACGTCCAATCCAACGATTTGGAAATGTATTTTCCACACATGCTGTAGCGCGTCTTGCACTGTGAGCTGGGCACCCGTCATGTTGGTACCACATTTCCCTCCTTGTCTGAAGTGGTATGTCCTCCAATAGTACAGGCAGTTCATGTATGTATCGGTCAGCATTCAGTGTCCCTTGTATAAAAAAAGGGCCAATGAGATGTTCACCCACTATACCACACCACATGTTCACACTCCATGGGCACTGGCGTTCCACTTGGCGAAGCCAATGTGGATTTGTCACCGACCAATAGTGCATGTTCCTTAGGTTGACATTTCCATGATTGGTAAAAGTTGCCTCGTCAGTGAAGAGGATACGTGACAAATCGGGTGTGTCGTAACATCCATGTGCAAAACCGAACACGGTCCACAAAATCATTCCCGTGAAGTTCCTGATGGAGGGAGATATGATATGGGTGAAACTTGTGTGTGTGCAGAATGTGCAATACACTTCGCTGACTCATCCCAGCATCCCTGGCAATTTCACGGGAGCTAACGTGCGGATTCACAGCAACAGCGACGAGAACATTTGTTCCGCACACGTGCTCGTGGTGTTACACTTCCGGTGTCTCTTAATTTAATAAATAACTTACCAAACAGACGTCGAGATGGCTGTCGTCTGTCCGGATATCTCTCTGCGTACACACGGTAGGCTTCTGAGGCATTCTTTCGGCATTCCCCATAAATCAGGATCATGTCCGCTTTTTCTATGTTCGTGAACACCATAATCTTCGCTCTTACCATTGCGACTGCTTGCTATGAACTAACACGATCTCGTGGACCTGCTATCAAAACTTGCTCTGCGTAAAGGCAGTTCTGTCAGGCATCTGAGAAGTCTTACATGCCGTGGTACTGACGGTCAAGTGGGCCACTTGTCAGTTTGTTTACATATTTTCACATGGCCATATCTTCGTTCCTATGTGCAGTAGATGCATGAGACCAACGGCGTTGTGTTTATCTGCATGTGCTCTTTTATATTATGCATGTTATTGTATATCGTTCCATTAAAAAAAATATGACTTTGCTCCAGATGCCCCATTTGTCGATATTTTTCGACCCATCCCATACCTCCGATTTACGAGCCCCATTTGATATTATTGTTTCCCGCAAACCTCACATCGCTACTGTTTCTGGTTTCTTCGCTATTTCAGGTGGTACTTTTAGGTGCCTCACGCGGTATATACAATATACATTTACGATATCTTACAGATGACTATGATTTATGATTGTATATATATAATATATCCTCATTATCATTGGTATTTAATTTTGTTCAACGTTAAGTCAGCGCAGCTCATTTCCGCTGATTATTAGGACTAATATTAATTATTATTATTATTATTATCGACGTTATTATTACACAAATTGGATATTATTATCATCATTATTAATTATTCAACTATAGTCCATACCAGCTAACTGTAGAGCAGGGCCGCGCATATCGGCAGAGGAGAAACAGGAAAATCGAGTGGTGAAAGGAAAGCGTTGCCAACCGTACGGTCCTGACCATACATGTACGGACGTACGGTCCAGACGTTGGTCCGTACGCTAAATGCACGGCTTGTCAACATTTGCTCCTGCAGTTTTATCCCTAATATTTCCCTAAGAAGTTTTTAAACCAATCGTACGGACCTGGAGACAAAAATACGGTCCGTTTGCCATGTGCATTCGGTATTATCCTTTTCAAAAGTTTGCAAGGCTGGAGGAAATCGGGAAAACCCCCACCCCCAAAACCAAATCCGGACATGACGTCTTAAAAGATAATATATGAAAGATTGATTTGACATCGCAGTTCTTTTTTTCGAACAGGGATACTTTTTATATTTCAATAGATTATTAATTAACACGGGGCTCCTGCGTTGCCCAATAGTTAGAGCTCTCGCATTTGGGGCGACATGTCACGAGTTCGATTCTTGGTGGGAACCTGCAAAATTTCGGGGTTGCCACACAGTCGTGACGACAATTGGAGAGCTACTTGAAAAGTAATAGCGGGCTTCCGTCTCGAAAGCCAGAAAACAGTGGCGATGAGACTCGATACGCTGACCACGCGTCACCCAATGAAAAGGCGCTTTGGCAGTTCCTGGCAGTCGTAGAGTTGTTGCATCTTGCAGTTTATTTTTAATTAATTTACACTAGCGATTTTCAGTAAAGGTTATGTGTAGCCCCACAAGTACATTTAGAGACTGCAAGGGGTAAGTCTCGATATTTTAGAAATGTTATTACTGTTATTATTAAAGCCTCTTGTCAAAATTGTTTGTTACTTCAATAACACTCTCGTAAATGTTTCTCACATTAAGGGAGTTCTAAAGCCATGTTAAAGCATAGGCCCAAATTTCAATTGACAAGCGTACAACTAATATAGATTCGGTAAGGAAGACATTTTCCAATATAAAATATTGTTTTATTCACTAGAACTTGTTAGCCTTATAATTTTGATACGATTGAAGATATTTAAGTAAATTAGAGAAAAAATAAGGTCTCCGTCATGTTCAAACTTCTGCGTTCAGATGGCGCTGAAGTGGTAGTTTTGTCAATACCGGTGCATTTTTTCTTTAATGACTAGTATGGCAGATTACGTGGTGAAACAAAGATCACATGCTCTTCCCGCAAGCATCTGAAATATTATGTGAAAAAATGAAAATATTTCGTACCTTGAGAGAGTAGTGCTTATCATTAAAATTTTTGAAGTGGCGTTTCGTCGTAATATACTCCGTGATGCAGTCAATGCGAGTGCGTCGAAATCGTGAAAGTTAAACTAAGTTACCAAAGAATAACGTATAAAGTAAATGTTGGAAGAAGGAAACATCGGACAAAACTCAAAGGTAAGTCTTATATTTAAATGCTTGTTGCTTAATCCATCAAAAGCAAAACATTTGCAATATGCAAGAGTGATGCAGAATGTATGATTTATTTATATGTTGAGGAAATACCTTCCGATATAGTTTCTGTGAGAATATAGCTTCAACGTGTCTACCTTTTCAACGAAGCACGCATTTCTCCTTACAAACGAAGTTGATAATTCTTTGCAATTGTAAAATCATAAGATAATGTTATTTAAATTAGGCATAATGCAGATATTACAGTTTTGTGAATATTAATAGAGCATAGATTACATTATATTCTGGAATTAAATCGATATTGCACAAACTGCTCTACTATCGTTCCTGTGAGATTATTTTTGTATTTTTTCTAATGCTATTCATATGTACGTAGATCGGAATTTGTATTACAAATCGGTCGTTCATTATAGTTTCACTTTGTCCTTGTACATGGTTGGAACGAGTCGTTTCTGACCTGTTTTGAACAAGATTTTTCTCCTTTTTGTTTTTGAAACTTGAACACAGTTTATAAATCTCGCAAATGTTAAATGCATTAAGTAGGTTAAGCTAATTTAGGTTGGATTGGAATAGATTTAATGTGAGATCCCCGAATTTTTTGCAAATTGTGGACAACGTTCTGTTATCTTATTTCACAGACTCAGGTCAGAAAACCTGTTTTGTAAGCTGTATAAAACTCTTCGGTTTTCTCGTTCTTTCATAATTTTGAACGCCTTGTAATGGTAGTGCAGCATTTCCAATAAGTTCATGCTTTATGTATTTAAAGTGTAAAAGTACACCCTAACAGCTAAAAGGGTAAAGTTCTAACCGTCTACGAAACAATAGTTTGTCTGTTTACTGAGAATTTACAAATTAATATAGATTAGAAAAGATTACTAGTTCACATATTTTACAAGTGTAAGGCCAATCATTTATTTGTGGGTAAGATTGATTGATTTTCAGAGAAATCATAATTTGTCCTGATTATGTTCCGAATATGTTATTCAATAACCTACTGAAGTCAAAGTCATATTTCACATGCACTGTAAAGATAGATCTGAGTCATTGAAGTGAGCTAATACCGTGAATCAAACCTTTAATAATTCTGTTATAACAGGACCACTTCGTTAACCATTATGGAACAGTTTAGATCAATTATATCCACATCCAATTACACAACATCTGTAAGTTGTTTTTATTTTATTATTAACTCAACTTGTCTGAGGTTGTAAGAATGTAATGTATTTTTTTTCATCTTTGTTCAGTTCATAGTCTCATACAACATATTAACAAAATTTTTATTTGTTCCTTTTGCAGATGAACATTTGAGAACCTATTTGACGCGTCTTCTAAGAATACCTTGAAATTTGTAAAAAGGACAACAGATTTGACTAACAATGGCAACCCAATAGCGTGGAAGTTTGTGGATATGCTTATATGGAATCAAAATCGTCTGTATGGATTGTTTGAACTGTACACAATTTGCAGATACATGGTTGAATGGTGATGGTTTAAGAAATGAAGAGTCCAAAATATGCTCAAGAAATGATGTTGCAAGACTTATCAGGTTGCAAGTAGTCAGCAATTTTTGCCCAAAATCTTAGAATATTCATTGCTTTCTGAATGGGATGATGATTCCAAGACAGGAAGAAACATACGTATCTATGAGAGAACGACATAATGTTTTGCAGGATGAGAAAGAAGGAGAATAAAGTTACATTGAAACAAAAATGCTAATGTGAATGTATACGTATATCCCGAATATATAGTTTTAGTAGTCCCTTCGTGCAATGATTTTTGAATGATTTGAATTTTATTCTAATGGTAATTATTACCATATTGTATCTTAGAAAACTTCTCTCACAATTCTTATGTGAGTAATGCTGAACTCTAAGATATCAAGAGTGTTTGGAAAGTTACTTGTAATTTAAAGTTAATCCCTTGAGAAATTAATTCAGTTATAATTACTGTAGCTTTAAAACGTATCTAATTTAGTTACAATTACAATTACTTTATTGTACATTAGTTATATCTTGTAAGACATGGTTCAGAACATGAAATTCAAGCGTACTATTCATTTCATCACAGATGACCACCAACAACTTACCATTAAGTTTCATATATAATTATAACTGTTGATCTCCATGTTGGAGTGGTTAGCACAGCACGTTACGGCGCTAGGAGTCTCTGGTTCGAATCCCGGCAAGGGTGTTCTTTGTATATGATCCTTCATAAGATTCATCATATTATCACTCATTCTCATCTTTGCGATTAGACAAAAATGACAGAAAAGCGTAGTAAAATAAACTAAATGAATCAACCATATAATTATAACTAAGTTAGTATAGTTTATATGTAAATACAGAGGCAATAAAATCCACATCTTTTACTTAAAGATGAAAAAATAATATTTTATTGTATTTTTGTTGAGCAAACAATATATTTTCATAATTACTGTTAAACTGTGGCATACCAATGAGGACTGTTGGATATTATATAGCCTATGTCGAAATTATTCTAATTAAAATGCGTTTGGAATAGATACATTCTGGTTCTTGGCAATAAATAATATTGTTCTCATGGTCTCATGATTTCAATAATCAAAAATTCATCCATTATTTCAGGCGAGGATATGATTCAACAAATTGTAAATATGAAATTGTAAAAATGGAACAGTAGAAAATTCCTTTCTATGAGAAAAAATTGTAATTGTACACTTCTGTTCAGATCTATTAGTACATACTTCAACTGTTCGACCCTATAGAGGGTGACACTTTATGCGATAAGGAGTGTACGTACTCTTCGCAACATCTTCATTGATCGCCCTGAAAAAATTCAAAGTCCTGAATTCGTAAATTTGGTAACATAGCGCTTCAGAGTCCATAAATAGTATCCAACTTAGCAACAGTTTTTCTTTCTAAACCAAAACGCACTTGTGAATTTATTTCATTCTTTCACTTAATTACCAGTAATATAATACGTAATTAAACAAAAATTGGAAATTGGAAATACGAATATTGATATTTTTGTAAGAGTATTCGTTCTGAAATTCAAAAAGGGGGAATTTATGTGCAGTTGGAAACACTATCTGGTTCTCCACCACCTGGAGATAATTGACATCACATTTCAATGCAATGAAGCAAATTTCTCTTGATTTTAGGAAAAATTACAGTAAAGAAAATTGCACAATACCGAACGATTCTACAAAGTGCGTCTTTTCTTTGATCTGTGGCGAATTCGGAAATCGGAAATCCGGCAAAATGTTCTTTCAACTGAGATTCTTTCAACAAGATAGACTTGCTTTACAGAGCTTCAAGTTAGTACTCTCCTGGAGCAGTTGGTTAGACGGTCGTCTTCTTATACTTTTTCGTCAAGAACGTTGTAGGTTCAAATCTCACCCACTCCAAATTATTTTTTTTATTGTTATTTACCGAGTACGAAGTGTTGTAATAATGTAGTTTAAGATTACATTAAATCACTGTAAATATTCATGCGATGCATACCTCGGGATTGTTTCTACACAACTTCTTGATTTTTCAGTGATTGGCAGTATTTTTGGCAAGACCTTTCTATTCATTCAGCTGCCAAAAGTTATGTTAACACATTAAATATTTACATGTCATAAGTATATGTTCTTAAACAGGATGTAGTAATCAATGTGTCCCGGGTTTTATAACAGGTGGAGGCTCATTGCACAGTGGTTCGGATTCCTGTAGGACTGTAGGTCCAGTACCGATTAGCCTATTTGTGTATAAAGGAAACTTAAAACAACAACGACACACACATGCACAAACATACCATCACACACACCATCATACACACATACACACAAATACGATGCTCTTTGTTTGTTGTCTTCACGGCGGACCTACAATATGCGTTGGTTTTCTAAATGATACAACCACAGATATTATGATATATTCAACATTTGAAACTACCCACCTCAGACTTTACATCGCATGTTTCTGCATCCGGAAATGCTAGACGTAAATCGCATAAATATCAACGGAAATATCCAAGAAACGTAGATAAGCATTCTTGTCCAGAGCCGTTTACTTTCCGAAAAAGATTTTGCATAGAAGTAGGTTTGAGCCCACGACCTTCCGCAAGCAAACGCGATCCCCCTACACCACACGGTTCAATATATTTTATGCACTCGGTGCGAGGGATGAAGACATACACAGTTCTTTTGTGGTGTAGTTCAGTGTGAGGTGGAAAGTTTTAGGTATTTGCTGCAGTCTTTAGGATAGCTGAGGAATGCTTATAGGATTAAATATGATGACTTAAGCTCGGAAGTTGGTGTCCTAAAAAGAAATTCAAAAGATGACATATAAAATGACCTAAAAATTGTAACAAAATATTATAAAATAGTTTTCACCGTAAAAATGAAAGCTTGATTTTTAAGTAGTCTAATAGTCCTCCTCCGTGGCCATGCGGTCTGAGTATCATCCTTTATGCTTTAGGCGGCGGTTGCGGGACGGCATAGGTTCGATCCCGGGTTAAGTCTCCGGGAATTTTCGGCCTGTGTATAGGGCCGGTGGATATAAGTAGTCTAATAAGTCGATGAAGCCAGTTGTTTGTTGGTTGAAACCACTGAAGCAAAGGGGAAGAGAGCAACTAAGTGATAATGTAGTTTTCTTTGTTTACTTTAAAAAAAAAACCGCTACAGCTAAATATTGGGCCCTGGCTTACCTACCGACTGCTGGCCTCTCTCCCACTCGGGCCACCAAGGGAGCGTGGAGATCTGCAGCCAGACTAGGGGGATGGGTGGTGGGCCCGACCGACCCCCAGCCGTTGTGGGACTTCGCGACCGGATTGCACTCACTCACTCGGAGCTCCCCAATTTCCTCACGATGGTGGGTTGCCACCGGCCCTATACACATGGTGAAAATTCCCGAAGGCTGAACCCGGGATCAAACCTATGCCGTCCCGCAACCGCCGCCTATTGTTTACTTCAAGGTTACATAAAATATACTTCAAGGTTTTTCTTTATAAATCATTCATCTCTTTTCCGGTGGAGGCACATAGTGGTTCGGATCCTACTTTAAACTGTAGGTCCAGTCCCGATTAGCCTTACTCTGCATAAAGTGGAAATAAAACACAAAATGAACCAATTCATCTCCTTTCAAAGTGGGCCTTCTACGATATTGAAGTCGGCCAGCATCCGAAAATACAGTTCTGCTTGGCGTATACCAGAGTATAATTTCATTTAATATTGTGACTAATTTTTCTTTAAAACCACAGATTAAAGATAATAGTGTCCAGCAAAAGAACCTCAAAGTAGGCTTCACAGAAAGTATTTTAATCCACTGCCAAACATTTCAGTTAAGAATAATATTGTGCTTTTCCATTGATCGTATTTTTGATTCATGATGAATTTGCTAAAAGGACCATGTCAAGAAATTTAAATATGTAACTTTTACTAGTAAATGCATTTAAAATGCACGAATAAACAGTGGAGGAGAAAAATAAACCTAAAAAATAAATAAGAATGCAACCAAAGCAGTTAAAAATACTGACAAATAAACTAAAATCCAAAAAAGGCCTAAAAATGCAAATAAAAATGTAAAATAGGAAATATTTTCAGGCTCTAACTGAAGGGAAACTGATATGATATCAGGTGTAAAATTGTGTTTAAGGGTCAGAAAAAAGTTGAGTTTTTACCAACATCCGGACCCAAATTTAATTACTAATTATGACCATTGAAAAAGTCGGAGGGAAGGAGGCGGCTTACTTAAATTTTTCTTGCTAAGGGATAGTATTGTCCCATATCTCCACTTTAAAATACTGAAAAAAATCAGGTTCATATTTCGAAAATGACTTGCAGTTTTCAACCACGAAAATATGTTTTTCATAGTTTGAAGTTCGTTAGGATGCACTTGCAAGGTATTCCATTGTTTTAATTTCACACATATTTTATATTTCATAAGTTGAATATCCCTTTCCTCTCTCTTTTCCTTCAGTTTTTGGAAAAAAAGCTGAAGTTTCTTGGGGTCTGGTTCATTTGATTGATTGATTTGGTGTTTTAAGTTCACTTTATGCACAGTAAGGCTAATCTGGACTGGACTTAAAGTTTAAAGTGGGATCCAAACCACTATGTGCCTCTACCGGGTATCGAACCCGGGACCACGTGGTCTGGTTGAAATGACTCTTTCTTGTTTTCCTGTTCCTAATTTAAACAAACGTCCTCCTCCGTAGTCAAGCGGGTTAAGGCGTTCACTCGTCTTGAGATCGTTCGCTGCGGGACGGCGTAGGTTCGAATCCGGCTCTGGTCGGAATTTATTCGGCCTACGTATAGGGCCGGTGGCAACCCACCATCGTGAGGAAATTGGGAAGCTCCGAGTGAGTGAGTGAGCGTAACCCGATCAAGAAGACCTGCAACGGCTGGGGGCTCGTCGGGCTGATCCCCCGACACTCCAATACTGGTCTAAGATCTCCACGCTACCACAGGTGACGGAGGAACAGTGTGGGAGGGAGACCAGCAGTCGGTAGGTAAGCCAAGGCCCTCATCGGGCTGTAGAGCTATGGGTTATTATTATTATTATTATTATTAATTTAAACAAACAACAAAATACTTCTTAACTAAACGATTGCTTGTTCAAAATACGGATTTTACACAAAATTTACAAAATATGACAAAACACCAATAAATATGTTCGTCATTTTTCTATTTCAGCGTTTCTCGATTTTTTCTGAATTCGTTTCCTCATAAAAATTGCCATGAGGAAATTATAGACATGACATTATGTGTGAACTGGCATCTTCAAACTGGTAGCAAATGTTAACATGAGCTACCTGGAGAAGAGGTAGCGTGCTTGATTCTCATAAGGGAGGTTGTAGGTTCGATTCTCCACCTAGGCAAAAAAATTTTCAGGAAAATATCGTCGGGTGTAAAGTTTATCCACCGTGCTAAGAAGTCAATATTGGTCTCTGTATTTCACGAGGTGAAAGGAAATAGTAAGAGGAAGTTATTTCGATGATAGGAGGAAGTCACATGCTACGTGGAATGCACAGAATTAAGTTACGTAGAGCTAAGTCTGTAATGGTGGTTTCGAATATTGCACAAAGTTAGTGGGGAAAGTTTGTTAGATCTGATACTGGTACTTTCTGCTGAAATAAGACAAACATCTTAGACACAAAACAGTGACGAATTAACGATCATTATGAGGTTTTGAATGTTTTGTTTGTCACTCACTATATAAATACCTATTAGTAGTTTCTTATCGCATCGGCCTCCGTCGCAATAACCATTTACTTATGTTAATTGGCGATTTACCCTTAGTTTTAGACGCATGGTAAGATGGTGGTTAGGGGATTGACAACAGTCATTACGAACGAACGGACATAACATTACCAATCTTAGCAATTTGAACTCATTAAACTCTCTCCTTCGTTACAGTAATGCACTACATCACTACCTAACATAACTGTATATGTTTTTTTTAGTATATCAAAATAATCAATATTTTAGGTGTCAGTAAAGAATATAAACAATATAATAAATAAAATAACATTCCATTTTGAATGCTGAATACATATATGTTATTTGTGAATTAATCATAATGTGTGTGTTAACACAACATATGAACAATAACTAAAAAAAAAGTTATAACTTTAAATCCTGGAAATCTGCAACTTCTAAGGGGAAAAATATGCAGAAGGAACGTCCCCCAAGTGTGAATCGGATTCATTTTTTAAATATTCTAATATCAACTGTTTCTGTACAGCAAACAAAAAAAATAAAGGGGAGAGGGTGGGATTTGAATACGCGACCTTTCACGCTTGACGAAAAGTAAGGATAGCAGCGTCTAACCAACTGCTCTACGTAAACTTGAAGACGTTATGCCCTTAAAAACATTTTGACGTTTATGAAGACTCCCACCTTCTTTGTTCCAAGCACATTTTCTCGACAAGTCGTGAAAAATATTATTTTTTGAGAACTGTTCGATATTATGCAAGGTATTGTAAATAAAATGTCGCATAACCTCCTCACAAATTTGCTTCTTTCTGCACAAACTTGATGGCGATTTCCTCCAGGTGGAGAAAAACTCTATTCAGTGTTTCAAACCCTTCCAATTTCAAGCCGAGCAAGCAGAATCGTAAAAATTCCTCAAGGTTATTTTTCCAATGTATTATTTCTGTTTGATTGTGTATTATAATAGCGGTTTATTGTGTCTTAGTTCATGGAAAGTACGAAATTGAAACCCTTTCACCGCAGCGTTTTTCGTCTAGTGGAAAGACCAACTCAAAGTTGGCTACTCTTACCTGGAGCCGAAGTGCAATCAATGTTGCTAAGTTTACGAATTCGGAACTTAGATTTTTTCGGGGAGGTCAAATAAGATGTTGCGAAGAGTACAACCAACTTTCAATTTAGTTACTAGTTACGTGGGAAAATAACTGAATTTCAGGTACTAACTTCATAACGTAAGTAGTTTACAGTTACTGTTACTCGAAAATTTTACTGTTACTTACAAAGACAGCTGCAGAACAAACCAGTGTAATTTGTGATGAACTGTTAAACAGGACATTGGACTTTGTGCGGAGGCAACTTGTGTAAAATTGTACTTGAAAGGAACAAATAATCACTCTGCTGTTCGTATACCTTTATTCCAGTTTTCAAAAAAGGCCTCCCGATGGCGGTGTGGTAACGTCGTCGCCTTGTACTCAAGAGGTTCGATACATGGTGGAGGCGCATTGCACAGTGGTTCGGATCCCACTTTAAACTGTAGGTCCAGTCCGGATAACCTATCTGTACAAAAAAATGGACTCAATTCAAGGTTTTCAAATAAGTAATTTTCTTATAGTATAGTAATTTGAGCTTTAGTTTCCATTGTAACACTGTTTAGCCTTGTTTCCATGTTAATAAAACATTAAAATGCTGACCAAGGAAAACTGTTATAGTATATAAAAAAAATTGCGTAGTACGGGGGAAAGCGGCTGTAGTTACGAGCTTTCGCAGCATCCTGTACTGCTTCGCTCTGCCCACTCGACCCCCACCCCTCTGTATCTGCCGCTATGTGCAGCCTTGCTGCACCAGACATAGTCGGGGCAGAGTATAAATTCTCCAGTGAAAGGTAGAACGTTCTGTCATACAAAATTATGCGTACAGTCAACGCAGGCACATATCCAGAAATTCCTTTCTGTGGGGGGGGGGGGTTAAAAATATATTTTTAAGGGGTATAGATAGAACCTCACAAGTGTATGTTTAAGGCCAGTGGTGCCCTTTTGATGGCAAAACGGGGAGGGAGGGGGCAAGGAAAGTTTAATTTCTCTTGGTAGACAAGGCCTAGCATTAAGAGGCGATAGTGCGGAGGCAAAAAAAAATGGGGAGCAACTGTCCACTAAATAGTACCACCGTTTAAGGCTGCCATTTTTATCACAACATGTTGTCCGTTTCTTCTCATCAGGCATCAAAACATCTTTGGTGTCTTTGAGTGTTTTCACGAAGCTGTTACACAATGGATGGACAATCTACTCGACAATGCGAGAGTTCTCAAATATTTCTCACTGATTCGACCGTAAACACCAATAATGTGTCTTGTCTTCCCACGTTTTATACTAGCTCTTATATAAGCTGAAACCCACCAAATTGTTCATATTCAGGCCTAAGCACTCGCAAGCAGACATGTCCAGCCTCCGGAGGCCGGCCCTTGCGAGGCCGAAGTCAAATGGCCATCTCTGCTCGCAAGTGTTGAAAATTGTCCGTCACAGCTTCCGCATTCTTGTCATATATCGGCACGAAACAAAGGAAGTCTTCTCGAACACATTAAATCGAGAAACAATTAATGCCCAGTGAAAACTCTTCCGTTCCCAACACATCTAATGTTTCGTCTTCCAATATGATAAAATGCTCACTCATTTATCTCCAGTGACGTGCCCAACGGAGTGAGTGTTGGTGAGGTCATAACCCTCCTTTGGCCCAGTATTTCTAAAAAAAATGAACGTCAAAGGCAGAGAAAGATGGCAAAATGAGGACTGACCACCAAAAAAGTATACGTACACCCCATTCCCCTTCGAAAGTCCTGGGTATGCCAGTAGAGCAACGGCACAATATGCCAGATACCCTGGTTCGGGTCCTGCCAGAGCCTGAAAATTGCGCTAAAATATATACATATGCAACATCTTCCTGCTTTCTCTTCTCGATATTCATATACTTTTGGGCTGTCCCTTTGCAGTAGTTAAGTGTTTAAACGTGTGTCGAACCCAGTTGTCTTAAATTAAAGTCCTTTTTATCCCATGAAAGTCTCGGACTGCATACACGAAATTTGGCCCGGGCACAAATAAAATTACAGTTGATCTGTGTAACTTTTTTATGTCTTAATAAACCGTCCCAATATCCGGTGCCTACTCCTGAAATATTCACTTTAGAGACCTTCGATCTCTTCGGCTCATGCCCCGAACTAGCACTACACTGGGGCTCCTAGAGTTCCACAGACGTCAATATCTTCAACTTTGGACACGAACTGGAACTAGAAGTAGACTTCGCTAGTTTAAGGGAAATTGTGTCACTAGTCCTCTTCATTTTCAAATTCCTAACCGATTCTGTTGTACTGATCAACCGGGAAAGTGACGTCAGGTTTTTATGTCTTAGTTATATTCTAGACTGTTCCGCAGATAAAACGTTTCGTTAATATTACCAGTAGTTCGACTCAATCTCTTATTTTAGAACGTTTCCTTTCCCGCTTTCCAAAGAATAAATAATACTAAGAATCGTCCTATTCGTGGCAGGCTTTGTTGTGCAGCTTCCAAATGATGACAAATCTTTACACAATGATCGCGTTCACTGCGACAACAACAATGAAAGCGCAAGAAATGTTTACGTGCAATATTGTCAAAAATAGGGTTAAGAACATTCTCCGTCTTGCCTCGATAATTACTCTCCTTAAATTATCGTCACATTATTCAAGAAACCAAAAAACTAATTTATACAGTGTTAACTGATAGATTTCCTGGGGAGGCTTGACCTCCCTGATCTCCAGCTTGGATACGTGCTATTATCAATAAAATGGTTATGGACCATTCTCTATCTTGCCTCGATAATTATTTCTCTCCTTAAATTATCGTCGCATTTTTCAAGAAACCAAAATCCTAATTTATCTAGTGTAAACTGAAACATTTCCTGAGGGGGGGCTCGACCCCCTTATCCCCACCTTGGATACGTGCTATTATCAATTATGGGGTTATAGAAAAAAATTACCTTGCCTCGATGATTATTTCTCTCCTTAAATTTTCGTCACATTATTTTATTTCACACACACAAGAAACCAAAAAGCCTCATTTTATCTAGTGTAAACCGAAAACTTTCGGGGGAGCTCGAGCCCCCTGAGCCCCCCTTTAGATACGTGCCTGAGTCAACGCAGCATTTGCTTCAAACGAATTCACAAAATGCTTTCAATTATTTCAATTACTGTCCTCACTTGGCCCGTTTCGTGTTTGAATTAACTACATTTATTATTGTATTTTCTTCTCTGCGTTCTAAATATTAAAAAAAATACTGAATATAAAACAAAGGATTTTATATTAATATTTAACTACACTTATTATTGCATTTTCTTCTCTGCGTTCTAAATATTAAAATAAATACTTAATATAAAACAACTGATTTTATATTAATATTTCGACTATTACTACCTTCATCTGCTTATTTCTGTAAAAAGAACATATAACTAAAATCTCATGATTATCAATTTCCTTGATTTACGACTATTTATTTTTAATCCACTAACTCACCTCTAACCAATATCGCGTCATCTCACATCGAGTACCCTAATCGACCAACCTGTATGTATCTACCTTGGTTATATTTACGCGTAGATGTGGCAACATGGCCCTCGGTTGCCATGGCAAACGGCGCTGCCATCTCTTATCGAAAAATTACCACAAAATTGCCTTTAGTACAGCCTTAAAGAAATGTATGTCACGAGATTGTCACTTACCATTTGTTACTTCTATGATGCTGGCCTTCGTGGCGAAGTAGTTAGCTCAGCGCCCTAGGACGCCAGGGATCCCGGGTTCGAATCCCCGCATGAGCATGGGTGTTCTTTGTAAGTTGTAAGTATCTCCTCATCAATTTCACCATATCATCACTCACCTTCATCTTCGCGATTACCCAAATGCGGCAGATGTGCCAAGTGAGGGGAAGGGGAAATCCTCGTCACCCTCCATCAAATCGCACCCTACATCATTAAAATGAATAGATGTACCTTTGTTCACAATTTTCATGTTACAAACTTCTGATTTTCCGTTCCATTACATTCAAAATGACTTCAGAAAAGAGATCCAGAGTTTTATATGTTTCGGAATTGTTATATTTTCTTAACGCCTGTTTTTAAAATAACCATAGATTCTATAAAATATAGAAATAAAAAATATTTATGTAAGTTTTCCATTAAATAACTGGAAACTCATCCGTGTTGTTATAAATTGGAAATTCCCATGCCCCCATGTTGAATTTTGTAGTCCCGAAATGAAAAACGTTCCTGCGCCACTGGCCGGGACCCCTTAATTACAAACCGACAGCGTTAGCCGTTTATGTGAAGCACAAGCAGTTCTACAATACAGTAGAATAAAAAGAAAGAATGTTAGTTGAGAATTCACTTTCTAAAACAAACCTGTCACAATCATCGGAAAAGCCTACATCTGTATATGTTTGAATTTCACAAATATCTTATTGTAAATTTGCGTCTCTCCATACTTTATCCTTAAAATGCGTCCCCAATAGCATAGTCTTAACGGGGTTCTAAAGCCATGCTAAAGCATAGGCTCGAATTTCAATGGATAACCGTACAACTAATATAGATTCGGTAAGGAAGAAATTTTCCGATATAAAAGATTGTTTTATTCACTAGAACCTGTGAAACTTATAATTTTGTTACGATTGAAGGTATTTAAGTAAATAAAAGAAAATATAAGATCTCCGTCATGTTCAAACTTCTGCGTACAGATGGCGCTGAAGTGGTAGTTTTGTCAATACCCGTGCATTTTTTTCTTTTATGACTAGTAAGTAAGATTTCGTGGTGAAACAACGACTGCAGGCTCTTCCCGCAAGTATCTGAAATACTTTGTGAAAAAATGAAAACATTTCGTTGCTTCGGAAAGTAGTGGTTATCATTAAGAATTTTGAAGGGGCGTTTCGTCGCAATACACTCCGAGGTGGAGATTTTAGCCAAAGCTGTTGGCGTGATTTCGCTCATTTTTCCTTGATCAGTGCGAGTGCTTGATTGGATAGGGACATCAAAGGACTTGATCAAGAAAGATGGTGTGGTCCAGTGGTAATGTCACATTGTCACAATATTTTTCGTAAATATCTGAATGTTATGTAATTGTACAATGATTATTTTTTAATTAGGGGCCGTTTTGAAATAAAACGAAAACATGCAAAGGAATAAATTTAATTACCTCTGTGGCTGTTCATATATATTCTGTCAAAATAGTACTGGGAATTGTTAAATGAAACGCACAATTTTCATTTATTCATCAATATTTGTTTTGTCGCCTTCAAAGTAGGCCCCATTTGATGCAACACGCATATGCCAGCTTTTATTCCTGTCTTGGAAACACTTTTTATAGGCGCTTTCCGGTATGGCCTTCAGCTTCTTCCACGAATTTTGCTTTATGGCTTCAATCGAGTCAAAACGGTACCCTGGAGTGGCAATTTTAGTTTTGGGAACATAAAGAAGTCACGCAGGGCCAGATCGGGTGAATACGGTGGTTGATCGATGGTATTTATTGTGTTTTTGGCCCTAAATTTGGTCACAACTGTGGCTCTATGCGATGGCGCATTATAGTCGTGTAAAATCCACGAATTGTTCTACCACAAATCTGGTCGTTTCTGATGGATTTTCTCACGCAAACGCTTCAATATGGTCAAATAGTATTCTTTATTGACCGCCTGTCCCTCTGGAATGAATTCTTGATGCACCAAACCACGAATATTGAAGAAAACAATGAGAATCATCTTGACTTTTGAACGACTTTGACGTGTTTATTTCGGTTTTTGCTCTCCATTCTGATGACTGTTGACTTGTTTGCATGTCAAACTCGTAGACCCATGTCTCGTCACTAGTTATGATACGTTCCATGAATGTGGGATCAGAATTGGCGCGATCCAGTGTGACAGTCAGATTTACCGTCATTATTATTATCATTATTATTCATGTATGTAGCGGTAAAAAGACGTGTTGATTCAAAGTGTTAAGTGTTTTAATTTGTAAGATTACATATTTGATTTTTGCCAAGCCGACGGGAGGAACGAGACATTCGCTTGTGTTAAGGGTGAGCACCTGAAGGGTCACGCTATGCGTCTAAAGCTTAGGAAATTCGACCGTAATGACAAACATTTAAATATCTCGGTTTCCAACGGTCCGATTCATGTGAAACTTATACCAGCGCAGCGGCATATGTGCAAGGACAGATGTGTGGAGTTTCGTCACGATCAAGCGACAATTACGGACGCCAGATCAAATCGGTTCTAATTGATCAGTTTGTGGACAGCGATTGCAATTGAGCTATGGGCGACAGCCAGGCGGAAGCTTAATCCGCACAAGTCAACTTCGGACACGGTACGTCCTAGTGTGGAGACAATAGAGCAAAGTGGACTGACCTCTTCGGAAGCGTCGCTTCAACGATCGCCTAGCGTCGTTTTTCAAAATCTAAATAAAACGAAGGACATGGTTTTTCGACACACAGTCTTACCGCGATCCTTGTAGCGAGAACAGCTCCGTGCTACCTCTCCATATACAGTTTTGCCGCGATTCTTGGAACGAGATCACCTTCGTGCTACCTTTCGTGTACAGTGGACTTTGTTGTGTTGTGCGAACACCAGTGTGTGTGTTAGGCAGTAAGTCTACACGAGTGCGCCTACCTCAACCGCTGGGGGAAGTTGAAGCGAAACCGTGTTTCCGTGATTACCTTACGCCATTTATAATTTTTGAGAAACGAGGAAAACCGGAAACTATGGCGGGCTAGAGGAAGAAGAGAGATGGGGGCGTTACGTCGATTCGCCCGATGTCAGAAGAAGCTACGCCGATGATGCCTATCCGCCGCCATGGAGAGAGAGAGAGAACGTCGAACGCCGCCCTATTGATACGCCGACGACGCCTACCATCCGCCACGTTGACGCCCCGACGACGCCTACCAGCCGCGACAGAGAGACGTAGAGAGAGATGTTGACGCCCCGACAACGCCGACGACGCCTACCAGCCGCGACAGAGAGATGTAGAGAGAGATGTTGACGCCCCGACGACGCCGACGACGCCTACAACGACCGCTCAGATGCGACGTCCGAACCGCGCCATACCACGGAGATCCACCGATCCCGAGAGGAAGAGGAGCCGGGGAACTCGGTGTTTGAACCCTTTTTGCATCTTCATCGTCACGACCAAGGAAACCTTTCGCGTGGATACTATGTGTTTTCAATCGCCCATAAAGACGCCAGGATGCACCCCGGAAGCTGAGAGATGGTAATGTATTCATCTGTGTGAACCTTAACACGTGACGGCCCGATTGATTTAGAGAACGCCCTTGAAATTCGTCGACATTTTGAAAACGCCCACTCAACTCGAACTTCATACCAAACTCCCGTCGCGCTTGTCATTTGTAATCTATTCGTCTCAGGTCAATTTTCCTTATTCCTTGTGATATTTTTTTTATGATCTTAAATTCATTGTTGTTTGTGCTCCTTTGTATTTGTTTAAAGTGCGTACTATTAGAGTAAAGCGCCGCCCGCTTAATTGCATATTCTACTTGAGGTTTGTTCATTTTTATGTGTCAGCGCTGTGTCGCTGCTAGCTATGTCCGGTCGCATATGTGATTATTTGTTAAAGTATTTGCCTGGTAATGTGAATTGCTCGTCGCGGCGAAGTGTTTAAGTCCCGCCTGCTAGAGAGTATATGTTTGCGCCACTCAACGGAGGTTATTTGTTATGTTTGGAACCACGTGAGGTCTTGTAAAAGGAAAACGTCCGCCCACGTGAATGTAATTGCCGTTGAGACGCCTTTGTTTATACTGGTCAAGTAATGTATGGTCACCGCGCCGACTAGTTTCTTTTTTTAAAACAAAAGGTGAACTTAAGTAAGGGCTGGCTAGGATTTAAGTAGCACTGGAGCAAAATCACAAATGACCTGATTAGACAAAAAGTAAGATAAAATTAATTGAGAATGCAATAATTTGGGCTTGTCGTCATAAAACCTGTACATGTCATGTATAATTTCTTGTGTCGATGACCCCATGAGGATTGAATCTGAGAGAGAATGTGAGAGTGCAAGTGTGGGGACCTGTAATAATTCCATTTTTGTTGGTTATGAATAGAATATACTTTTTATTTTCATGTTAATTTTGGGCTATATCATTTTCGTATGCATGTCGCTACCCGTGATTTTCAGGTATGCAGCTAGCCGCTTCCCGGCTACAGGTAAAGAGGTGGTTATTTGAAAGTACATGTGTCTTTGTTTTAATTCGATATGGCTTATCACTATGCACTGTCGGTCACCGGTTCCTACACACTTACTTAACCTGGACCGTAACGCTATTTCGCTTGTCCGAGGGAGATTTTGCCGCCTCTATCTAGGTAGTGGTAGCATTTGTTTTCCCGGGCAAGGGAGGGCGTAGCATACACCAGCATGTCTAAAGAGACCTCTTCACGGTACTGTTTTTGAAGAAAATTCAGCTCTTTTGGTACAAGCCGTGCGGCGACGCATCTCATGCCCAAAATATCCACCAAATGCGAACAAACAGACTCGTGAGATGTTAAGGTCACTAGCTATATCTCTTAAGCTGGAATGGCGATTATGGAGCACAATTTCCTTCACTTTTCCGATGTTTTCATCGGTTGAAGAGGTCGAAGGTCGTCCAGAACGAGGCATGTCTTCGACGATCTCTTGGCCCTCCTTGAACACTTTGTACAACTCGTAAGCTCGTGTTTTTGATAAAACTGATTCACCACAAGTCTTTTCTAACATTTTTAGCGAGTCAGCACACGAAATTCCGTTCGCAACACAAAATTTAAGCAAACTATTTGTTAAATCATTTCGTTCATTGTAAAAATCGATATACACTACTGAAGTGGACTGGTTCAACCAGCTGCTGTAAACAAACTGGTTGACAGATCGCACTCATGTTTGGCATAGTAATTAAGTACAGTGCTACCAAATTATTGAAATTTTGTTTTAAAAAAATCATTAGCGCGGGTCTTTCAAATTACAAATTCCCGGTACTTTTTTGACAGAAGGTATACATTCAGCTACTTCTCAACGTAGTTCCCACAGTTGTTGAGACACTTGTCGTAGCGGTAGATGAGCTTTTGTAGACCCTCATCAAAGAAATATGCCGCCAGGTCAGACAGCCAATCCGTCACGGTCTGTTTTATCATCGGCGCTGTTGAATCGCAAACGTTTTTGAGACTGCTGAATACCAAATTACTTTAATAAATTTGAAGCCATGAAATGAGACGTAAATAAAATAAACTCTAAGTGTAGTCTATCATTTGAATATAATCGTGTAATTGTAAGCACTGTGTACATGCCTAGTGAGAGAAGAAAATATCGACTTTGCAATACTACATTTATCAGTCCCTAACTACGCACAAACATTCGTTAAAAATTGAAAGAACGTCATCTCCCCCAGCCCTATTTAATAATATTTTTTATCTACAGAAGTCAAAGTGTGCAATAAAATGTTGTTAAAATATAACTTTATAGTCAAGTCGGTATGATAAGTTGCCAACATGCTAAATGGTCTCTGGTTCGGTTCTCACCAATGGTAGACTTTTTTACAGTGCACTGCAAACTAGTGTATGCCTCGAATGGAACTAATTGCACATTTAGAAACGTCTGCTATTTTTAATAAAGATGTAATGGTTTTGAGAGTAAATAATTGACATTAAATCTTTTAGAAAGTGTGGAAAGGCATGTGGACGAGCCATAAATACAAAAAAAGACGTAAAGAGTTGATACGAGCATATTGTTGTGTATGGAATTGAATTCACTATAGTTCTTGCTTTGTGTGGAAACTAAAATGTGAAAATCCTTAACAACCACGTCATTATAACTTTGTTTTAAAATATGTGGCTATGTATAAGAATAGCAAGACGAATGTTCTTACGACCACCTTTAGCACATATTTTTTCGGCCAATCAGTATTGTCCCGATTTACATTTGTAGTATACATACGTTGTGTAAAAGTATAAACGTCTGTTTCATTCTTATTCTAGGATTCTAGAGCAATATCTCCTCAGATACGGATTAAATTAAACATATCAATAGGTAATAATGCCAACTTGTGTAAACAAACTCAAAATCACCTTTAGTTTAAAATGTAGAGGCATCTAATTTACAGTCACTGTGAAAGTAGGTATGGTCTAACAGCTCCATGTTTGGTTTCCAAGTGTAAAATGATTTTGTGAAGAAAAAAATATGTAAGACGTTTTTAGAAATTAGGGGGTCAAATTATGGATTGAAAATGCATGTCGTATGCACTTCCCACATTCCATGTCCGAGAATATGCATAGTTACACAAGTTTAAAAAAAAGTTACAACGTCAAAATGCGGATTCGAACACACACATGTTGGAGCTTCATTGGTAACTACAAAATAAAAAAAATGCTTCTTTGATCGAACATGCATCCTTCAGACCGTCAAGCCGTAACACTGATCTCTTTTTTTCTTTTCTTTTTCAAGGAATGCCCCTATGCGGAAATATTCCACATCATTCACACGACTTTCACTCATATCAATTTGATTTTTTTCTCGATTTTTCTCAGGACAGACAAACACAAATACCCATGCCTTACCATGGACTCGAACCCAGAACCCCTGGCGTTGTAGCTCGCTGTGCTAAACACTCCGCCACGTTGGGATATAACGAGATCATTACTTCCCATGGAATTTAGTCATCCCTTTGCAGACGGGCACGTGCCTCTCGTGATAGCACTTTCTGTGCTTTGTATCGTATCCCTTATGAAGGCATATAGGGAGTACAGAAGTTGGGCTACACACGTTCTCGATCCCGTGAACTGTTGGAGGTGATGTGATCAGCACCACGCCCCGACAGCATTTACCCAACCCCCGGAGACCTCTTCCAGGGGTTAATTGAAGAGCTGTTTTCGAGCATTGTTGGACAAATCAAGAAGCCGGGAATCTGACGTGGTTTCCCCGCGTTAGCTTCTTATCGTTGATAATCAACTTGGTGCAGTCTCTAAGAAAGGATTGTAACAGCTCTCTTGGGTGTTATCGCTAATGAGTGCAGTGGCGTGATCTAGTATGTATGAAAGTTTCACGTGCACAGAGTGATGCCCAAAGAAATGTTCTATTGAACTTCGTATGTTCATTTGGTAACAGTTTAGTAAATCGGAAACACATTAAAATGGGATATTTTTTGTTTCGCATGGTTCGTACTTACCAATTGTGTATTGCGGAACATAGTTCAAGGTGCCATTATGCTCTTTACACGAAAACAAACACAATTTTTCACATACAGAGTGATTTCTTTGATTCCTTTGCTCGCTTCCGTAACACACAGTATGGCGGCCACATCTTGACTCAAGTTGTGGGTATGCAGTGTTTCCAACCTTCTTCACCAAGAAATACCTACTGTCGTGTTCGTCACCGGTGGAAATTGTACATTATGCACTGGTAGCTGACGGATAGCCCGGATACCTGACGGATAGCCCCACGAACAATTTCCGATAAGGTTAGGTTAGATTTGGTTAGGTTAGGCAAGCATAGTGAAAAAAAGGGGTTAGAAACACTGACAGGGGGTTACGTCATGAAACGTACGCTGCATCCGGTTTAGGTACGGGAGGCAAATGAAAACAATGGCAATTGTGCGTCGGTGAGATATTTCTCTTGAAAAATACATGATTTCCCAGTCAAATATATTCCACGATGAAAGAAAATACCTCGACGAACGTTGTAAACCTTAGACAAACTCATTTCCGTAAGTAGTTTCTTCTGTAAAATAAAGAAATGTGTTTCCGATATACGAAACTGTTACCGTTCATTTAAAGAGCTCTGCGATAAATGGGAAGAGTTGAAATTTAGCTATACTTTTCATAAAGACTTTGAAATTGCACGTTTCGAAAGTTCTTACATTTTAGCCACATTATCATGACATAACACAATATTTAAAAAGAAAATAAGAACTTGTTAATATGTATTACTACAGTGCGTCCATTTCGATCTTCAGCCGAGAGATCGGGAGAAGCGTGGCGGGCGGCGCTGACGGAGATGCCGACATTTGGGGCCTGTAATGCCAGCTTATTTTTATGGACATATCCAGACATTTATATAAATATTGCAAAACGAGCACTAACCTGTATTATAATTCATCATCTGTAATTCATCCGAGTTCTGCCCTTATATACACACAAAAATACGCTTTAGAAACGATGTTAAGAACCACAGATAATAAACATTTTAATCACAGTTTTGACCAGTAACGTCCTGCTTAAGTTTATATCCTTGAAAGAGTTTTGTGTCGATGGGGATCGTTTGGAGGTTTCGAATGTGCAACACTGTATCAAGATTACGCTGCAGACAAAACCGTTAAAAGTCAATGGTTTTCGTGAGTTTCCTTGTGATCCGAAATCTCCGAGCTCGAGTATTTTGTTCCTTCGCGACTAGACGCAAGTGTTATTCTTGGTTACTTGCCGTTACTTGTTTGTGTTATTGCAGTGTGTATGTGTGTTGTGTCAGTGAGACGATTGGAATGCCAGCCGCAAGGTTAACGTTACGAAGGGGGGGGGGGGTTAGTTCTCGGCCCGACCCAGAAGGACTTTAGCTACAGGCACGAAAGTTTCAGGCTAGAGTAAATTTCTGTAATTGGGTTTTGCAGAATATTGTAGATGGTATTGTTGATTCACAGTTAACATTTTTTTTCGGATGGGACATGGTTTTACTTGCGTGGTCATGTTTGTTCACAGAACAATAGATACTGGAGCACTGAACATCTCCAAATAATACACGAAGTTCAGTTACATGATGTGTGTGGTGTGCTGGTGTGTGGTGTGCTGTAAGTGCAAAAAGAATAATAGGGCCTATATTTTTTGAAGACGCAATAAATTCAGAGAGGTACCGCACGCAAATACTCGCGCCGTTTTTTCAGTTGTTTTCAGATAATGAGAGACAATATGGATATTTTCAAGAAGATTCGGCCACAGCCCATACCGCCACTGATTCTTTGGACGCTATAAGGGAGGTGTTTAATGACAGAATAATTTCTACAGGTTTATGGCCTTCACGTTCGCCACATCTTACCTTATGTGACTTTTATTTGTGGGGAACCTTAAAAAATAGAGTCTACCGAAATACCCCCCCCCCCCCCATAGCATCAACGAACTGAAAGACAATATAAGGGCAGAACTTGGAAGAATTACGGAAGAAGAACTTTTGCGTGTGTATCAAAATTTAATCGAACGATGCCAGGAATGTGTGAATGTAGGTGGACATTACTTTGAACAACTCTTATAACACAGGTTAGTGCTCGTTTTGCAATATTTATATAAATGTCTGCATATGTCCATAAAAATAAGCGGGCATTACAGGCCGCAAATGTCGGCATCTCCGTCAGCGCCGCCCGCCACGCTTCTCCCGATCTCTCGGCTGAAGATCGAAATGGACGCACGGTACTACTATGCACGACTCATCCTTACCAGTTTCACAGGAAAAACTTTATTCTTTGAGAGGTACATTGCGACGAGTTATTAAAAATAAAATGTTAATTAACACAACCCATAACAACTGTATAACTTATTTACGAGGTGACTATTTTCCAACAGGAGCAATTATCCAAAGACCAAAAATGCGTGTGTGGACTTGTGAATTGTATGACACTAACGGTGGAGTAAACACAAGGGTTTATTTGCAGAGAGCTGGACGTTTTGGTCAGGTAACTGGCACATGTCCTCCTTAATTGTGTGTAGGATTATATATGATTGGGCAACAACGTTAATCATAGAAGAGTTGTTAGTTACCCTGGAAGTTACGCTACGTGCACGGAGTTGAAAACATTTATTTGTCTGTACTACAGAGGTACACGAGTCTTTTCTCCCTCCCTCTTTCCCTATCCTTGCCTCCCCCTAATCATCCCAAGGTTTTCTTTCGAATCATTCCATACGAAATAAACACAGCCCACAACCTGACCATCTTCAATTTTCATGAGACTGGGGAGTTGAAAGTATACATGCAACTTAGTAGCCGTGAAAATTTTAAGTCTGGTTTGTCTTGTAATTGTAAAATGATTCAAGGTCAAGATTGAAAGAAATTGCTCTCTTTGAGCTCGTATAGCTATAATGAATGTGCTGTAACTCTGCTCTTATTTGGCCTATAAAGCTGAAATAAAGTTTATTGTGTAGGGAATTGGACAATCTTTCCACTGATATGTAACAAGCCTACTTGGATAAAAATAAAATATAGTCACCTGACCTTGACTTTTGACCTTGAAAATTTCAAAACATGTCATCGCCAAAAATCGTGAAAAATATATATTTGGCAAACCATGCTATACTGTAAAACATATGACAAAATGAAATAAAACTGGGACTGCAATGGGATCAGAAGATACAAAATAATACGCATAACTATGTAACTGATAAATGCGTCATTACAATGTACTAGGGTGAGTCAAGAGTCCATTAACACCTCCTATAAAATGTAAAGAAGTTATCCTGGGTACAATTGGTCATGGTAGAAACATGTTAAACCCAAGGGGAACCATAATTGTGTGTGTCAAGCGGAGGTCCGCCATATTTAATTCAACTCAATCACTTTCAATGGAAAGGGAGTGATGCAGCGGCGGCTCATGGTGAACCAAAGTGGAGAGGCGATAGCTCACAAATTTGCTTTACTAGTAATGTGAGTTTATATGATGATTTTCGTGTAACAGCCTACGTAATAAAAAATTTATATGTTCGTGTTTACCGAATATCATATTTTGCACGTTTGCATATATTATAATAAATTAATAATTATTTAACAGTAATGCGAAGAAGAAATAGAATTCTAACAGATTTCGTCGTAGCATATCTTAACTTAACAGAGGAGAAAATTCAGAAGAAGGGATATTAAGTTTTACACAACTTGATAAGCACAATGACGAATATTTACGTGCATTGATCGTGAAAATTTCTAGTAAAAAAGTTACACAGGAAAAGTTTTCTGTCCAACATGACTAATTTATATGTGAAATAGGGCACCAAAATAAATATCTCACTGGAGAGGTGATATCTGCGTTACCAGAAACTCCTCGGTAAAAACTTCAAACTTACCAGAAATTTTCTTTAGACATGCTTGTAAATGAAATTCATCCTTCTGTCCTCCAACGCGAAATTTGCGAGTGAACTCACGACCTCCCTTCTTGCACACTTGTTCTAGAATCAAATACGGATTAGTTTTTTTTTGTTTTGTTTTGTTTTTCATCCAGAGTTCTGGTAGAAAAACTTCGCACCAACAATTTCTCCACACTGTTCATCGCAACAAATGCACAACTACAGCACACAACTACCGAAAAGCTTCACTTTTCCATGTAAAAGGAAGAAACAACAAGTGTCAATACTAAGTATCGTCTTCCGATTAGGTCGTTTTTTTGCTTGGGGGTTGCCGGACAATCTTGCCAAATTTTCAGAAATTTGTAGTTGACAGGTTCCTGTAGCGGTTCTTGGTGAGTTAAATGACGAGTTTCTAATTTATTTAACAGCCGGGTTGAAAAGAAATTGGACAACATTGTCACATTATCAGGAATTTTTTTCAAACGTGCTGATCAAAACATTTAATTAACTCTACATGATGTACTCCGCATGATTATCGAAAAGTAGCAGGAAGCGATGGTAAATAACAAAAATCAAGCAAGAGTCTGTACTTTTTCAGTTACCGATATTTTCATTCCTCATTGGATATTGCGTAATTTATTGCTCTACTCTTATGTCATAAGTGAATAAACTTATGGAATGCAGAATGATTTTTTTCAACGGTTGGTAATTTTCTCTTATGTTAACTTCATTCCTTCTGGCAACTCTTCATTGTTTACCGTTCTCCGGAGAGAAGGCTAGTTTCGCCTAGAGGGTGGGTTTCGGACGACAAAACCCTCCGTCCTCCCATGCACTGGACCTGTGCGTGTTATTCCCTTAGTTCGCTCCCCTCTTTAACCTCGCGGGTGCTCCTGAGAATGCTCTATGTCTCGTAAAGTGGGAGGACTGCGCCCCGCCTGATTTCTCTTGAACTTTCGTATTCCCCCGCATGGTGGCGTGCAAACTTCACAACTGTCGCGGAAGAATGAATACAGAACCAACTAACCAACGATCTATAACCAATGGAATATTTGCAATTCAGATAATGTAAAAGCTAATATATAAATGTTAATGTAATGTTTGTTCACTTGTGGTTACACACGGCAGTCCGGCGTCCGTATTGTCCTTATGAGCGGCCGCCCCTGGGGTGATGTGACATATTAAATGAGGCTACAATTTCACTAGAAATGCAGTGACGAAGGTTTTCTCAACGCATATTTAATCAGAAAAAGTTATGATTATATGCTTTTAAAGATTCTCTCCTTTTTGATTTGTTAGAAGAAAAACATTAGAATGCCTCTAACGTGTTAGGAATGCATCGATATTACACTGACATCTCAGGATAAAAGTTTACCCACCATTGCACATGATTTCATTCAGCGATATTATCGGATAAAGGTAAAAAGGTAAAGTGCTCCCCTGTGCTTAGCACCACGCCATGAAAGCGTATAGAGGGTGTGGGGGTAACGCCCCACACTTTCTTGATCCGGTCGTGAGTGGGGGTGATGTGATCAACATCACGCCCCTGACCGCCTTTACCCCCCAGGGTTTCCCCCAGGTACCCACGTTATTCGACGCTGGGTGGGCGCCGGGTCCGCTTCCATCGTTAGAAAAGTTCCCGAATTTGAACCGGCCGGGTATCGAACCCGGGACCTTTAGCATGGTAGTCAGACGCGTTACCGACTGAGCCACCGCGGCCAACCTATATTATCGGAAGAAAGAGTTGAATATTCTGAATGGTGTCTCAAACAATTACAATGTGACGGCCCCTTTGGAATGAAAAGTCCTTTACAGTGACGAGATTGATTTTATGTTCACGGTGAAATAAATTAAAATAATATGCAATACCTGTGATCTGGTAATCTACATTAGACAGCTAAGGAGTGAGTGAGTGAATGAGTGAGTAAAACCTGAATCATGATGCATGGAGAATTGGATTGGTTGGTTCATTTGCAACGACGGAATCTTAAGAGATGAGGGCTACTTGGATTTGTTATGTGAACCGGTTCTTCATGCTTGCTTACGGAATTCGGTTCTTTTTCCAGACATTTTCAACAGAGCAGAGCGCGACCACATGATGGGAGTATTGTGGTAGTTTCTTCATGGTATATTTCCCGGTAGATGGATTGGTAGCCTGTTGAAAGGCCTGTACTTTCTCCAGATCTAACACCTTAGCAGTTCCGTAGCTAGAGGGGGGCAGGGGGGCAACTGCTCCCATGAGAGCCTGCTTTGCCCCCCCCCCCCATCTGTGAAAAATTTCAGAACACATTCCTATCTGGAATTCTCACTAATCTTTACAATTATATCCTGTGTTACTGTAGCAACATAACAAAGACACTTATTGATTTTGTGATTTATTAACGTGTGTAGGATTCCGTATAATGTCGTACCAGAATTGGGAGAAAAAAATCCCTTCCAGATTCAGACTTCGGGAAATGATTTCGCAATTTTCAGTATCTAGAACAGTTGTGACAGTGTTACTTGGCACTGCTTAAATGTTTGTTTCCCAAGTCTACCTTTTGGTAATAATGATTCATGTGGTAGAGAGAGGGAATGGATATTTGATTTTTGTTACTTAGCGTTGATTTTCTGTCACTTCTAGCTAATCGCAACAATGAATGATGACGTGAAATTGATGAAGAGGCACTCGTAAACAGTGGTGCAACCACGGAGGGACAGGGGGCATTGTCCCCCCACTTTGAACGGCAGTCTATTCTAGGGGAAGCAAACATTGAAGTAAAAAACAAGACTAGGAGAATCTAAGAATAGCAGGACAATTGGATACTCGTGATGGAATTAGTTTTCACGTGTTCCTTGCATTTTTCTTCCAGACGGCCAAGGGCACTTGCAAGGGGCACAGAGGGGCAATTGTCCCCCTCCTCGATTACAAATTTTATACAAGTAAAAGTACATTTCGTAAAACTTTCTTGCTCGCTCCGCTAGCAAGCAAAATATCTGCTATTCTTATGGTCCAAGTACAGAGCCATAGCTAGGGGACGGCGGAAGTCAGCCTTGGGAGCCAAAACGATCTAAATAAAAAAAAAATTGTTAAAGAGAATGCCATGGCGCTCTATTAAAACAATTTATTTCTATGAAACTTAATATCAAATATTAATGATGACACTGTAATCCAAGAAGTCGTTGATCAATCAAGGGATTCCTATTTGTTTGTCAGGTGTCAAACACATGTATTTCACCTATAATTCACACAATATTTTGCAAAATGGTTAATATAACCAGTAGGCAAACATTGTCTGTAGTGATTGAAGTGTCTCTCCTTTGAAGGAAATTTAGTCCGTGGTGGACTAAGGAACCCATGTTTTAATGTTTAAGCAAGTACAAAAAAATGTATTACAAACTTTTACACAATTCATCAAAGTGTAGATAATATGTAACCATTACTATTTAATTAATTCAATTTTTCTTCCATAACACACCACAATGGTGTTGTTGGATTCTCGTTAGATTCCTTTGTGCGTAAAAATCTTGCATACTAGAGGGAATCATTATGAAGCATGATTTTTAAGGGCTCCCTGAATCAGTTCTGCAGAGAGGCAGGCCTAAAGCTATTGGCACATATTAATCGTCCATTAACATTATCGACCTGTAAATATCAAGTAGATACAGTCCCTATTAGCCTATTTATGTTAAACTTTATATTCTTTGGAAATCTGGAAAGGTCATTATCGAAATATTGCTATTTGATGTTGCTCGAAGTTTGTTTTGTTCGTTGGAGTTTCAAGATATCTCTTTTCTGTTACTTATCTCTTTTGGGGGAGGGAGCAACTGCCTCTGTGTACCCTGCTATATCTGCAAATGTGACACCGTATATTAAAAATTTGCTCCCTCTAGGATTGACTTCGCCCCCCCCCCCTACAAAGAATTCCTGGCTACGGGCCTGGACCTTAGGACTTTTTTACCTTCAGAAACATTTGAAGACAATGGTCTATACACTAAAAATCAGTGATATTGACCACAGGAAAGTAGTTGTTGCTTACAGTTGCTGCTTATAATGCTGTTGCTGAGTGTGAGAGACGTTAACAAGTGTGCATACAGGAATTTGGACACCGTAATGAGCAGATATCTTATAATTTTTTTCTGGTTAAAGATACGTTAGAAATACCTTCACCACAGCATTTCTAGTGAAATTCTAGGCTCATTTGATGTGTCATATCACTCACCCCCTTTACATTCAAACTGATTGATTTGAATTTAATATGGCAGCCAACAATATGGCGGCCAACAATATGGCGACCTCCGCTTGACACACACAACTATGGTTTCGTCTGGGCCTAACATGTTCCTAACATGACCCAGAATACATTTACATTTTATAGATTCACCCTAGTATATTGTAATGATGCTTTTATCAGTCACATAGTTATACTTATTATTTTGTATCTTCTGATCTCATTGCAGTCCCAGTTTGATATTTTCATATGGTTTACAGTATAGCATGGTGTGCAAAAGAATTTTCAACGATTCATGGCGGTGACATGTCTTTAAATTTCCAAGGTAAAAGTCCAGGTCACGTGACAATATTTTATTTTTATCCAAAGTGTTATGCTTTACTTGCTTCTGGTGGAGAGTAACCTGCCTTGGCTCGACCTGTTATGTGTTTGCGTTACTTCCTCAGGCAAATAGTTGCATTACACTTTCAATATTTAACAAAAACGGTTCAATCGATTTAAATTACATTAAATAACTACCATATTCTCTACCATGGATATTAGGGGAAAACTCAGTTCCTTTATCTTTGAATGATAGCCCAGACGTTCAGTTTAGAAATATGTAACAAGACTATTTATTTCGTTGATTAAATATATACAAGGAATTACATAAGAAATAACACCCCACATAAAAAAGACAGGATCCTCTTTAATTAAAATACTGAAATTCTCATCTGAAATATATTGTAGAGATATGGAGATTATTAAACCGAGAAAACCTCGTCATGGTAATATTCACGCTTGTTTATTTCCTGGAATTGTCCGACCAGCGGGCGATCCCAAGAATGCGCTAACTTTGTAACTTCCGTGAAAACAATGACTGAAAGGCAAACGCGTGGATCTAAACAAGATCTAGCGTGTTCGAAATGTTTAACAACCTTTCGAAGCCTAAGATTATAAAAGGGAGCTCACTCCCGGAGCTCGCTCTCATTTGATTTTGGCTCTCATTGGACACTCTACGACACATTACAACTACAGAACTACGACGACGGAACACGGAGTTACGGCTGCCTAGTATGCTACGAGTCGCGAGGGATCGCTCGGTTTGGTGAGCCAAGGGTCGCAGGATAGAACCTTTGCACCAGTCACAATTCGGTCTGCAAGAAGCATCTGGACAAGAACATCACACACCTACCAGGTATGAACAAGCGTAAATAACCTTTACATTCAACTTTCCATATCTCTTCCCTCTTAATCGGAGCACCCCGTGACCTCAGATCCCAGGTAAGACGGGATTACAACAATATATATAAGAGAGTTTTGTACGCTGGCCTCTGGCGTCGTAGCGCGACGTGCTAACCACTCTGCCACGGGAGCCGGCCCCATGAAATTGGACTATCCCAATTCGTTCTCTAGAAAAATGCTTGTTATTAACACTCCAGCACACATTATTCGTAATTTGTGTTACCTCTATATGTTTTCAGAATAAATTACCCATCTATTGGAAATCAGTAACCGCGATTGCGTGACAAAAGTGCGGGAGGAAGGGCAAGGACAGGTAACTTTTTCTTCGTAGACAAGCTTAGCATTTAGTAGCCATAGTACGGGGGGAAGTGTTAAAAACTATGGGGGGCAAAGTGCCCCCACGCGCACCTTATCGCCGTCACTGTTGAAAATGAAAATGTTACGTGTCATTGTTTTTAATATTCTGTAAGATGCATAGTCTCTGAACTACAGAGGGAAAATAAAGAAGGGGAAAATAACATTGATGCCACGGATGATTGAATTCTTCTAATACAGTGCGTCCGGACACACTCTATGTTCGCCCCTTTTCCATACCCATCAATACAATAAAACAGTGAGATGAAATGAGGTTTTTCTATCTCCGATTAAACTGTCATCTTGCCTTTTGCCTCCCCCCTTCCCAAACCAGAGTGTCTGTGCACGCCCATTGTCGCCAATTATGACAAGTTTTTCCTGGTTTTCCGGTATCTTCAGACGAATGTTTACTAGTTGATTTAATTGTCTTCGCTGTAGCACTTGGCTAAAAGAGATGGAGATGCAAAAGAAATAAAGGACACCAATTGGGAAATGCATAGAATCTACCCTAAATTTAGTAACAGATATAGTCAAGGATACTTCTGGTTGAAAATCAACGAGAAGGTTAAAACCCAGAAGTGTCCGTTACTGTACCATCATACCACTGATTCAGAACAACCAATCACGGAACGAACCATTCCCTTACGATATTTTAACGATATCGATACAAAAACTAAATGGCACAGACCTACTTTTCTGCTAGCCAAGGGGAAGGGGGTTATGATCAGCACCCTTGAAAAAGCCACTGTTTCATAAAACAAAAGCAGGCAATACTTTCATTTTGGTTATTGCATTTATTTGCATTCCACGTAATCAGAAGCAATATCCCTCAACTTTACATCCCAAGTTATGGCCCCGCGACGGCTGCTACAGGATCTCGTTAACAACCATGTACGTGATGAATGCGACAACACCATCCATTCAATCTAATTTATTTTGAGTGCCTCGATAAGAGACTTTGTTGACAACGACCAACTACAGAGTGAACCCACTCATTGTGAGTTGGAACACCTTTTTTTCATTTTTCAAAAAAACATCATGATTCTGTTATTCTGATATTGATATTGTCGGCACCGTCGATATTGATATTTTCAATATCGTAGATATCGATATTTTCTATATCGTCGATATCGATATTTTCTATATCGTCGATATCGATATTCAACCTACTGTATATCGAACTTCGATATCGAAAAACCGATATCGCACAGCACTAGTCCATACCACCCTATGTCTCAAATTGTAAGATGAACAGATTAAACGAAGTAATGCCATTATCTGCTGATTGAGGGACGTGTCTTCAATAAGGGAAATTCCATTTATAAGAATCAATGCATTACCAGAAAAAAAATATTTCAAAATATTGGTTCAAAGTAGGGAAAGAATGCTTCATGTATTTTTATTTTTATTACTATTTCAAACGAACGATTTAGGGTGGTTTGAATTCGTAACTCCTTCACTTCCCGACAGGTTCTTGTTATAAACTAATAGAAGAGAAGCATTCACAGACCAGAAATGTTGTACATTTATGCTGAATTTCTTCACTATTGTAAAATATATTTGCTTACAAACATTTTCCATTACATACCTTGTCCAGAACCTCGCCGAGATACTGCACAATAGAGTTGCCCTCAGCTTTTTCTGCCATTTTGATGTGTTTCCTAACAGTAATAAAAGTATCCATTATAATAACAGTCAAAGAGAAGCACTTAACACAGTCAAAATTTTGCACAGTTTACGATTAGTGTATATTAGGGTGCTTAGGTTATTTTGCAATTATAACATTCATATCTCAACCCAGTGAATTAGCAAAACACCTGAGCCCTTCAAATAAACTTGGAAAGAGATACGCATTAACAGTATATTCAAGACAAATGTGAATGAAAATATTGGGAACTTCATTTATTTATTCGAATATTGATAACACAACAGGCATATGTGCACTTATAGTTGCCATTGTAACAAACGTGGTATTCTGGAAACAAATGATTTCCTCTGCTAATGCAACATTTGCACCGCAGAAGTTTCAAAGTTATGTTGCACGCAGTAGCTAGCAAAATGTGCAGCTACTAGAACATTTTTTAAAAAAAATATGTACGTACACACTTCGAAACTTCTACCCTACTGAAATAAATAAAAAGGCTTTGAAGTAAGCCCTTGATGTCTGACCGTCAATTGCCTTGCGCACAGACACCTCAACTAGCATTTCAATCCTAAGGCTATTATATACCATTCATATGAGCAGTTATGCCAAAGAGAAACGAGATGGACATAGCTTTAATGTCTCGTGTTCTGGACATGGATGGAGTAATTTTCGGTTCCACAGTTTGTTTATTTATTTAATGCTGCTTGCCAACGAATATGAAGAATTTGCTTTATATTTTCACTCCGTGCATTAGTGCAAACTGTATAATTTACAATTATAATAATGCAGGGTACAGAAATTTTATCAGCTACCAACTCAATAATTTAAGAGACTTTAGCATATTTACGTAACGTTTTCACCTCATCAGAAGTAAGCATTGAGGTGTTTACAGAATATTCTAACCAGTAGCGTTCCGGGATAATTTAGCTTCTGTGGTAAAGAGAGTTTAATCTGGATAGTCACGTCTCAAACGTAATTCGAACATGATAACTACAATCAATTTACGCATTCAAACCATACTAAAGATTATAAATTAGCAAGAATCGTACTAACTCCAACAGCTGGTCCCCGTGGCGGAGTGTTTAGCACATCGCGCTACGACGCCAGGGTTCCCGGGTTCGAATCCTGGCTTGGGAATGGATGTTTGTGAGTGTCCATTCATCAATTTCATCCTATCATCATTCATTCCCATCTTCGCAAATTAGCCAAAAGTGGCAAGAAAAGCGAAGTAAAATAGAACAAATCAATCAATCAACAAATTCCAACAAAAATTTAGTATGATTAGTTATAGGTATTAAAATTTACATTTGTAATTAACTATTTACAAGCACTTGTTAGCCCACACTGACTAGCACTAGCCCTCAGGGTTACCAGTTCTTGTGTACAAAGGTTACATGAGGATTCAACTCACCAGCCGTTCTCCTCGCACCATGATCAGTATTTCCAAAGTGTGGGCAACGACGTGCAATGTGACAATGTGAGTCTTATGAAGTTTTCTAACCGAATGATTTTCTCTCCACTGAATCGTACGTTACTGACGTTTCCCGTGTATTTCTACTCAAAACAAAAGAGTATGATCCACAGAATGCTATTTTTAACTTGCTTCGAAAAGCAAAAAAATATGGTAAACAACTGAGCATACATTTGCTATTTCACATCAAAGCGCAGCAGAGCGCCAATTCCGTTGCTCTGCCTTCTCTATATCCCAACGAAAGAATCAGCATTCATTAAGAACGAAATATCGACAAGAAAAGTGCTAACTAACTACGAGGAATGATTGCAGAGTGAGAAGCAAAAATAAGTTCTTACCTTAAATCCTACATCGTTACAGTGTTGGAACTCTCTTGAGAGAGAGGGAGAAAGACAAGGAAAAATTTATCACTACAGACCAAAGCAGAAGGGAAAAGTGAAAGACGGAGACTAAAAGAAAGGAAAGGTAACAGAAAAGGAAAGAAAATGACAGAGAGAAGCATAGAAAGAGGGATAGAGACAGAGAGAGAACACAGAGAGGGACATGCAGAGACATAGGTTTCTGTCTTTTCTTTTTTGTTTAATTTATTTCTTCCTTCTCTTTCATCTTCTATCTCTTTCTCTCTGAAGTTGTCAGAGATTTTCCTCCCCTTCTTCTTCTTACTCCTTTATATATCCTATAGAAAGTGAGAGGAAGGTAAGAGAGAAAAATAAAAATAGAGAAGGGAAGAAGAAGAGAAAGAGAAATTGAAACTGAGAGAAGGGGAGAGAGAGAAAGAAAGGATAAAAGGAAAACAGAAATCTCTCTGTCTGTCTTTCTCCCTTTCGCTTTTTCACACTCCATTTCTTTGATTTACTTTTTCTCCTCTATTTTTCTTTTCCTTTTCTCCTTCCCTCTGAAAATATTGAGATGAAGAAGAGAGGAATGAGGGAGAGAACTGAACAAGATATTACTAATATCTCTCATGAAAGTGAAAGCGAGAGATATAAAGGCTTCCTCCTCTTCTTCTCTCCCTTGCTATTTCTCTTTCACTCTCTCTGTCTTTCTATTTCTATCATTCTTCCTATCTGAGTGTTTGTCGCTTTCTTACTTCCGATTCTCTTTTTCTTTTCTCCCCTTGCTCTTCTTCCATCTCTCTCTTTCTCTCTTCTCTTCCATCATTCTCCTTTGTATTGTTCCTCTCTCCTTCTCTCTAGCAAGAGAGAAGAAAAAGAAAGACCGCAAATGGAGTGACGGAAGAGAAAGAAATAGAAAGGACGCGGAAGAGAAGAGAAATAGAGAGAGAATAAAAAAGGAGGCATAAACGTTAATAGAAGAAAGAGATAGAGGGAGAGAGAGGGGAGCGAGAAAGGGAAAACCTGATTTTGTGGCAGACAACAATAAATGAATAGTTAAAGCTCTCGGAATCCAATGGAATTGTCATTATTATCTTTAAAAAATCAAAGAGAAGAACACGTTAGTTTGATAGCTAAATTATTTAAAATTAAATTAACGCAGTATTATAGGAAATGAAAAAGAGGTGAGAAGAAGATAGAAGGTAAGAAAGGTGTAGGTAAGGAAAGGAAAGGGTGAAAAGATATGAGAGGGGAGGAGATGAGGGGAGAGGAGGGAAGGAGAGCAGAAGAAGGGCGAGGAATGGAAAAGTGATGGAACGTGGAGAGGAGGAAAATTTAAGATGACAGGAGAGGAAAGGGGTGGAGAGGAGGAAAATTTAAGATGACAGGAGAGGAAAGGGGTGGAGAGGAGGAAAATTTAAGATGACAGGAGAGGAAAGGGGTGGAGAGGAAAAAGAACGAGACAAAAAGGGGAAGATGAGAGCAGAGACGTGAATAGAGGAAAGGAGAGGATAGTAGAGAAGAGCAGAGTGAAGTAAGAAGTCGAGAATAGGAGAGTACAGGAGAGGAGAAAAGAGAAGTGGTGAAAAGTGAAGGGGAGGAGCGAGACAGACGAGAAACGAAGATAAGAGGGGAGGGAACAGGAGTATATAGGAGATAGTAGCAGAGGAGGGGGAAATGTACAGATGGGAAGGGGTGGTGAAGGGTAGGGTGAAGATGAGAGACGAATCTAGAATAGTGTTGCCCACGAGACGAGACTTTGGCCTGTCTCGTCTCGAAAATATTCGTTTGTCTCATGACACATGGTCAATCTCGTCTTGTCTCGAATTTTTAAAAGCCTGTCCCGTCTCGTCCCGTGGACAACACTAATCTAGAAGAGAGCAGTAGGAGAATAGGGGAGATTTGTCGAGAGGAAATTAACCAGGTGAGATTAAGAGATCGGCTGTATCTTCCTTATTTGTTTGAAACTATCAGTAGTCGTTAAGTAACGTAAATGTATATGGTGACCGACATTTCCCGTGAGAAGTCAAAAACTAAGTGGTTTTCACTTCAAGGAGTCTTTAGCAATAAACTCATGAACATAGTTGGTGAGTGGGTGTCTCACAACTGTGGGTTGTCTCACAACAACCCCCATCTTATTTTGCAACCTGAAAGATTTAACACTTCAGTGGTTGCGAGGGGTCCATCGAATATTATTGCTTTAACCCATTATTTGTCAACATTTATCTGATTTTATAGCAAGAAAGTCCATTTCACTCAAAATATTACAGGAGGGAGGAAATACTAAATTTAGTGAATTACTTTTGAAAGTGATGAAACCAAACAGAAATGCATACAGGGTATCTTAGAATCTTACATTCATCATTCTTTTTCCACACAAGATTCACAAACAGGTTTCGTGTACAGCTTTATACATTTATAACAGGTTTTTAGAAACAAGTACTTATTTATAGGGTCATTCCACGAGGTCCTCAATCTTACATTTTTTGATTCGTTTGAAATTTGGCATACTGAGAAAGTCACCTGAGGTAGGAAATATTCAAACTTGTAGATCCATATTTTCAAATTGCAATATTCCGAGAATAAGGCCACCTACAAAAGTTATTCAGACGTGATTAAGAAAAATGTGCATGTGTGACACGCTCAGTGGCACAGTGTGAAATACGCATTGTAACCTGATTCTCATTTGTGCCTCTTGACCTTTTCTAGTCGTCTTTGAAAGGGAGGGTATGCGCGTTAAATGTTCAAGTCTTTTACTTTTTTACATTGCCTGCATTTATCGTCATGAATTCTTCATTTACCAGTACAGTGCGGTTGCACACAGTATAACGGGACAAGCATGTGGCATTTTCGTCTACCAATGAGACTCGTACCAGTGTACAACCTCAACGGTTAAAAATTAAAATACTTTAGATTGAAACGCGCCTATTTTCCAACAATTTCCCCATTTATATTTTTCGCTATGTCCACTAATAACGGAGTTGCCTATGGGACCGGACTCTTGAATTACCCTATATTTCTAATAACTGGGAATGTAAACATAAACTCCATGAACTTTAATTCAAACAATATTATATATAATTTCTGTTAGACTTTTACGGTTTATATTCTAGGCATTTGTCTATCAAGGCGTGTTATCATGCATTATCTAAACTACCCTATCCTACACTAGCCTAACCAAAATCTAACATAACTTTGGATCCCATTGCCGTCCCGCTTACAAATTTTGTACAGTAAGTATAATAGTGTATGTACGAAATACTATACTTGTGGAGAAAAATAAAGGCCAGCTTTTGAGAAAACGTCTGTTAAAGTTTTCTTTACACCTCCTTCAATTTTTTTTTACCCTGAACTAAGCATGCTAAGTGTCGCACGAAAGAGCCCATCTAGACTTTTCCAACGCCGTCTGAATCACTACTGTAGGTGCCTTCCCTCCCGAAACATTGCAATATATAGTTAACAAGATGTTGGGAAAATGGTCAAAATCGCACATCTTACACCCCTGTAATTTCGGAACCTACAAGAGTTGTCTTTTTCAGTATCCTAATTTCAAATTAATCAAAATATGCGAGGTTGAAATCTGCCTCTTCATTGGTTGATTTCACATGGAATGACCCTACATGAAAAAACTACACATCCAAAATCGTTCCCGCCAATGGCTGTTGCCCCCACCTCCAACTTTTTGCCACCCACTATGGTCTCTTAATGCTAACCTTGTCTACTAAGAGAAAGAAAACTGTTTTTGCCCTAACACTTTTGAGTTCTTGCCCCACTCCAGTGGATGCCTATGAACAAAATATAAAGTTTACACGCTTCACGTTGACACCCATACTTCTCTGCCACATTGAACAACTCAAGCCAGGTGTGTCATACTTCCACTGGCAGCTTCATTTATTAGAGGGCCCTCGAATACAGTGAATACGGCATTAAATATGGCTATCTCTCTTGATGCATAATTTTTCGTTAATTTTCCAGAAAAAAATAAATATGAATTTTTAAATTTACATTTAACCGGTTCCAGCAAGTTAAGAGTTCTCGAAAATGTAGGAAACGACATGACGCATGCTCATAACCACCGTTTAAAATACAGAGTACATTACAACTTTTATTATGATTAATCTAAAGAATGGGTGAAATTACGTAAAATAATCAAAATTCAATACAAATGTGAATACAAGCTAAACTTTAACAAATTAGTAAAAATATTTACACACAGTGCATTAAAAGAAATGGAGTCAGTGACGTAATCAGGAGGGAAGTGGGCAGACCACCCTCTAGGCCAACCAGTCTGGCGCCATAGTACAGCTATCAAACAGGAAAAAATAGATGCCGCCTCAATGGGCTAGCATGTAAAGTGGTCGACTCGTGGTCTCGTTTCCGAGATATCCAGGCTCGAATTCCTACTCTGGCATGTGACAATCCCTTCATGAATTTCACTTAATCATCTCTTCATGTCCATCGTTGTGATTAGCCGAAAGTGGCAGAAAGACAAAGTAAGTAATAAATACACGAAAATACAGGCACATCTAGATGAGATGTAGAGTGGCCCCTACACATTGCAATATGCCATGCAAGCATATGGGGATATGAAGCTAGGGCCGCACATATTCACAATTTATGCCATTTGTAGAGGTGATGTGATCAGTACCATTTCCCGACTACCTCTCCCCCTCCCACTTCCAAGTACCTATTTATTAGAAGCTGCGTGAACCCCAGACCCACTATGTTTCTTACCTGAAATCAACCACCGCGGGAATTAAACCCGCATGGCAATTAGTCGGCTTACCGGCTGGACAAGGTAGATCTAAAACTAGATAAAAGTGATGCATACAGCTCAAGCACGTATGATTCATCTGGTTTCAACGGGTAACGAAATTTGACTGCAACCGCGGAAAATGTTTCCACTGTCTCTCCAGTCAGTACTGTACGCAAGGGGGGGGGGGGTGGCTGATGGGGCTACAGCAAATGTACTGCCAACGATAGCAGTAAAGAAGTCGGGGAAACCAAAAGTGCAATCCCCCCTTCAAATGATTCCCAACAACCAATTATATTTTTTAATCGAGGGTTTAAAATGTTAATTGTAGCTCATTTTAACACCGCGCGGAAAAAATGCTCGTCATTGGTCGCGCGTATCATTATTATGATCCATAGAATATTATTGTTTTTACCCATTACATGCACAAATTTATCTGATGTTATGGCGGCAATGTCCTTTTCAAAGTATAAGTTATTTCACTTAACACATTACAGGAGGGAAGAAATACTAAATCTAGTGAATTACATTTGAATGTAGTGAAACGAAAGAAAAACACACATTTTAGATTCTTACTTTCATTATTCTCTTTCACACAAGATTCACAAACAGGTTTGTCTCATGCTCCAGACAAACCCACTTCATACATTTATAATATTGTTTTTAGAAACGTGTGCCGGCTACTTGTGAAAATGCTAGGTGTCCGAGAACGCTTCCGTCAATGGTCGCGCGGATTAGGGATGGCCAAACGGATCCGGATCCGGGTCTGAAAGTTTCGGATCCGGATCCGGTCCGAAAATTCCGGATTTGGATCCGAGTTCGAAAGTTTCGGATCTGGATCCGGATCAGGATCCGAGAGTTTCGTATCTCAATCCCATTATAATATTACCACATCTTAAAAGGTATTATGATCTTCGATTACAAAGAAATTTTTCATTAGTTAGTCCTACAAGAATTTTTTTTCAAGTGTTGATCCTAAAATACGTTGCTAGGCATCGGCTAACACACTCGTGCACAAAAATAATATTACTTGTTTAACATAAAATGTCAGAGATGATTTTGTAAATGCCATTGAAACGAATATGTATTTATTCGAATGTATTGGAAATGGAAACACACATAAATGTGAGACATTCCATTCCAGGATTAAACCTTTAACACATATAACAAGATAGAAATGTTATACAAAAATTATACAATTGTTCTACAGTTACAGTTTTACAAATTAAAATAAAACATTATAATATATGCAGTGTTATATAATTACAAAGTGTAAGACTAACAAGGGAGGTTATCTAAGTGTTCCCCTCCGATTTCCATGATACTTGGCAGGCGTATAGTGGAGCCCAAAGGAAGAAATACGTGTTTTTTGTTTCAGCTAAAAAACTGTTTTAGGGGGTAAAACCCCCTCAAATGTCAAGATGAGGACAAATTGAAGTGAGGATCTGACTCCAGTGTCCCTCCGATTTCCATGAAACTTGGCAGGTGTATAGTGGGGCCCAATGGAAGAAATACGTGTTTTTTTGTTTCAGCTAAAAAACGGTTTTAGGGGGGAAAAACCCCTCAAATGTCAAGATGAAGACAAATTGAAGTGAGGATCTGACCCCTGTGTCCCCCTCCGATTTCCATGATACTTGGCAGATGTGTGTAAAACGGGCCCAAATGAAGAAATACTTGTTTTTTTTTTTGTTTCGGCTAAAAATCTGTTCTAGGGGGCAACCTCCCCTCAAATGTCAAGATGAGGACAAATTGAAGTGGGGATCTGACCTCTGTGTTCCTCTCCGATTTCCATGAAACGTGACAGGTGTATAGAGGGGCCCAAAGGAAGAAATACGTGTTTTTTTTTTGTTTCGGCTAAAAAAACTGTTTTAGGGGGCAAAACCCACCTCAGATGTCAAGATGAGGACAAATTGACGTGGGGATCATCTGACCCCTGTGTCCCCCTCCGATTTCCATGAAATTTGTCAGGTGTATAGAGAGGCCCTATGCCCCCTGTTTCTTCCTATGCCATATTTACGTGGTTTCGGGGTCAGATCCCCACTTCAATTTCTCATCTTGACATTTGGGGGGGGGGGCTCTATACACCTGCCAAGTTTCATGGTAATTCGGAGGGAGAAACTTACACCTACCTTGTAAGAGTATTAATTAATTACAAATCGCGAACGCGCACACACACACTATGTGTGTATGTATGTATGTGTGTATATATATATATATATATATATATATATATATTAGCAGGTAACAATATGTTTTAAGCACATTCTTACTTTCCAAAGAAGCGAATGTTGGATGGCAAAACGGATCCGGATTCAAAAGTGCCGGATCCGGATCTGAAAATTCCGGATCAGCGGATCCGAAAAATTTTAGGATCCGGATTTCGGATCCGCCAGGATCCGGCCTTCACTATTGTGCTTCATTGAGATGTGAGCTCTATAACAAGTCAACACTGGATCTTTCTGAAATAAATGCTGAACGAATAGAGTTCCTGTACTGTTCCAGGAAAGTACAAAGAAGTAAAGGCTAACAGTATTGCCAAACGGCAGTAGCATCAGTGACGTCGCCAGGGGGGCAGGGGACGGGTGCATCAGTCACGTTCTCCGCCCCTCCCCCCTTCAGCTTCCCAACTGGGGTTTTCACTTCTGAGAGTATGACTATTTACATATTTTCTAAGTGATGCATTCTGTATGTTATTGCCATTCCTGCTTATAATACCAAATTGACTCAATTAAATTTGCTTCAGTACATATTGTGTGTGACACGTTCAAGCTTCCAGGTCCGATCTGAACATAGGGGATTTCTGTTTCTTTCATGTCGTGTAATCGTCCCAAGTTTTAATCAGTTTTAACTACTCGAAAAAAGCATTAATTTTGAACTGACTTAAAACATCATGAACATTCTGAGGACCACAAAATATCGTCTGTAACACAAGCAAATTATGCTAGTAGTGTATCGTCAGTGGCAACGCTGATTAGTGAATGACATTCAAAGGTGGTTCAAGAAAACCGATACTACATGTCAGTTTATGAATGTATCGCGGTATCTTGCTAGTCAGGTCTCCAATGGACTTGTTTTACTCCTTATTTATAGAGACTTGGCATTAGAAATCACCAACGATGAAGTCATCGATCATTTTGCTTGATCTGAGAATGAACACCGTTTGCAACTTGTTGTGAAAGGACTAAATTAACAATTAAAAGTATTTGGTTGATAACTGTTGTTTTTGTAGCTACTATTGCATTCCTACATTAGCATTAGAATTATGTACATTTTAACAATGAGTTTCTTAAGAACGTTAGCCGGCCCTCGTGGTGGAGTAGTTAGCACATCGCGCTACGACGCCAGGGATCCCGGGTTCAAATCCTGGCCTAGGCATGAATATTTGTGAGTGTCCATTCATCAATTTCATCATATCATCACTCATCCCCATTTTCGCAAATTACAAAAAAAGTGGCACGAAAAGCGAAGTAAAATAAAGCAAATCAATCAATCAAATGTTAAGAACGTTAATGTAAAATGGGTGATTAACAGATAACTGAATTCGTTAAGGAAAGCGAAGCATTGTAAACCATCGTTAAAAAACGCCGTACAGATATTATGTCACTTTTAACGAGTAGTTAAGTTACGTTGACATGCTGTCCAGAAAGGGAGTTAGTGGAAATATAATTCGTGAAAAAAAAAGATTTTGCTTAATAGTTACATTATTCCAGTACAGAAATGGAATATTAATACAGTGAAAAATTCCAAACATACGAAATATTTTATTGTGTATCTCCCCTGGAACGCGGCTACGCATTATCCACTTTTACAAGTCCCCCCTCCCCGCGAAAAAAATCCTGAGTACGCTAGTGTCTCCACTCACTTTCTTGTGTCATCATCAGTACTGACTGCAGCGCATGTAACAGTACTAAAGATTCCAAATGAAAATTGACGTATATTTTCTGTGCAATTTTAACTGTATGAAACTAGGTTAAATATCCATGCAACAAGTTATTGGAACTTTACCTTGATGTGGAGAATTTCCAGCCGGGAGGTAACAACGCAAGAACACACACTTCGGGCGTCAGGCTCATACTGGAAAGGAGTGTCGCAAGTTGCGACTCGCTACCACGTTCCCACACTCAACTACTCCTAAGATCCATGTTTGCATTCCGCGCGCAAAAACAAAAACAACACTTTGTGAATAAGGCGGCAATGCAGGTTCTCTGCAGCTGCTTAGAGAAGGCGAAGGGTCAGAGCGGCACACGTATTCAATGACTCATTTGTTGTCAAATACCTAGTCCTGCTTTAGGAGGAGAGAGGGGAGCGGCTCTATCGCTTCCGGAAGGACTTTCTCGTCAATTTCAAATGCCAGGCGCAAATGTAATGACTGAATTTCGTAGAATGCTCAACCACGTGCAACGTAGAAAGGAAAAGTTGTGTAAAGCCGTAGTTTGGAACAGTGCAAAAGGTCTGCATTACAATTATTAGTATTATTTACGCTAAAAATGACTAATTTTCGTGCAAAAAGATCAATGGCGGCCCGTGAATATATTTCCTAGAATGAGGCATCTTTTCCTATTTTGTGTTTACATTTATTTGTGTTTGACACTTCTTACATTATTTAGGTCATTCACAATTTTCACAATTATTATCACATATTGGCAGTGGCGGCTTTTGGTTCGGAACTACAGCTGGTTTAGTGAAACACTTAAAATTAAATTAATGTGTGTGTGTGTGTGTGACGACGAGCATTTACTCAGAAAAATATAGATAAATAAATATTTATGTAACATTACAGAAACTACGGGACAGTGGAGCTATGGCTTAAAGTCAACAATACAGACCTTAGTCCTCCTTGTAGTGCCCCCCAGGATTTTATAATAAGGTAGGCGCATGTCGACCGAAAATATGAAAAAGAAGTTTCCTTAAAACATATTTTTCATAGTCCATTGGGGAAGTTCAATGTTCAGGTAAATGTCCTTCTTTAGCAAGATCGCAAGATTACTTTATTACGGTGTGTTCTATAATCGTAAGGGGAGAGGGGTACCCGCACATCTGACTAGATCAAAAACGGCCACTGCCAATCATGAGTCGATGAGTCGCCCAACTTGCTACTTGTTATGAATGCTCTGCTGAATGGCAAGTGGATGTAATCAGTGCATGTGAGATTGTTCGTGGTTGTTGGAGGTTCAAACGGTAACGAAAAGAATATACAGGGTGATTTTTAATTCGACCTATTCCTGGAAAGGGGTAATACTAGAGCACATTTGCAACAAATTTGACCCTCTGCACAGGGGGTTGGAAATCAATGGGTTTCGAGTTATTGCAGTTTGTAGATTCTAGTGACATATTCCGACTTGCGACCAAAAAACTACTAGGCCTAATTGTGAAAAAAACTACTACACCCTGGACACTTAATCGACACGTTGCTAACAGTTGACGAATGAGTGACTACTGGGGAAAAAAATCATGCCCAAAATTCCCAATCCCACAGAAAGAAACAGTCATTGGAGCACACGTCATGAAGAAATTTGGAAATTATCGTTTAAATCGAAGAGGATTACTAAAAAAAAATGGTAACACACTTAGCGTAAAAATTACGGAAAAAAACTTCCTCGTTTCATAAGCTCTCCAAAAAGATACAAATGTTGTCAACTGGCCAGGGACGGCGACAGGGGTGGGCAAGCGCCCACTCAAAATTTCCTGTACCACCCGATTGCCCACCCAATCAAAATAAATATGTAGCATTAGGGAAATGTAAATGGTTCTGTAAGTATAGGCTGGTCCTCCTTGTGAATATTGTAGATACTAGAAAGTTCACGAGTTTCATCCTATAACATGCTTTGCTGTCATTTGGGGAAACTTTTGTCTAATAAGTAAGTTTGCAAGATTAGAGCAAATCTCTTCTTGAATGAAATTAATTTTAGCTTTTCTTTCTACTTCCTTAATTTTGTCATTGGAAAGCTAGAGGCACTATCAGAACTCTTTCTTTTTAAATGTAATCTAATGAACACTGCTATGATTAGAAGCAATCAACAGGCTTAGTAAGTTTTATTGGATATTCACAATTATGAGGTATTGCTATATGATCAAGAGTTAATCAGGATTTAGAAGGATTTGGAGGTTGCAGCTCCCAGGCTTCAATGAAGAAAAATTGCCTTGAAATCAGCCATATATTGAAGAAAGAAAGATATTAGGAAAGTGGAAGTATTAAAAGTATGACTATCCATTTGGCATGACTTGGGCTAAAGGTTAAAGACTAACTGAAATTGTGCATACATGGGAGTGAGTTCTTGATGTTGTCAGCACCGGACCTCCACATAAATCTCGGCCTGGGTATGATCAAAGTAATAAACAAATAAAAACATCTTCTTTGCCATAATAGCAATGATGAGTATAAATGATGGTGATGAAAGTGATGAAGGGACACTCACAAAAACACCCATTCTCAGACCGGGATTCGAATCCGTGACCTCTGGCATCATAACGCACTGCGATAACTACTCCGCGGTTAATTTGATGTGTCACTTTCTTCATTTTATCACAGTTTTTTTTACTTAACTGTCATCTTCAAATAATGCAATGTTTCTAATATTACAATTTTAATTTGTTCTAATTAATAACGAGTAAGCACAATCACTACCCTACCGAGATGACCAAATATTGATGTAACAGTTTTGTAGGTTTGGAAAAATCTATAGAGTTACTGATCTGATATCATTAGTGGCTAGCACTATTTACAAGTTCTCTTCCAACATATAAATTTTCACTATTAGTTATGCAGTTCTTATGATTACATGAATTTCAAAGAAGATGAAAGAAGGGATGGAAAGAAACCTCGACTTAAGGGTGTCAGTGACCTATAATGAGGCAGCCAAATTTAAAAAAAATAACAAATATTCGGGAAAATAATCAAGGAGCGAGTTTTTTTTTTTTAAAAAAAAAGATAGAAGGTCTACATGCTCAAATAGGCTAATTGTCACTATATCTTCATGTTAAGCTGTAGTCCTAACGAGTGTGCATTGGGCTTCCACTGGGGATTGAACCCAGGACCCCTGAATTATAAGACGAGAGCGTTATGCGATCAGAGAGACGATATACAGAAATAACTACATCAATCATATCATTTTATCATAATATGAGATGCGTCCATTTAAGAGGTGGATTACACTATTATTATGATTGGCCCATGGAGGTCCACAGCATTTTTCCCAGGTAGGGGCAAGCATGCTAATTTGTTCAAGGGGAGGCAAACGAGACATATTCCCCCCGATAATAGTGCTACCCCTAAAAAAACACTTATTAAAATTGAAGCCATCATGTTCCTGCAGCACTCTTCCAATATTTATCATAAATTACTGTGATTGAAATAAAATATATGTGTCCAATGTATATAAGTTTATGGTAAGACCCATTTTAAAGGGGGCGTGCACCCTTACACCCCCTCCTTCTGGGCACCCATGGATTGGCCTCAGATTTAAACTACTTCTTTCACGTACGGACAAAAAAAATTGAGATTTAGATAAATCCATGTCGTTGTACGTGGAGTTATCTGTTTTGATAAAAAATGAAGCATTGTGGAGTTGAAATCACTACCTCAACTTTGGAAGTGCTATGAACTATTAATATTCTATTTGCGGAAAGTAATCAATACTGATTGACTCATTGTCATATTTCAAGTCCATTTTATGCTAGTTTTGATCAATGGTGACAGTAAGGTTGAATGGTAATTAGATGAACGCAAACACGCAATTAGCCACACACCAAGAGGATTATCTTGACTGCGGTTACAGGCGCCAGAGACTCATTTGTCTACAGAATACAGTTTCCAGGGTGTACTATTCAGGAGGAAGGTTGAAATATGAGTGTGTTCGAAAAGGTCACACTTACAGCCCAAATGATTTGTAAAAAGATACGAATTTCTGGATACGATGATTAGGTTTGATGAATTCCTTGTGTCCAAATCGCTTTCTACACAAGGTAAGAGGGAAATCTCGAGTGTGAGAGAGAGGGGGTGGGTGGACATACTTGTTTGTCAAACTCAGCTAATGCCATAAAAGAAAACCCTTTTATCAATATACAGTTTCTTCCCACCCGGTCGAAACATTCTGGCGACACCCCTGCAACTGGTACACGGGTTGGGGGAAAAATCTGAATAAAAAGCGGAGAAGGCGCGTTGTAGATCTCTTTGTAAAGTGAAAAGAAGTTGGCAATTATTTATGATGTCATAGACAACTAGTGTCAGATAGAAAATAAACTAACCTTGATGTTCCAGGACCTGGCAACATTTAAGAAACTGATAGATTTATCAACAAGCAAGACTTACCATACCAACTAGGAAAGATAGTGTAAAGATGTCTTGAAAATTTGCAATATGTGATTTAAAGTTTATTTAATTGCTGTTAAGTGTGTGTTTCCAAGAATAAACCTTGTATAAAGGTGAAACAGTAAGTTTTGTTTTCCACGCCTTGTAATTGATAAGAGTCTTGTGACAACGACATGCGGAGCGAAGGGTAAATTCCTGAATTTAGTGAAAGGTACGTAACAAGCTTCCGTGTCAAATGGCTGCTTTCGAAAATTCAGAATAAGCGGATATCGTGTATTGTTACGGGTTTTGTGATGGTGACGCCGCTGCAGCACGAAGAGACTACCACAGGCGTTTCCCTAACCACCCTTTACCTGACGTGAGCGTGTTTGGTACGACATATCGGAGCATTCAAGAAACGGGATCGGTTCAACGACGCCAAGGGGATGCTGGCAGACCCCGAGTTCATGATCCTGTCGAAGAGGAGGTAATCGTGCAATGTTTTCGAGCAGACGGCATAGTTCAACAGGAACTGTGGCGAGGCGACTTGGCTTGACTCAATGGAAAGTTTGGTTCACTGTGCATACAGCACCACTGTATCCATACCATTACACGCCAGTGCATTCTATTGAGGAGAGAGATCCTGTCAGAAGGATGGAATTTTGTCGATTTTTACTACATACTGACACTGAAGACGCCCATCATCTGACAAGAATTCTGTGGGTGGACGAATCCAAATTCGACGGCGATGGTATTACAAATTTTCATTGTGCGCATTTTTGGGCTCCTAAGGGTCATAATCCAAAAACTCTAAAGAAAAGGCTCACCAGAGAAAATTCTCACTAAATGTGTGGATGGGAATCATCCACAATAATGTGATCGTGCCATTCTTTCTGCAACAATACCTAAACGGCATTCCCTACGGAAACTTCCTAAGGGAAGAATTGACGACCCTGCTAGAGGATGTGCCGCTTGCCACAAGAAGGGGCATGATTTACCAACATGATGGCTGCCCAGCCCACTATTTCCGGGGTGTGCGACAGTGGCTGCACGACAATTATCCCATGCGATGGATTGATCAAGGCGGCCCGACTCCCTGGCCGGCGAGGAGTCCGGATTTGACGCCATGCGAGTTTTACATTTGGGGTCACATGAAAGAGTTAGTCTACAGTACACAAGTGGATTCCCAAGAAGAGTTGAGAGAGAGAATTGTGACAGCCATCCAATACATAAGAGACTGAGTGTCAAGGCGAGTGACTGTGTCTGAAGTACGCCGCAGGCTACGTGCTTGCATACGTAACCGGGGGAGGCAATTTGAACAGGATTTGTAGTTTTTGTGACAGTTAATTCTGACAACCTGGAATCATGAGAATGGTAAATAACATTATTATTTCACTCATTTTCGTTCCTTTATTTCTCACAACCGACAACTTCTTTTCACTTTACAAAGAGGTCTACAACGCGCCTTCTCCGCTTTTTATTCAGATTTTTCCCTCAACCCGTGTGCCAGTTGACAACATTTGTGTCTTATTAGAGAGCTTGTGAAACAAGGAAGTTTTTTCCGTAATTTTTACGCTAAGTGTGTTACCATTTTTTTTAGTAATCCTCTTCAATTCAAACGATAATTTCCACATTTCTTCATGACGTGTGCTCCAATGACTGTTTCTTTCTGTGGGATTGGGAATTCTGGACATGATTTTTTTCCCCAGTAGTCACTCGTTCGTCAGCTGTTAGCAACGTTTCGATTAAGTGTCCAGGGTGTAGTAGTTTTTCACAATTAGTAGTTTTTTGGTCGCAAGTCGGAATATGTCACTAGAATCTACAAACTGCAATAACTCGAAACTCATTGATTTCCAACCCCCTGTGCATAGGGTCAAATTTGTTGCAAATGGGTTCTAGTATTACCCCTTTCCAGGAATAGGTCGAATTACCAATCAACCTATACATATATATATATATATATATATATATATATATATATATATATATACGTATATAGCTAAATGTATGTAATTATTGAATAACTATTTTTAGGAATAGGTCTTACAGGTGTTAAAAATTAATTTTTATAAGTATGAGGACATTCAACATCTAAAGAACCTTAACTTTTTTTTTCTGTTTGTTATTTCCTCATTCAAGTACCGGCAATGGCATGAGTGTTAGCAGGGTTCTCTCATTCGTTCCATTATATAGGGTGGCGCATATTGTATCTACCAATTTGAATTGGCAACTCTGCCAGAATGCATGTGCGCATGTGTGACGTACGTACAGTCATGTTCAAAAATTCTGTCGCATGGACTTTTTCTAAGTCCAACGTCTTACGAAATTATGTTGGTAGCTCTGAAACAAGGATGTGTTGTGAAATATACGATCCTCCAATCAGAGTGAAGCTCGATTCGGATAAGCAGGAGGCGTGACTCACGGTCTTGTCCACAGGAAGTTCAACCAATGCAGCATTTTCAAATATGAGATAACGTCCCCATTGGTTAAATATTGTTTCAATAATGCGATTCGGCAGAAAGATTTCGCAAAAGTTTACTTTGTCGTTTTAATTGCCTTTAATCGTTTCAAATTAGTATTACGTTGTCCCAATTATAGTTTACGAGCTTAATATAATGTATTCATGTATGTGTTTGATAATCATATATCACTCATTAGAACAATTTTCACATTGTTTTCACTACGTGAGATGACATTTCATTTACATTTAGGATAAAATAGTGGTTTGGGTGTAATAACAGTTTTCATTAATTAATTTAGAGATGCATTTTTATTTGTTGAGTTAATGATTAGGTTAATTCGTTATTTCTCGCGAAAAGAGGGAACCTTATGAGACCTGACTGGAACTTGGCAAAGGACACACTGATTACAAGACATCGATACATTACCACTTGGTCTGGCGAAGGCCAATAATAATGAGGGGTTGTGGGAGTGGGAGAGGGGTGACGGAAAGTAGAAAATAAATAGTATTTTTGGGGGTATTTAATGTTATATTTATACACATACAAACCTAAGAAAATATTTATTTTGATACATGTGTGTGGGGGTGGGGAAGGGGGAAAAGAGAGGGACAGAAAGATATTGGGAGAGATGGGACGAAGAGGTGATTGTGGAAAATGTTTTATTTGACGTTCAGTAATAAAAACAATCAAATCAATGATGATTATCTTATAAATACCATATTTAATGTAAATTTGTTTTAAAAATGGGGGCGGGGAGATGTTTGTTTTACGTTCAGTGCAGGATAACAAGTGGAGACACATAGTGGTTCGTATCTCACTTTAAACTGTAGGTCCAGGCCCCATTAGTCTATCTGTTTATAACGTGGATTTAGAATTCTGTAGAAAATAACGTAAGTAAAATTCGTGTGGGTATTAATATGTCTGACAAATTTACAATTCATGATGGGTTAAAACAAGGAGATGCATTATGCAATTTTGCCTTAGAATATGCTGTTAGGAAGGTAAACGAAACTAAAGAAGGACTAAAATTAAATAGTGTGACTCAGTTGTTAGCATATGCAGATGATGTAGACTTACTGGGGGATGATTTGAATACAATTAAGAATAATGCTAAAACGTTTCCTAATTGGCCGTGTTTACGGTAACATTAATAAGCATGATTCCGATTTTCAACTTCATACATTCAAAAATCGAAAAGTTAAAATTAGCAACCTGAATTTCCAATTACTTTAAACTTTTCCCTTTCACTACATTCAAAGTATCATACATAACAAGCTTAAAAGAAAGATATGGCAATCATGCACCAGTGAGTGTTGTGCATGAACACCTGTCTGCCTTTTATCTTGCTCTGTACAAGTTGCTTCGCCTTTCCTATGTGCACTCCTGGCCTTTAGAAGACCGAATGGATTCTCTGCAGTAGTTTCGCCAGTAATACTGGAACCAATATTCCGGAATAACTCACTTCTACCGTGGCGTAGACTGTAACGTCGGGCCGATATGCTGAAGTGCTTAGCCCGAACCAGAAGTTGAAAAGTTGAACCGAAATGAGTTTCAGTCATGATCCCTGGTGGCAGGAAATGAGAGAGAGGTTCCATTCTCTCAACTTATAAAACCACAGATGGCACACCTGCTATTGAAATATATTATTGTCCCCAGAAGTAGTAGTAGAGTAGTAAAAGTGATAATGAAAATAGTAATAATAATAATAATATCGCTCTTCACGAAAACAGTCCAGTGAAGATCGAAGCTTCCCCTTGCCTCCTCCACACCCCTGGCCCTCCAAGTTTGCCACACTTTTTCTACGCTTCACAGTTGACACATGGCATGTTGTACGTATGCGGTTGATTGTTCCTTCCCTGGTGTATTGTGTAAAGATTATTCCTTGCTTATTGGCAACACTGTAGGTAAGTGACGTGATCTTGATTGGACTGTTTCCGTGCCGTTAGCTTTAGTAATAATCAGTTTTATAACAACAATAACGGGCGATGTTCAAATGCCTTACAAATTCCTCAAACAAAATTACTAATGTACTCGGAACCTTTGATCATTAGTTTTCTGTATACACTCGTATTATCCAACCTTGGAGTGCTCTGAAGTGGAGAGGGCAAGTTCTTAGAATATCGCTCCTCGCTCCGGAGCAGAGCATCACAAGGTCTCGCTCCGGAGCGGAGTGAGAAATTTTTTTTCGGAGTAGAGCGTGTCAAGGTAGCACTCTCTCCGGAGTGGAATGAACCATTTTCTAAAATTACGCTCCTCGCTCCAGAGCGGAGCGATGTCTTAGCCGGAGCAGAGCTAACCATTTCTTAGAATCTCGCTCCTTGCTCTGGAGCGTGGGCAACAGCCGGAGCGTTGATCTGCTTCGCTCCGAAACCCTGCTTAATAGTGTTGCCATAGGGTGAATGTGTAACCATGGTGAGAAGAAAATTTTGTTTTTGAAGTTGGGGAGTTGAATGATCGTGGATGATTTATGACTTCAGCTAAAAAATAAGAAAACCCTGATGGCACAGTGGTGATGTCGTCGCCTTGTGGTCGAGGGGTGCCGGGTTCGGTACTTGGTGGAGGCACATAGTGGTCGTTTGGATCCCACTTTAAACTGTAGGTCCAGTCCCGATTAGCCCTTCTGTGCTTAAAGTGGACTTAAAGCAACAATTCAATTCAATTCAAAGAAAACCAACGAAGGCCAGGACTTCTCTCTCACTAGTGGCCGAAATCTCGTCAAGTCTTGGGTATAGTGCAGTGAGTGAATAATATTTTTGTGGCGATGATTGAAAGAAGTTACTGGGGACATTAAATAATATCTCAGCTTCACAAGGGCTAGTCACGTTGAGCAATTTGCCTGTTCTGTCTACCAAGCTAAGCATCCTTTTGAAAGTGAAAGAGTGGTCAGGTGAAACCTTTTACACAAAATTAGTGAAGAATGGTGTTCCTGTTCAAATTAATTTTTCAAGGGTAGTAATCTTTTTCCCTACAGTTTTTAGGGGAAGAAAAACTGTAAGCTTGGAAAATGCATTGTGGCAAAATGGTTGAATCTCGTAATGCAAGAGAGTCTTTGCTTTCTTTCATCTGAGGCTAGTGTGAAGGGTACATTTATAGAGGTATTGATAATGTCAATCAGCAATAATTTTATTGTTAAATTACAACTTTGGAATATCTTGTACATGCTTCTGAATGCTCCAAATCATCTTCTACACAATGCTTTTCTTCTGGATGGTAAATGTAATCCTCAGGACATCGGAAAATTGTCATTGCCATGCAGGGACTGAGAAACGTTTCAGTCTCCAAGCCATCCATATCATCCTCCCGTTCACTTCGATGCTGTTTGACCAAGGTAGATGCATCCTTCTTGTTAGTTTTCTCCTTCCCCTTGGCTGAAGATTCATTCTTTGTCAGTTCTTTACAAGTGGAAAGTGCATCTGGATTGAAGTCACATACATAAAACTGGCGGCAGTCTGATAGGTCTCGCCATTGTCCAATGTGGGAAGGACTGCAGAAACTGCCTCTACTCCCAATGTATCCAAATCCAACATCAACTGTGCCTTTCAGTGAGCTCTGAAGTCCTAGGAGAAATAATACACACACATGTACCAGGGGAGTGGATGATAGCTGCCTTACAATAACAATTAGAGCTGAACTTTGAAACTATATTATTTAAACACCATTCATGATTAAATTATCTGATACGTAACGCAATATATAAAATGGCATTTGAGTGTTAAAAAGGTGAATATAAATCTAAATTTGATTTTAGAACTATATTTATTACACAGAATTAACATTTCACTTGTTATGGAAAATTTATATATTTATCAGAGTATTAAGTTTATTCATGTGTAAAGGAGTCCATTATTTCACCGTTCATGGTCTGACAATTTTGATGACGCGATGTTAAGTAAGCTAAAACAAATAGCTTTTTGTAAATGGTGACAATGTCAATCTATGAGTGATAGATATACAAAGTAACATGGAGATAATATTTATTTATGTAGGAAGTTGAATTTGTGGCTCAGTAAGAAACTAACTACACATTAGAAATTGCGATTTCTTTCATTGTCCATTTGCCCTGAATCCAAATCCAAAATTAGAAAATGTTTTAAAAAAACTGAAGGAATAATGTTTCAAAACTGCAGGAAAAGCGCTTTAAAACTGCAGGAATAATGCTTGAAAACTGCAAATGCTTGAAAACTGGAGGAATGATACTTCAAAACTGAACAAATAATGCTTCAAAACTGCAGGAATTATGTTTCAAAACTGCGGGGAGAATGTTTCAAAACTGCAGGAATAATGTCTGCGGGGAGAATGTTTGTAAACTGCGGGGAAATGTTTCCAAACTGGTGCCCGTTTACTGGTCTGGGCAAGAACTTAGAAACTTCACTTTTCACGTTTAGCATGACATTTAGGACACACAGAATGACGTAAATAGCAACCTCCTGAACGGGAACTGGTGCTTGAACAAACAGTTTATCACTTTCTCCCTTGAGTGAGGAAACCGAAGCGGAACTAAAATCGTCACGAGTGGGGTCTCTTCACGAATTATTTCACTGCACTTTGTCCTCCGTAACAATCCCGTTTGAGAACGAAAGGAAGCACTCGCAATTTAACCTCGAAGGACGTTTACGAATCTCGTAAAGTTGCACCAAACTTGTAGCGCCCTCTGGCAGCTTCCTAAGCGTTCTTGACGAAACCTGCGTGGTCCAATGTTGCCAGTCCATGACCGAAAGTGCCCCTTTCATCAAATATTCAGTATTTTGCAGTTCAGTGACAAGTAGTTGGTTTCTTACGAGTGTTTTTGGACTTAAATTGATACTTGTATTTTAAAAATAATAGGATACTAAACATCGACTATCTTGTTCAGTATAGAATACCAAATATTTCGTTTGTGGTTAAAAAAATCTTAACCAAACATGCTTTTCTAATTCAAATGAAGTAGTTTTTTCCGTGCCACTCCTACATATCACACACAATGAGATTTAATTACAGTGACTTTTTTCCTCTGGAGAGCAGTGAGGGTATCAGATGCCAAACGTACAGGATAATTATAAATTATTGAGCGTATTTGATATATGAATTAAAAAACAACACACTATTGAAGCAAACTTTCTTTAGTTGCAAATGATAAAGCAGCTATATGACTTTGTACGTGGCGCCACGGTGGCAAGGTAAGGAACCTCAGTACCAAAATGGTTACCGTACAAGCAGTGATGTGCGTCTACGCGTGAACAACGATAGTCTGCATTCTGCACGTAGACTATTTTATACACGTAGATGACGTGATCTATGTAAACAACATGGCGAAAGGTGATAACTTAGTAAAGGACGCCGTGGAATTAGAAGAAAATTACACTGCGTATCAGTTACTGATGTGTAAGAAGTTTTCATACTCTTTCTTCCAAATTCGAAAAAATTCTCACCTAGGAAAAAACCTAATATAGGAAATATTCTAGTGTTTTATAGGAAAAAGATTAATTTTGCCTCACGACTGCCATCTGTTGTCTTTTTTGTATACTATTTATCTTTTTCCATAGTTGATGATAGATGAGAAGATAAATTTTGTTGTGAATAGAATTCTTTCTTGTCAGTTCGTTAGGAACCAATATAGTTGAAAATGTCACTTTCCTTTCATGAAACTCTTGCAAATTATTTTTAATGCACTTTAGATTGTCTACGTAGTCTATGTAAGCTACAACCCAATGTAATCTACGCGTAGATTACGTGTAGACGACGCATGTAGACGTAAACTTATAGTCTACGGCACATCACTGCGTACAAGAGCGTTCTTTGATTTCATGAAACCAAATCTGCAATAACTAGCTATGCAAAGGCATTTTGGCTCATAGTATAAGCGTAATCGTACTGGAAAGAACTCCATAAAACGTTCGTATCAGCAAATTAATGATACAAGAAGTGTCGAACATAGGAAATCATCTGGCAGGTTCCTGGTCTCCGAATTTTCATGAATCGAGTGAGAGGCGCTTTTACGATAAGCCCGGATAAATCTATTCGTCGCATGTGTTGTAAATGAAACTGTTCGACTTGGACATGTCTATAAAAGACAACAAACAAAACATTGGCACTCTACTTTCTTCTTTTTTTTTATTCATCCTTGAAATGTGCTCAAATCCTGTATATCATATTTGGGAAGAAGAACAGGTGGTTACTTATTTAGTAGCTTAGCAAAACGAAAATGAACTTTACTGCACTTACCCATAAAAATTTCCCCTTTTCTCCCTCTGCACAGAAAAACCTCATCATGTTGCAACACTGTCGCAATCACCGGACGCCCGCCATCAATTCCAATTTCCTTGCGGGAACCCCAGTGACTTTCCTCTTTCTCCCCCTCAATTGCTCCCCCCCCGAAAAAGTTCCCTTCGAACGTTCGTCCGAGGAACACAGTATTAAATATTTAAAGAAGCAAGTAATCTTTTAGAAGTCGAATCCGGAGGACGCACTTAAGCGTAAGGGAAAGAAGTTTTGTGGCTGAGAAGTTAAAAGCTAAACACGGGGATGGAAAAAGCCCTGTGGGAGGGCTTTTAATGGTGGATGATGGATGTTCGTGTTGTTTACATGGCCGTGCACGTGTTTCTTTCGTAGCTGTCAATGCTACAACTATACTCCACCCAGGGTAAGTCCCAAGTACTTCAATAAACAAACATTTACTACATGTGTGTGTGTACTCATTGTATGTATACGATAGAAATCCTACATATACATGGAACGTATTTGCTATGCTAGCTAAGTTATCTCCGAAATCCAAAACGGAGCAATTTTATGAAAAATGTTAAAAATTGAAGACAACTCAATATATAAGGTTAATATTTTGGATTCCATTAAAAGATTAATGTTTATAGTGATTTTGTTATGTTATCGTATGTTAAATTATCTATATATCCAATAGCATCGCTCTTTTTGTGATCGACGAAAAATTCGCCGCGGTATTTCAAATTTGTAAAAAAATTATATTTTTTTTGTGATGAAAAAAAAATTGTTTTCCGAGTAACCTACTCAAATAAAGTGGTAAAAGATCACTAATGAAAAATTAGAAAAGAGAAGGAATAACAAATTGTAATGCAAGAGATTCTTTTTTTTTCTTGTGTGTGTGTGTGTGTGTGTGTGTGTTTTTGTTTTTTTTATATTGTGTAGTAGTTGTGGTGTTTGTGTGTTTATATTGTGTTATAGTTGTGATGTGTTTGTGTGTGTCTTGTGTAGTAGTTATGCTGTCTAATGTGTTTGTGTTCGTCTTGTGTAGTAATTGTGCTGTCTAATATGTTTGTGTTTGTCTTGTGTAGTAGTTCCTCCATTCATATTGGGGGTTAGGCGTAGAGCTGACAACTCTGCACTGTAAAAAGACATGTCAAGAAACAGCAATATAAGGCCATGGATGTTCCCAAGGTAAAATATTCCGGAGGTAAAATAGTCCCCCGTTCGGATCTCCGGGTGGGGACTACTTTGGGAGGTCCCTGGACTAAGGATAAGATCTACATTAGGAATAAGGATATTAAATTAGGCACCTGGAATGTTCTGAGCCTTTACCGGCCTGGGGCATTTCAGTGTACAGTTAATGAGATAGGGAAGTATAAATTAGATGTAGTAGCTGTCCAGGAAGTTAGGTGGCCAGGAGAAGGGAATTGTAAAACTAAAAATTATACTTTTTTCTATGGTGGTACTGAAAATCATAATTTTGGAACAGGCTTTTTCATAAATAATAGAATTATCTCGGCTCTTAAAACAGTAGAATTTATTAATGATAGGATATCATATGCAGTTTTAAAGGGTAGGTGGTGTAAAATTATTTTAATAAACATACATGCACCAACGGAAGATAAAGATGATAATACTAAAGATGATTTTTATACAGAGTTAGAACAGGTCTTTGATAAATTTTCTCAGTATGATATGAAAATTCTGTTAGGTGACTGTAATGCACAGATTGGCAAAGAAGAGACATTTAAACCCACGATTGGTAAAGAAAGTCTTCATGAATTAAGTAATGATAATGGTATAAGATTGATTACTTTTGCAACCTCAAAGAATTTAATTGTGAAAAGTACCACTTTTAAACATAAAGATATCCATAAATATACCTGGTCTTCTCCAGATGGTAAAACTCATAATCAGATAGATCATATTCTCATTGATAAGAGAAGGCATACTAGTATAATTGACGTTCGTACACATAGAGGTGCTGACTGTGCCAGTGACCATTATTTAGTAATTGCTAAATTAAGAGAAAGACTCTCAGTGATAAATCATAAGCAACAAAATCTAAAAGTTCTAAAATTTGATACAGGAAAGTTTACTGATGAAAGAATTAAGAAAGATTACCAAATTAAACTGTCAAATAGATTTGAGGTTTTGCAGGATTTAAATGATGATGAAAATATAAATGAAACAGACGTAAACAAGAATTGGGAGCACATACGTAATGCAATAGAATCAGCAGCTAAGGAAAGTATAGGATACCATAAACCGAGAAAAAGTAAGCCATGGTTTGATAATGAATGTCATAATCTAATAGAAATAAGAAATCAGGCTAGACTTAGGTGGTTAAATAACTCGGATGATACAAATCTAAGCAATTATAATAGAATAAAGCGAGAAGTTAACCGCACGTTTAGAAGTAAAAAAAGAGATTACTTGAAAAGCAAAATTAACGAAATTGAAACAAACAGCAAAAATAAAAATATCAGAGATTTATATAAAGGTGTAAATGAATTTAGAAAGGGGTGGCAACCTAAAGTAAACTTGATAAAAGATAAAGACGGGGATTTTCTAGCTGACCCAAGCGATATTCTAAATAGATGGAAGAACTACTTTAATGACCTTTTAGATGTCCATGTAGGAGATAAATCAGAAGTGAATGAAGTACACACAGCAGAACCTTTAGTTCCAGAACCTAACTTGACTGAAGTTAAAGATGCTATTAAAAGGCTTAAGAATAACAAAGCACCTGGCATTGATTTAATACCAGCTGAGTTAATTAAATATGGTGGAAATTCATTAATATGTCAAATTCATAAATTAATTTGTTTAATATGGAATAAAAAAGAAATCCCTGAACAGTGGAAAGAATCCATAATTGTTCCTGTGTTTAAAAAAGGTGATAAAATGAACTGCAATAATTACCGTGGAATTTCTCTACTCTCAACAACATACAAAATATTGTCTAACATTCTTTTAACAAGACTAACCCCATATGCTAATGAAATTATAGGTGATTATCAATGTGGATTTAAACGTAACAGATCAACTACAGATCAAATTTTTCACATCAGACAGACACTTGAAAAAAGTGGGAATATAATCAAAATGTCCATCAGCTATTCATTGATTTCAAAAAAGCATATGATTCGGTCAAAAGAGATAAATTATATAATATATTAGTAGAGTTTGGAATACCTAAGAAGCTTGTTAGTATGATAAATATATGCACCAGTGAAACAGAAAGTAAAATTCGTGTGGGTAATAATATGTCTGACAAATTTATAATTCATGATGGGTTAAAACAAGGAGATTCATTATCTCCCTTGCTCTTTAATTTTGCGTTGGAATATGCTGTTAGGAAAGTAAAAGAAACTAAAGAAGGACTAAAATTAGATGGTGTGACTCAGTTGTTAGCATATGCAGATGATGTAGACTTACTGGGGGATGATGTGAATACAATTAAGAATAATGCTAAAATATTTTTCAAAACTGCTAAAGAGATAGGTTTGGAAGTTAACAAAGAGAAAACTAAATATATGTTTACAGGCCGAAACCAAGTGTTAGGTAATAATCAAAATCTAATTATTGATAACAACTCGTTTGAACCAGTTTCCAAATTCAAATACTTAGGAGTAATATTAACAAGTGAAAATTATATTAAAGAAGAAATAAAAAGTAGGCTTAATTCAGGAAATGCATGTTACTTCTCTCTTCATAAACTTTTGTCTTCTCGTTTAATATCTAAGAAACTAAAAGTTAAAATATACAAAACAGTAATTTTGCCTGTAGTATTATATGGGTGTGAAACATGGTCCCTTACATTGAAAGAGGAACATAAATTGAGAGTATTTGAAAATAAGATCCTTAGGAAAATCTTTGGACCTAAAAGGGATGAGGAGACAGGTGAGTGGAGAAGGTTACATAATTTAGAACTACATAATTTGTACTCATGTCCAGATATTATTAGAATAATTAAATCAAGAAGACTTAGGTGGGCAGGCCATGTGGCACGAATGGGAGAGGAAAGAGGAGTTTACAGGATTCTTGTTGGGAAACCAGATGGTAAGAGACCTGTAGGAAGGCCAAGACGAAGATGGAGGGACAACGTTGAGATGGACCTAAAGGAAATCGGTAGGATGGAAAAGAGTATATAGATCTTGCTCAAGATAGGGACAGATGGAAGGCCTGTGTTGCTGCAGCCATGAACCTTCGGGTTTAAGAAGGCTAGAGAGTTAGTTAGTTAGTTATAATGCTAAAATATTTTTCGAAAGTGCTAAAGAGATTTGGAAGTTAACAAAGAGAAAACTAAATATATGCTTACAGGCCGAAACCAAGTGTTAGGTAATAATAAAAATCTAATTATTGATAACAACTCGTTTGAACCAGTTTCCAAATTCAAATACTTAGGAGTAATATTAACAAATGAAAATTATATTAAAGAGGAAATAAAAAGTAGGCTTAATTCAGGAAATTCATGTTACTTCTCTCTTCATAAACTTTTGTCTTCTCGTTTAATATCTAAGAATCTAAAAGTTAAAATATATAAAACAGTAATTTTGCCTGTAGTATTATATGGGTGTGAAACTTGGTCCCTTACATTGAAAGAGGAACATAAATTGAGAGTATTTGAAAATAAGATCCTTAGGAAAATATTTGGACCTAAAAGGGATGAGGAGACAGGTGAATGGAGAAGGTTACATAATTTAGAACTACATAATTTGTATTCATGTCCAGATATTAGTAGAATAATTAAATCAAGAAGACTTAGGTGGGCAGGCCATGTGGCACGAATGGGAGAGGAAAGAGGAGTTTACAGGATTCTTGTTGGGAAACCTGATGGTAAGAGACCTGTAGGAAAACCAAGACGAAGATGGAGGGACAACGTTGAGATGGACCTAAGGGAAATCGGTAGGGATGGAAAAGAGTATATAGAACTTGCTCAAAATAGGGAAAGATGGAAGGCCTGTGTTGCTGCAGCCTTCGGGTTTAAGGAGGCTAGGGAGTTAGTTAGTAGAAAATAACGTCGATCTAGTATTTTGGATTTTAGATGCGTTGAGACCACTAAAATTTCCATTTCTTACAATAAGAAACCTGTCCACATATTACCATTTTGAAAGAGAGAGAGTTAATTGTATAATCTTTCGTTGTTACTTTCAAAGAAGACTAATTCAAATAGTAACAATGGGAACGAACAAAGCTTACGAAAAGTTTTTGCCACCGTGGGGATTTGAACCTACGACCGTTAGAGTGACAACCCAGTGCGATAGCCACTACCCCACGAGTTCGTTCCTTGTTACGGCATTATTATGAGTTAAGACCAATTCGTTCAATGTGCATTATAAATATAATCCCCACGCGCCTCTTTATAAAATACACACCCAAACGCTCCTTTGTAGCAAATGAAATAAAGGTGGTATGAATGTCACAAAACATTTAAGCAAAATCTACTATATTTACGACACAATCGTTTTACATGGAGAGGCTACAGCTTCGAGAATTGAGGTTGTGGTTTGGAATTTGTAAAGAGTTATGTGAATATAGAAATGTGTTAATGCTTATTTTTTAAACAGTGAACTCATAATTTTATATCTCTCTGTCCATCTCATTATCCTACTTAGGAACTAATTAGTATTGCAGGAGTCATACTGAAAAGAAATCTCACGTGACAATGACGAGAAATTAGATTTACGGAAGGAATATTTTTCATATTTTAAAACCTTGAAGGGCATGGGCTATCTCCCGACTGTCAGTCTCCCTTCCACAATCCTACCTAGAGTTATCTTCAACTGGCAACGATGTGACGTTGGTCAGCACGTCGAACCCTCAGCCGTTATAGAAGATATCTGAAACCATATTACACCAGTCACTCGTAGCTCCCCAATTTCCTCACGATGGTGGGTTGCCACCGGTCCTATACAGATAACAGGCCGAGAACCCAGAACGACTCGAATCCATGCCGTCCCGCTGCAGTCGGAGTCCAAAGCACAGAGTCTTAGACCGAACCGTTACGGAGGAGGAGAGTTTTCATATTTTCTTTCTGATAAATGTCGACAATACATTAAATATATTATGCACCAAAAATTAGTGTCAAAAAATAGCCGGTTCTATAAGAGATTCGAACCTTCGATCTTCACTCAACTAGGCCGCTATTTTTAACAATTTCCCATTTTCTCACTCAATAACCTTCGTTGAACGTTTGTCTTAAGAGTCGTTAGCAATCTTGTAAACCTTATTAACCTATCTGCTGTCTATCACAAATGTATTTTACAACCTGGAGTAAATTTTGATGTCTGCAATTTAGAACTTGACTTTCGTGGTAAGTAATTCTCTACCGTCTACTATAATAAATAAATCAAAGTCTACATATCTCATATTTTGTAAATGCGAAATGTCATTGTTAAATGTTACAAACTATTTCTTATTCCACCGTTAGTTCCAGATTTAGCCACAGCATTCTGGAAACCAGCGTGAAACGTGTTTCCCACACTTCCAAGGTCAGGTGAACCCATATCAGTTGTATTGGATGCCTGTGAACATGTTACTTCATACGTCATGGTACTGTGGTGGATTTCTTCCCCTTCCCCTTTTACCTTGAACGGTAGTAATCCCCGACGGGGCACGACGATTCAATCACAGAAAAGCAGACTGTCTAGTAAATCACATGCCATGTATTACTTCGAGCTCCTAGGTTTTGGAAAGTGAAATAAAAAAAGTATGTAACATTAATTCATAATGGTTGACTTCTTTGGGTATTATTTCATGACTCTTTTCTACTTACTCCAATGAAACTTTTGTCTACTGTTTTCAGTAGATCAATAGGTGTTTTGAAACATCTATTGTGTTCAGATTTTCAAAAAGATATAAATACAAACAATAATAAGGGGGTATGAAATCAATATTTACAGCCAAAATATTAAACTTAACATATTATACACTATACTAAATAAATGAATTTCACTTGCAGTTTCTCTACTGTACTGGTTTCAGTAGATCAATAGGTGTTTTGAAACATCTATGTTAAGATTTTTTAAAATTTGAATTACAATTTGTGTACCTGAAAACTTAGGGTATTTTACACCCGTCAAGCTATACGGGGTCCAGCCCCTTATCATGACAAAAATAAAAGCGTGTCTGAAAACTAAAATATCCTTACCTGGGTTAAAAGCTGAGCCTGTAAAGCGACAGACAGTCAGCACAAACAAGGACAACACACACGCAGTCCTACAAAGATTATACTGACAGTAGGTCCTGTCACCAGAGCCTCGTTAGTTTGCAAAATGGAGTTCACTGTGTACTACATGGAAGTGATGTTGGTTTAAATTTTAAATAGATATAAAAACAAATTGTTAGTGAGGAGGAATAAAAAGTTATATTTACAGCTAACATGCTGAGCTAAACACACTGCAAGGGTGTAAGGAATGACCTTCCACGAAGTATGTACACCCAGTTGTTGCTTCCACGTAGTACACCCTGGACTTCAGTTTGCAGACGAACGAGGTTCTGGCGACTGGTCCCATGGTCAGTATAATTTTCTGTGTTTTTCTGTGTTTGGTCCTTGTGGGTGCTGAGTGCCTCTTTACAACCTCAGCCTTTAACCGAATTCAGAATATTTTAATATGTTAGTTACAACACGACGTTACAGTTATGTTATTTTAGTTCTGCTAAGGGGCTGGACCCCGTATAAAGTGACAGGTGCAAAATAGCCTAAGTGCTGACGCACCCAAAATTTTGAATTCAAATTCAAACACACTACATGCAATATTACATGTAGTACTGAAGAGAATATTTCACTTGTAGTTCCTCAACTGTAATTACACATTAGGCCTACTGAAAGTGTTCAGTAGGGAATCATTGATTTTGAGTAGATTTCCGAGAGACAAAGTAGAGTACTACAATTGATAACAGTAGACTCTATCTACTGTAAACAGTAGAAATTACGTAGGTTTATAACGACGATGAGAATGAAACAGAGGAAAAAAAAATGATAATGAAATGCAAAAGCGTCCTGGAGCAAACAGGAACGTAGAATGTCTGGCAGCGAGACGCAAGAGTTGATCAAGTGATTGTAGCGTCAAATTTAGCTTAGAGCTGACAATTGATATTTCTACATGAGCTCAACATACAAGTTACATACAATGAGAGAATTGAATTGAGTTTACATCTCACGTGATATGAGTCGAAACTATTGTTGCACATTGAACTGTGAAGTGAATCAATATTCAATTCGATTAACTAGTGAATGGTGATGTGCTGAGATTTTGTAGCGAGATGTGCCAAATGGCTGACAGTATAATAACTCATGGACACATTGATTTAATATATTTGAACAATCTTATAACGTGCGATTTTGCATGAAATTGTATTACTTGAATCTACATCACTTCATGGCAAAGGCTACAAGGCATTTTATGGGTTGTAAAATTCTGTGTTCGATTCACCGTTCGGTTAACTCTGCGATTTTTATTTCTTATTAAACCGAAAAATTATTTATTGCATTTTACTTATTACGAAAATTCGTATATTATTTGCTTTGCGAAATGTAGAGAATATATTGTTTTTCATGCTTCTTCCAAGTGTGATGCACAGCTGCGGCTGTAGCTCGGTAGACGCGCCGGTAGAGCATGGATACTAAGCGAAAAGTCGCTGGAGTTGAAATGAATTTTGATATGCTCGTCTACCTCACCAAGTCGCCAGCCAATGCCCACGAGCTCTGCACTAGAAGAGGGTGATGCATTGGAGAAAAGCAAATAGTCGACTTTATACATATATTATATAGACACACGAAAATACTCTACAGATCCTATTACACAAGATATATATACAAACATAAAGCAACCATCTACGTTGGCCAACGTACCCCAACACATTCCCCCCTGGGCCCTTTTATAGTGTTGCGCACTGTCACTCACAAAATCACTGTTGTGGGGATGGTGGCCACAATCCTACCTTGTCCGGCCGATGTATCTACGTCGTCCTCCGTCCAGCGCTGGTCCGTGTGCAGGGTCACGGTGGGGTCCTCGGGTCGAGTCCCGACAGCATGGGGAAGGAAGCTCGGGCAACGACACTACGACTGCGGTCAGTGCGCGAGGTTACACTTCCGTACGGTGTCACAGTCCACGGGCACTCGAACACATACGTGACCGACAGTTCAAACGTACTTCTTTATATCACCCAAGTGATATCACCCGGAACTACTTGAGTATAACTTAACGGTAGTACATTAAGTGTCTAGAAACTCCCTTCTCTATCTCACCGCGGTTCTAAGTCAACTGTCTCCTCTCTCTCAAAAATTGTCCTCCTCCGGCCCCCTTCGATTCCAGGGTTGCCACATATTTTGGCGTCATCCCCTCCTTAGGAATGACCACCGAATCGAAATGGGAACCAATAGACACACTTGGACCCGTGGTACTGCTGAAAGCGGCCCTGGGGCTGTTGCTCGTCGGGGCCCCAAAGATGTCCTTACCGTCCGGTGCTGCCTTCTAGGGACTCCTCCACGCAAACACGCACACACCGATGAACAAAATCTTCATCCCCACTATTCCATTTGCATGTCTTGGGCAGTTATATTAATTAACCCCCAAATGTACTGTTTCATTGAACATAAACGTTCACCCTTTATCAATAAAATAATACACACATCTTAATACAATATCAAAGTCCCCCCTTTAATAACAAATACATGGTTCTCATTTACAAGCTGAACTACCCCTAAACACCATATTAATATTCTTACACTGAACTCATGCCGATTGTGATTGAAGGAACGTTTTCAATACGGAATATGAAGTATAATTTAGATATGTACCTAGTAGATGGTGAATTTCTAAGGGGGTTTGCGATCGCTGCTGCGGGCAAGCGAAACGTGGTTGGCAACACTGGCATGGCACCTTTCGGCAAAAAAAAACAGACCCCTCCTTGGACGCAAGTGCGGAAAGCAATGAATCAAGGCTTCCCTATTCATTTCTGGACAGGAGAAGCGGCAAAACGATGCCCACCGGCGCTTAGGTTCGAGGAGAGATCAGGCGTCGGTCCTACGTTGCGACATGTCGTCAGTAACGAAGGAATTAGCCTCCTTTTTTAATACAAAAAACAGAATTTGGTTGAAGACCGGGAGAGGCTAGCGCATGATTGGGGTGGAATAACGGTGCATGCCGATATTTAGAAAGAATTCACCCCGTACCCGTGAAATTGGGAAAAGTGGATTTCGCAATAAAAAGCATTCCTGTAGTCGAACAAGGGTGCCGAAGAACGCGTTCCTCAACCGGCAGAGAGAACGAGCAACGAGGCAGGCCAATGTAGAATATACCTATACACACACACGTAAAATTTATATTTATATATTGCAGAAAAAAGCTGTACATTACATATCCCCCCTTCGTTTTTTTCACAGTGTGTGTGTCAACACCACTGGGAGAAAACGACATATTTTCGGAGGCAGTAGCCCCATCTTACCCCTGACAATTACACATTAACAAAATTATCCCTCACATATTAGAAAAGCACAAATAAGTATCAAAATTACATTCCATAAACAAAATAACACATTAGACAAAGTACAATTACACATACTGGAATTAGATTAAAAGAGAAAACACAATATAAATGAACGATTCAAAATGTAAACAAACTGGTGGTTACTTGACGGGAATCCTCACTTTCCTTGTTTTGAAAGGACTAACCGGTCTGCCAGACAAAACCTTCCAGCTGTTTTGACGTCATGGGGATCCCTTCACTTTCCAGGTCAGGAATGGTCGTCCCCAGACATACACCCTCCTCCCCGATGTCCTCTCACACCGCGTCGACGGGGGGTTTTCTTTCGGAGGTTCTTCTTGGGTCTTTATGGGCTCTGAAAAGCGCATACCTGGCGGGTGTTTACAACTCCGCTTGCAGTTCCAGGTTCAACTCCCGTTGTTTGGTATGGACGAAGATTCGACGCATTGTGGACCCCTGCATCTTTGTCCTTCATGCAATCACGCAATAAATATGCGTTTGGATACACCTCCTTCTTCACTTCGAATGGGCCCTCATAGAGGTGTACAAACTTACGGAATATCCCTTTGTCCACATTAGAACTTGCATGAGTCCTCTTGAGAACTAGGTCTCCAGGTTTGAAGCATGTGGACTTCCTTTTGTCCCTCTGTTTTTTCCTTGCATCGGCCGCCATCTTCAATTTCTCCCTCGCCTTGCAGAGCTTATATTCGTAATTTGGAGCGTCGTTGAGCTCTGGTAGTTTGAACAGGCGCTTTACTTCACTGTCCGGCTTCCTGTTCATGAAGAGTTCGTACGGACTGAATCCCGTGGAGGAATGAACACTAAGGTTCATGCATTTGGCGATATCCGCAACGTAATTAGGCCATTCGTTGTGCTTCACTTTGATGCACGCGCGGAACAGCCTTCCCAGTTCTTTCATGCACCTCTCCACTGGGTTCGACGCCGGGTGCTTGCTGCTGATGAAGCGGGCTTCTATCCCGCGCTCGGTGAGCTCTTCACGCCACTTCTTGGCCGAAAATTGTGTACCCTTATCTGACAAGAATGTCTTCACTCCCGGACATATGACTAAATAATTATTTAAGACCTTGTTCAGAACGGTTCGTGTTGTCGCTTTCTTCAAAGGGTAAATTACCACAAACTTGCTGAAAACACAACAAAGCACCAAACAGTATTGGAGGCCATATTTTTCTCTTACGAGAGGTCCGTAAAGGTCCACGCTCACAATTTCACCCACTTGATTGGCCAAAACGGGCTGCATAGGCCCTTTAATTTCTGCATGTGGCGCTTTAGTGCGAAGGCAAAGGTCACAGCTGTTAACGAACCTCTTTATGTCGGATCTCATCTTCCTCCAGGTGAAATATTCCGACACGGCTGCGTACGTCTTTTGCTGGCCAAAATGCCCTCTTCCGTGGTAAAACTCAATTATCTGCGTACCAACGTGTTTTGGAACGCAGATCTTGTATAAGCCATTCTCCTTTTTACATAAAATATCCCCTTTCAGCTCGTAACGAGACATTGCGTCACTGAGACGTCCGCCATTCGAATCTGCAATTTGTCTTGCAACCTCCCCCAGAATCGGGTCCTCCCTTTGTAACCGTGGTAGCTCATTCATGCAGCGCACCAGAGCTACGGGCGGGCGAAAATGAATAGCCGTAGCCACAAGCTCGAAAGGTTCCTTGGTTGCAGTGTTGCCATCTGTGTTACTTGCAAACGGGTACCTACTATAGTAATCCGCCATGTTCAGCTCTCCACGCACATACTCAACTCGAAAGTCGAACGATTGAAGAAATATCACCCATCTGCAGATTCGTGGGTTCGTCAATTTTGCAGTGAACAGGAACTTAAGTGCCAGATGATCTGTCCTAACCACAAAATGCCTTCCGGCTAAATAAACTAAGTTCTTCTGCATTCCGAACAGAATTGCTGCCAATTCTTTCTCAGTGATGGAATAATTGCGTTCGGCGGGATTTAATGTGCGGCTGTGACAAGTAATTAACCTCGGATTGCTGTCCTCGTCCACTTGATATAGTATCGAACTTATGGCATGTTGACTCGCATCCGTCTCCAAGTAAAATGTTTTTTTCTGGAATCGGGTGTCTCAACACGACATCACACTGAAACGCTCTTTGAATGTCTCTAAACGCTTCTTCGTGTCTCTCCTCCCATTTAAAAGGAACGCCCTTCTTGAGCAACTCAAGTAGAGGTGCTATCCTCTCTGCGTGTTTTATTTGGAACACCCTGTAGAATCCAATGTAGCCTAGAAACGCTTTCAGTTGCTTCGCGTTGGTAGGTCTCGGGAAGTTCTTCAGTGGCTCCAACTTCTGTGGATCCATCTTGATGCCTTGCTGGGTCACTCTGCAGCCCAACAGAGATACCTCCTCTCGCGCGAAATTACACTTCTTTAATCTGAGTGTCAACCCCGCATTCTCCCGAACACAGTATTCAGATGCTCCAAGTGATCTTCCCACGTAGAGCTGCCTATCGCCACGTCGTCGACGAAAACCGCGCAGAACGATTCCGTTCCTTCGGTTAAAACACGTTCCAAACACCTAATCGCACTCGCCAACGCTGTTTTAATGCCAAAACACAACCGTCGAAACACGTAGGTAACTCCGTTGTGAATGAAGCCCAAGTACTTCTGGTCTTCACTTTTAATTGGAATTTGCAGGAAAAATGACGTTGTGTCCAAACAGGTTATGTACCTCTTTCCTTCCAATTGTTGCAACACTTCAAGTATCGGCGGCGGCTTGTCAAACTGGGGTTTTATACGCATGTTCGCCGAACGAGAATCGTAGCACAGGCGTAACTCTTTTCCATCCTTCTTTCGCACGCATGTCAAGGGGCTCACGTATGACGTGCTCTGCTTTCTTATCACTCCCCATTCTAACCACTGTTTAATCTGCTTGTCCACTTGAGATCTGTAAGCATATGGTACAGGATATACTTTCTGCGAATACGGGCGGTCATCTTCTATTTCCAACGCATGCTCATAACCCTTCACTAATCCGGGCTTTTCATCAAACAACTCTCTGTACTGTAAGAGCAAATCCATCAGTTGTCCCTTTTGTTCCTGCGTTAACCCAGGCGCATCTCCAACACGGTCACGAATTTCCTTCTCCGTAGCCTTTGTGCACTCCCCTGACTGTAACGTGTGACTATCTCTCTCTCCGCGATCACCAGGTGACGTCACCGTTATCTGCTTCCCCCCTTGGGATTCAGCGATATAAGCTATAATATTATCGTGACCTCTTTGTTCAATATCACGCAAGATCCCATCGTCGCTGTTACCATCACATTGTAAATCCTCTCTATTCCCTGATATCGGGATGATATTTCCCGCGTTATTTGCACAGTGACATATAGGCTCCGTACATTCATTCTCAACAATTATATGCTGTATTTGAGTGGATACCGTTGCATCCTCTCCTGCTAGAAACTTCATTTCCGTGTACCCCTTCTCGGTTTTTAAGCTTAATGTGTGATCCTCATAATTTAGCAACACCTGATTCTCTTCCATGAAATCACTGCCCAAAAGGAATGGTTTAACCAGATTTCGAATAACCAAACAGCTGACATGCACGTTTACTTGATCGAATTCCACGCTTAAATATGCCTGAGTGATAATTTTCGCCGCTTTTGTGCCAAAAGCCGAAACAATCTTGAGTCCTCCTACATTTAAACAAGGCAAGTTGGTATTCGCTGCGAGTAATTTCAACCATAGCTCCTCGCTAATGCATGATACAGACGCACCACTATCCACCAAGGCGTCTATTTTCTCACCCTCGATCTTAACCGAAACGATAGGTGTCACATTCATTTTCCCTTTCACTTCATTCGTTGGTTCTTGCAGCATTTTATCAAAAATAGAACAAACTTGCTTTTCTTTCCCTTGCATTTCATTTAAATAGCTCGCTTCAATTTGCTTTACTTCGGTTTCGCAGGTATCTGAATAACCGTGCTCATGAGAATCCCTCAAGAAAGTATCATCTTCGATGTCATTAACGACGTTATTTATCTGTAACACATCAACAGCATGCGTGGTCATGTCAGGCGTCCCCCCTAGGCTCTCGTTCGGAACGGGTACACCGGCTTGAAGTCAGGCATTCAGAGGTCCTCGGTTCGAACCCTCGGAACCTGCACTTGTAACAACAGCGTTGACAAAAGGTCCTTCGTTTCTCTCTTCTCTGTTATTCATTTCATAGTTGCGCCCGGACTGGTACCCGAGTGGAGGATCCCTGCTGTTTCTTCGTCCATCTTGTCCCCTCGGGCGGTCAAATTGTCTACCGAAACCCGGCGGACGGCGATTGTCGCGATTGTCCCTGGATTCCTGGAACCTTCTCTCCCCCCTGCCGTTCCTGGGTCTGTAGGGCTCGCGGTCGTTCCTCGCGACGTCCATTGAATTCACCAGCTGCCTGTTTTGCGCAACCTGGGACGTCGACAGTGTTTCCTGAAGGTCGCGGAGTAGTGTTGACAGCTGATTGCTTGTTGTCACAGTGAGGCCGACGAAAGATCGCCTAATATATGCAGGGAATTGTTTCATTACCGTTTGAACCAAAACTGGTTCAGGAAGTGGTTCTCTTAGAACCGCGTTTCGCTGCAGAATATCCATGAAGTATTCGTTTAGCGTCCGCTTTTCACCCGTGATGTACCGACTGGTAAAAATATCTGCCTTTAATTTAATTAGCTTCTCGTCGCTCAGGAACTCGGCTAAGAACTCATTACGAAACGCTTCGAAGCTCCTAAACTTCCCTCGGTTGACATTGTACCATGTCAAAGCGGTCTTACGCAAAGCCAAACCCGCTACCTGAACTCTCTGGCCTTCGGGAATCTGCGCCAACTGCATGTACGTGTCCAGATCGTGCAGAAAAGTGCTCGCTTTCAGCTCGTTTTCCGTGCCTTCAAAGGCCGGAAGTCGCAGGTCACGGTGCAAATACACGTTGCTGCTTCCCCCGTTGCCACCTGAACAGGTAGGTGACGGACAACGCGCTTCGTCGCTCGAATGGTCATTGCTGCTCTCCACCCCGTTTATGCGGCGAGAAACGTCGGTCACCACGCCACTGACGTGACTCCTCAAGGCCTGCATCTCCTCGTGCATTTCGTCTCGAAGATGGTTATGCTGCTCGCCGACAAGCTGCTTTACGTCTCGAACGACGGTCTGTCGGATATCGGTTACGTTTCTGCGCAATTCCGCGATATTATTCTGTGACGTCGCGGTTTCTTGTGTGCACGTATCCAAGCCTTGTTTTAAGGTTTCGACATCCTCCCCCAAAAGATTAGCTCTCTCCTCTATGGCATCTGTTCGCTCTGAGACCTCTGCCACCATGTTTCTCGTCTCAGCATTCGATTCTCTTACTTCTCGCATCTCCTCACATACTTGTAGTTTAAATTCAGCATGGGACTTGTCTAAACGTTCGATATTGATACGCAAATCGTTCCTTAGTTCTTCTTGCCCTTGCTTTAACGTTTTCACGTCTTCACTAAGACCACCTATCATCTGCGTTAGTTCTCTAAACATAGACATAATCTGCAAATTACTAATTTCTACTGCCTCCTGTGCGTTCTCGGTTTCGGCTACAGGAATACCGCCCCCGTTATTACCAATATCTACCGGATCCATGATGTTCTCGGGTGAAACTAAACTACTAAACCTTGATAACTCGCGCGTTTGTTCCCTTGTCCGCACCATATCACGATCGCAAAAAAAACCAAAAAGTAAAAAAGATCAACTGAAGCACGGTTTTAAGTAGCCAAATTAGGGTAAACTATCGCGATAATCTAATAATATAAAACGAAAAAATGTAGCAAAACGGAAAACAAAATTTGGAAAAGTTGTAGCGGATCTGTAATCGCGCACACTCCTTCAATCACGTTTCTTCCAATGCATCTTCTTCTAGTCATTAATCTTATTTTTTATTTATATCAAAACAATTCACAAACAAATTATATTTTATATCTTCTTTTCTTTCGTCCTTTATATATATTTACATGGCAGAGCTACTGTATTATTATTAATATTTTTTTTTTCAGAACAATTAATCAAATTTCTCTCACTTTTTTTTCTTTTACAAATCACTCAAAAGATCGTAGGTTCTTGACATGTTGCAATAACAATGCCCCTTAGGTGGGCGACACGTTGTGATGCACAGCTGCGGCTGTAGCTCGGTAGACGCGCCGGTAGAGCATGGATACTAAGCGAAAAGTCGCTGGAGTTGAAATAAATTTTGATATGCTCGTCTACCTCACCAAGTCGCCAGCCAATGCCCACGAGCTCTGCACTAGAAGAGGGTGATGCATTGGAGAAAAGCAAATAGTCGACTTTATACATATATTATATAGACACACGAAAATACTCTACAGATCCTATTACACAAGATATATATACAAACATAAAGCAACCATCTACGTTGGCCAACGTACCACAACACATTCCCCCCTGGGCCCTTTTATAGTGTTGCGCGCTGTCACTCACAAAATCACTGTTGTGGGGATGGTGGCCACAATCCTACCTTGTCCGGCCGATGTATCTACGTCGTCCTCCGTCCAGCGCTGGTCCGTGTGCAGGGTCACGGTGGGGTCCTCGGGTCGAGTCCCGACAGCATGGGGAAGGAAGCTCGGGCAACGACACTACGACTGCGGTCAGTGCGCGAGGTTAACTTTCGTACGGTGTCACAGTCCACGGGCACTCGAACACATACGTGACCGACAGTTCAAACGTACTTCTTTATATCACCCAAGTGATATCACCCGGAACTACTTGAGTATAACTTAACGGTAGTACATTAAGTGTCTAGAAACTCCCTTCTCTATCTCACCGCGGTTCTAAGTCAACTGTCTCCTCTCTCTCAAAAATTGTCCTCCTCCGGCCCCCTTCGATTCCAGGGTTGCCACATATTTTGGCGTCATCCCCTCCTTAGGAATGACCACCGAATCGAAATGGGAACCAATAGACACACTTGGACCCGTGGTACTGCTGAAAGCGGCCCTGGGGCTGTTGCTCGTCGGGGCCCCAAAGATGTCCTTACCGTCCGGTGCTGCCTTCTAGGGACTCCTCCACGCAAACACGCACACACCGATGAACAAAATCTTCATCCCCACTATTCCATTTGCATGTCTTGGGCAGTTATATTAATTAACCCCCAAATGTACTGTTTCATTGAACATAAACGTTCACCCTTTATCAATAAAATAATACACACATCTTAATACAATATCAAAGTCCCCCCTTTAATAACAAATACATGGTTCTCATTTACAAGCTGAACTACCCCTAAACACCATATTAATATTCTTACACTGAACTCATGCCGATTGTGATTGAAGGAACGTTTTCAATACGGAATATGAAGTATAATTTAGATATGTACCTAGTAGATGGTGAATTTCTAAGGGGGTTTGCGATCGCTGCTGCGGGCAAGCGAAACGTGGTTGGCAACACTGGCATGGCACCTTTCGGCAAAAAAAACAGACCCCTCCTTGGACGCAAGTGCGGAAAGCAATGAATCAAGGCTTCCCTATTCATTTCTGGACAGGAGAAGCGGCAAAACGATGCCCACCGGCGCTTAGGTTCGAAGAGAGATCAGGCGTCGGTCCTACGTTGCGACATGTCGTCAGTAACGAAGGAATTAGCCTCCTTTTTTAATACAAAAAACAGAATTTGGTTGAAGACCGGGAGAGGCTAGCGCATGATTGGGGTGGAATAACGGTGCATGCCGATATTTAGAAAGAATTCACCCCGTACCCGTGAAATTGGGAAAAGTGGATTTCGCAATAAAAAGCATTCCTGTAGTCGAACAAGGGTGCCGAAGAACGCGTTCCTCAACCGGCAGAGAGAACGAGCAACGAGGCAGGTCAATGTAAAATATACCTATACACACACACGATTTATTTATATTGATATATTGCAGAAAAAAGCTGTACATTACACAAGTATACAACTATGCATGGTGAACAAAAAATAATGTAAAATAAATACTATTCACAAAAGGATGTCAATAGTATTTATTTGTTTTGTTTCTTGATAATTTTCCCTAAAATAAAAATATATTACTTTCGCTGTACATGACATTTCGTCGAATATGACACATGGATCATTTTTATGCAAATCCTAGTAAAATGATGAGAAATTCAAAAACATATTATGAAATATTATTTTCAAAAATAACATTGAGAAATCATTAGAAAGGAGTGTTATTTTTTTTAAAAATATATAACATTTTTATTTCTTTAAATTATTAATTAAATACAATACTTAGTTGCTATATATAATAATAATAGGGGTATTCGAACAGAAGTCAAACCTATAATCTTCGGCGTGTAATACTGATAGCCTATCACCGAACCAATTTACCATCATAAAAAAAATTGAAGTTTTTTCCTCCGAAATTACTGGCTAGTGCACGCTGGAACCTTGCCATACGAATATCTACCCTGCCACTACAAGAAGCCACGTCACAACCTCAATTTTCGAAGCTGTAGCCTCTCCATGTAAAACGATTGCGTCGTAAATATAGTAGATTTTGCTTAAATGTTTTGTGACATTCATACCACCTTTATTTCATTTGCTACAAATTAGCGTTTGGGTGTGTTGTTTATAAAGAGGCGGGTGGGGATTATATTTCTAATGCATATTGACGAATTGATCTTAGCTCATAATCATGCCGTAACAAGGAACGAACTCGTGGGGTAGTGGCTATCGCACTGGGTTGTCACTCTAACGGTCGTAGGTTCAAATCCCCACGGTGGCAAAAACTTTTCGTAAGATTTATTCGTTCCCATTGTTACTATTTGAATTAGTCTTCTTTGAAAGTAACAACGAAAGATTATACAATTAACTCTCTCTCTTTCAAAATGGTAATTTGAGGACAGGTTTCTTATTGTAAGAATTGGAAATTTTAGTGGTCTCAACGCATCTAAAATCCAAAATACTAGATCGACGTTATTTTCTACGGAATGCTAAATCCACGTTATACACAGATAGGCTAATGGGGCCTTGACCTACAGTTTAAAGTGAGATACGAACCACTATGTGTCTCCACTTGTTATCCTGCACTGAACGTAAAACAAACATTTCCCCGCCCCCATTTTTAAAACAAATTTACATTAAATATGGTATTTATAAGATAATCATTATTGATTTGTTTGTTTTTATTACTGAACGTCAAATAAAACATTTTCCACAATCACCTCTTCGTCCCATCTCTCACAATATCTTTCTGTCCCTCTCTTTTCCCCCTTCCCCACCCCCCACACACATGTATCAAAATAAATATTTTCTTAGGTTTGTATGTGTATAAATATAACATTAAATACCCCCAAAAATACTATTTATTTTCTACTTTCCGTCACCCCTCTCCCACTCCCACAACCCCTCATTATTATTGGCCTTCGCCAGACCAAGTGGTAATGTATCGACGTCTTGTAATCAGTGTGTCCTTTTCCGAGTTCCAGTCAGGTCTCATAAGGTTTCAGATTCCAATTTAAATGTATCCCGAGTCGTGATTAGCCTATGTGTGCAAAAAGTGATGTTAAAACGAACTCTTGACCTCAATAATACAAGTTGTGTATTTTCTTTCAGCTGTGGTTCCCTCTTCTCGCGAGAAATAACGAATTAACCTAATCATTAACTCAACAAATAAAAATGCATCTCTAAATGAATTAATGAAAACTGTTATTACACCCAAACCACTATTTTATCCTAAATGTAAATGAAATGTCATCTCACGTAGTGAAAACAATGTGAAAATTGTTCTAATGAGTGATATATGATTGTCAAACACATACATGAATACATTATATTAAGCTCGTGAACTATAATTGGGACAATGTAATACTAATTTGAAACGATTAAAGGTAATTAAAACGACAAAGTAAACTTTTGCGCAATCTTTCTGCCGATTCGCATTATTGAAACAATATTTAACCAATGGGAACGTTATCTCATATTTGAAAATGCTGCATTGGTTGAACTTCCTGTGGACAAGACCGTGAGTCACGCCTCCTGCTCCTCCGAAACGAACTTCACTCTGATTGGAGGATCGTATATTTCACAACACTTCCTTGTTTCAGAGCTACCAACATAATTTCGTAAGACATTGGACTTAGAAAAAATCCATGCGACAGATTTTTGAACATGACTGTACCTACATCCGTGGAGAGTTGGGAGTCAGGCAATTAGTAGAGTAAGGTGGTGGACCCTGGACAGTTCAGATATTACGTAGTCTGGGGTGTTCAATTTTAATGGATCAAATCAAATCAAAGTATTGTAAGTGGCAGCACCCCTGTTGTGTCCCCACACTTTTGATAAGCATGTTCTCCCATTTAAATACATGGAGAATTTGATGCTGAATGTTCTGCTATTACATTACATTGCAAGTTTAATTTCATCTTAACCTCAGCTGAAAATGATAGATGAATAATCAGTATTGTATAACTAAAATTTTTGAAATGACGATTGTCAACAACAGAAAATGTATCGGAACTCAAGAAAGCCTAAAAATTTGCACAGTACTTGTTCACGTCTCTTCCAATTTTCACAATTTGAGTGCTTTGTTGTGAATCAGGTAAATAATAATACATAACAATTCAGCGCGACTGTACTTTTATTTTTATAGTTGTTCTTAAAAACTGACTTTTTTGACATGATATCGTTCTTTTCCACACAGCTAGTTAATATATAATAGACATTTATCAAGAAGAAGAGTTAGTTCAAAATATATTTTATCGTCTGTTTCATGTCTCTCCACTACTAGGGCTTTTTTATTTACAGGAATGATAATTTGAAAATTATTGTAACAAAAGAAATAGGACGAAAATATGAGGAAAAACATACTTTAATATCAAGTTATCGGATAGGGCATAGTGCCATAGTGTATAATAATAAATATCATGCGCTTACGTACTTAATACATTTTTCATTAAAATTTGGGTAGTTCTTTGATTCCTACTCCTATTACACAAACTCGCAACCAGAAAAAAAAACATAATGCGTAGTGTAAACATTTAAATTTTTGTATTATCGACCAATGGCAGCTAGGGACGACGTAAATGACGTCAAGTATAATGTTTTTTGTGCATAAACATACTATATGCAAAATATAGTTCGAGCTACCCTACTTTTGCTCAGGTACCTTAAAATAAGCCCTGGGCGTCTTTTCCGCGAACGTTTACAGATTAGCTAGTTTTTTCTTTTTCCCTTTATTGTATAATTTATATTTTAGTTACAGCAAGTAGGACGGACCAGAACTGTTCTGTTTGGTTAATGTATATTAAAAATAATAATAATGATAATAATAAAACAAAATAACAAAACATAAAATGAAACGTTAAGAGTACATGGAGAAGTAGAGACACTGTAGATGTTAGAATATGCAAATATAGAAGGAATCACTACATTGAGTAGTGAATAAACTGTAAAACTAAAGGTGTGGAAACATACCTTTGGGGGTGAGTTTAGCTTGTCACAAAGAGATGTCCCCAAAAATAGGAAATATACTCCCCGTAGTGGGGTGAGTTTAACTCACCCTAGCCTAGGGTGTGTCTTTCCTCCCTTTGAGTGAGTTATCCTCACCCCACCCTATGGAGTGTATTTCCTCCTTTTGGGGAAACAGGAGAGAGAATGCTCACACCCCACCATAGGGAGTGTATATCCACCGTTTGGGGGAAACAGGAGTAAGCAACCCCCACCCTCGTCTATGGAATGTCCTTTTACATTTGAGGGGGTCGGGGAGGAAGAGGTAACTGGTATTTTTGAAGGTAAGTCATTTCATTTAACACTTCGACTAGTATAATAATATCGGGTGTCCCACTAGCTTTCGAACCCGAGAAAAAACCTTATGATTTCCGAAAGAACATAGGAAAATGAAATTCACAATACTTATACCTTGTTTCATGCTGAATACATGATCGTCACAGCAGGTGCTGCAAGTGTCTTCCCTGGACGTCCTGACATGTTTATACACGGCGTTCCATATTGAGAAAAGTCCGATGTAGAGTCTCCGGTTTGATCTCGTGAATCGCTTTCTCGATGTTGTTTCGCAACTCTTGCAGTGATCGTGGTTTGTTTCTGTAGACACAACCATTAAGGAAACCCATAAAATTAAATCCGGAGGTGTGAAATCTGGGGATCTTGGCGGCCACAATCCTTTGGAGATGATTCTGTCACCAAAAAAGGACTAAATTTATGCCATGGACTCGTAAGAAGTATGACATGTCGCTCCGTCTTGTTGGAAATAACCGCGACGCAGTTATTCATCATTCAGCTGGTTCACAAATGCACTGAAGATGTGTAAGTAAACTTGTGTGTTTACTGTATCTTCAAAGAAGATGGGTCCAATGATATACTGTCGGGAAATTGCACATCAAACTCCCACCTTCAATGGTCCTTTACTGCGTCCAAATTCACGTTCAACGGTCTGATACGATCCCGAAATCCAATATTTCTTTACAATGAACACGCGTTCTGTTACGGTGTACCGTTCCATCCTCAGGGACTCGCGAAACACAATAACCCACACGCATCACTTCCCCTGGCGCCACCTACAGTCTGTCTTGAGGCGTGCGTTTATTTTCAAACCTGCCTCGTGTTCGGCATGAAACAAGGTAAGTGTATTGTGAATTTCATTTTCCTATGTATGTCTGTTCGGAAATTATAACGTTTTTTTCGGGTTCGAAAGCTAGTGGGACACCCGTTACTTAACTTGAAGAACCAGTCAGATATTTTCTTTCTTATACAATATGAATGCGGAATGAGATAAAGCAATCATAACTTCATTGTAATTTCTTCCCAGCTATTCAGATCCGATCCTAGATGAGAAATGTATCAAAGTAGAGAATGCAATGCTAACTCTTGCATTGTGTAATATACATCATAGGGAACACATAGTGTTTCTTCATTTAATACGTTCAGATTTTTAATGTAATTAATTGTCTTCTTTACAAAAATAATATCATTCAATTCAGCATTAAATTTTGACAAAGCTTAAAAATCTTAGAGGTAAGTAGATGCGGCACGCGCACCAAGATATTCATGTAGAAGAACAAGCCATCCAAAAATTACATAAGGTTTGCAAGGAAAATTATGTATCAATTTCTAAATCACACAAATAAGTCGCAGCTTTCACTGTACATACAACCTTAGTGACAATGAAGTTCGACCAGTCACAAATATAGGAGTGCGTTGTGAAAGAAGGAGAGCACATGCATATGCTGAAAATATTTTATTCAGCAGGCTACATGGAACAAAGGAAAACATAAATTTCCGCTGCAACGCAGCAATGTATGGTGTCCACACAAAATAAAACATTTTCGTCCATCTACACGTGACATTGAAGTTCGACCACTGTTAGAGGGGATCCTGTTTACCATGGTGTGACGCCGCCCCGTCGGCGAATAACTGTGGCAATGCGTCGGGACATGCTGCGGGCGAGTCGTTCAAGGTATTCCACATCGATGCGGTGCCATTCCTCCTGCAGGCAGGCGATAAGAGCAGCCACTGTTGTGGGTCCCCTCTGTTGCACACGTCGCTTAAGAACACGCCACACATTCTCCATGGGCGAGAGGTCGGGACTCGATGGTGGCCATGGCAGAGTTCGCACGTGATGGCGAGTCAACCATTCTCTTGTCAGCAGCGCTGTATGAGGCCTGGCATTGTCGTGTTGAAAGATGAGACGCCGCCTGTGGAACAGGTGCCTTCGCACTGTGGGAAGATGCCGCTCCAGTATGCGTGTATAGGCGTGTGCATTCACAATGCCCTCACAGACGTGTAGTGGGCCAACCCCAGATGCCGTCATGCATCTCCATACCATCACTGACGCAGGTTTCTGTACCCGACGTGCATAACATTTTGCTTCATTCTGTTCCTCCTTCCGACAAATGACTGTTTTCCGTATTTTCCCGTACACAACATTGAAAATGGATTCGTCCGTCCACAAAACCCTGTTACACTGCCGAAATGTCCATCCCCGGTACATTCGTGCCCACCGTAGTCGATTGCCTTTGTTCAACATGGAAAGGAAGGGTTTACGTTTCGCCTTGTACACTCGGTAACCGCATCGCTGTAGGTAACGGCGAATGGTTCTGGTTGACACTTCAATGTGAAAGCGTTCTCGAGTCCACAGTCGTAATTCGACCACAGAAACATGATTGTTGGTCTGAATATAGCGCCTAAATATCCGTAGGTCACGCTCAGCAGGCGTTTTCGACCGGGGGCCTTACCTGGCTCTGTAGTACCCGTATTTTGGTGGTGTTTGATGATGCAGTGGACGGTTGACTTGGGTAAGTTCAGTTGGCGCCCTATTTCCCGTTCACTGAGTCCATCCCGTTGCAACTCCAGCACTCTTCTCCTCACGGTGTTGTCAATATATTTGCCCCTGGCCATGGTGATGATGCACTGCGGTTCCTCGGTGCACAGCACGCGCTTACGGTGGACTCCCTCATCGTGTCCGTGACGTCATGCTTCCGTCGAATGCGCCACTATCTGGATTTTTTCCGTATGGGTCTGGTGCCTGGTCGAAGTTCAATGTCACGCGTATTGTTCCCCGTTTTCGTTCTTTACGTGACCTTGGGTGCAACATGCTGGGATCACGATTCTTGCCTCCTCGCACGCCTCCTCTTACACACATGCGTCACTTCTGCGGGTCACCCATTCCACCGCCTATGCCTCTGTGCATTTAATCACGTATTCCTTTCTGGTCGAACTTCATTGTCACCAAGGTTGTACATTTTGTCCAATAAGTCTATTTTGAGATTTCCACTTGATGCTTAGAAGCCAATTGGGACTGAATATATGCACTATATAACATAAATTGAAGGGAATTGATATTCAAAGGTCACACCTCTTAATTACAAAATAACAACTTTTCTGTCTGTTTGGAAAGCAACACTCATGTTCAAACATACAAGCATACATCGCTAGGATAAATAAATGGCATACTTAACATAACAAACTGTATACTTGTATATCTCTAGATCAAGTTCATGTTTACATTGAATGCAAGTATTTACATACATGCAAGGGGATAACCCTTGACAAATTCTACCTTGCCACTAAATGCATACACATTAAGCAATAATTCAAACTTATCTTTTCTTTGCTCTTAGTTCTGCACACTCAGTTCAATGCCACAATCATTACAATCAAATTGCAGTCAATGCGAGTGATTTTTGCTGCTTTTAGAACCTATTTTAGTACTTTATATTAAATTTATTACAAACGAAAATGTACATTCTTAAGAAGGCAGAACAAATTTAGTAGAAGTTATGTTAATTATGTAGTATCGCCCGAACATCTCTCACTCGTTTATTTCGTTAATTTTAGCATTGATACTTATCTATTCTGCATTACGGAAGATTCTTTAAGTTGAAGTTATGCCTTTTTCCATAAAACAGTGTCAACTTTTCATATTACGAGTCATTATTTGTCTTCCTTGTTTCGCTTGTGTAACAGATAATGTGGCGCGCACTCGTCAAGGATCATCGCGCATCGTACTTGTGTTTTGTCGATTTGCAGTGCGCAAGCAGTATTCCAAAGGTAAGATTCTACTTTACGTCCTTTTCCTAAGGAATTCGTGTCATATATCGTTGGAAAGCTTATTGTATAAGGAATTCAACAACGAAATTGATAAAAACCGATGTTGTCCGGATATGCGTAATTGAACGTACTGAGGAAATTTTTCGATGATGAAGAACATATTTAGGGGTGAAATGAGTGCTAATGGAACCTAACCTAACAGGCCTAACCTAACCTCGTAGGCATACCTCGTCCCCGTGAATGGTTCGTGGGGCTACCCGTGCATGGTTTTTGGAGCTAACGTGAATGGTTGTTGGGGCTAACGTGAATGCTTTGTGGGGGCTATCGTAAATGGTTCGTGGGGCTACCCGTGAATGGTTAGTGGGGCTATCGTGAACAGAAAGTGTAAAAATAAAAAGGAACTTACCCGAAGAGATGCTGGCTATCTGCAAGCACGGTTTTGAACGATGCACTAAATTATTACTGGGATAAACATATTTTACACTATCTACAAGTTTTTGGAACCTGTCCTTCTTCACGCACCATACACACGCACAACGCACTGTGAACGCAAAGAAGCAATCACCACGCAGGACGCAAACGAGTAAAGCACACCCATTCACAACGCGAACACAAAGACGAGCCTGCAGTGTTGTTAACTCCCATTGGTTACCACTAAAAGGCAATAGAGACGTAAAGTAAAATCTAGCCGTTCCAAACCTTAATGATCAAAAATTACGTACTATTATGATTTTTTTTTACATTTTTCCATGATTCTTGCATGATTAGCTCCACGAACCATGCACGATAAGGTTAGGTTAGGTTAGGTTAGGCAAACACAGGTAAGAAAACAGTAACAAGGGTTTACGACATAAACAGCCACTACGTGTCGAACAGATGGTTTTCGATTTTAGGAAACAAAAGCGTGTTTGGAAACACTGACATGGGGTTACGTCATCGAACGCAGGCAAATTGCAAGGATATGACAACAATCGCCTCTGCGTGTTGGAAATATTTCTCAGGAAAGAAAAAGGAATTCCGGGTCAGAAAGCTTAAACGATCAAAGAAAACACACCTTCACGAACTTCCACAACGTCAGAGAAATTGATTAAAGTAAGTAGTTTCTTCTAAAAAAATGAAGAAATCCGTTCGGGCGATACTACATATTTCTCTCTCTCTCTCTCTCTCTCTCTCTCTCTCTCTCTCTCTCTCTCTCTCTCTCTCTCTTTCTGGCTCCACAGCCCTTGGTGGGCCTTGGCCTCCTCCACAATCAGCCTCCATTCCAATCTATCATCAATTCTTCTCCCCTATCCTATAATTTTCATTGTCCGCAAGTTTGCAGCGACGTCGTCTATCCATCGAGGTCGTGGTCTGCCTTTTCTTCTTGCGTGGTGAAGCTTTTCTTTCAACATCCATCTTGTCATCAGGTCTTCCATCATTCTCTCCACATGCCCCAACAACTTTATTCTCTGGGCTTTGACAAATCTCACTATATCTTGGCCTTTTATTAAATCATCTAACTCTGCATTATATCTTATTCTCCAGTCGTCATCTTCCTTCACAGGTCCATATATCTTTCTTAATATTCTTCTCTCAAATATTCTGAGGGCATTTCATCTGACAGTTTCAAAGTCCAATTATCTGATCCATAAGTGACAACTGGTCGTACTAATGTCTTATAAATTTTAAGCTTTGTATTTCTTGTGATCAGTCTATTTCTAAACAACTGCATATTTGCAAAATATGCACGATTGCCTGCCTGTATTATTTCCTTTATTACTTTACTCATATCATTATCACTATATACCATTGTCCCTAGATATTTAAAGCAAGGAACTCCCTCAAACTTATTAACTCCAATTGTCAGATCTTGAGGCGCTACATATTTACCGAAGTTATAAGTTTCTTCATATAAATAAATTTTTACCACTCTATTTTAAATAGAGAGCTTAATTTTTTTCACCCCAAAGATTATGGTTGAAGAAATGAAGTCACCAGTTAGCCAAAATTTCAACTTTATTTACAATTTATATACATTACATCTTGTAAAAATTCAACATAGTTCTCACAATTATATCCAAAAGAAGAGGAATGATTTTTCAGTACCAATTTTACTTCAGTGATAAAAATATGCATGCTGCATTACTTTGGAATGTCTGTATGGCAAGGTGTCCACGATCTGAAAGGGGGAAAAATGTAAGAGTAAATAAGAATATAATCAAAAATGCATTTAGGTCAGAGTGTGATAGTTAGGAATGTACTTATAACATTTATGAGTCTTAATACTTCCCTAAAGAATATACTAGTGATGAGTGCGTGTGTGTGAAAAGTAATGAAAGTTGAATGTCTTTTGGCGTTGCGGTCCCATGTAAAGATAAAACGCAAAGTTGGATGCAAAATTTCCTACTAGACTGTTTGTTGTTGACGTTACCGCACTTAGGCATACATTTTGAATAAATTCAAAAGATAGTCGTTAGTGTAGTAAACTACGAAGCCGGGGGTTCTAAGTTCAAATTTTGTGTACATCAGTTTTATCTTCATCGTTATAATTAACCCATTCGTCAAATTCCAAATTGAAGTATTCGTCACATGTCATATTGGTGTATGTACTGTACTTATGTTTGGCACAGAACTTTTAAAAAAATAACTTCAAATGCAAGAAGGATGGGAATTCCAGGACTATGACCATAACACAGGCCCGTAGCCAGGTTTTTTTTCGGGGTGGGGGGCTCATTCCTTATCAGCACAGCCGTCGCCAGAAGTTTTAGAAGGGGGCAGGCCATTGATAAAACTTGATTAGTAGAAATAATAATGACAATAATAATTATTATCACTGTTATAATTGTCATTTTACATTAAGAACTATTATAAGCTATTGAAAATAAACCAATTTTAATTAAAATTATTGTTATTATTACTATTATGTAAATGGAGAGACTTTGCTACTCTATACACCGTATGAGTGTATATCCAACACATTGTCCATTACTTTTCTTACATTTTGTACAGTTAGTGTACTAAAATTCATGGTTATTGCATTTTGTTATAAACTTTTACACATTCCGTTAAAAAAGGCTTTAAAAGTTATGGCCAAATTTTACTCATAAAGTTTATTGTGTGACCTGTCACAAAGGAATCTATCAATTTTGAGAGCTGTGGATCCATTTGTTCTTTGGATTAAATGGTAGAATATAAAAATATAAACTGGTTCCTCTACACTTTTTTCGATCTAGTTTAATCCTACTAAGGCAATAAAATTAATTCCCACTGTGCACTATTTAAATTAGATATTTGTAGGATTTCCGGGGGGACTTCAGCCCCCTTAGCCCTCCTCCTGTCTACGTGCAAGAAGGTATAACCCTACTCTTATGGTTATAAATCATTACGATAGTCCCGGTGACTTAGGAATTATTAAATTGTTAACTCTAGTGGGGTCACATTTAAGGGGGGTTCTAAAGCCATGCTAAGGCATTAACCCAAATTTCTAAGGATGAAAATACAACTAATATAAGTTTCGTAAGGAAGAAATTTTCCGATATAAAATATTATTTTATTCACTAGAACATGTGAACTTTATAATTTTGTTACGATTGAAGGGATTTGAGTAAATAACAGAAAATATAAGGTCTCCGTCATGTTAAACGGTGTAGCGTCAAATCATCGCCGACAAAACATCGCCAACAAAACATCGACGGTACAAAACATCGACGGTACAAAACATCGACGGTACAAAACATCGACAGCACATAACATCGACAGTACAAAACATCGACAGTACAAAACATCGACGGCAAAAACATCGACGCCAAAAACATCGACGGCAAAAACATCGACGCCAAAAACATCGACGGCAAAAACATCGACAGTACAAAACATCGACGCCAAAAACATCGACAGTACAAAACATCGACGGCAAAAACATCGACACCAAAAACATCGACGGCAAAAACATCGACAGCAAAAACATCGACACCAAAAACATCGACGACAAAAACATCGACACCAAAAACATCGACAGTACATAATATCGACAGTACAAAACATCGACGCCAAAAACATCGACGGCGAAAACATCGACAGTACAAAATATCGACAGTACATAACATCGACGCCAAAAACATCGACACCAAAAACATCGACGGCAAAAACATCGACAGTACAAAATATCGACAGTACAAAACATCGACCCCAAAAACATCGACGGCAAAAACATCGACAGTACAAAACATCGACGGCAAAAACATCGACGCCAAAAACATCGACGGCAAAAACATCGACGGCAAAAACATCGACACCAAAAACATCGACGACAAAAACATCGACACCAAAAACATCGACAGTACAAAACATCGACGCCAAAAACATCGACGGCAAAAACATCGACTGTACAAAATATCGACAGTACAAAACATCGACGAAAAAAACATCGACACCAAAAACATCGACGGCAAAAACATCGACAGTACAAAATATCGACAGTACAAAACATCGACCCCAAAAACATCGACGGCAAAAATATCGACAGTACAAACCATCGACGGCAAAAACATCGACACCAAAAACATCGACGGCAAAAACATCGACGGCAAGAACATCGACAGTACAAAACATCGACGGCAAAAACATCGACGGTAAAAACATCGATTGTACAAAACATCGACGGCAAAATCATCGACGCCAAAAACATCCACGGCAAAAACATCGACAGCAAAAACATCGACGGGAAAATAATTTTTTTACAAAGTTTTCCACACTAAGTAATTCAAATCTAATCCCGAATATTTTGAGATGGCTGCCCTAAATTATAAAGTGAAACGAACAATGCGTAATGAGCGAACTCAAGTTGCCAACTTACAGTGCTACCGTGCTACCAATGTACAATGGTCATTGTTGTAAGAACGGCCAGCGAGGTCGAAACACGCCCTCTCAATAAAGACGTTATTGTTATTATTATTATTATTGATAAAATTACAAACAATGAGATTGCGCAGTGAACGTGATTGTTTAGTTTCTGGTAACCATTTATGACTTCTCGCCGGCAGCGTTTGTTGTCGGGGAAAAGGGAAAGGAAGGCTCCTCCGTGTGAAAGATGAAAAGACCACCGACTATTGTTATTCCTTGTTTATTAGATGCAGGAGACTGAAAGGACCAATATACAACTTGACTCTTCCGTAGAGACTTTCTTTCGGTTCATGCACTAGTATAAAACGTGTGCAAGTAATATAACTGCCCCCTTGCAATATTGTCTTGCCCCCTTCCCCTCCAGACATTTTCCCTGGTTGCCGCACCACGAAGCGCCGTCACTGTGTATCGATACCGCTGTTGTATTTGAATCAAGGGGTCCGAAGTTCGATTCCCGGTGGAGGATAGTTGCATAGTGGTATGGATTCTTTAAACTATCGGTTCAGTTCCGATTAACCCTTCGTGGGTCACACGAGAAAAAATTAGCTTGTTGATCGCTCTCGGTGCCAGAGACCGGGCTCTTAATATATGTTAAATAGGTCTAAAACGCCAAATCCTCAATTATTACGGTTAAATATATATTGTTTTTTGTTATAAATATATTTGCAAACAATTGAGATTGTATAAAACTACGAAATGCATGTTTCAGTTTTAAAAAATAAATAGGTATACAGTACAAAATAAATAATAGGCTATTCCAAATACCGAAAATTTCAATGTTACATGTGCACCCATAAAATAATAATAATAGTTTAAGTCCTCCTTATGCACAGGGAAGTTAATCGGGACTGGACCCACAGTTTAAAATAGGATCTGAACCACCAAGTGCTTTCACTGGGTATCGAACCCGGGACCCATTGATTACAGGGTAACACTGTGTTTATTGCAGAGACAATTGGAAAAATTAGTTTCTTTTGGAAATAAAGTAACTGGTGATTGAAAGTATTTTTAAATTTTTCACTGCACTCTTACAAATGTTACAGTGATGGGTATCAATGACCATCTGAATGAAACTGTCCATCTAGTGAGTCACTTCCCCTCAGAATATTTGCTCTTATTCCCTTATGCCCACCTTATCAGGAACGGCGTTCCAGGCGGGCTAGGGGACTGAAGCCCCACAAAACATCTCTGGTTCCCTTCTCCCCAAGATTATGATAGTAGGTTAGACGCATTTCGACCAAAAATTGGAAAAACTAGAAAATTTCTCACTCAATATTTTCCATTAAAAAACTTCCATTTGGCCAATCATAATTCACCAAACTTGCTACAAAAATTGAATCACTATTTTTAGGAATAGGTCTATAAGGTGCGAAAATATTTTTTTAATAAGTAGGAGGACGTTCAACACCTAACGAACCTTTAAGCTTCATTTTCATAGACGTGCGCACGGGGAGGCAAGGGTGGCCGACTGTCCCACCCCTAATCCTTTACTTAGAAATGCAATATAATGTTATTGCAGTTATAATATTATACTCTAAAAGAATGTTACCTATTTTTAAGCCGATACATGTCCAAGCAACTACGGGAGAGGGGGTTGCTTGTATTACTTTGTATATAATTGAACTATTCCAGTCCTTTTTGTAGGAAATTTCTTGTTATTAACACTCACTCATACTTTATTCGTTAGCTGTGAGTTGTGATCTGTGTTGCTTAATGTGGCTGGCGAATGAATGGCTCATACTTGGAAATTAATAAATTATGTGTACTTGTTTTGAATCTGAACCTGAGAGATTAATTTAAAGTCACATATAATTTAAACAGTGTGATCTTTTTTTTAATAATGCAATACATATATAGCTTAATTCCAAGTAGTCCAACAAGGCATGGTATCTTCGAAAGCATCTTAAGAGATGCAGGATAGAAACTTTTTCCTTTAAAGATCCTATCTGTAACAAGATGGGCTTGCTGTGCGAATGCTACGACAGTCATAAATTCTTTCCGTAAATATTTGACAACAGGAAATAGTCTCAAATACAAAAGAAACTGAAGTCAAGGCAATAGAAGAGGACTGCTTTCGGAAATGAGAATGACGGAAGCAAGGGTAGCATTGACCGTCTAAAATTTTCAGGTTTATTAAAATTTACAAGTCAAGGGTACTTTATTGACCTCTTCGGACCAGAGGAGCAATTTTTATGATTTCACAAATGTGACAGTTGTTTCACAAAATAAAAATAACCTTAAAGCTATTTTTATGGCCTAGAAAACTTTTGAATCCTCCCCAAAAAAGTTAAGCGGCAAGTTCGATTGTGACCCCCTAAAGTTAGATTGCAAGTTACGCCCATGAACTTGGATAGAGAAATTCCTCGTGAAACAAAAAAAAAGATAATACGTGGCAAAATGATGTCTAAAAGTGGCGGCGATTGGTTTCCAAAACTGGGGGGGGGGGGAGGACGAGGACAGTTTACTTTCCCTTGGTACATAAGGTTTAGCATAGTGCGAAAGATAATGTGACAAAATGTATGGGGGGTGCAACTGTCCCCTCCCACGCTCCCATAATCTCCGCCACTACTTCAATGTGAAAGAACATTTTTCTACTTTGCAGCAAATCATGGGTTACCTTCGTAATGGGATTGGTAACTAGAGGTTGAGTGCTGTATTTATTCCTTCAAATGTAACAGTAATTTAACAAAATAGTCCTGGATAATATTTTTATGGGATGGAAAAACTTTTTGATTATCGATTAGTGCAGTGGCGCAGGGACGGCGACAGGGGTGGGCACGGGTGGGCAAGCGCCTACCCAAAAATTCCTGTGCCCACCCGATTGCCCACCCAATCAAATTCAATAAGTACATATACTTGAGGATATATGAATGATTCAATAAATAAGTGTATTCTGGTGTTCATAACATGTACATTTTACTTGTGGATATTATCTATGCTGAAATGTTTATATATTATCAACCCATAAAAAGCCAATTTTGTCATTAAAAGTGAAAGTAATTACTATAGCTATTGAAACAAAAACTGTGACCAAATGAATACTTCCATGATTAAAAGCCGCTAGTAGGCTTAGGAGGCTCAAAATTAAGCAGGGTATGATCAAAATTAGATCAGAATTTAGGGTGAACTTGAGGACTGCAGCTCCGGGCCTCCACATACGTATATAAATCGCGGCCTGGGTATGGTTAATAAATCTCCAAATAAACAAATAAAAACATCATCTTAGCGTTACTTCCTCCAGCACCACAATAAATTATTTCTACTTTTTAATTATTATTAGAATAATTTAATCAAGAAGACTTATATGGGCAGGCCATGTAACGTGAATGGCAGAGGAAAGAATAGTTTTCAAGATTCTTGTTGGGAAACCTGATTGTAAGAGACCAGTAGGAAGACCAAGACGAGGATGGAGGGACAACGTTGGGATGGACCTGAAAGAAATCGGTAAGGATGGGAAAGATTAGATTGATCTTACCCCGGATTGGGACAGATGGAAGGCTTGTGTTGCTGTTGCGATAAACCTTCGGGTATGCTAGAGAGTATAATAAAAAGTTATGTAAAGTGCTTCCCTGTGCTCTGCACCACGCCATGAAGGCGTATAGGGTGTGTGGAGTTAGGGCCCCATACTTTCTTGGTCTCGGCCGAATCTGGAGGTGATGTGTTTTAATTAGCTCTGCATTGAAGTGTCCCATTTTTATTTCTTTATTTATTTCATTACAATTTTTATATACCTGTCATCTTCATATATCAACTTTATATTCGTACTACTAATATGTAGGAATCACAATAATCACTACAATAGCTAAGTAAATAAATTTTAATAAACCAATTATGTGTGGAAAAAGGTGTCACGAAGTATCCATTAAAATTTTTGTTTTTAAGCCCACTTTTATGCTCAGATAGGCTAATCGGGACTAACCCTACAGTTTAACGTGTTGTCCGAACCAGTGTGCATTGTGCTTCCACCAGAGGAGGGGGAGTCGAACACAGGACCTCTCTATTATAACGACAGCGTTATGCAATTGGGGAAAAATATATACAGAAAGAACTCGCACCAAACGTGGCATTTTATCACCACAGAAGATGCGTTCATTTTAAGAGGGTGATTGCCTGAGACAAATATTTGACGCTTTCGGAAAACAATGTCATTGTTCACGTAATTAGCTGCCTTGATCCACTAATGAAACGCTGTGCAATTGAAATGACCACCTCAACTTTCTAAGAGGTATGAACTAATGAAACTCCATTTTTTGGAAGAGTAAGTTGTGGTTGATTTGTTTTATTTTAAGTAATTTCTCTGCTAATTTTGATAATGACGACGGTAAGGTTCAATGGTGATTAGATGAAAGTAACGAAGGGGCGAAAACAAACACACGCTGACACTCAAAGTACAAACCCTCAAAAATTATTACTTTGACAGTGGTTCCAGGCCCCAGGGACTCGTTGCCCTGAAATAATTAAGTTTCCAGGGTATGCTGCACAGGATAGAGGTTGACATTCTAGTGTGTTCGAAATGGTCATGCCATACAACCAAAGACATCTATGAAAAATAGATGAATTATTACTGGTACGGTGATCAACTTCAATGAATTCCTTGTGTCCAAAATCATTTTGTTACCTCAAAAAATATGTTCATGTAATCATACGTATATTATTTCTCCAGCATTACTAACATGACTGTTCAGAAAACGAATAGCAAGTTAGCTAATAATCTCTTCAATTCTGAACAATTTTTTCAATCTTACTTGTTTATTACTTATGAGTGATATTTTGTCAAAATAGCCTTTCATTAGCCTAGGAATACTTCATGGACAATGCGTACCATACCCTGTTCGATTAAGAAATATTGACCCTGGCAGACCTTGTCAGCTCCTGTTCAGAAATGTGATGGATAAGCTTTCTACAGGAAATGGTAAGAACACTGGCCTTTGGCAAGAGGTGACGAGAGGCCAAGCGAGGGTTTAAATAGGTGCGCATGAGAGCGACACGAGGGCTTTTAATCTGGAATCATCGGAGAAGCAGGAGCTACTGGTCTTATTTCTAAACCGAACAGGGTAAGCTAGTCTACACCCATTCTGCCATTTGCATTGCTCACTTCAGTCTAGAAACGAATCATGAGTCTATTTTAATGAATAGTTAGATATTTGTACCTGCCCGTTCAGGGCTGACTCTACCATCAACTAGTACTAATCGGGAGGGGCAAGTTACATCCCTATTTAAGATCCCCGCGTTCAGAGGAACGCTACGAATGAACAAAGAATTGGTTTTCCGTGTGTGTGTGTTAAATCATTCCTAATAAGACGTTCATTTTAATCCAAACATTCAGTGGCGGCGATTAGGAGGAGCGGGAAGTGGGGGATGCAGTTCCCCCATCACATTTGCCACTTTCTGCCCCGGCACTATGGCCTTTTTATGCTAAGCCTTTGTTACCAATAAAAAGTATATTGTCCTTGCCCCTCAAATGTTGGCACCCAATCGCCGCTACTGCAAACATTCAGATAGATTTCTCAGTTGTACAAACCTTATGTGCTAAGAAAAGTGACCCCCAAGGAGTAAGAAAACTCTTTCAGTCAAAAACTCATACGATGAAAATACTATGCTCAGGAACATGCATTTAAATTACGAGAATCTTCACGATTATCTACCATCGCACTTTCTATCATTGTCGCCGAATACATAAAATCAAGTATGTGCCTTTTATTTGCAACACAAGTTTAAACCTAATTCACATTTATTTCACTGTATTAACATGCATGAAAGAATGTGATTAGAATGTATGGCTGCGCATGTGTAAACACGTCCTTGAAATAATTGTGTCCATCAGAGACAAAGCAAAAGGAAATGGAACAAGATGCGAGAATAGATTAGAAAAGACAAAGAGGAAAACAAGAAAAGGAAAGGGAAAAGAAGTAAGTGGAAAATCGGGAGTGTAAGAGATAGGGGGATACATACGTCTTACATACATATACGTATATACTATATATTGTCTTACATTTTACTGCCCACCCTAATTTATCAATATGGAGCTTCTGCCCACCCGGTCGAAAATTTCTGGCGCCGCCCCTGCAGTGGCGGCGATTATGTTGGCATGGGGTGCAGATGCCCCCCCATACTTTTTTCCGCTTTTGCCCCCGCATTATTCTAAACTGTATGTACGAGTAGAAAGTAAATTGTTCTCCCCCCCCCCCCAAGTTTTGGAACCCAATCGCCTCCACTGCATTTAACTGTTGATGAATAACACAAAGTTTATAAAGTTCATTAAAGGCAATTTCGAACGTTTCAACCATTGCAGGCAGTTGCTAAAGGGTTCTTATTTCTAATTCCCTTCCATATCACAACAGTAGTGATCGGCGGAAGATTGTAGTTTTCCGTAGTTCATAAATTCGGAACTTTCTGAATTTAAACGGCCAAATCCAATTAACACATCACTTACTGTCCTTAGTAAAGCTGTCCTTTAATTTAGAAATTAATAAATCATAATTTTAATATTCTCTTCACTTCTGCTTTCACATGCTGGAATCGAAATGGGCTACCATGACAGTGCACAAATTATTTTCTAACCTCAGAAATGAGGTTAATATACATCCAACCAACTAAATACTGCAATACGGTGCAAAAATCAGCACGCTTGGGGAATGTAGGCATACTAAGACTCCGAAGAGCATTAACTTGCCCAAGCGTGCTGACTTTTGCACAAATTGCAGTATTTTATAGTGGAATTCGAGTCACTTAATGAAATGTACCCCCACCAGGGATCGAACTCGGGATCACTTGGTTACAAGGCAGAAGTCTTATTGCCAGACTACCTGGGTCTGGAACTCAATTTTAATATTTCTAATTCATAGTTTGTTAACTCCTTGATTTCATAACGTCGTATTTCTCGCTCTCGGAATTTTTAGCGATAAGGATATACGTATGTATACGGTGCCTTTCACGGCCGAGGTGGCCGTTGGACGGCGGCTAGCGCGTCGGAAAGTAAGAGCACATCTACCGGCATTTAAACCCACAACTGTACGCTGACCTTGGCATTAGACACGTATGTGCTTCAGTATCCAGACAGCTGTTGTCCAGTTTGCACGTGTTTGTGAAGTGTTAAATTGTTAACAAGTGTTTTAGATAGTTTTGTTTTAGTTTACGTATTGCCAGTTTTTTTCTGCTGTCAAATAATACCACGCTATCCGTAAAATTTTAAACAACGAATTTTTATATACGACTCTTACGTCATTACGAATTCTTGTAGGGAAGTTAGAATGCGTTTCGAAGTAGAATTCCCAGATGTTCCTGTTTCACACAGAGACATTGTTCTGTTACTTGGGAACAAATTTAGGAAAATAGGGTCTGCTCTTGTTAAGGTAAAACGGCATGTGCTTACTGAGGATAAACTAGACGACGTTGGAACACGATTGAAACATACTCCTCAGAAATCTCTCCGGCGCCTTGCAGAAGAAACGGACATATTTCTAACGTCATCGTGGCGAGCTAAAAAGCTTTTACACCGGACGCCATATATCAGAAGAATTGAAAGAAAATATGAAGAAATAAATTGAAGCAATTTCGGAAGAGGAACTGATACGTGTTAGTGAAAATTTCCTATAAATATGTGTTCTTTAGATGTTGAACGTCCTCCTGCTTATAAAAAAATATTTTCTCACCTGTTAGACCTATTCTAAAAATAGCGATTAGATTTTTAGGGGAATTATACACACTTAGCTGTATGCACATATTCTTCGTCACCGTTTGAACCTTCAACAAAAGAACAACCCCACAACCACCAAATACATCCAACTATTAAAAAATAGTACCAGTATATAAATATATGTGTTAAGGAATCACAAAATATAGTTTTCTCACTCAATATTGGCACAAAATCAATGGAAACTTAAATTTTCCTGAACACCCAAGAAACTTAGACTCTGTGAAATTGTCGCGTGGTATTTTTATGGACCCGCCAACTCTCAAAACGCAGGAAAAATATCGGCCAGTATCTGAAAGTAAAATCCAGCCAGTGGTGGCGATTAAGGGGGAGAGCGAGGGGGCCAGTTGCCAACGCCACTTTTGCTCCCGCACTATACTGAATTCTATCTACAAATGGAAATATACTGTCTCTCCCCCCCCCCGTTTTGGCACCTTGCCCAACGGTTTTGGAACCCAATCGCCGCCACTGAATCCAGCGGATACTTTCCGATGTCGATACTATTGTTATCAGCCGATACTGATACAACGACATTCGGTATAGTCTCAGCCCTAATAGGTATATATTGTTTTTGTTAATTAGTTTCACTTTTTGGCCACATTTGGCTAATCGTGACAATGAGGATGAGAGATATAATGAAATTGAAGGACACCCACAAAGAATACACATGGCCAGTATATATATATATATATATATATATATATATATATATATATATATATATATATATTTTGTGCCATTCCCAGAAACAAATTCTAGTTCCGCCTAAGTGTATTTATGTCCAACACACCAACACAAACTAGTACCAAAAATTACAGCTAAATAAATTCCAATGGACGGAATTCCTTAAATTATTATCCTTATTTTCTTATGTTCATAAAATAAATAAATAAATAAATAATAAATGTAGAACACTGTAATTGGGCATTCGCCTGTTGTGTTTAGTAATAAATAAAGGCTGTGTATTTTGAAAAAAAAAACCAAACACGTTGTTTGTTAAAAACACCTCATGCACAATCTACATTTGGGACAAAAAATTGTAGCAACCCTTCTGGTGTGCTGGCAGAATTGATATCAGTTGCAGATTAACAAAACCTGATGTTTGGGAGAGAGGCTTCTGTCCAGTGGCTATCACAAGGGGTCTACAGATACGGCTGCGTGAAGGTGGGCGGGGGAGGTAAAGCAAAGGGGCCCCTCAGTCGGTTTCGTACCATAGTCATCAAGGAACATATCTTCCACGTCCACAATATAACGAGCATACAACGATCCCGTCTATGAAGTTAAAAGCAGCTTGCTAGAAAGCAGAAGGAAACATGACACTTCGCATTGCTTACGATTCCTTTATTTGAGCTTTGGGGCAAGAATCAAGTGCTATTAATGATATTGTTTTGATGTCGGAAAGTGCGCGTGCAGCGCGAAATTATCGAATCAATGAAAATGGCTGATAAGGAATCTAAAAACATATCGACCAATGTAGGCATGTTTGGTCGAAAGAAAGAAGAGCTGTAGCTTCATGATGCTATTATCACAACACTAAATCCAATTCATGGAACGAATCAAGATATAAATTTCACCTGGACGAGTTGGAGTTCTAGCGCCCCTCTACTTTCCACTCTGTTTCTCACCCCAGTCTTTCTACCCTGCTCCTCCTACTTTCCGCCATCCTTCAATAATAATAAAACATGACTGCATTATAAATTAACTGTTTTAATGACAAAAAAATAGCGATGTTTTTGGCGTCGATGTTTTTCGTGTCGATATTTTTGGCGTCGATGTTTTTGGTGTCGATGTTTTTGTTGTCGATGTTTTTGCCGTCGATGTTTTTGGTGTCGATGTTTTTGCCGCCGATGTTTTTCGCGTCGATGTTTTTCGCGTCGATGTTTTTGCCGTCGATGTTTTTGCCGTCGATGTTTTTCGTGTCGATGTTTTTGCTGTCGATGTTTTTGCCGTCGATGTTTTTGCTGTCGATGTTTTTGTCGTCGATGTTTTTGCCGTCGATGTTTTTGCCGTCGATGTTTTTGCCGTCGATGTTTTTGTCGTCGATGTTTTTGGTGTCGATGTTTTTGCAGTCGATGTTTTTCGCGTCGATGTTTTTGATGTCGATGTTTTTGCCGTCGATGTTTTTGCCGTCGATGTTTTTGCTGTCGATGTTTTTGCCGTCGATGTTTTCGGTGTCGATGTTTTTGCTGTCGATGTTTTTGCCGTCGATGTTTTTGTCGTCGATGTTTTTGGTGTCGATGTTTTTGCAGTCGATGTTTTTCGCGTCGATGTTTTTGATGTCGATGTTTTTGGTTTTGCCGTCGATGTTTTTGCCGTCGATGTTTTTGCTGTCGATGTTTTTGCAGTCGATGTTTTTGATGTCGATGTTTTTGGTTTTGCCGTCGATGTTTTTGCCGTCGATGTTTTTGCCGTCGATGTTTTTGCTGTCGATGTTTTTGCCGTCGATGTTTTTGCCGTCGATGTTTTTGGTGTCGATGTTTTTGTTGTCGATGTTTTTGCCGTCGATGTTTTTGCTGTCGATGTTTTTGTCGTCGATGTTTTTGGTGTTGATGTTTTTGCAGTCGATGTTTTTCGCGTCGATGTTTTTGATGTCGATGTTTTTGGCGTCGATGTTTTTGCCGTTGATGTTTTTGCTGTCGATGTTTTTGCCGTCGATGTTTTTGCCGTCGATGTTTTTGCTGTCGATGTTTTTGCTGTCGATGTTTTTGCCGTCGATGTTTTTGCTGTCGATGTTTTTGCCGTCGATGTTTTTGGCGTCGATGTTTTTGCTGTCGATGTTTTTGCCGTCGATGTTTTTGGCGTCGATGTTTTTGCCGTCGATGTTTTTGGCGTCGATGTTTTTGCCGTCGATGTTTTTGTCGTCGATGTTTTGTGCTGTCGATGTTTTGTACTGTCGATGTTTTGTGCTGTCGATGTTTTGTACTGTCGATGAAATGTAGGCGATGTTTTTGTTGTCGATGTTTTTGCGTCGATGTTTTGACGTATAACCATGTTAAACTGCTGCGTACAGATGGCGCTGAAACGGTAGTTTTGTTAATACCGGTGCATTTTCTTTCTTTTATGACTAGTATGGAAGATTTCGTGGTGAAACAAAGATCACAGGTTCTTCCTGCAAGCATCTGAAATACTATGTGAAAAAATTAAAACATTTCGTTCCTTCAGAAAGTAATGGGTATCATTAAAATTTTTGAAGTGGCGTTTCGTCTCAATATACTCCGTGGTGCAGTTTTAGCATACACTGTGGCCAAGATTTCATTCCGTGTTATCTAACGATATGATCAATGCAAGTTCTTGAAAGAGTGAAAATCAAATCAAGCAGATACGAGATGTGAGATCCCTGCAAGTTTCGGACACAGTTCTGTTATCTTCCTTTACAGAAACACGTCAGAAAGCCGGTTTTGTAAACTGTGTGAAGCTCTTCTGTTTTCTTGTCCTTTTATAATTTAGGACGGCTCATAATGAGAGTGCATTTCGTCCAATAACTTGATGCTGTATATATTTAAAGTGTAAAAGTACACCCTAAGAGTTATGAGACTAAAGTCTTACCGTCTATCGACCACAACTCTGTATGTTTACTGACAATTTCCAAATGAGTACCGGTATAGATAAATGAAGATACTAGTTCCCATACTTGCAAGTTCAGGGGCAATAATTTAATTGTGGATGACACAGAGCTTCATAGAAATCATAATTTGTCCTGATTATGCTACGTATATTTGGTCCAATATCAGATTGAATTTCAGTAGCCGTTTGTACTATATAGTTTACTTTGAATACCAGAGAGTATGAAGCTTGACTAGTTTTTCTCTCAGACCTATGACTGATTGATTTTGCGTGGATGTCTGATATTATCATTCCATACAGTTAAATGCTTTAAAAATGCTCTTTTTTGCTTCTTGGATGATCCACTATGCAGGACTCCCGTGTATACAAATTTAGCCTGATTAACTTTACCCCACAAGACTACTTCTGACATCGATATTCTGACCTAAAAGTATCACGAAACAGTTTGTCTCGTCCATACTTTTCATTTGATATATTACATGAACATATTTGGATTAGTTTGAAATTTGACCTTTTATGGTCAGAATATGACCTTGAAATGACCTATAAGGTCGACATTTTTGGTGGCATCCAACCAAGTTTTTCTGTCAGACCCATGCCTGATTCATTTAGCATGGATGCCTATTATTAGCATTCCATGCAGATAAAAGTTTTTTTAAAGCTTTTTTGCTTCTTGGCGGGTCTACTATAATATTTCAAATAAAAATATAGTAGGAACTGAATTTCCATTTCATAATGTATTTCTGTTATTTTAATACCAACTTCTGCTCCTTGGGACAATGATGATGTATAATGATTTGATAAAATGGATGATTGGAACAAAGATAATGATATAAATACATACATGAAACCAGGATTCAAACCTGGAGGAACCTCACTGCTTATAGCGTTGCAATCATCACTCTACTATGAAAATATTTCTAACAGTTATTTTGCAAATTTCTCTTTTAGGCTCATCATATTTAACATTCATTATAAAGTTAGATCACTGAAGTGAGCTCATATCGTAAACCAAACAGCCCTTTAATGACAGGAGGATATCGTTAAGCATTATAGTGTCGGTTAGATCCATTATTTTCAAATCCATTTATACAACATCTGTAAGTTCCATTATTAACTAAACTTGTCTAAGGTTGTAACAATGTAATATCAATAGTTTTTGAACATGTTTCGTAAGTTCATAGTCTCATATATGATGTTAAAACTATTTTTATTTGTTCCTTTTGCAGATGAGCATTTGGGAATCTAATCGAAGTGTCTTCTACCAATAGTAAAGAGCACTCTTGAAATTTGTACAAAAGGACAATAGGTTTGACCGACAATGGCAGTTGCGTACCATGGTAGTTGGTGTATAAGCTTCTACGGAATATAAATCAACAAACTAGACTGCTTGAACTTTACATGGAAGAGTACATACATTTTTGCTTGCTCGCATAGACACTTGATTGAATAGTGATGATTTCCTAGAAATCAAGAGTCCAAAATATGCTCAAGAAATTATGTTTCAATCCTTAATAATATCTGATAGCAAGTGGTCATCAATTGTAAATTGTATATTAGGGGAAACAGGAGAAACAAAACAGTGCGAAAGGGGTGTGACTTACTTGTCTTGTCTGTCAAGCATTGGCACGCATTCATTGATATTCTTGCAAGTTGAAATTTTGAGAGGTATTTTCAAAAATCCTAAGAAAATAAATTTCTTCCTGAATGCGATGACGATTTGCAAAAAGCATACCTCTCAGACAGTGGCGGCAATTAGGGGGAGGTGCAGATGGCCTCCACTTTTACCCCAATCCTATACAAAATCTGATGTACCAATTGAAATTAAAGTGTCCTTGCTCTCTCCAAGTATTCGAACCCAATCGCCAACACTGCTCTCAGAGAACGCAATAATGTTTTGCAGGGTACGATAAAGAAAAATAATAAATATGCATTGAAACAACAACGTAAATATGATTTTATATATCCCGAAAATCTAGTTTTAGTAGTCCCTGTAAACAATGATTTGTAAGCTATTGGACTTCTATTCTAATGGTATTTCAGGGTCGCTACTCTAGGACCATGATAAAATTCAAGTATAATTCCCGGTTTTCAAGGCGCACTTTCCAAAAATTCAAGCAGACGTATTCTCTATTTCAACCTTACGTATTACCGCCTCTCAACATCCACACACAAATATCTTCATAATATAAAGGGTCTATGTGATTCCAACATCAAAAAATTATAATTCAATTAAAGGGTATAAGTAAATTAAAATATTTAATTTAAGGTGCTGAGCTTCTATTTACAATCAGAGTCGCAACCACGAACATTTGTCTGAGCGGGCGGGGAGAAAGTGTCAGGATCAACGTACTACTACTACTACTACTACTACTGCTACTACTAATACTAATAATAATAATAATAGTGTAAATAATAATATTATTATAACATTACTATTATTATTGATTTGCTTTATTTTACTTCGCTTCTTGTGTAACGTTTGGCTAATTTGCGAAGATGGGGATGAGTGATATAATGAAATTGATAAATGGACAGTCACAAACATCCATGCCCAAGCCAGGATTCGAACCCGGCGTAACCAACATTGTTGTTATTATTATTATTATTATTAATAGTAGTAGTAGTAGTAGTAGTAAAGACGTTATTATGCTCGTAAATTATGCAAAAAGGGGGTAGAAGTTGGTGCTAAAGCATTTGTGTTCGAACAAACGATTTCAATTATTTTTTCTCCACACTGCACAGTAGTTTGGATCCCACTTCAAACTGTAGGTCCAGTCCCGATTAGTCTTTCTGTGCATAAAGTGGACTTAAAAAAACAAATCAATCAATCAATTTTACAACATTTTTCATTTAGATAGTTTGGCGCCCAGGGCCGACTCCCGCCGTATCTTAGCTATGGTTATAAACTTGATAAGACTAAGAAAAACAAGAATTGTGAGTGAAGCGAGTAAGAAAATTTTACGAAAATAATTTATATTTGCATATAATATGAATAGGATTTGGGTTAGAAAAAGTTGTAATTTTTCACGTCTACGGAGAAAATTTCAAGTAGAATTCACGCATAATTCCCGGAGCCAATAATTCACGCATAATTCCCGGAATTCAAGGAATTCCCTGAGTAGCGGCCCTGTATTTATCACTGTATTGTATGTTCTCTCGAAATACATTTTTTTACGTCTACCTTATACACAGAAAGGCAAATTGGGACTGGACCTACAGTTTAAAGTGGGATCCAAACCACTATATAATAAGGGGGAACCCCCGAATGTATCCTAACCTCCACCCGCATACATTCGAGGGTATGCGCATGTCCCATTGCCTCTGTGATAAACTTTGACGGCACAGTTGCTAGTTTTACGGTTCGCCCGTTATTGTTACGCTCCATTACTTTATTTGAAATTTGCATTTTACATAAATCTGGAAATAAAAATTTGACAATTACAATAATATTTAATAACATAATATATAACATGAATATAATTTTGTATAATTACATTGGTATCAGTACAGTACAATGTTAATACATCTATACATTTCATTTTTTACATGAACCTTAGCTGGAATATGTTTAAAATACGATATAAGTATGATGTGTATGTATGCATTGTTTAACATATACCGGATTTCGGGATCCGAAATCTATAGTGTTGAGAGCTCACGCGCCCTGCATGTTACAATTTTCTTGTTACAAAGAGTGCATAGCGAGCCAGAGAGCGACAGTAGATCAGCATGTGGTTTAAGACCATTGATTTGAGTTATATTAATTTAGTTGGATGGGTATGCTTCACCTCAGAGGCTAGGTGTTCCGCTGTCGGTCTCCAGCTCCCATATTTTGAAGATAGTTTGATGTGATTATGCGCGGTCAGTTCCCATTTGGAATTGTAAAAATGTGTGTAGTATTGTGTGTGTGGAAGAAAGTTACCTGCTGCCCGGTATATCTGTTTGCTGAAATGAATACACTTCAGCAGAAAGCAGCATAGTTGATAAGAATTATTGATTGATAAAATAGAGGCAGTACAATACAAAAGGTAAAAATATTTGAAATATTAATTAATTTAATTTTGAATGAGATTTATGGATTAGAATTTATAAATGCATTGTATAATATGTAGTTTAGAGAATAACGCCGGAATACCGACGTTTGAATGGTAGCTGGTGTGCCAGCTAGGTGTTGTGAGTTTGTTTTGAAGCCATTACTCTTTCCATTTAATCCTTATGTCTTACTCCTGGTAATCGGACGGGGCGAATTCTTCTCCGCTCTGCGGCCTCCCTTCGTCCAGTGGAAACCACACAGTGCCTCCGTCTGGAAACATTAGTGGGTACTTCCTCCTCCTCCTCACCTTCCTCGTCTACAGGAGTAGGAGGCAAAGCACGAGAAGCAAGGGGCCTTCCAGCAGTTCTTCTCCTGGTTTCCATGGCAGATTGGGTCTGTGGTATGTGCATTGGCTGGGGTGGTCGCCTTTGCTGTTTCTTGAATCTTCCTAGCTCCTCCTGCGAGTGCCTTGAATCTTCCTATCTGTTGCTTAGAGAGCAGGATTGTTATGTCATATGTTGGAAGTTCCCTCCTCATGTTTTTGATGTTCTCACCTGATACTAGGCAAAAGAAGACCTTATGCTCCGGGGTGTCTTCCGGAGCTTCGCAGGCGATGCATTTTGTAGAAGTTCTGCTGCCTATCCGGTGTAGACGCTCTCCGTAAGGGCCATAGCCTGTCAGGAAGTGCATTAAGCCCTTCGTGGCATGAGCAGTTATCAGTTTGTTTTGACGTAAGTTTGGGACGAAGCCGAACGTCCTTCTTCCATTCCGGGCAACGTCCCAATCCCCTTGCCAGGCATCCATGAATCTTTCTCTTATCTCCCGTAGAGTAGGTAAGAAAATTCCAACACATTTAGTAAGGTTTTCCTCGTCTCCCTTCCTAAACCAATATTTGGCCGCCATCCAGCGGACCTCCAGATCCAGGGGACCTCCAGATCCAGCGGACCTCCAGATCCAGCGGAAGGTATCCCATAAGGGCAAGCAATGCCTCTGTAGAGACTGTTCCGAAGGCCCCCGTTACTCGCAGAAGAATCCTACGTTGAGAGGCCCTGAGCATTCTGATGTTCTTTTTCAGTGTCAACCCCTCCATCCATGTGGATGACGCATATGTGGCTATTGCTTCATAAATTGACTTGGTATATGCTTCCATTATGCTGGAATTTAGATTAACTTGGTATGATGTCAACCTCGTGAGTTTTTGTATTGTGATTTCGGCTTTGGTAGTTATTTTTTGTATGTGTCTATCGAATTTTAATCCCTCACTTATGGTTACCCCAAGATATTCAAAATGTTGTGCTCTTTGAATGATAGAACCAGATAGTTTTATCGATGGGTTTCTCCTGGTGCTAATTTTACCCTTTAGAAACAAGTATTTTGTCTTTCCTGCGGATAGTTCTAGCTTGGCTTCCCTGCACCATATTCTTAGTGCCTCTAGAGCTTCATTTACTTTGTGCTCAACCTTAGCACGGGAGTCGTCTGCACATACCATAGCTATGTCATCCGCGTAGGCAATACCTTTTGTAATGTTACTCTTATTACTGAGATCACGAAGGCAGGGTTCTAGGTTAAGGTTCCATAAATGAGGTCCAAGCACCGACCCCTGAGGGCATCCCTTAGTTGAAATTTTGGAGAAGGTTTCCTCGTTCAAGGTTAGTTGAACCTTCCTGTACCTGAATTAATCTTCTAGTAGTTGGATTATTGTTGATGGACAATTCAACCTCCTGAGGGTAAGGAATAGCCACGGCCACCATAGGATGTCGAAGGCTCCGCTGATGTCCGCGAATACTGCCAACACTATCTTCTTGTCTGATGTTTGAACCTCCTTCTTTAATTCATTGACTGCATCCTCAGTTGAGCGACCCTTCGTGAAACCGTACTTTCGGCCAGAGCCTCCAATCATGATCAGAAACTCCTGCAATCTCTTATTAATCATCTTCTCGAACAACTTCCCCAAGGTGTTGAGTAGACAAATCGGTCTATATGACTTCAGGCTTGTTTCGTCCTTCTTCCCATCCTTTTTTATTAATACCAACCTTCCCTCTTTCCATGGGGTAGGGAATTTCTTGTTTGCCAAACAGTGGTTGAACAATACTGTTATGAAATGAATCGTTTATGGGAAGGACAATTTAACGACTCCAGCTGAAATGCCGTCAGGGACCGGTGCCCTGTTGCTCTTCATTGTAGCCAGTTCACGGGCAACCTCCTCCGGTTCGAAAGGAACTATAGGTGTGTTGTTCGGATATCCTTCGTTTTCCCTTCTCGTCGCTACATTATTTTCATTGTCAGTTTCCTCCTCATCATCCGGAAGAAGTCCACTAAGGAGGGCCTTTCCAGTCTCTTTCCGATCTCTAGTGAGGGTGCCATCTGGTTTTCTTATTGTTGTTATTCCTTGGCTAGGTTTGACTTTTTTGGTCATAATTCTGTATCCCGCTCCAGGTTACCCTCTACAAATTTTTTCCATCTCTTCTGCTTGAGTTCTTTAAGCTCTTTGGCGTATAAAGCCTTTGCTCTACGATAATCCTCGAGATATTGGTTCCTATTGCCTTGTATGACAGGTTTTGGGTATAACTTGCGGCTTTTCCGCATATTGGCTCTTAGTACATCCATCCTTGCCGACCATGGTCAGATTGGGATATTTTGTCCTCTTCTCGGTGTGGATGCTGCAATGCCCATTTGTAGATTTTTTGTGAGCAGGGTTGCCCAATCGTCAATGCTTCTCTCAGGTCCTAGATTTTGAGGAAGATTTAGGTTTTCGAGAAGGATGTTTGCATCCGTTCTGCTCCAGTTGCATGTTATAGCTCGATTATTTTTGTTTTCCATTGAAGTTCCCAATTTTATATTAAAATATATCAGATTATGGTCGCATATCATATACCTCTCAGTTTTCTATGAGCGCTGACATTTGATTGTTCGTTAAGGTTAGGTCTATGTTGCTGCTTGCCCCTGCTCTTCCCCTGTACGTGGGTGGATTCCCTGGTAGGTTTTCAATGTTGAGATTCAACTCTGCAATGAGGTCGGTCATCTTTCTTCCGTTATCATCAGTTTCCTTGCCGAACCAAAGGGGAGAGGAAGAGTTACTGTCGAGGGTTACAAGAATTTGCTTCTTCGCATTGGCCAGGCAGGCGTTCCTAATGCGGGCAGTGTAGATTTCAATGCTGTGGCAGTATTGGCAATAGCTGTTTATTATGATGAAGTTCATCTCTCCGTAGTTTACTTCTATGCAATTTGTATGCGTGTCTGAGAAATTCGAAATTTTGAGGATAGTGATGTTTTTATTGAACGATATAATTGCTGCTCTCGTATTGCTGTGTGGATTATAGGTTAAGGTAGCATCAGTTGGAGCATGTATTAGTTGTTCATTTTGTAAATATGGTTCCTGGAGTAACAGCATGTCTATATGGTTTCTTTTTGCATAGATGAAAATTTCCCCAGTAGCCAATTTTCTCCGTTTAGGTTCACCTGGATGATTATTAGCTTGCTTTCTTTTTCTAATGTCTTACTACTGTGGTCCATGAAGGCCATGGTTTCGCAGTATCTTGTATAACCCTTCCATATACCCTAGCGAAGTCCTCGTAGACCTCATTTAAATTCAGTTCCAGGTTTCTACGTTGGAAGGCAGTCTTCAACAAGCGGTGTAAGGGGTCTGGGTCCACTGGGATGTTGTTTCATCTGAGCATCATTTTGTCCACCACCTCAGGATATGGGAATGTGATGGACTTGCCACCATCATGCTTTAGCCGGACAAGCAGCCGAAGAGCTGTTATTAAGTTGTCCCTTTCCTCTAATCGGCTTAATTGGAAATTAACTTCGAATTTTTGATAAATAGGGGCCGGATCAATTTGGGTGGGGGAGGGGTCTGTTGTGTCAGGCTTCTCTGGTTCTAAAATTACAGGGTTTGTGAAATTTGGATATTTTCTTTGTGGATTGAAGGGCGTTGCGTTAGGATTTACTTTTGGTTTCTCCTGTGTTGGAGAGTCGGGTAAATCGGTTACATCATATTCAAGTAGAGGACTATCTTGTTGTTGAAAGAGAGGATCCTCCTGGGAGGCAAGAGAAGAGTGTGAAAAAGGGGGGGGGAGGTGGAAGGTGGTGGCGTGAAAAAGATGGATGCAGGGGGCGAGATTGAAACTGGAGAAGATGTCCTTTTCACCACCGATGACCAGCAAATCCTTAGCATTAAGTTTTATGAAATTATAACTTATTTCTTACATTTCATGTACAAACATTGAGGCAATAAAATTCACAGTAAAATTCTGTTAGAAAGCAATGACGATTAACATTTCATTTTATTTTGTTGAGCAAACCAAATATTTTTTAGAATTTTTGTTGAACTATAAAATTACTGTGTTCATGAGGAATGTTGGAGATTATGTACGTATGTAGTCTTATGTGGTAAGTGTTTTAATACAAATACACTTTGGATACATCCTCGCTCTTGACGAGAAAATACAAAATTGTTCTCATGATCTCAAGATTTTAGTAATCCACAATTGATTGATTGATTTGCTTTATTTTTACTTCGCTTTTTGTGCCACTTTTGGCTAATCTGTCGATTCAGATCCGTTTGTCAGGCTGGTACCTTTCCACGGATGAGGCAAGTAATGGAATTTGTAAGGTCTGCATTCCAAACCGACGAGAACATCCTGTCTCCGTAATGTTTCGCTTTCAAGTACACCTTCTAATTTTTACCTACAAGTCAACATACCCCCATGTCAAGAGGCGTCATCTCCGATGGTCGCTTGTCTGAGTGTATCATTTATTGGTTCATACATGTCAGAAATTCCTTTGAAACGATATAGTAGTACATCAAGAAACTATCAAGCCTGGTAAGCAGAAAACAATTACCAGTACCGATCCATAATACTTATTATTATGCATAAATAATGCATAAACAACTAAATACCCATTAAGAACCAAAGAGCAGTAAGTTGATTAACTAAAAATATGAATATAAAATTAGTATAGTTCATTATAATACATAACCATAACCATCACCAGCACAATAGAGTATTTTTTACGATGTTTTTGTCCCTTAAATTAAGTATTTTAATATTACGTTATCACTGGTGTTCTTTGCATCGACAATGAAAACGTAAATCATGATTCACTATACACTATAATACCCAAATAGTCAAATCCTTGAACCAAAGTTTATAATTATTTACAAATCTGAATGAAATAATATTCACTTTCGATAAGGCATAGTTTACACTGCATGCCATAATTACACTATATAATCACTTAAAGAATAGTCACTGTTTAAGGGGGTTCTATAGCCATGCTAAAGCATTGGCCCAAATTTCTAAGGGTAACCGTACAACTAATATAGATTCCGTAAGGAAGAAATTTTCCGATATAAAAGATTATTTTATTCACTAGAACATGTGAACCTTATAATTTTGTTACGATTGAAGGGATTTAAGTAAATAACAGAAAATATAAGGTCTCCGTCATGTTCAAACTGCTGCGTACAGATGGCGCTGAAGTGGTAGTTTTGTTAATACCGGTGCATTTTCTTTCTTTTATGACTAGTATGGAAGATTTCGTGGTGAAACAAAGATAACATGTTCTTCCCGCAAGCATCTGAAATACTATGTGAAAAAATTATAACATTTCGTACCTTCAGAGAGTAGTGCTTATCATTAAAACTTTTGAAGTGGCGTTTCGTCGCAATATACTCCGTGGTTCAGATTTTAGCATACACTGTTGCCAAGATATCACTCCGTGCTTTATAACGATATGATCAATGTAAGTTCTTGAAAGAGTGAAAATCAAACCAAGCTACCAGAGGATATCGAATCCCGTACAGATACGAGAACAAGGGAACAAATATTCCACGGAGGATGTTAAAAATCTGAACAAGCTCGAAGGTAAGTCTTAATATTTAATTGCTTGTTGCTTAACATTATCCATCAAAAGAAAAATGTTTGAAATATAGGCAAAATGTATAATTTATTTACATGTTGAAGAAATATCTTCTGATGTAATATCGGTGAGAATATAGCTTGACACTGCATGACATTTTTAACTTCCAAACGAAGTTGATAATTCTTTGTAAATGTAAAATCAGAATAGAATGTTATATTTTACGTTAGGCATAATCCTAATAACTACCGTTTTGAGATCATTACTATAGCATAAAATATACGTAGCTTAATATAGATTATATCTGATATCATTAAATCAATATTGCATAAAATGCTCTATTTTCATTCCTGTAAGTTAATTTCCAAACCTACGAAACTCGTGCTATTCACATGTACAGTGTTTCTCAAAAGTTTTAGGACAACGACATTTTAAACTAGGCAACCCAATTCACACAAGGCGTTGGTGGGTTGCGTGTAGAGCTAGGCTCAATTTCAGGGTTCCCACATGCACAATATATATTTATAAAATACGCGAAAGAAATAAAAGCAAGTATTATTGTATAAAAGTATTAAAAATATCACAAAATTCCTTCTCAAAGAAAATAATCGGTTTTCTAATATTTCATCGCTGATGAGTCTACAGAAAGGAAAAGAGGTGAGAGAAAACGAGAGGTGACAAAGGACAGGAGAAAGAGAAAGCGAAAGGAGAAGACGAAAAGTAGAGGAGAGAAGAAAGAGAGGATAGACTAGGGGAGGAGATGTAGTGAGGAGAATGGAAAAAGATTCTAGGAGAGATGAGCAAAGAAGAAAAATGTGAAGAAAAACGAGATGAGAGAAGAGGAGACGAGAAGAGGGGAGTGGAGAGTAGAGTAAAGAAGAGAAAAAGAGAAGAACGAAAAGAGAAGGAGAAAAGTGCAGTCGAGTCGGAAATCTAAGACAGGAGAGAAGATACGAGGAGTGGAGATGAGTTTGATGGAGATAAGATGCGAGAAAAGTAGGGAAGGCGATATGAGATAAAAGCAGAGCGGAAGGAGGGGAGAGAAGAACGAGAAGGAGAAGAGAAGAACAGAAGGGACTGGAGAGAAGAGGTAGTTGCAGAAAATATCGTCTCAGCGTCAAAAATTGTGGCATTGATCAAATTGTCGACATGAAACATTCAATAACATTTTGAAATGTATTGGAGAATGTATTAGATAGGTGCGACATGCCTTTTGGCTTAGTTCAGAGCAAGATACAATCTTCCATGTAAGAATTTGATTTTACCTGCGATTATACAACTAAAAGCATGAATGTAATTTTAATATTTATAAGAATTATCCAATTTTTGTCAAAATCTCGGTTCGCTGAAATGGAGATTTTGTAATTTAATATTTCCCCTCCCCCATCGTTAATTCCAAACTGTCTAAAACTTACGAAAATTTTCCGTCACCGGAAGGGTTTGAACCTACGACCATGAGATTGACAGTCCTGAACGGTAAACACTACCCTACAAGCTATCGCTCCTGAAAGTAAGTAGAAGGAGCTGACCAATGTGAAATGTAGATGCAACTCTCGTCCTACATGTAATGTGCAAATAATACTTGTTTGTAGCAAAGGAAACGAAGGTAGTACGACTCGGCGAAAACATTTAATGGAGAATTGCACATGATCTGAACTTTTCATTCGATATTTGTGGAGGTATCCTTGCATTGAACTCGAGTGGGAAAAGGGGTAAAATTAGTATGTCCTGAATTGCACAAATATAAATAGTTATTTCATTAATATTTTTCAATGTCTTTGAAGCAGTACACAGTTATCGTTAGAGTAACATAATTCACGATCTTATACATAAAAATGTCCCTTTGAACGTAAGTGAAATCATTTATTTGTTTATTTTTTTATAAATTCCATATGCAGAACAATGTAGCCACTATACACTGCTATTACAAATAATGTTACAATGCTCTTGTTTATAATAAAAGGAGAATTATAAAAAATACCTCCTAAAGAGGATCGAACCTGAGACCTCTAGCAACCCAATCGAGAACTCTAACCACTATTTTTTTTTATTTAAAAGGAAATACCCCCTACACGGAGGTATCCCCCACCATTCACTCTTTTCCTCTTTTTTACACTTTTCAATTCTTACATTTTTCTTTGTTTCCTATCAACTGGACGAACACAAATACCCATGCCTTACCCGGGAGTCGAACCCAGAACCCCTGGCGTTGTAGCGTGCTCTGCTAACCACTTTTTTTTTATTGTCTCATTCTGATATACATGTTATGGAATTACATTGTTTTTACATAAGTGTATTACTGCTATTACAATTTATATTTCTATCTGGTTAACCTTTACATTTTTGTTTGACCTAAATTAAGTATAAAGCACTAATAAGAAATTTGCATACCATTTCTTCCTTGCTTGGAGAGGAATTTTTTCGTATTGTTCTTGCAAGAAGATACTGAATTGTTTCTGAAAACTGCTCTCGTCATTGTGAAATATATGTAATAAGTATTCTGTTATCAACCATTGTACTGCTCGTTGTTTTGTTGGTGGAAAAAAATTGAAATCAGGAAAAACTATATCTGTATCCGTAAACTTTGTTAATGAGGTGCGGCATATACGACTGAGCATTGTTCGCAATTTGTTCCATGCCGTGGAGGAGTTGCGACACTTCGTTAGCCTGTGGGCTAAAGAGTCAGGCACGTTGCATGATATACAGTTAGGAGAATCACTGATTCCATATTGGTATGTCCTATCTCTTGTCACTATAACACGATGAACCACTTTGTACCATATTGATTGGCCAGCTTTTGAAAGGTGTTTGGCGGAGACATTTTCCCATATTTGTGGCCAATTATGTGTATTGAAATCCCTGACTATTCGTGGTACGGCGTGCTTGAAACTATTGATTTCGCTATATAACTTTTTAACACCTACTTATAAGTTTGATATCACTACTCAATGTGGAAATTGGCCTAAAATCTGTAACGAATTTTGGATTTGCCTTTTTGGGAACTAACACTATAACTCCCGTGCTACTGGTCTTCCCTATTGTCCCTGTTGTAAACACTTCGTTGACCCATGCCGTTAATTCGTCTCCTATTAGATCCCAGAAACATTGATAGAATTCTGATGGTAGTCCATCTTCGGCTGTAGTTTTATTCCTAGGAGCTTTGAATACTGCATCATGAACCTCCTTTTTACTAAACGGTTGTGTGAGCTCAGTTCTTTCATTTTCCGTCAGTGATGCAGGGAGGTAGTTCAGAAAATTACATTGCGTTTCTGTGGGATTAAAGGCTTGACCTAGAAGATTTTTATAGTATTGCAAAAACATGTCGTGTATACTATGAGGGCTGGTAACAACTTCACCGGAATCTAAAGTTAATTTATGAATAACATGACTCCTGGCGTTTTTATGTTCTTGAAGAATGTGACTTAGGGTGGCTTGCTCGTCAGGGTCTATAGGAAGAATCTTGCTCTTTATTATTGTTGCAGATTTTCGTTTCCTATGTATAGCAAGTAATTGCGCTTTTATTTCATTTGCATAGGGACGATCGAAATTACCTTGCAGTGCTAAACGATGGAGATCATGCAAGACTGCATACAAAAAATTATATTTGTTCTTTGATCTCGACTAACCTCTGCACTGAAGAATTTACTGACCTGGCGAAATTTAGGCTTAACTCGAGTTTCCCACCACTCGATTAGTGTCTTTTGAACTGGCCGAGAGGCCTTGAGTTCGTTCCACGTTTCCCTGATTAGCTGGACATAACTACCATTGCGTAATAATGTGCTGTTTGAAAGCCAGTACCCGCTACCTTGTCGGGGTTTGATCAAATCTAAATTTATTTTGAGAATTGGAACACTATGGTCACTAAAGCATACTGGAAAATTTTGAACACTAATTATATAGTCCTGAAATCTTGGTGCGACATAAAACCTATCGATCCTAGACGCACTATTGGAGGTGATATGTGTGTAACCTTGACTGTCGCCGTTGGCGTGTATCCAAGCGTCGCGCAGTTGTAACCCCTGAGTTAATTCATAGAGCGCACGTGAGAAGTTGTATCCTGGATTTTGATCTTGTGAACGAATTACGCAGTTAAAATCTCCCACTAGTATAGTGTCTAGTGTGTGGGATGTCAACTCGGGCCCTACAACTGTTGAAAAAAAATCTTCTCTTTCCCGTCTGTTTTGGCTTCCTGACGGAGCATACACATTACAGAGAAACACTGAGCCTAATTTGACACTTATTTATCTGCCCGTGGGATGGGGCACTACATTACGTAAATCCAAGTGTCGCCTACATGCTATGCAGTCCCTTGTGCAAAGGGAGTGAAATTGTTGTATACTTTAAACATGCTCAGTACAGAAAAATCGTCTATGGCGACCTCTTGTAAGAGGGCCACATCAATAGACGATTTAATGAGAAAGTCATTGAGAGCAATTATTTTGGTCTTACTTTGCATTTGATTCAAATTTATAGATGCCAAGGTAAATGTTTGCATGATTATAACTGTCCACAAAAGAAAACTAAACTTACTTACATTCTTCAACATTACTGATCTCTAATTTCTGCCTATAATGAATTAACTATGCTTTCCACTAAATAAATCTGGGGTAAGTTTGTTACTCGTCGAAGGTTTCTCTTTAGTTACATTTGCTGAATTACTGGTTAAACTAACCTTTGAAAACTCTTGTTTTGGGGTACCAGGTTCTACTCTAAATTCGTTATGAACTATTGTGGAACTTACGCATTCATTATTTTTCTTCTTCTTTCTACGTAGCACCATGGACTCTTCCGCCACTGACCGTAACCTTGATACAGATCTTGACCGTGATTTCCTAGGAGAGGTAACTACGGGGAATTCTGCCTCCGCGAACAAAGCACTTGGGGGTGGGGGTGGGGGTATGTGATGCATCTCCTCTGCAGTGGTCAATGTTGGCTGCTCCATCTCTTCCCTTCCTGTTGGTGCATTCTTCTCACTACCTTCGTGTCTGGTACCTGTCTCCTCGTCGGTGAGTCTGGGGCTATCCGTGTTCCCTCCATTGCTATCTCGTGACGCTGGGACTTCTGCAACTGATGGAGCTGAATCTCTAGATTTAGTCCGTACGGGTAGCACAGTTGGTTCATATACCATCGGTACATTGTCAGCGGGTATATTAACCGGACCCCTGCGGGGCTGGTTCCCTGAGGATCGACGCTTAGGGCACTGAGCAACTACATGATCCTCCCCCGAACACGCGAGGCACGTACGCACCTGCCCAGGGTATGTTACCCAATAAGAGTCTCCATTCATTGTTACATATGAGGGTATGGGTTTACGTAGTATCATTTTAATCAAGACACGTCCAGTTCGAGTAGGGTAAATATGATCGGCAGAGTATGTCTCGCCTTCGATTTTCAACACTTCCCCATAAGACCTCATGACACGACTTATCACTTCTGCACTTAATTCAGCTGGGACTACATGGATTCTGACAATTACATGTCGCTGGTGGGCCCATTCTACTTCAACCTTATGATCACCATCTACGTCACTATAGATTACCTCAGCACCAAAATCATTTAGTAACCGTTCTCCTACCACTTTTGTTGCAAATTTCACGTACAAACACTTACGAAAGTAATCTATTTCAAAACTGAGCACTTGGTTCGTAGGCAATTGGTAGACATCATGAAACCATCGATGAAAATCCAATGACGTAGGTCGCGTTTTTACATCAATGAAAACAAATTTCAAGGTGTTTTCTCTTTGTGTATTCATCGTGATCTATTTCATCGTATCTTCACTGGCGCACGGTAATTGTAGTCAAGACCTCGCTTGCACATCAAAGGAAAAAAAAACTAACTCAACACTAGCAAACCGTATACGGCCCTAGCGAACTCGGACAGTTCGATCGCTAAGCCTTCTCACGCGACGAGCGGAGCTCGCTACGAACTGATACCTGCACGAGCTGCAGTCGCCACGGAGGTCGACGTAACCACTACCCCACGCCCTTACCTTTGATTGAAACATCAATTTTTATGTATCTGTCCCTCCAATATTTTAAATGTCGTTGGGTAGTTGAACTTTTACTTTAATTTTAAATTGCTTTCTTGTAGTATAGCACATATCTTCGAGAAATAATTTTCGAAGCGATGAAGAAAAACGAGAATATTGGTAGTTGTAAAATGCGAGTTATTTCTTCTAACTTATTATTGTGTTTATACATTATTAATAGAAAATATCTAGAGGCTTGAACATTACAGGACGATATTCTTTTTCTGTGATACTGCAACGGACGAAATGCTTGTTTAGTGACGCAAGTCTCGTGTTCAGAACAGTCTTATGAAATGAATTTACTGTTCCGTAAGGTAACACGAAATAATTACACCGTTTGCGAACTACCAAATCTGCACAACGTTAGACTTAAACAGGCGGAAAATTTTATTCATAAAATCACTTCACATTTGACAGTATTAGTGAAGAGAGTCTCGTGGGACACTGTGTTAAGGTGCTGGAGTAAATCCTTCTTATTTTTCTTCCTCGAAGAACAACAATTTTTAAAGTAGAGCAACAGTCGTTTTGCTTTTTCTTATTTCTTTTAAATTCTTCCACATTCCTTTAATTGGGTAAAATATAAATAAAAATATTGCTTGCATTTCTGTCATTGACGTACACCAGGCCCGTACGCAGGATTTCTTTGAGGGAGGGGCCAGACCCAAATATATATATATATATATATATATATATATATATATATATATATATATATATATAACATAACATAACCCACAGCGCTACAGCCCTTGGAGGGCCTTGGCTTACCTACCGACTGCTGGTCTCCCTCCCATACTGTTCCTCCGTCACCTGTTATAGCGTGGAGATCTCAGACCAGTATTGGGGTGACGGGTGATCAGCCCGACGAACCCCCAGCCGTTGTTGTAGGTCTTCTTGACCGGGTTACGCTCACATGTCTAATTGTGAGTTAAGAAAAAAAAACAATACTAAAGAGACATTCTCGCATCACGATTGCAGTTTGAAAAAGTCGGGACAGGGATTGAAAGCAACGCACTGTCCTGACTAAATCGGTGAATCTGACGTCTGTTAGCCTTGCATTATAAAACTAAAAGCATCCAATATTGCAGCCTGAAGACTTTTGCGCAAGAAACAGATACATTTATGTAAAAACAAAATTGATATTTTTACACATTTCTAAAATCAACATTTAAATATTTCGGGGTTTGAGGGGGGTATGGCCTCCATGCCTTCCTGGGTACTGGCCAGACGTAGACAGTGGGAGAGAAATTTTGGAGAATCTTTCTATTAAATTATTCCAACTTATGCTCAGATAGGTTTATTGACAATCGTGAATTTTTAGTTTAATAGACAATATTTGGTTTTAAACGACTGGAGAACATTGGTCTAATTTCCTTTCTTCCTCTTTTGAGAGAATATATACTTCTACAATAGCAATCGCGTTCGGAATCGGTGAAAAAAAAAAATGACTTGGTTTTCAAAGGCAAACAAGCTTGGTAGCTTGCTAGCTTTCAAAGTGACTCACTCACGCTATTCAAGGCCGCTTCTTATCGCAAAACACTGTCCGTCTATGCACAGTGTCTGCACCCAGCAAGTTACAACTGACCAAAGTCGAATTTTAAAGAGAATCTGAAGAATGATAGATTTTATCAGAGGCGGCTAGGTGGGCACTAGCTCAACATGTTCTTCGAGGAAGAAAAATAAGAAGGATTTACTCCAGCACCTTAACACAGTGTCCCATGAGACTCTCTTCACTAATACTGTCAAATGTGAAGGGATTTTATGAATAAAATTTTCCGCCTGTTTACGTCTAACGTTGTGCAGATTTGGTAGTTCGCAAACGGTGTAATTATTTCGTGTTACCTTACGGAACAGCAAATACATTTCATAAGACTGTTCTGAACACGAGACTTGCGTCACTAAACAAGCATTTCGTCCGTTGCAGTATCACAGAAAAAGAATATCGTCCTGTAATGTTCAAGCCTCTAGATATTTTCTATTAATAATGTATAAACACAATAATAAGTTAGAAGAAATAACTCGCATTTTACAACTACCAATATTCTCGTTTTTCTTCATCGCTTCGAAAATTATTTCTCGAAGATATGTGCTATACTACAAGAAAGCAATTTAAAATTAAAGTAAAAGTTCAAGTACCCAACGACATTTAAAATATTGGAGGGACAGATACTTAAAAATTGATGTTTCAATCAAAGGTAAGGGCGTGGTATAGTGGTTTACGCCAGGGGTTCTGGGTTCGAGTCTCGGGTATGGCATGGGTATTTGTGTTCGTCCAGTTGATAAGAAACAAAGAAAAATGTAAGAATTGAAAAGTGTAAAAGTGAGAAAAAGAGTGAATGGTGAGGGATACCTCCGTGTAGGGGGTATTTCCTTTATATATAAAAAAAAATAGTGGTTAGAGTTCTCGATTGGGTTGCTAGAGGTCTCAGGTTCGATCCTCTTTAGTAGGTATTTTTTTAATTCTCCTTTTATTATAAACAAGAGCATGGTAACATTATTTGTAATAGCAGTGTATAGTGGCTACATTGTTCTGCATATGGAATTTATAAAAAAATAAACAAATAAATGATTTCACTTACGTTCAAAGGGACATTTTTATGTATAAGATCGTGAATTATGTTACTCTAACGATAACTGTGTACTGCTTCAAAGACATTGAAAAATATTAATGAAATAACTATTTATATTTGTGCAATTCAGGACATACTAATTTTACCCCTTTTCCCACTCGAGTTCAATGCAAGGATACCTCCACAAATATCGAATGAAAAGTTCAGATCATGTTCAATTCTCCATTAAATGTTTTAACATTCCATGCAGATAAAAGTTTTTTTTAAGCTTCTTTGCTTCTTGGCTGGTCTTCTATAATAATTCAAATAAAAATATAGTAGGAATTGAATTTCTATTTCATAATGTATTTCTGTTATTTTACCTCCAACGTCTGCTCCTTGGAACAATGATGATGAATAATGATTTGATAAAATGGATGATTGGAACAAAGATAATGATTAAATACATACATGAAACCAGAATTCGAACTCGGAGGAACCTCACTCCATATAGCGTTGCAATCATCACTCTACTATGAAAATATTTCTAACAATTGAGGGGTCTAGTGAGAGAGGGAGCTATGCCACAAATCTTGAAAATTTTATTTCTTGCCATTTTCAGTCTTCTCCTACCATCTGTCATCTATCATGTGAACTACAACCATGTGACATAGCTCCCGCTTGTTCTGCAGCAGATTTTCTGAGTTCTTGAATACGTCCTCATCAGCATTTTGAGTGAGAGAAGGAGCTATGCCACTTACTGATGGTGACTGCAATACTAGACCCCTCAAATATTTTGCCACTTTCTGTTTTAATCTCATCATATTTAACATTCATTATAAAGTTAGATCATTGAAGTGAGCTCATATCGTGAACCAAACTGCCCTTTAATAACAGGACGATATCGTTAAGCATTATAGTGCCAATTGGATCCATTATTTTCAAATCCATTTACTCAACATCTTTAAGTTCCATTATTAACTCAACTTGTCTAAGGTTGGAACAATGTAATATCGATATTTTTTAAACATGTTTTGTAAGTTCATAGTCTCATATACGATGTTAAAACTACTTTTACTTGTTCCTTTTGCAGATGAGCATTTGAGAAACTAATCGAAGTGTCTTCTACCAATAGTAAAGAGCACTATTGAAATTTGTACAAAAGGACAATAAGTTTGACCGACAATGGCAGTTGCGTTCCATGGCAGTTGGTGTATAAGCTTCTACGGAATATACTGTAAATCAACAAAGTGGACTGTTTGAACTTTACATGGAAGAGTACATACATTTTTGCTTGTTAGCGTAGACACTTCGTTGAATGGTGATGATTTACTAGAAATCAAGAGTCCAAAATGTGCTCAAGAAATTATGTTTCAATCCTTAATAATATCTGATAGCAAGTGGTCATCAATTGTAAATTGTATATTAGGGGAAACAGGAGAAAAAAAACAGTGCCAGGGGTGTGACTTACTTATCTTGTCTGTCAAGCATTGGTACCCATTCATTGATATTCTTGCAAGTTGAAATTTTGAGAGGTATTTTCAAAAATCCTAAGAAAATAAATTTCTTCCTGAATACGATGATGATTTGCAAAAAGCATAACTCTCAGACAGTGGCGGCAATTAGGTGGAGGGGCAGATGGTCCCCACTTTAACCCCAATACTATACAAAACCTCATCTACCAATGGAAATTAAAGTGTCCTTGCCCTCTCCCAGTTTTGGAACCCAATCGCCAACACTGCTCTCGGAGAACGCAATAATGTTTTGCAGGGTACGATAAAGAAAAATAATAAATATGTATTGAGACAACAACGTAAATATGATTTTATATATCCCAAATATCTAGTTTCAGTAGTCCTTGTAAACAATTATTTTGCAAGCTATTGAACTTCTATTCTAATGGTATTTATTACTGTATTGTATCTTCCCTCGAAATACGTTTTTTAAATCTTCTTTATACACAGAAAGGCTAATTGGGACTGGACCTACAGTTTAAAGTGGGATCCAAACCACTATATACAGTCACCGGCAATAAAAATGGGACACCTATATTCTGAAATACCTGCATCCCTGCAATGCGTTATGTGTGTTGCCTAACTCAACGGCAGTGACAGAACTTGCCATTGAAAATTTGCTATTACAATTCACTCATCGCCGTAGATTTAGACAACACACAAGACGCATTGCAGAGAAGGGAGACTTACAGGATCTAGTTGTCCCATTTTTATTTGACGATCACTGTACACTCACCGTCTATCGAACCTGGGACTCCTGTATTACCAGGCGATTACGTTACCACTTTGCCAAGGGGGAGGCTCAACTTCCCTCGCAATTCATACCAATATGTTGCTGAACTCGATGATATATCAGCAGTGTTTGAATAGTTACTCTATAAAAGTAACTACGAGTTAATCACTTGAGAAAGTAATTCGCATATAATTACTGTTATTACTGTTCTTTAGAAAGTACTTGACATAGTTATTATTACAGTTACTTTACTCTAGATTTGTTTCATCTCGTAAGACGTTGTTCGCATCATGAGTTTCAATGCGATGTCCTTTTCACCACCGATGACCACTAAATGCTAAGCATTAAGTTTCATGAAATTATAACTTATTTATTACATTTCATGTACAAACATTGAGGAATAAAATTCACAGTAAACTTCTGTTACAAAGCAATGACGATTAACATTTCATTTCATTTTGTTGAGAAAACCAAATATTTTTTAGAATTTTTGTTGAACTATAAAATTACTGTGTTTCCATGAGAATTTTTGGAGATTATGTAATTATGTAATCTTATATGGTAAGTGTTCTAATACAAATAAACTTGGGATACATCCTGGCTCTTGACGAAAAAAATACCAAATTGTCCTCATGGTCTCGAGATTTTAATAATCATCAATTGATTGATTGCTTGATTTGCTCTATTTTACTTCACTTTTTGTGCCACTTTTGGCTAGTTTACGATGATGGAGATAAGTGGATATGATGAAATTGATGAATTGACACTCACGAACATCCATGCCCATTCCAGGATTCGTAGCGCGATGTGCTAACCACTCCGCCACGGGGGCTGGCTTTAATAATCATCAATTTACAAATTCTTTGAGGAGAACATTTGGATATATATATTATTTCTTTCCATGCAGTAAAGTAATTGTACAACTTACTAGTTAGGTGGAAATATAAATGAGTTACAATTACTAATTTAATAACGTAAGTAGTTTACAGTACTGTTTCTTGAAAATGTTACTGATACTTCCAAAGATTCTACATCAGCTGCAGAACTGAAAACCAGAATAGACCAAATCCGTAAAGAACTATGAAACAGGACATTGTGTGGTGACATGACATGCAAATAAATTAGATGCGCTACAAAACTGTATTTAATATTGAACTATTATAAAAATAACAAATATGTCTTCTATCGTGTATCCAGGATTCTTCTGACATTTTTCTTTCAAAATCGCGATATTAAAACTCAGTAAAAATAAGGGTGCAGAATTGCATGTTTATTCACTTGAAGGAAAGATTGAGGATCGTTAGAGAGCGCTAATATTTATAAATATTTACAAGATGTTCACTGAAATTCTGCAAATTTATGAAGAAAATCTGCTAACGTCAACGATAAAAGATATAAATATGTTCAAGTACTGTCATATAAAGTGAATTCTACAGTCAATGCAGCATTCGCTTCAAACGTAATTGAAAAGTGTTTTCAATAATTCCAATTACTCTTCTTACTTTACGCATTTCGTGTTTGAATTAACTACAGTTATCTTTGTATGTTCTCTTCTGATTTCGAAATATTAAAAGAAATACATAATACAATACAAGGGATTTTATATTACTATTACGACTATTACTATCTTCCATTTGTGATAAATTGTTGCATTTTATTCAATAAGAACATACAACTAAAATTTCATGATAAACAATTACGTTGCTCCACATCTACTTAGATTTTTCAATAAAATCTGCTAACTAACGTGACGTCATATCCCATCAAGGACTACCCTAATCGACCAACCTGTATGTATCTACCTTGATTACGCGGAGATCTGGCAACATGGCCCTCGGTTGCCATGGCAAACGGTGCTGCCATCTGTTATCGAAAAATTACCACAAAATTGCCTTTAGTACGGCCTTAAACACATTGTGTTCAAACCTTAAGGGTTCAATACGACATTATTTCGTATCATTGTGTATATTTTCACTTAATCACTTTGTTTTATCATCTTGAAAGTACCAGTTTCTTCTAAAATAATTCACGCAATGATTGCAGATCAGTATAATTTCGATTCCCCATGTTCTGAACGGTTCACGTTTGTCCATGCATAGAAATGTATCTGACTTCGTAGCACAATTGAAACGAACCTAGTTCCTGTACTTTATGTACTCTATTAGGACTTTAGTAGGGATTGAAGTGGTGAATGTTGGCGTTTCCAGTTCTTCGAACTTCTTCATTTTCACACCTTGTTGCAACTTGTACGGATTGATGACATACTGAACAGCTGGGATGCTCTGGTCAATTGGCATTTGGAACATGTAATGCTACTAATTGGTCCTGCTGGGAAGGATTTCCAAGTTCGTGAAATCTTGCCTGCTATACTAATGTGTTGTAAGCTGGGAATCAGATCACAGTGGAAGAATCACATGTTATCCTAGGTGAGAAACCTCTTACACTTCTTCTCCAACTTCCGCAACTGGGACAGAAGGTTCTTCTTGGATGCATTGTTCTGTCTTAGCAGTATCAATTTGAATGTAATAGACACATATTCAATCAATGCTGTTCCTTCTTTGTCCTGTCCAAACAAAGTGCAGCCTCTTTGGTCCTTGAGTTTTCCTCTGTCGATCTTCGACGATGCTCTGGTTTTGTAGGTACCTGTTAGAGGTGGTCTGAGCCATTGAAAGGAAGGGGAAAGAGAAAATAAGGATAGGAATGTAGTAGAGATTGGACATACACCAGTCGACATGTACTCAGCCAAGTGTAGGGCGGCTTTAGAAGTTCACTGTCTGCCTGCTGGACAGGGTGTCCAATCCATTGGCTAAGTGCAAGTCGGTGGTGCTGTGCCTTAACAGATACTGTCAAAATGATGTGATGGGATATCGATACAAGATTGTTTAGCCAGCGCTTTGGAAGAAGAAGGAATAGGGGGTGGTGCCGTTGATGGTCTGATATGTCTATTTTGTGCTATTCTTCATTTGTGACATTTATACTGCGAGCTTGTGGGGTAGGTTTTTGTCGACTGGTTGTTTGTTGTGCAAGGGGACGACAACAAAAACAGGATTTAATTTTACGAACAAAACATGCCGTAATTAATAAAAATAAGATAGTCCCTACAATTATTAAAGATGTCGCTGCCGCTGTATGAGACCCAGTTTCGAAGGGCAGTGCATTAGTTCGAGATATGCAACATAATGCGAATAGTCTCTTATGGACATTTAAAACGTATAAGGGGTGAAAGTAAGTAATAGATTCCAAACGTGCAAAAATATTAGCGGGGTCTCTTGGTGATAGAAAAATGAATTGAATGAAGGAATTTCTACTTTTTTATATTTCGGAAGATGAATATGGGGTATTTTTGTTGTCCATTGCGTATCGTACAGAGAGGGGACATTTCTCTGAGTTGAAATGGGATACGTCGTGCGAAGAAACAACTGCGAGTCAGCGCTCCACGCTGAAGGGAGAAGGTGGATCTGTCTTGTGACAGTCGCTGCGTTGTGATCGCATGGATAAACAGGGTGTATTTCAATGTCGGAAGTGATAGCGATTTTAACGTTACATTCTACATGGAGTAAGATAGAACCAGGGTCCTTGTGAGTTATAATATCTTATATTATTTTCGATCCATTTGGATATTGATATATAATTGTGGGTGGAGGGTTTACAACGGCATAAAGCGTTTCCCTTATTTTAATGGCGTCGGTGTAATGAGAGTCGTGGCATTTGTAAGTGCAAGAGTTTAATGTTTCTTCAACTGTTTTAGCCTGAAGTAATTTAGAGATGCAGTATGAATAACCTTCATGGCGACTAACATGATTTGGAATTCTACATAATTTTCCGTTTCGAATTTGGCATTCATGTAAATCGATTCCTGCGATCGTAGAAATTTTATTATTGTCTTTTACTGCTAGTGCTGCTACTGACGAAATCATGCAAGTTAAATTGTTATGAGCAAATGGAATTGGTATTATTTCATATATTTCAGGTTCTGAATGGATTTATTTAATAGGTACTTTCAGTTGGATATATATCCTTTCCTGAGATATCTTACATTGCACTAAAGAGGTTTGATAATATATGTCAATTAAATGATCTGGAATTGCTACTTCGTAACCGTCCGAATTAATCTGGTTCTGCAATTTTGTGAGATCCTTGCGTAGGACGTTTGTCGGTACAGCTTGTTCCGTCAAGAAATGATGTCTACAGTTTAAAACTATCTGTTCATGGTGATAAATTTGTAATAGTTGCGCCAATTGTAATTGTGTTATCATCAGTTCTGACAAAAATCCATGAGTTAGAAGTTGTAGTCTTGCTTTAAAATTCCCCATATCGTTTAGAATTTTTTCTTGTTGGGTTGATAAAATGTCAATTTGTGTATCGAAGTGTTACAGAAGTTAGTTGTTTCTCGTACGTTTCTATTTCGGAAGAAATATTTGCGTAAAACAAATGGTTAGATTCTAACTGATTACGCATAGCCGCAATTGTATTGTCAATGGTTGCAACATGATCGAATAAAGATGTTATCTGATCTTGATCAACGAATCCACAACAATAGCTGCTGAATTTCCCTATAAATGATAACAGTGATCTTTTTGCCCGCCTTGCGGCAGTAGAGTTTTGACTATACGTGTGATTCCTTTGAATTATCGAAAAATGATCAAACAAATGTTCCTGAAGTCTCTCTAATCCTTTAGCTAATTCGCAATTTGTTTCATATTTCAATGTTCCTTCGCACGTAGCGTTTATGATACTTGTTCTGAATGTTTTGATGTGAGGCATGGTAATGGATATATTGTAAATGAGTGGAATGGAAAAAGCATAAGGGAGAATTTGGGGCACTTCTTTTAGGTAAATGCCCAGTTGAGATTTCCATCATCGGTGGTTGTGGATGTGGAAGTGTTTGGGAAAGAAAGGTTGTGAATAGGAAAAAACAGAGCATCATGATTGCAGATCCTGAAATTATGAACGAAGAATATATAAGTGTATTACTGGAGTGATATCTGTTAAAACATTTACTTTATTTTATTTATCTTCTTTTTGCAATGAAACACAAGAATTATCAATATTTATGAAAATTAATTCATTTACTGTTCTCACTCATATGTATTATGAGGAATTCGTTATATATATGGAATTACCAGAATTCCAGAAATTGTGTACTAACGGAAATCAGATACGGTCAAGTGCGCACTATACTTCAATGGCTATCTATGAAGATAAAACCTGTCCCTTCACATAAGTGAATTATTATTATTATTGCGAGCGTAAATTCATACATACTGTATATAAATATAACTTGTACACTATTTCACTTAAATTATAACAGGAGTGTATACTCTGCAATATACGTATGTATATTGTTGTAGAGAATTTACACTAAATATCTTAATGCTCGTTATTCTCCTAATGTTCTAATTTCTATATTATATAAGTTTCTTGCATAATTGTGTTTCACTATAACCTTCGAATGCAGATGATGCGAGTTTTGAAGAAACTGCTTACATGCGAAATTCTGTCACTTCTGCTGGTTGCTTGTTGTTCGTTTGATGTCACTTTCAGGATGACGTCACGTTACTTCGTTCCTTGGCCGCTGTAATAGGAGATGTACGTGTTTTGTTGATATCGCTCTCTTCCAAGTCGAGGAGGCGAGTGTTGCAATCTTCATGAAAAGAAACCAGTTTATTCAACGAATGACAGTTTGGCGTGGTTATCACGAAATTCTTTTTTCTTTTTTTTTTTTGGAAGAGGACAGTTCCTGTATATTTTGATAAGATTTAACAAAATAAATGCATTTAGGTTTTAATTAAGATTGATGCTTCGATTTGACTGCTTGTTTTGTAGAGTCGCTTTTCTTCCACTTTGACTAATCGCGATGATGACGATAAAATGATGGAATGACAACGTTCTTTCCCATTTGACTTTCTGTGGAATTATGTCCCTTTGACTTCTGTCTCTTCGGTTTCTGACTGTTCTACAGACATTTCGTCGATGTTATCATTTTCTTCTTGTATTTTCTCCTTTTCTTCGAAGAAGGGTTTGACTCTTGTTATGGAAAATGTGTCAATTTTATCCTTTCCTCGGCCGTCCTTGTAGCTGATTCGTACGCTGTTGGCATTTTCCATTTCAATAACTGTACCATGTATTTTGAAGTAATTTGCTAAGTGCTTAGGTACATTTCGTTTCGGTATTGTGTCTAAAATTAACACTTTTTGTCCAGGTTGAAATGCAACATGCCGTGTATGTTGGTCTGAGTACTTTTTCTGTGTTTTGAATTTCTTCTGGAGATTTTCCTGTGCTTGTTCACGCATCGCTTGCAATATGTCAAGGCGTTCCTTGTTAGAGTGCTGCAACGAATTTGGATCTATTCCTAGCAATGAATCCATCGCATTCTTTGGTTCGTAACCGTGCATAAGGTAATGTGGAGAATATCTTGTTCCTGTATGTACTTCTGAATTTATCGCAAACGTTATGGCCGAGAGATACAGATACCACTGTGCACATTTTTTCATTACATACGGTCTCAGCCTTTGCTTTAATTTCTGAATGTGTCTTTCGGCGAGTCCAACTGTTTCGTGGAAGTCTGTGTTTGCTAATCTGAGTCTGACGTTCAATATTTGACTCAATTGTTCCATGATTTTTGAAGTGTGCGCTGGTGCACGATCAAGCGTGATGTTGTCTGGCACACCAAATCGCAAAATGATATGTTCCATTAATGCATTGGCAATCGTTTCGGCGTCAACTGAAGGTATAGATGTCGTTACCATGTACCTGGTCGCTTGATCAACGCAGATGAGAACGTAGCGATGTCCATGGTTGGCTGTGGCCTGCAGTGGACCGCACGTGTCGATGACCCACTTCCTGGCTGGGGTGGCGATCGGTTCGAACGTCTGAAGGGTGAGCTTCTTTGGTCCGAAATCTCTGTTCGACATCTGGCATTCGAGGCAACTTTTTGATTTCATGTACACCCATCGTTTTAATCCTGGGAAGTAAAATCTTTTCCTGAAATTTTCATACGTGGAAGATGGTGAAGCATGAGCTGCATTGTATTCACTGCAATGAATCTTCTCGAAAATTTCATCTTCTAATTTGTGTGGAATGCACAAGAAAAGTTCCTCTGTCTTGTTGTATCGATGACGTCTGTACAGTTTGTTGTCTTTGATGACGTCTTGCATCGGATCGTTGTTGATGACTTTAATGATAGGGCCGAATAATGGATCGCCTTCTTGATGTTGTCGAATGCTGAAGTTTTCGTCCTCTAGGTGGAAAATTAGTTCAGGGTTGTCTTCACTGTCGGCAGGAGCTTCCTCTGCTGGATAGCGGCTTAAAGTGTCTACAAGGGCATTTTCTGATGACTTGACATGTTTCACATCGAAGGAAAACTGCTGTAGTTCCAGAGCTCTACGTGCCACCGGACCTGTCAAAATTGATGCTTGTCGTAAATATGATATGGAGTGATTATCAGTTATTAAAGTAAAATGGCTGTTTAGCAAATCATATTTAAACGCTTTTACTCCATAGACCACTGCGAGAAATTCTAGTTCAAATATTGATTTCTTCCTCTCTGTGTCGGTTAGTCTGCGGCTCGCGAAGACAACAGGGTGGCGTGAGCTTCCGTCTTCCGAATCTTGCCAAATACTGGCTGCGAGGCCAACTGTAGACGCATCGGTGATGAGGTAGGTCTTCTTGTTTTGAGAATACGGTTTGAGAACGGGAGAACTGAGAATTTTATCCTTTAGTTCATCGAACTCTTTCTGGTGCTGCTCTGTCCACGTGAACGGAACGTTCTTTTTCAAAAGTTTATATATGCTATCCGCTAAAAATGAGAATCCGTACACATATTTCCTAATGTAAGAACAAAGTGCTAAGAAACTCTTCACGTGTTTCTTATTGCTAGGTGTTGGAAAATTCTTGATTGAATTAATGATTTTGTCGGAAATTTTCATCCCTTTCGCAGAGAGAAGATCTCCCAAAACGATGGTTTCTGAAAATGCGAACTTACATTTCTTTATTCCAACTGTCATGTTTGCTTTCCTAATCCTATCAAATATTTGTTGAATTAGGGAGAAATTCTCTTCAAAAGTGGAAGTTGCTATGCACAAATCATCTAAATAGGTGGCTACTTGATTGTCGGGAAGACTACTAAATACAATGTCCATTAGTCTATTCATAAAACTACTGGATGTCTTCATGCCCTTAGGTAAACATTGGTAACGGAATGAACCACAACCTGGAATTGCGAAGCTGGTAACTGGACGTGATTCTTCTGATATTGGAATTTGAAAATAAGCTTGAGCCATGTCCAGTGTAGTGTAAAAAAATGTACCCGCAAGACATACAAAAATGTCATTTCAATCTGGAGTGGGATATGATACATTGTATATTAAGTACTTTATTAATTTCTGAAAAGTCTGAAACTAGTCTCTTTCTTAACTAAGAATACTATGCGATGACGAAATGGAGAGTTTTCACGAGGTTCAACGATCTGTTGTTCTTGAAGTCTTGTTATTTCATTTTTCATTTTTTCCTTAAATTTATGGGTATGGGAATTTGCCTAGCAAATGGAGGAACACATTCAGCAACATCTATGTGTGCATCCATTGCGTTTGTTTTAGAAAAGCACTCAGGATTCGACTATATGACATCTGCATAATTGTAAATTAAATTTTGAATTTTAAGCTTTTGGTCCTCTGTTAGTTCTGGATTTATATCAATTTGTTTAAAGTCATAAAATTGCCTATGTTTAGTGAGTCGTTTTAAGGTTTCCTGGTCTAAATTTTCGTCACCTTGCTCGAATAAATGATGTACTTTATGACCACTATTTGCATTCGCATTGACGTTAGTGTCATAAATTTCAGAAATTATTTGGTTACTTCCTGCAGAACCAATTGGAGTGTTTTTCTGCATGACTAACTACTTTTTGTGTTTGTTAGCAACATGTAGGGTTCTTCTTCATTAACTAATGCATCAGATGCTAAAATATCTAATGAGTCCAACAATTCTTTATTCGGTTCAAATGTGTTATATTTAGTCCCAATCTGGAAGTTTTCTAGCCGTAGTTTTACATAAGTTGAGGATTTCGGTTTTAATGTTATTTTATGTTGTGCTATAAATGTTGAACTTTGATTTAAAAGTAATATTTGAAATATTTGATCAGGAATGGTGTGTACTTCGCTTTCGTCACTAGAAAATTTGTCATTTTGGTGAATACCCTAATCTCTGCAATGAGATCGTATTATCTCCTAACGATATATTTGCTTTGTGTAGATTTAAAAAATCTTTGCCCAAAATTGCATACTGGAATTTTGTATTAGCTATTCTGAACGGGTGACAGTAAAATTTCCCACCGATTCGGAATCGTATGAAGGCAATTTGTCTGACAGTTATGGAATTTCCACTTATTCCTGCTATGGTTGAATTTATGTTTATTCTTTTTGCATTTCTTGGAACCAAGTTGTCATTTATTATACTACAATTTTCACCTATGTCTACAAGTCCTTTACAAGGTTTCCTATTTACTGTTGCTTCTAGAAAACTAAGATTATTCTGTTTAATTATGGGAACTGTATGCGAACTTTTCCCCTGACGACCGTTCCCACGTTCATAGGGTTTCAATAGTTTAAAGAGGCATTAGGTGGTTGATGATGTTCCGATGAACCTGTCTGATTGTAATGTACTTGTTGATTATATTGCTGGGCTGTATTTTGTTCACGTTGAGGGCAACAGTTTTGACAGGGTTGCCATCTCTGAGCTTTTTGAGGGTGTTGTCTCTGGAATGGCCTATAACCTCCTCTATGGTAATTTGAACGTCCCCTGTTCCCACGTTGGTAACCATTGTTTGAATTATTTGATCTAAAAAAATTGTTACTTTTTTCGGAATATGAACTATTCCTACCGTTATATATTTGGCGTGCAGAAAATCTATTATTAGTTCTAGTAGGCTGTGATCTATTTCTGAACGTTTGTGCACTATTCTGAAAATGATTAATTTGGAGCTTATTCATTTTAATTTCCAAATCTTTTAATTGATCTTGCGTTACAAAGTTTTTTTCTGTTTGCAGTTGACTGTTTATTTCCTGTTGATTATTTGAGCTAGTTTGAGGTTCTTTTATGGGAGGTTGGGTTACTATGTTTTGCAATCCTATCTGATTTGTTGATGCAACTAGGCCTTGGGTATATTTAAGCGCTGCTAATTCCCTAGCTTCTCTGTACGCTTGCTCTTCCAAAAGGGTTTGTTTTCTTTGTAAGTTGTTGATGAACCGTAGAAGTTCATCCACTAAATTAAAATTCTTGTCGGAAGCTACTTGAAGGTACTGCGTACGTAGTCCCCTCACAATGTAATAAATTACATGCTCCATTGATGCTTGGGGGAGATATTTCTGGATCAAGGCATGCTTACGCAAGATGTAAGCTTGCGGGGTTTCCTGAATTTGTTGGACTTGTTCCTTTAAGAAATCCTCAACCAGGAGAGGTTGACCAATGTCCCTAAAAGTGTTGGTAATTTCTGTTTTTAGTGATAGATACTCCTTATTTGCATAATCTGGTTGAGATTTTATTCTCGTTATTAAATCTAAAGCGATTCCAGTGAGGAATAAAGGCAAGAAATATTTTCTTTTTGCAGGGGTCCAAGTTAATGCATCCGCCATATTTTCAAAAGTTGTGAAAAATTGGTCAACTTCTAAGGGTTTCGCCCTTGAAAACTTTTCAGGTTGAATAAAATTTGGTATGTTCAATGCCATGAATTCAGTATTGTTGACAACGGTGGAAGGAATAATGGCAACGCAGTCCGTGGAATGTGCAGTGTTGGTGGAAAACTGCTGTATGTATCGCGACCTTGCCCTGGTGACTGGACGAGACGGTGAAATCGGAACCGTTTGTTCCGCCAGCTGTTGAATCCACGTTAAAGATAAGTTTAATTCGTGTTCATTTTTCGTTAGCATTCCTAACCCGCGTTCTGAAGCACATATTTCCTATAAGGAACTCGCACCTACAACTAAAAGTTACAAAAAAGACCGGTGCCTACAACCATGTTTCCTCCTTCCCTTATTTTATTATTTTAGTACCGGAACCTTATTATAGGGTGAAGAAAAGGGGTTAGCGAGAGGTTGTGTAACAAGGTTCAGACCTTTATATAAGTTCGGAGTGACGCCTCCGTCCTCCAGGTACATACATACCTGCGCTCTATCTTCCTCGATGTTGACTCACACAAACCAAATCCAATACTGATCTCGAAATTTCCTTCCGATCTTATCACCGGCAATAAAAATGGGACACCTATATTCTGCCAGAACTTGCCATTAAAAATTTGTTATGACAATTCACTCATCGCCGTAGATATAGACAACACACAAGACGCATTGCAGAGAAGGGAGACTTACAGGATCTAGTTGTCCCATTTTTATTGACGATCACTGTACACTCACCGTCTATTGAACCTGGGACTCCTGTATTGCAAGGCTATTACGTTACCACTTTGCCAAGGGGGAGGCTCAACTTCCCTCGCAATTCATACCAATATGTTGCTGAACTCGATGATATATCAGCAGTGTTTGAATAGTTACTCTTTAAAAGTAACTTCGAGTTAATCACTTGAGAAAGTAATTCGCATATAATTACTGTTATTACTGTTCTTTAGAAAGTACCTACCATAGTTATGATTACAATGACTTTATTCTAGATTTGTTTCATCTCGTAAGACGTTGTTCGGAACATGAGTGCCAGCGCGATGTCCTTTTCACCACAGATGACCAGCAAATCCCTAGCATTAAGTTTTATGAAATTATAACTTATTTCTTACATTTCATGTACAAACATTGAGGAATAAAATTCACAGTAAAATTCTGTTACAAAGCAATGACGATTAACATTTCATTTCATTTTGTTGAGCAAACCAAATATTTTTTTAGAATTTTTGTTGAACTATAAAATTACTGTGTTCATGAGGAATGTTGGAGATTATGTATGTAGTCTTATGTGGTAAGTGTTCTAATACAAATACACTTAGGATACATCCTGGCTCTTGACGAGAAAATACAAAATTGTTCTCATGATCTCAAGATTTTAGTAATCAACAATTGATTGATGGATTTGCTTTATTTTTACTTCGCTTTTTGTGCCACTTTTGGCTAATTTACACAGATGGCGATGAGTGATGATGTGATGAAATTTATGAATGAACAGTGACAAACATCCATGCCCAGGCCGGGATTCGAACCCGCGACCCCTGGCACGTAGCGCGATGCGCTAACCACTCCGCCACGGGGGCCAGCTTTAATAATCGTTAATTTACCCATTCTTTGAGGAGAACATTTGGTTCAAGATAATATTTCTTTCCATGCAGTAAAGTAATTGTACAACTTATTACAGTTAAGTGGAAAAATATCTGAGTTGCAATTACTAATTTCATGACGTAAGTAGTTTACAGTTACTGTTACTTGAAAATGTTACTGATACCTCCAAAGATTCTACATCAGCTGCAGAACTGAAAACCAGAATAGACCAAATCCGTAAAGAACTTTGAAACAGGACATTGTGTGATGATAAGACATGCAAATAAATTAGATACGCTACAAGACTGTATTAAATATTTAACTATTATAAAAATAGTCTTCTATTGTGTATCCAGAATTCTTCTGACATTTTTCTTTCAAAATCGCGATATTAAAACTTGGTAAAAAATAAGGGTGCAGAATTCCATGTTTATTCACTTCAAGGATAAAAGATTGAGGAACGTTAGAGAGCGCTAATATTTATAAATATTTACAAAATGTTCACTGAAATTCTGCAAATTTATGAAGAAAAGCTGGTAACGTCACCAATAAAGGATATAAATGTGTTCAAGTACTGTATATAAAGTGAATTCTACAGTCAACGCAGTATTCGCTTCAAACGTAATTGCAAAATGTTTTCAATAATTTCAATTACTCTCCTTACTTTATGCATTTCGGGTTTGAATTAACTACAGTTATCTTTGTATGTTCTCTTCTGATTTCGAAATATTAAAAGAAATACATAATACAATACAAGGGATTTTATATTACTATTACGACTATTACTATCTTCCATTTGTGATAAATTGTTGCATTTTATTCAATAAGAACATACAACTAAAATTTCATGATAAACAATTACGTTGCTCCACATCTACTTAGATTTTTCAATAAAATCTGCTAACCAACGTGACTTCATATCCCATCAAGGAGTACCCTAATCGACCAACCTGTATCTATCTACCTTGATTACGCGGAGATCTGGCAACATGGCCCTCGGTTGCCATGGCAAACGGTGCTTCCATCTGTAATCGAAAAATTACCACAAATTTGCCTTTAATACTGCCGTAAAGCATTACGTTTATTTTACATCTCTGCACAGAGAATTGTCTTGACACCTCTCGTTGAAAGTACTTGTAAAATAGTAAGGTTAAACAAATTATTTAAAGGTTAAAAGATAATTAAAATTACATTGAGTACTTAGGATGTGTACTCCTGGTGTTATATGCGTAATCTGTGTTCTGTGTTTGCATAAGAGCTTCCTCGTAGCCGGAAAGAAATAATGAATTAAGAATAGGAAAAATGTAATGTCGCACATCCAACAATTAAGCATTAAAATGAACACTAGAAATACTGACTCCAAGTAACAAAATTTACTTCCCCAAGACAACATCGATAATGAGGGCATATTATATTTTGATAATAAAACAACTACAAAGATACAGTCATGTAGCACCAAATCTAAACCTCAATATAAAATGTAAGAGGAAAAATCATATATTTCTTTCTCTTTTAATTTTTTTAGTTACTGATTTAAACTAGTGAAATGGTTCTTGAAAACAAGAAATCACTATTCAAATAGATTTTTCCTGAAATTTGCATGTAACATACAGGTATTTATTTCGCACACTTTCTAATTATTAGAACATCATAAAGATCTCAAAATTAAAACGTTAAATCTCAAGGTCACTACGTAATGAGCTTATATTTTTCCTGTTTTGAAAGTGTTTCAAGAGTTGGTCACTCGAACCAGCACCACTTGCAGTACAGCTCCCCTGTTGAATATTTAGAGAACCGCTATAGGGTGCTAATTTGTTTGGAAAAGGGTTCAACAGGTGGGCAAATTTCCTCGTAGAGCCTGACAGGGGTCCAGGACCTCAAACGTTTCCATCCCGGAAAAATTCTTTCGCTATGACAAGGCTTGTGAGTGGATTTTCAGTGGGAAAGTTTGTACATGTGGTATCATGGTGCAGCCCAAACTCACCCAAATAGGTGTATGGAGAAGGTTTTTACGACAGATCTGCACTCACCCTAGGGTAGGGAGGAGAAACTCACTCAAGAGGGTGCGGATTCCGAGTATTCTGACCTTCAAAGCCTCCAAGGAGCGAAACTCACCAGAAACACACAGTGTAGGTAATAAGTAATAAGAAAAAGGAGAGGATTAAATACGTACAAATGAAAAAGAAAGAGCAAGATATATGAGCATAAATACAAGATATTAAAGAGGACGAGGAGTAGAACAAATCAGTGGTTAATGTAGTAAAAATAAAAGAAAAAGAAAACAAGGGGGTAGGTTGGGGAAGGATGCTGGAGGCCAGCTACTGGAAGAGGCACTGGGAGGGGCATCAGTATACATATGTGAAGTCCAGAGAGTCTCAGGATGAAATCCAGGTATATGTCAGGAATTGAGGATATTAAGAGTGAGATGAGAGTTAGTGAAGTAGTAAGGAAGAAAGGTGGTACAGATGATAATTGGGACACAGGTAGTTCTTCATCTCTCAGTTCCCTTCCTTTTTTAGGGTTGAAGTGAAGTAGTGTTTTTCTCCAGTAGCATTTCCTGGGGACGAGGGTCCCTCTTGTGTTTCTTCCTGTTACCTCTGGGGTGGATAGCGACTGGATACGTCTGAGTTGAGTATCGTGATTCTTCTTACTAGGGTTAGCTGTTCAACTGGTTGCGGGAGTTGGTAGTGACAAAGTTGAAAGAGATTTGTTTTGTATGCAGAGAGTTCGGCATTTGAGCGTTCAGTTTGTCAAAATGAGCGGAATGGATTAATTGATATGTGTTAAAATTTGTAAGGGAAGTTATTCGGTCATCTGTGTAGGAACATCTGGAAAGTTTATGTTCGGGAGTGTCAGGGCTGTCTGGATAACTAGGGCAGAACCCATGCGGCCTGAGGTTGAATCTTGCAAGGTTTCCACCCTAAGGACCATGCTCTCTTAAGAAATGAATAAGTCCTCGCTTTGGTTGAAAGTGTCGCATGGAGGGACGGTACTCAATATTTGGTAGATAGGTGTAAAATCTGTCTTCTATTGCGGCATCCCATTCTGCTTGCCATTCCTGAATGATAAATGTGATGGTGGGGGTTCATTTCCCCTTTTGAACCAGTACTTCACCGCACTAAAGTGATGATCTTAACGATAGGCCAAAGGCCAGTGATGACCAGAAGTGATTGGGTAAACGTGGTGCGGAAAGCACCTGTGAAGCGTAGTATGTACTTTCGTTGTGAGTATCTGAGTTTTGTTTCACTGCATTTCTTCTTTAAACTTTTTTCCCATGATTTAGCGTCATACGACACTATTGCGTTTTAGATAGAACGATAATATGATTTAATGTGTGTGAAGGGTAGTTTGAATAAAGTTGTGCAGATTGTTGCAATTTCATTTATGACGCCTTCAGCTTTGTTAGTCATTTTTTTAATGTTCACGGTGAATTGTTGATTATTGTGCAGTGTTACCCCAAGGTACCTTGCTTCCTTCACTCTCTAAAGGTTGTCATCTCTCAGTTTGATAACTGGATTCCTTTTTAGCTTTCCCTTTAACAGAATATTGTGTGCTTTGTTCGAGGCAATATTTAATTTGGCGTCGTCACACCACTTCGCTAAGCTATTAACAGCTATGTTGGTTTTCTCCTCCAGACTTCTTCTGGAGTCACCCTCGACCAGAAAGATCAGATCGTCTGCGTAGGTGATGACCTGCTTGACTTCAGGGAAACCACCTAATTTCTCCAATGCTGGCTCGGGGTTGACATCCCAGTATGGAACCCTGTCGACATACTTTAGTCGCAATCTTGCTGAATGTGACATTCGCGCATTTCAAGCTGACATTGCGACCAGTGCAGTAGTTTTTAAAAATACTGTAAATTGTGCCTGGACAACCAAGTCTCCTTAGCGTGTCGAAGTGGTGTGACCACCAAAAGCGCCGGAAATACTACCATGACACCCACCACGTACTTGGTCTCTGTTGTCTCGACGGTTTCAAGAAGCTTTAATAAAGCATCACTCGTGGATTTGCCACTCGTAAATTCATATTGGTTTCCTGAAAGATTTCGAAGCATTCTGAATTCCTTGGGCTTCTTCAGAACAAGCGCATCGCCTGATAATATTTACATGAGCACGTGAACATTAATGTATATGTCTTAAATTACGTATATATTAAAAGCACACACACATATATTTATTCGAAATAATGTATGATGTACTAAGCCCCGCGACAGGTTACGTTTGTAACAGGTTTTATTTATTAATCCGCGCGACAACAGGGCTCAGAATCTTCCGTGCCAATCTTGTCTCAACTGCCGAGCTGTTCATATCGCAGAAAATGAGAAAATCCGCAGTATTACCAACCGCACAACAGATCAAAACCCGTACATGTATGTCAAGCGGAATGTATTTTTGCTTCTTTTTGTTTCCTGCGAGATCGTAACAAGGATGTACATTTCTTCTTTTTCTTATCATTGTTGAGAATCGCATTATGTATGTAATCTTATCTATTATGTTATCACTTCTGCATATGAATTCACTGCAATGTTTGGTAGACAACGAAGTTCTACCTTATCTCTCTACGGAGCGTTAATGTTTTAATAGTTCATTGTTATCCCGTATAGGTGGCACTCTATCATAGTCAGCGCTCTCGTAGCTCACGGGTATCCACTAGAGGTGCAGGCGCTGCGCCCAGATTTGCATATAAGCAGCGACGCGGCCGCAGCCCAATCACATACTTCGAGCCCGATTTGAATGGGAATGACGTGCGATACCTTGCTATCTTCGGAAAGAACGAAATCTCATGTCGTCTACTAACGGAGTACCTCGGAAGAAGAGGTCTCCTACGAATGAAACAAAGAACAGCAGCAAGAAGCCAAGAGAAAAAGGAGAGCGCCCATTAGGGGCACGGGAACAACAGTTCGACCGCGATGAATACTGTAGGAAACTGCGAGCCACATGGATAGCCACTGCCCTTCTAGATCCAAGTAGCAAGATCAACACACAGGACGCCCCCGACACCATGGGACAACCTCAACTTCCTTCCACCCACCCAGAAAACGGAAACAAGGACAACGCCGACCCGCAAGCCACCTTGCATTACTCTCTTCCCTGAGACCGGTTCTGCCATCGCTAACCGTATCCAAGCTATCCTTCCGGGGAAAATCAGCTTTACGTACAGCCGAGGCTGTTGCTGCATTCAAACGCTCGACCACCGCTATCCGGGACTACTTCACTCATCACAAGATCGACCATGCCTACGGCTCATCGGCCGGGGAGAAACTGAAGATATCTGCCAGTGGACCTTGTAACCGACCACATACACGACCCACTGACGAAGCAACACTTCCGGGTTTACTCCGTGGCCGTTTGACTACACGACCACGACGCCCAAAACCAGCTAACAACATGTATCAGGATAACTCCACCCCGACTCGTAGACCTCTACCCTTGGTATTGGTGACTATGAAGAAAAAACAGGACATCTACCTTAGTTTCAATCTCAATGTTAGGACCATTCCACATTCAGGTGGAAAAATACCGTGCACAGCAGATTCTCCAATTCCATGCCTGTCAGCGTATCGGTCACGGACATAGGCACTGCTTTACTCGACTGCGCTGCGTCAAGTTCTGGAAAATCATAGCTTCTACGATTGCCTAAACAGGGATCAGGCAATTCCTCCTACTTGCGCCAATTGCAGAAGAAGCCACTTCGCCAGCTATAGGGGCTGTCCTCTATTCCAGGTAGTTATGAAAGAACGACGTGCCCCATTGGACACAATCAAGAAATATCGACGTGCACCATCGGACCTAAGCAGACGCGCTCCTGCTAGTAGCATTCGACAAATCCAAGCCAACACGTCATCCTACCAAGGAAGCTCCATGGAGACCTCCTACGCAGAACCTAACAGACGGGCCAATCAGAAGCCCGCTCCACAAAAACCGGTGCCACAATGCGCTCAGCTGCTCCGACGAGAACATCGACAGAAGCCTGCAGAAGCTCCGACGTCCTCACCACCGAATCTACTCGTACTCCAAATGCTCTCTTCTCCTGACGTTCTCCCTACACTCATTACTCTGTTGCAGAGACTACAGCAGATCAAGTAAGCAACTTATTCCGACCAACGTCAGTAAGCTATTGTATTGCTAGACTAGCCGGCCAAATATAATATTCTAAGTTTGTTTTGCATGTACACATTAACCATTACTTTGAAAAAAAATAACAGCGCAGTCAGTAGAGATCATTTCAATGGAACGCGACAGCAACGGAACTCCAAATGATATACACCCACGAATTGTACTCGTCTTGTATCAAAATGTACCACAAAAATTTCGTTTTGTAACATTCTCTTTACATTATATTTCGTATATAAAAATAAGGGGTTCCAGTGTGACAATAGAACCCCGACAATCGAAATTTCACGTGTTTATGGTGTCATCGAATTGTACTCGTTTTGTACCAAAATGTACGTACCACAGAAATTTTGCTTTGTACCAAAATCCTTATACCAGATATCGTATACCAAATACGGGGTTCCACTGAAATGGTTATTTTGATATTCGAAAATAGAGGTTCTGATACTGCCATCGAATTGTGATCGCTTTGTACCGAAATGAACGACAAAAATTTCTATTTGTACCAAGCTCTTTATACCAGAAATCGTATACAGAAATACCGGGCTACAGTGAAATGTTATTTTTGATATTCGAAAATTAAGGTTCTGATACTGCCATCAAATTGTACTCGTCTCGTACCAAAATGTACCACAAAAATTTCGTTTCTTACCAAGCTACTTATACAGATATCGTATACCAAAATACCGGGTTCCAGTGAAACGATAGAGACCCGACAATCCAAATTTGATGTTTTTATGGTATCATTAAATTGAACTCATTTTGTACCGAAATGTTCCACAAAAATGTCCCTTTGTACGAAAATCCTTATACCAGATAACGTTAACCAAAATTCCGGGTTCCATTGAAATGGTATTTTCGATATTCGAAAATTGAGGTTCTGATACTGCTAACGAATTGTGCTCATTTTGTACTGAAATGTATTACAAAAATTTCCTTCTGTACCACAATCCTTATACCAGGTAAAGTATACCAAAATTCCGTGTTCCACTGAAATGGTATATTCGATATTCGCAAATTGAGGTTGTGATACTGCCAACGAGTTTTGCTCGTTTTGTACTGAAATGTAACACACAAATTTCGTTTTCTACCAACCTCCTTATACCAGATATCGTATACCAAAATTCCGGGTACCAGTGAATCGATTGAACCTCGACAATCGAAATTTGATGTTTCATGGTGTCATCGAATTGTATTCGTTTTGTACCGAAATGATTTTTTTAAAAATTTGCTTTGTACCAAAACCCTTATATCAGATAACGTATAACAAAAATCCTGGTTCCACTGAAATGGTGTCTTCGATATTCGAAAATTGAGGTTCTGATATTGCCAAGGAATTGTGCTCGTTTTGTACCAAAATGTAACACAAAAATTTTGTTTTGTTCCAAGCCCCGTATACCATATATCGTATACAAAAATACCGGGTTCCAGTGAAATACTACGTATTTCCGACATTCGAAAATTGAGGTTGTGATGCTGCCATCGAATTGTGCTCGTTTTGTACCGAAATGTACCACAAAAAATCGATTTGTACCAAATTCCTTATACCAGAAATCGCATGCCAAAATACCGGGTTCCAGTGAAATGGTATTTCCGATATTCGAGTATTGAGGTTCTGTTACTGCCATCGAATTGTGCTTGCATTGTACCATAAATGTACTACAAGTTCGATTTGTACCAAGTTCCTTATACCAATATCGTATACCAAAATACCGCGTTCCAGTGAAACGATAGAACCTACACAATCGAAATTTGGTGTCATTGAATTTGTACTCGTTTTGTACCGACATTTACCACAAGCATCTTTTTTGTACCAAGTTCCTTATACCAGATATCGTATACCAAAAACGGGTTTCCACTAAAATGGTATTTTCGATATTCGAAAACTGAGGTTCTAATACTGCCATCGAATTGTACTCGTTATGTACCGAAATGTACCACAAAAATTTCGTTTTTTACCATACTCCTTCAACCAGATATCGTATACCATAATACCGGGTTCCACTGAAATTATATTTTCGATATTTGAAAATTGAGGTTCTTAAAATGCCATTGAATTGTACTCGTTTTGTACCGAAATGTACCAAAATATTTTCATTTTGTACCAAGATGCTTATACCAGATATCGTATACCAAAATACCGGGTTCCATTTAAATTATATTTTCGATATTTGAAAATTGAGGTTCTCATACTGCCATCGAATTGTCCTCGTTTTGTACCGAAATGCAACACAAACATTTCGTTTTGTATGAAGCTCCATATACCAGTTATCGTATACCAATAATACCGGGATCCACTGAAATGTTATTATCAATATTCGAAAATTGAAGTTCTGATACTGTCATCAAATTGTACTCGTCTTGTACCGAAATGTACTACAAACATTTCGTTTTGTACCAAGCTCCATATTGTAACGTTTTTATATCCTCATATTACAAACGCTACATATTTGGAAAATTTCACGTAAAATATTAGTTTAATTTTCCGCCATCAGAGGCCGTTCGTCCTCGATGGCTCAGTGACCAGTGCTGCCTCTTGCGGCAGACTTGGTACAAGCGCTGAGGACGTAAAACACCTCGGCAGTGCTTCAACGACTTTTGAATCGACGGGAACGTGAAGGTCAAACCCTTCCGCACAACTTAGCCAGCGAGAGACGTGCCCTGCGTGCTGCTCTGACGGACGGAAGTTTTCCTATTTTGCCATTTGAGGAATGGGTCAATATCAAAAGAGGACAAGGACATAAATAGGGCCACGGCATTACGAGGACTTTGAAGGCGAAGTTTGTTTGGCGTAGGTACGTAAATTCTCTCTGCTGTGATAATGAACTTAACATCTTGTGCCGAAGTTCCACGTCATATTTAATTTTAATCACGCATAAGCATTACGCGTAAAACTTTTGTTGCACTCTGGTTTTCTCCCCCCCCCCTTTTTTCCCTTTGTGGCGCGTCGCCTTTTTGACGCCTTGAACGCTTTAAGTGAATTAATGAAAGGATAATTACACATTTAAATTATTGGGAACAGAACAAATTGATTCTTACTTGACATTTGGCTAAAAAAAAAAAAAAAACTATTTTTGTCATCAAAGATTCTGGTTTATCCTAGTAATTACTAACGAGTGAACATTTTTGTGCAGCGAACGAGCAGTGCAGTTTTTGCTGATCTTGTGATACGTTCCTTAGGCTGGCGTGTGTTGATTTGAGCTGGTAGTAAAAAAAAAAAAAAAAAAAAAGGAACCTCGAGTTGAAGTCCTCGTTATTAACGCAACATTTACGAACCTTCTTTTTCCCCCATTTATTAATTGGTTCGGGACGTTTGTTCCGTTTGCACCTTCTTCTCTTTTTTACGGTAGCATTAAGAATCAGGAGAATTGGGGACAATATAGTTTAAATGCCTAAAACTTGTTAATGTAAAAGTAAAAACAGCGTGATGCAAAAGAAAACTTGTTTGTAGTGAACGTATGGGTTATAATGTTTTGTTAATTGTTAAATCTTTATGTTTGAATGGGTCGAGGAAAAGACCAACATACTGATTACGTATTGTTAATAAAGTGAATGGTTGAAGTCAATTAAATTATACACGCAGGACGTGTTTTTTGGGAATTTGGGCGTGGACGCACGTCTTTTTTGTGAAACTAGTATTGGCCTTATATAGACCCTGTTGATGCTGGTCAATTTTTACGTGCTGGTTGTTGTTTTCTGAAATACATGATATTTGTGCAATGCAATACGTTGTCGATGATTGTACCACCAAATTGTAAATTTTAGCTCACTTGAAATCTATCGTGCACCAGTGGATAAAGACGTGCATGAGATACGCATCACGTGGTAACCATAGACTGGAGTAAAAGGTACTATTGAGTAATATTGTATTTTACGTGAGTGCAAGACCAAAAGATAAAAGTGGATGATATAGTAATTGAGAGTGTGAATGATTTCAACGGAGAAGGCACAGAGTGCTATTCGTTGACGGACCCTCTAATTTTTATGAGTGCATTAGATACATATATATATATAGGGTGTGCACTTTATTACGGGGCTTTGTCTCGCGCTTCTCGTCGACGTTGCTTGTAGACTCCTGCATTGTCGTGCGAGAAGGGCGACACAAAAATTGTATTTGTGATATATAGTGTCGGTTTTTGCTCTAACTTTGAAGTCGCGACCGTCGCACAGCCGCTTCCTCTTAAACATCTCGCGCGATCGCGGCTTAACCCCACTATACCATCACAATATACCAGATATCGTATACCAAAAGACCGGTTTCCACTTAAATGGAAAGACTATAGGGAAAGAGGAAGGGTCTCTGCAAGGGACCCAACATGTTAAATGCAATGACTTGTTTTCTTCGTCCTATTTTCGATATAATAACTTTTATAACTATTTTATAACAGTTAATTATATTGTTCAAATTAATATTCATCGTATGTTTTATTTCAAAGTAATTGCTAATTTGAGATATCAGCATGTAACATGTACTAATAGATAATTATCCTACGTGCACGAATCTCTCATTTTTCTCTTCTTTTTTTTTGGGTTTGCATACAAAATGGGTTTCCACTTACAATTTTTCAATTGTTTTTTAATGTATTAGGACTAGTTTTTAAATTCGTTTCATCTACGTCTCAAAATACATCTGAATAGTTGGAAGAACAACGTTAAAGTAAAAATATCGTATTCAATAATACTAATAATATATTATGATTATTATTATCATAAAATTGACTAAAATTACACTTATAAAACAATGACAATAATATTTCTGTTAACTCAAGGGCATTTCGTTTTCCATATTGCTAACATGAGTATTTGCTTTTCCATTTCTTTTTTCTACTCTGCGTTTATGATTGTCTCCCCAAACTTTTGAAGCTATGACTCTGTATTTGCACCAGTCACAGTGATTTTCTCAAGAGGTCCCCTTCAATATGTTGTAGTATGCTGATTTTTCCATTCTAAATAAACGCGTGAACTTGAAGAAGTTCCAGATCATTAAAACTATAGTCGTAAATCAAATCTGTTCGTGGTTCAGCGAATTGGACTACATTTACTACAGGCTACCTTCGCTCGGTAAGTAATGATTACATTCCGTCTGCATTTCTCCCCAGCAACTCATTCCAGGTAGTTCTAGCAGCTTCCACGAAACCAAAAGAACAAAAAGATGCAAACACTGCAGTATGGTACGTACCAACTAAATTATCCGAATAATAAAGTGTAAAAATATTGAATTTGTGTCCTTATATAAAAACAGATTATTAATTGTTGTTTTTGTACTAAAGAAGTTTATAAATATATCTACACTGAAGAAATTGTGTCTGGTTATGAACAGGAACGAATTGTAAGTCCAGTGAATTATTTCTGGAAAGAAAAATCGCAACTGATGATAATTATTCTTAGCCTAGGCTGTATGGGAGCGGAAAGCGTGGGGTTGAAGAACTTGGATTTCCACCACGAAGAAAGGCTCGCTGCATCCGGTAACGGACCCAATTTGTCTGAATCAATTTTCTGTCTTTCTCTCTTCATGAGGGAAGTTTGTAATGAACGCAAAGAAATCCAGAGGGTCCAACTAATAACATACTCGAATCCCAGCCTGAGTATATGTATTATTTTGTGCGTGTAATCTTTTTACTTACGTGGCTTATCTAGGTCTCTTGCTTAACGGTGACGTTGAAGATAAAGGGAGAATTCTGAAATGTAGGAGTGGAACAAATATAATGAAACGTCCGTTACGAAAGCATAATTTGAAGCTGTGGCTCATAGCTTCATAGCATTCTACACCAAAACACTCCGCCAAGGAGGCAGGAGGGCATAGCTTTGTGTTCGTCTCTTGATCAGTTCCATTCTACTCGCTATTCACATACATCGTCACAATTAACCAAAAGAAGTAGAAATAGGAATAAGAAAAAAATTCTTAAAATAGTAGAATATGTGCTCCAGAGGTTTACAATGAAGCATCTCTGTTCCAAACCCATTAAGGACATATTTCACTAGTCCAACTTTCCCCTTCTATAAATACCTGTGCATGTAATTTTATATTGTCCTTTCCTTCCTTTCCTGTAGGAAAAATATGCACATAATTAATTGAATTTATATTGGTTGCTTCAGTTCCTGATACATGTTATTCATTCATATTTCTTTACTACTAAGAAACAGCAAAATAATAATAATAATTTACAGCTAAGTCACTAGAATTTCCCTGAAAGATTGCTTATTTTCTGACATTATCTTAGGATAATCTTATGATCTACCTATGTATTCAAGTTAACATTTTAAAACTTATACAGCTACAGGGCGTAATTTTGGCACAAAAATTACCTAAATAGGCAGACCAAAGGTACTTTCTTTTTTCAAAACATGCACTACTCTAAGAAATGAAACAGCAAAAGGTACTAAAAAGTATCAAATTTATTGGCCAATTACGTTTATTTGACACCCGAAAAACAAATAGGAACTTCTTGATAAATTTCTAACAGTATGATTAGTTTGTTCATTCCAAAGTAGCATATTTCCCATTCATTACTTTGTATAATTAGTTTGAAGTGAGAAAATCTGAAGGTTCATGAAAGTGGGCACTTTCGAAGCCAACCTTGGGCTCAAATGCCTTACTGATGGGCTCCATTTTATGTGGCCGTACAGGCTAGCTCTTTCCTCCCCAGGGCCGCTTAGTTGAAGTCGAAGCATAGGCGGTTGGGGACCAAGCTGTCCAGGGTTCGATGCCCGGCTGTACCTGCACGATGCACATAATCAAATATAAAATACTATTGAAATTATGGAAAAGGAGGGGATTGTATTTGAAATTATATAAGAATTTGATTAATGAACTGTAATATGTAAATATGTAATTTTTGTTAAGATGCACTACATGTGTCTGTCTACTGTGAGAATTTCAAGTCCACACCTTAATTTTGATTCCGATTGGTTACGCCGATGTACTAGCGCTGTCGTTAGTTAACCTGGTTGTCCCAAGTGTCCGTGGTGTCAATCACACTGCCCTCCGGTGACGATTCCTACACATGCATCAGGTCGCGGAGGCACACGTCACAGTTCACACCTGGCCTCTGGACACTGACCAGTTACATACACAGTGCGGCAATTTGTAATCGAGACTGATTTTTTTGCTCGGTAGGTGGCGTCACTGTGCAAGCGTTGTGTGGTGCGAACAAGCAACGGGTATATCACGAACAATTGACGCAGAGCTCGTTGACCTTGAGCGACATTGCCGCTTGTGGCGTTGTTGAACGTGGGCACGTGTCGTGAAAGCGTGTCGTGATTTGGAACAAAGAGCAAACATCAAGTTTTGTGCGCTCTTGGGTAAAACTGCTGCGGAAACGTTTCACATGTTGTAGCAAGTTTATAGAGACAATTGTTTATCCTGTACGCGTGTATTTGAATGTCTCAGGCGTTTCAGTGAAGAAAGGTAGCTAATTGAACACGACGAGCATCCAGGTGTAGCAGGGACGTTGAGAACACTAAAATTGGTTGAGAAAGTGACGACAACCATTACTGAAGACTGAAATGTGAGACAGACTGTTACTGCTGCATTTTATCTTGAGGTACTGAAACGTTTGATGCAAGCAATGTGAGCGCCAAGTATCGGGATGATAGAAGCTGGCGTCTGCTTCATGACAGTGCCCAAAGTCACAAGACTGTGATTGCGAAGAACATTTTTGCCCTAAATCGACTCTGTGTTCTCACACCCTGCCTACTCACCGGATCTGGCTCCGTGTGATTATCTTATATTTCCTAAACCAAAATCTGCACTGAAAGGTTTCTACTTTTATGATGTACCAACAATCAAGAAGGCTACGACATGTATTTAAAACAGCGTTACACAAAACTAATTCCAGCAAGCCTTCCACGCACTGGTAGACATTGCGCTAGGATGTGTGGATGTAGGAGGGCCCTACTTTGAATGATCTCTGGTAACTAACTTTCTTTGAAGAATAGTTTATTTTTTACAGCACCAGTCTCGATTTCAAATTGCCGCACTGTGTATATACTTTTACATGTAAAAATATGTAGTTTATCTCGTGACGAAAACTATCCCGTTCGTCGTGACTCAAATGTTATGTGCAATACTCTGAGCACTGGCGGGCACTGACTTCTTTTGTACAACTTATTAGCACCGACTGTTCTGTACAACTTCTAGACACCGACTCTCCAGTACCATCCATTAACACAGACTGTTTAGTACAACCTTTCTAACACGCACTCTCTTCCGTACCACGTTTTAAAACAGACTTTCGGCGCAACTTCTCTACAACACACTTTTCGGTACCACTTCTTGACACAGACTGAATTCACTCAACCACCAAAATTCAAAGTTCAGTTTGGGTTTTTGTACATGTCCAGTTTCTATTGGCTGACGTGGAGGGGGAGGTTGCAGGGAAGAATGGAAAATCTTGGACTTTGGGAAGACAAAGGGGTTTCTGGGAGAGAAAGTGAACAAATATAGCCATCCCCTTTTGCGGGCTCTCAAAAGGGGGCAAGGCAAATGACCCTTGCTGGGCTTCTCTACAAGTGTCGGGGACTTGGAGACGTGCTGAATGTTCGATACAATGATAATATAAAATATTAATTAACACATTGGGGTCTCACGACGGGCATAGCCCGCAGGGCACTTAAAGTCAATGTGGACCAACGACGGGCATAGCCCGTCCTGCAGTATGCAATCTCTTTGCCGATTAACTATGGGCTATGTTCGTATTTCGTCTCATGTGCGTGTTCATTCAAGCCGCTCTGTTGAAATTCTGACCGCTAGGTGACTCATGTGCTATTTTTATCTCGCACCTGGGACTGTTTGTGTTTGGATTGATGTACGTTGCATTGTTTAGAATGGCGTCATTAGATCCAGACTGCATAGCGGAAATTTCGCCTCAGAGTTTGAAGTTAGCGACGATTTTGATGATGCAGATGAATTTGAAGATTTGGAAGGTAGTTTATATACGTAATAATTAATTGTTGACAATATAAACAGTGTTGCAAACTCTAGTATTTTATGAGTGAAGTGAGAAGAGGTAATTTTTTTGGGTCTATTCATCTTGCCTCTTGCTTGATTCTCCTACATACACTGATGTATTTTTAGTTTTTCAATTTATTATTTTGTATAGTGTATGTCAAATGAAAATTTATTTTATTTATTTAATTTATTTATTAATTTGTTTAATTTTTACAGATGACGCAGAACCAACTGATACATCGTCTGGTCCTGTCCTGCAGCCACTTTTTCATACAAAAGCTAATTACCTGTAATTTGTAATTATTTTTGTAATTATTTTTTGTTATATGCACATAAGAAGTATTCTTATGCAAGATTCAAAAGATGTATTGATAGTTTATGTAGTTAATTATTGAAATTTCCAGATTACGAACTTAAAATATCTCTATATTAACATTTGTTATAATGTTGTACTTTTTTCTTCACAAAACATTGCTGAAAAAAATATTCAAAAATATCTGAAAATGAAAATAAAATTTAACAAACTTTTGTTCATTGAAAAGAGGAAGTTTTGTAGATTTAAGAAATGTGTGGTAGATAAAAACAAATTAAAAATATTTTTTCTATGATTTTTTGAAAAACAACGAAAAACCGCAGTCCAGAGGTAAAAATGCTGTATTATGAGGCCAGACCCGAATGTGATGATGTAAAACAAAATGATATGTACAGGGTGTCGCAAAATTCTTTCAACAAAGCTTGGGTGCTGGTAGATATCATAAAAACGAGTAACTTTTCCCTATAAAGTTTACCTCGAAAGCGCTTAGTTTCTGCTCTATAAGCGCTTAAAATCTATCCTGTACGTATGCAACTCAATACAGCAAACGCTTGCTCTGACATAACTACCAGGGGAGCGTGGCAGGGTTGTCACTAGCGTTCCTCGTTAAGACCCTTAGTCCGCCGCCGTTGCATATATGCAACAAAAAAGTATGTCCCTTGCAGCCGCTGTTGCAGATATGAATCAAACAGTTTTAGATACAATTATCGAGTATTTGCCACACTTATATTTGTATATTGAGGTTGAAACACTGACAGTTCGTTCGGGAACATATTTTGCAATCATGTTTACGAAAATTCCAAAATTCATTCTCCCCCCTTTCTCGGAATATGTCACGTGTTTTCGCTCCTTAGTTTGACAGACACAATAAATGCTTGGTATTTACGATGCTGTTTTCCTCCAAGCTTCCAACGCTGTGATTTAGCACTGATCAGACACACATTCTTCTTCGTGTTTGGACCTGGTGATCCAGCTAAAGTAGTGGCGGAGGGGTTAAGGATTGGGGGATTGGATGAGGTTTTGCGGTGTCAGCTTTCTGTCGCCTCTATGTTAGAAATGCAATGAAGCTTGACGATAGCCAGAGGCCACAAGCGTGAGTCTATCCAGAAGTATAGACAAAACAAACGATTGCAAAATCTCCCTCCCCTCCTCTGTTAGGAAAGGCCTCCCCATAATCGGTTCTGAGCAGTTCGTATCATATAACAGCTCATCGATATCCCTAACGCGCATTATTTCCTTCCGGACATATTTCTACAAAGAGCCGAGTCAACAGGGAAAAAATAGATTCACAGTAGCTTCGCAAGTGCGAACGAAAAAAAGCAAAAGTTCGGGTTTTCTCCCCAAAATAGCTGGAGAAGAGGGGGCAAACTCCACATTTTTAAATTTTTTAAATTAAAATTCGAGGTATGCAGCCCCCGCCCGTAGCCCCCCCTGCGGTTGGGGCTTCCAATTTTACATATTTGCATGCAATGATATTCTACCTGCAAAACAAAAGTTATCCGAAGTACATTGGTCTCATAGTGTCCGAGTTATAACAATTTTATGAATAATATGCAAATTGGCTGTTTGAAGTAAAAAAAACAGAGTTTTACGTTTTGCCTTATTATTCAAATTATGTTGCACCCACAAACATGAATTTAGTTTAATTCTGTTTGGGAAGGTCCATTCTTTGAAAAAAAAAGCAAAAGTTCCGGATTTCTCCCCAAAGTAGCTGGAGAAGGGTTGGCAAACTCCACATTTTTATGTTTTTTTCATTGAAATTCGGGGGTTACAGCCCCCGCCCGTAACCCCCATCCCCGCGGTTGGGGCATCCAAATTTTACATGGTTGCAAAACAAAAGTTATCCGAAGTAGATTGGTCCCATATTGCCAGAGTAATTACGATTTTTCTCCATTGTGTACACGAATTCAAATTTCGCGCTCAAAGCCTTGGCTACACTGGGCTTACTTTCGTCAGACCACGCGGCGTACTAATTAAGAGAGACGACTTGAAAACAACAACTTCGGAGTCTTGCGTGAGCAAAATCCAAAACATAAATGATACTTGCGATGTTGTAAGAAGCATTCACAGTATTTATTTATACACTAACCAAGAGAAATAATGGGCAGACTGAAATTCAAGATTACTCATTCTAAAATATATTTATAATTGATTGATTGATTTGGTTTATTTTAATTCGCTTTTCTGCCACCTTTGGCTAATCGCGAACATGAGGATGCTATAATGAAATAACAAATTACACCAATGTCTAGGTCAGGATTGAAACCCGAGACACCTGGCGCCTTAGCGAGCTGTGCTAACCACATAACCACGACTGTTTCGTGTGTCATGCAATATCAACAACTGCAAGGGACACGTGAGATAGGGGATATCCAAAACCATCGAAAATACGAGGAAACCTTCGGGGTTGGTGTCTACAGCGCCCGCGTAAGAAACACAGAGCAAAGCGTTATGAGGCCAAGGTCGCAAATAGCCAACATAAAAAAGGTAAAAAAAAGGTAAAGTGCACCCCTGTGCTTAACACCACGCCATGAAGGCGTATAGGGGGTGTGTGGGTAACGCCCCACACTTTCTTGATCCGGTCGTGAGTGAGGGTGATGTGATCAGCATCACGCCCCTGACCGCCTTTACCCCCCAGGGTTTCCCCAGGTACCCATGTCATTCGACGCTGGGTGGTCGCCGGGGCCGCTCCCAACGTTAGAAAACTTCCCGGATTTGAACTGGCAGGGGATCGAATCCGGGACCTTTAGCATGGTAGTCAGACGCTTGACCGACTTTTTTTTTTTTAATATTCTTTATTTTATGCAGTAATGACTACTTACATGATCCTATGATAACATTGCACATATATCAGATCTAGATTACATAATTAGGTGTACTTAGAAGAAAAGCACCTGCAAGAAATTTGCATAGTGTTTTGAGGTTAGCTTGGTCCATCTGCTAATAATTCTTACTGTAGTGATATTGCAGTGACATTTGCATTGACACTGAATTATGTCCAAAAATATAATAAATATATTGAGCTACTAAAAACTTACTTTAGTAAGAGGGAGGAACACAAAATCTGGTAACAATAAATGATCTACAGTAAATGTATCGGGCGATGTTCTACATGTAGTACCAAGGCATTTACACAAATACTTCCATTGATCCACCGTTCCGGGACATGTTAGGAGGCGATGTCGTAAAGTGTCCGTTCATCAATTTCATCATGTCATAATTCATCACGATCTTCGGAAATTAGCCAAAAGTGACACAAAAGACGAAGTAAAATAATGCAAATAAATCAATCAATCTTCTCAAAGTAATTTGGTTGTAAAAGTGCAGTGCAAGGTAGCTAGGGAAGTACTGTAACGTTTCAAGTTGTTTGACACAAGATGGGCAGAAAAGTATCAATACTCAGTAGGGTGACTTGTGAAATCGTGTACGCTAATAGTAGAAACTCTACTGTTGTCCATTTTTGGACCATTTTGTAGTAGAGATGAACCCAAGTTTCTCTGAACACAGTCAACACATTGAAAAATTGCAACAACTTATTGCAATATGAAATGCCTATTCTTCATTCATTGGAACAGTGTGTCAAAATGTTGGATGGTGTGGTTAATATTTTTTACACACTTAACAGTGCAGGGTTTATTACTCGAGGATCTCCCGTTGAATTGCGAGGACATTATTTCAACCTCCTTAATGTTAAACACATCCTCTCGGGTGTAAAAGATGAAATTGGCAGTGCAGCCAAGATCACCAACAATTTGTGCATATTTGAGTACAAGAGCTTGTCACAATTTTGTACTGCCTACAATGCAGACCCTGGACAAGTCTTTTCAATTACTGTTTGCCACATTTTTCATCCAGACTTCAAAATGTAAAAAATATTAACCACACCATCCAACATTTTGACACACTGTTCCAATGAATGAGGAATAGGCATTTCATATTGGAATAAGTTGTTGCAATTTTTCAATGTGTTGACTGTGTTCAGAGAAACTTGGGTTCATCTCTACTTTACTACAAAATGGTCCAAAAATGGACAACAGTAGAGTTTCTACTATTAGCATACACAATTTCACAAGTCACCCTACTGAGTATTGATACTTTTCTGCCCATCTTGTGTCAAACAACTTGACAACGTTACAGTACTTCCCTAGCTATCTTGCACTGCATTTTTTACAACCAAATCACTTTGAGAAGATTGATTGATTTATTTGCATTATTTTACTTCGCCTTTTGTGTCACTTTTGGCTAATTTCCGAAGATCGGGATGAATGATGACATGATGAAATTGATGAATGGACACCCACAAACAATCATGTCCATGCCGGGTTTCGAACCCGGGACCCACAATGTGCTAACCACGGTGGGCTGCTCCTTTGAGAAGACTCGAGGGGAAAAATTATAACTGATTTGACAGTCTCAACATCGCAAAAATTCCACAGAAATGGGCAATAGCCAAGATTAAAATATGTGCTGAGCAATGTTCAAAAATTGCTTTTGGACACTTCTCTAAAACTATCTATCCACCCCCTTAATTCTACCACCCATTACATCAGCACCATCATATTCTTCACCAACTTTTTTTTTTCTAAATCCACACCCACTCAACCCAGAGAGAGTAGAACTCGTACTAATAGCTGAAGAGTCATTCCATGCGAAATCAACACAGCCCCCAACCTCACCATCTCCGATTTTCATGAAATTTGGGAAGTTGAAACTATGCATGGAACTTAGTAACTGTGAAAATTTTTAGTTTCGTTTGTCTTGTAATTGTTATATTATTCAAGTTCAAATTTCGCATACATTTCCCTATTTGAGCCCGCTTAGCTGTACTAAATGTGGTGTAACTCCGCCACTATTTCGTCTAGGAAGCTCAAATAAAGCTTATTGTACAGGGAATTGAACAAGCTTTCCAGTGACATATAACAAACCTACCTTTCGATAAAAATATAATTTTGTCACGTAACCTTGACATTTGACCTTGAATATCTCAAAACATGTCATCACCAAAAATCGTGAAAAAATATATTTGATCCCTCATGCCATACTATAAAACATATCAAAAAATCATTCTGGGACTGAAATGAGATCAGAAGATACAAAATAATATGTGTAACTATGTGACTGATAAAAGTCCCATTACATGAACTATGACGAGTCAAAAGTCCGTTAACACCCCCTACAAAATGTAAAGGAGTTATCCTGGTCATGAAAGAAATAGGTTAGGCACAGGGAGATCTCTAGCTGTGTGTGTCAAGAGCAGGTCCGGCATATTGTTGACCGCCATATTGAATTCAACGCAAAGGGGGTGATGTGATATATCAAATCAGGCTCGAATTTCAGGAGAAATGAAGCAGCGAAAGTTTTTCCAACTTATTTTTAGGCAGCAAAACGTTTTACGCACATCTTTCACTTACGATATATGCACATTATAGTGTTGTCAATATTCCTGTGAGCACACTCGTTGACGTCTCTCACACTCACATAGAACATTTGGCAATGTAGCAGGTGCAACCTCATCGCAAGCAGCAACTATGCCTTCTCTCAGATGGTCAATATCAGGGACTTTTAGTGCATGCACCATTCTCTTCAAATGTTTCTGAAGGTAAAAGTCCTCCTAAGATGTTAGATCTGGGGAATGTGCAGGCCTTTTAATAGATCCCCGTCTGCCCATCAATCTACCTAGAAAATTACCATGAAGAAATTGCCAAATTGTTCACAAAGTGTGGTCACACACTGTCCTGTTTCAAAACTCTGGAAAAGTGCCATATCGCTTAAGCAAGGATGAAAAACCTGTTCACTTAATACATCCAAGAAGCCCTCACCATTTAAGGTTCCATTGTTGAATATGGACCAACCATTCCCATTCTCCATACACTATATCACATCATTAGCTTACCAGCAACAACCATTCGGCTGGGATCTCTCTACTGTAGATTATCAAATCACAGCTATTGCATATAATTTTTATTAACTTTACCGTGAACATAAAAATTAGCCTCGTCACTGAACAATTTTTCATTCCAAAGGAAGTGTCACGTAATTATTTGAGATACTTTTCCCAATATTCTCCACTATTCAAGTATTTGGTGAATGTTGCTGATTAAAATCATGTGCAATGGTGCGTATACTTCTTTCTCTCCCAAGATATCAGCGTGATCTCGACGAGTTCCTAACACGTTAGGAGCATTCATAATACTTTGTTTTTAACACCTCGAAAAGGAGAAAATGGTTACAAGCATGCAGTAATAACTTTTAGCTGCTTAAAAATACTTCGAAAAACCTTCACCGTTTCATTTCTCGTGAATTTCTAGCCTGATTTGTATATCACTTCACACCCTTTCCTTTGAAATTTTTGCCTTGAATTCAATATGGCGGTCAACAATGTGCCGGACTTGCACTTTACACACATAGCTAGGGATCTCCCTGTGCCTAACCTATTTCTTTCATGACCAGGATAACTCCTTTACATTTTGTAAAGGGTGTTAAGGGACTTTTGACTCGTCATAGTTCATGTAATGGGACTTTTATCAGTCACATAGTTACACATATTACTTTGTATCTTTTGATCTCATTGCAGTCCCAGAATGATTTTTTGATATGTTTTATAGTATGGCATGAGGGATCAAATATATTTTTTTCACGATTTTCGGTGATGACATGTTTTGAGATATTCAAGGTCAAATGTCAAGGTTACGTGACAAAATTATATTTTTATCGAAAGGTAGGATTGTTATATATCACTGGAAAGCCTGTTCAATTCCCTGTACAATAAGCTTTATTTGAGCATCCTAGACGAAATAGTGGTGGAGTTACAGCACATTTAGTACAGCTAAGCGGTCTCAAAAAGGGCAATTTATGCGAACTTTGACCTTGAATAATTTAACAATTACAAGACGCATGAGAATAAATATTTTCACAGTTACTAAGTTCCATGCATAGTTTCAACTTCCCAAATTTCATGAAAATCGGAGATGGTCAGGTTGGAAATTGCACATATCTGTGTTGATTTGGCATGGAATGACTCTGAAGCTAGCCCAGATGCAATTACAATCTCCAATACGGACAAGTTTCCCATTCCGATCTAGAGTTTGGAAAATGGTATATCGACTTTCGGGATTATCAAACAGTTGGGAAATTTCAAATTATCAAAAAATTAGAACCTGAGGAATACTTAAATCTTGAATGGTAACAAAGCATATCGGAAACTTCTAACGAAATTATAATATTAGCGCTATAAGATCACAAGCAGCTGCTTCGGGCAGAAATTACATGTGGCATTATAGAATTTGTGAAATGTCAAGAGTTTTCTGAGTATTTAAATACACCTATGATAATATGCATGAGCGCATGTGTGTGGAGCTCAAATTTTGTACCCCCCCCCAAATGAAAAGTTGCTGCGCCACTGTCAGTAAGTAAACAAAACAAAATACATATATTTATACAGATTCTTTGAAGCCAGAATACTATTTAAAATCTTAAAAAAGAAATACGATAAATTTATTTACACCAAAAACTAAATTTATAATTTAGCATTTGAAACTCACTTAATCCAATTGCAACATAATAACCTTACTACGAACTGAATCTATATAATGAAAATTGGGTAGAGAGAAATAAAGAAGTCCTTGAAACAACAATGCATTTGTCTTCGTTTTCTTCTCTTGTAGTTGCTTTGGGGCAACATTGAGTTTAGTCGTACTATTTCTTCTAATCCCATTTACTTCAACAATGACTTATTTTTCACGATCTTCGTAATATTGTGAAGTTCAATTGCTTGGTTTGTAATTATAACAACAAATTCCGGCAAATGTATAACAAAGGAACATTTTAAAAATATAATATTATAGAATATAATATTAACTCGCGTAATTCCGGCAGATAACAAAGTTTTACGGCAGACCGGGAGAGTGAGTTCGATTCCGGGATACTCCAGTACATTCCTGGGTGGTTGTCAAGCCTAGTAGTCACCGAATCGTAACCTTCCTAACTTTCGAGATGGGAATACGCTACTATTGCTATCAAACAGCTTCCCAATCGTCCTTACTGTGCCAACACTGAAATCTTAGTGCTTCCGCTGCGAATCGATCTCCGTACCCCTTGCACGAGAGCTTAAAGTTCTAACTATTTGGCTGCGTGGAGATCATTTATCTTATTTGACAATACCAGGAATACGCCTTATACACGTATAACAGTTGGGCTGAAAAGTTCGTAGGCTAACATAGTAAAAAATATTTTTTTGACAAAATTCGATTTTATTATTCAATATAGTTGCCTTCGAGGGCGATACAACGATTATAGCGGTCATACAATTTTTCGATGCCATTTTTATAGTACGATTTCTCTTTAGCCTCAAAATAGGCCTCAGTTTCGGCGATTACCTCTTCATCAGTGCTAAATTTCTTTCCAGCGAGCATTCTTTTAAGGTCTGCAAACAGGAAAAAGTCACTGGGGGCCAGATCTGGAGAATTTGGTGGATGGGGAAGCAATTCGTAGTCTAATTCATATAATTTTGCCATCGTTTTCATTGATTTGTGACACGGTGCATTGTCTTGATGAAACAGCACTTTTTTCTTCTTCAAATGGGGCCGTTTTTTCGTGATTTCATCCTTTAAACGCTCCAACAACGCTATGTAATAATCGCTGTTGATGGTCTGGCCCTTTTTGAGGTAATCCATGCGCATCGCAGAATACTGATGCCATAACCTTGCCAGCCGACTGTTGCGTCTTTCCACGCTTTGGATTCGGTTCATCACGTGCAGTCCACTCGATTGACTGTCGATTGGACTCTGGAGTGTAGTTATGGAGCCATGTTTCATCCATTGTAATATATCTACGGAAAAATTCGTGTTTATTACGGTTGAATATCGCTAAACATTGCTCCGAATCATCAAAACGTTGTTGCTTTTGATCGATTGTGAGCACGCGCGGCACCCATTTTGCACACAGCTTTCGCATGTTCAAATATTCATGCACAATATGTCCAACACGTTCCTTTGATATGTTTAAAGTCTCAGCTATCTCGATCAACTTCACTTTACGATCATTTAAAATTATTTTGTGGACTTTTTTGATGTTTTCGTCGGTAACAGCCTCTTTGGGGCGTCCACTGCGTGCATCGTCTTCGATGCTCATTTCGCCTCGTTTAAATTTAGCAAACCACTTCTCAACGGTTGATTTTCCTGGTGCAGAGTCCGAATAATGTTTATCAAGCCAAGCCTTGGCTTCAACAGTATTTTTTTTCGCCAAAAAGCAATGCTTTATTAACACACGAAATTCTTTTTTATCCATTTTTTCACAATAACAAAAGCTGCTTCACTCACAATGCTATATCTCACGAACTAATTATCCGGCAGCTGTGAAATTTATACACGTATCTTTTGAAGGTTAGTACTAAGTAAAAATCACATGGATTTAATTCTAGTAACGCCATCTATGAGTCAGCCTACGAACTTTTCAGCCCAACTGTTATATGACCAATTGCAATGACTGTGGGTCAAAGGAAATAATTTCCTCTTGCTTAATATTTCTTAACTTGATACACATCCAAGTAATTTAATTTATCCTTAATACAAATAATTTATTAGAGCTGGAGGTAGAGTTAAAAATAGCATTAAAGCGAAGCAAATTGGAAATACTTAAATACAAAATCAGAAGCCTTATCCTATCTAAATATGTTATTACCAGTCCGTCATTCGCTAGTCTCTAAGCTGACGTGATATTACTGGGAATGCAGGAAGTAGGTTCCAAGTAATGGCCGTTTTTTATACTTAAACTTGTCGGAGTGTCTTGGCAGTGCGTTTCGATAACATGATGACGTATTGAAATTGGTGTGCCAAAATCCTTGGCAAATTGCATTGTCTCGTCGACATTTTAATCATTGACACTCGTCCGGCACAAGAAGATACAAGTTTAAGAGTCCCTAGGATTTCTGAACAGCAAAGAAGAAACTGACTTAGAGGTAAAGATGATTTCGTCTACTATTGTAATTCTTATATCCAATTTATGTTTCATACACAGAAACTAATCTTAACATTATTCATATACAGGGTATCTATATAACAACTCCGGGGTTTTAAGCAATCATAGTGCGCAAACTGTATTAGATAACTCAGGTTAGTTAATTACTTTGAAATCAATAGCTCATTAAGTTTTATTCACGCCGTTTAGAGTTTATTCTAACAAAGGTTCGCAGCGCTGCGCAGCGTTGACCTTGAAGTGGCCGAGCCGAGCCGAACACAGTCAGTGCAGTTCAGTGCAATGGCGACGCAACAACAGAAGGCGCAGTGTGTGATATGGCTTGTAGAAACTGGATCTGTACAGACGGGATCAAACGAAATGTACTTCCGTTCTCCTACCAACTCAGGAGCGAGTTGGAAACTCTTCATTGCTCGTGTATAGATAAGAAAGTGGGGGAGGGCAGTAGCAGACAAGGCCATCACGCTAACTTGTTTCCGGCAAACTTTCTGTTGGAGTCTTGGCAGTTTGTGGAAGGATTTTTTGTTCCTACCACCCCCCTCTCCGCCTCCCTCTCTCTCCTTGTGTTTGTGTGTGTGTGCGCGTGACCAACACCTGTTTCATTTTAAATTTGACTTATTTGTATTAACTAACTAACTAACTCCCTAGCCTTCTTAAAGCCGAAGGTTCATGGCTGCAGCAACACAGGCCTTCCATCTTTCCATATCTTCAGCGAGTTCTATATACTCTTTTCCATCCCTGCCGATTTCCCTTAGGTCCATCTCAACGTTGTCCCTCCATCTTCGTCTTGGCCTTCCTACAGGTCTTTTACCATCAGGTTTCCCAACAAGAATCCTGTAAACTCCCATTCGTGCCACATGGCCTGCCCACCTAAGTCTTCTTGATTTAATTATTCTAATAATATCTGGACATGAATACAAATTAAGTACTTCTAAATTATGTAACCTTCTCCACTCACCTGTCTCCGCATCCCTTTTAGCTCCAAAGATTTTCCTTAGGATCTTATTTTCAAATACTCTCAATTTATGTTCCTCTTTCAATGTAAGGGACCAAGTTTCACATCCATATAATACTACAGGCAAAATTACTGTTTTGTATATTTTAACTTTTAGTTTCTTAGATATTAAACGAGAAGACAAAAGTTTATGAAGAGAGAAGTAACATGCATTTCCTGAAGTAAGCCTACTTTTTATTTCCTCTTTAATATAATTTTCATTTGCTAATATTACTCCTATGTATTTGAATTTGGAAACTGGTTCAATCGAGTTGTTATCAATAATTAGATTTTGATTATTACCTAACACTTGGTTTCGGCCTGTAAGCATATATTTAGTTTTCTCTTTGTTAACTTACAAACCTATCTCTTTAGCAGTTTTGAAAAATATTTTAGCATTATTCTTAATTGTATTCACATCATCCCCAAGTAAGTCTACATCATCTGCATATGCTAACAACTGAGTCACACCATTTAATTTTAGTCCTTCTTTAGTTTCTTTTACCTTCCTAACAACATATTCTAAGGCAAAATTAAAGAGCAATGGAGATAATGCATCTCCTTGTTTTAACCCATCATGAATTGTAAATTTGTCAGACACATTAATACCCACACGAATTTTACTTTCTGTTTCACTGGTGCATATTTTTGTCATACTAACAAGTTTCTTAGGTATTCCAAACTCTACTAATATATTATATAATTTATCTCTTTTGACCGAATCATATGCTTTTTTGAAATCAATGAATAGCTGATGGACATTTTGATTATATTCCCACTTTTTTCAAGTATCTGTCTGATGTGAAAAATTTGATCTGTAGTTGATCTGTTACGTTTAAATCCACATTGATAATCACCTATAATTTCTTAGCATATGGGGTTAGTCTTGTTAAAAGAATGTTAGATAATATTTTATATGTTGTTGAAAGTAGAGAAATTCCACGTTAATTATTGCAGTTCATTTTATCACCTTTTTTAAACACAGGAACAATTATGGATTCTTTCCACTGTTGAGGGATTTCTTTTTTATTCCATATTAAACAAATTAATTTATGAATTTGACATATTAATGAATTTCCACCATATTTAATTAACTCAGCTGGTATTAAATCAATGCCAGGTGCTTTGTTATTCTTTAGCCTTTTAATAGCATCTTTAACTTCAGTCAAGTTAGGTTCTGGAACTAAAGGTTCTGCTGTGTGGACTTCATTTACTTCTGATTTATCTCCTACATGGACATTTAAAAGGTCATTAAAGTAGTTCTTCCATCTATTTAGAATATCGCTTGGGTCAGCTAGAAAATCACCGTCTTTATCTTTTATCAAGTTTACTTTAGGTTGCCACCCCTTTCTAAACTCATTTATACCGTTATATAAATCTCTGATATTTTTGTTTTTGCTGTTTGTTTCAATTTCGTTAATTTTGCTTTTCAAATAATCTCTTTTTTTACTTCTAAACATGCGGTTAACTTCTCGCTTTATTCTATTATAATTGTTTAGATTTGTATCATCAGAGTTATTTAACCACCTAAGTCTAGCCTGATTTCTTATTTCTATTAGATTATGACATTCATTATCAAACCATGGCTTACTCGTGCGTATAGAACCGTGCCATGAAGGAACATTTAGGGGATGTGGCAGTAGGGAGCCGTATATTCTCGAATCCGGCCATTTTGGAGGTCATATGATCAGCACCATGCTCCAGCCGTCTTTACTCCCCAGGGATGTAGTAGAAACGATTTTGATTTGATTCTTTATTTTATTTCGCTTTTTGTGCCACTTTTGGCTAATTTGCAAAGATGGATATGAGGGATGGTATGATGAAATTGATGAATGGACACTCAGAAACATCCCTGCCCAGGCCAGGATTCGAACCCGGGACCCCTAGCGTCGTAGCGCGATATTCTAACCACTCCGCCACAGGGGTCGGCTAGTAGAAACGAGAAAATTAAGAAAAAATACATTCTGCATATGTGACAGTATTTTTTGAATATTGTTCTTGCAAGTATCTGTTAACATCCTAACCTGCAATTTTGTTTAAGGATAAAACTAGTTTTGCCCACGGGACGAGACAGGACAGGCTTTTAAAAATTCGAGACGAGACGAGATTGACCATGTGTCATGAGACAAACGAATATTTTCGAGACGAGACAGCATTTCCACGAGACGAGACAGGCCAAAGTCTTGTCTCATGGGCAACACTAGATAAAATTAGTTGAAGGCCGCGAGTGTTCCTGAGAAGTAATGAGCATATCACATAGATTAATGCGCAATAGTTTACTCGGGTTTTTCGAAAAAAAGAAGGAAGGATATACAAATCAATTCTACGAATGCTTACATCATTGTGACCATGGAGTGCATTTTGCACACTAACGAGGATCTGGTGTCTAGACATAAGGCCCGTATAATGGTCTGTGGGGTTTGGACTGTGTCCTATCCATCTAAGTTTGTAGTTGTCCTTTCACAAATTTCATCATAACACACCTTTCATCCTTATCTTTGTGATTACCCAAAAGTGGAAGAAAAGTGAAATAAAAATAAATCAATCAATCTGTTATTGTGTCCCTGCGTTTTTCAATTTTTCTTCATGACCGAAAATTAATGTTTCACTGATGTAATGCATCATTATAATCATGTGAATTATTTTCCCTCATCATCGTGTGCTTAATCATTCCTTAAATCATAGATTATAAAGCTGTTGTCCTTAGTGTAATTGATCGTATTGTGTGGTAGTTTTGATCTAGGCAAATAAATGGTTAACAATAAATCTCAATTGATTGTACGAAATTTAAAACATAATAACTCCGACGTGACGAATATTAACTGTTCTTAGATCGATGTCAAAGAACGATTTCTCCTAATTAAAAGGGTTCCGGCCTCCGTGGTAGAGTGGTTAGCATAGCTTGCTTAATCACCGGCCTTGACATTGTGTTCATTCGGTGTTCACTGTGAATGTCCCTTCATTAATTTCATCATTTCATCGACCATCCTCATCGTCGCGTTTAGCCAAAACTGACACAAGAAGCGAATTAAAATAAAGCAAATCAATCAATCAATAGAACGTAGGGTCTCCAGTTTCATAGAGCAGTATGCAAAGCACTCGGTTATGGAGGCCCTCAAAATTGAAATAATAATTGCAACAGAAACCTGATATGAGAGTATTTTAAGAGTTTAGGCATATTAACAATTCACGTCAACCAACAACACTTTCACCTGTATTGTGTGATATATGGTTCTGACCTAACACTTCATTAATTAATTTGCTTTTATTTTATTCAGCTTTTTGTGCTACTTTTGGCTTATTTGCGAAGATGGGGATGAGTGATGATATGATGAAATTGATAAATGGACACTCATAAACATCCATGTCCAGGTCGGGATTCGAACCCGGAACACCTGGTCCTGAGATTTCGGCCTGTATATGGAACCGCTGGCCATCCACAATCGTGAGGAAATTGGGGAGCTAAAAATGAGTAGCGTGCTCGGTCACGGGAACCTACAACGACTGAAGGCTTGTCTTGCTGACGACAGTCACCCCATAATTCCCACCTCAGCAGGTGGATGTGAGGCCGGCAGTCGGTAGGTAGGACCTGGCCCTCACTGAGAGAGGGAGAGAGAGAGCGAGAGAGAGGCAGAGGCAGGCGGGGAGGGAGGGGGGTGGTAGGAACACAAAATCCTTCCACAAACTGCCAAGACTCCAACAGAAAGCTTGCTGGAAACAAGTTTGCGTGCTGGCCTTGTCTGCTACTGCCCTCCCCCACTTTTTTATCTATACAGGAGCAATGAAGAGTTTCCAACTCGCTTCTGAGTTGGTAGGAAAAGGGAAGTACATTTCATTTGATTCCGTCTGTACAACGGAACTTTCGACGCGAGTATGGTGGTGTTGCGCCTTCGGACAAAACCATTCGTAAATGGCTTAAGGCGTTTAAAGAAACTGGAAGTGTTCTGAAACAAAAGTCGCCAGGTAGGCCGCGTGTTTCTGAAGAGGAAGTGGAAAGAATTCGCACTTCATGTGTACATAGCCTCAAAAAATCCTTGACACGACACAGACTTCAGTTGGGGATACCAAGATCACTGCTCATAAAGTGGTTCACAAGAGTGGTGACAGCTTACAAGGTACAACTTTTGTATAAAATTAAGCCTACAGACAAGACTAAGAGATCACAGTTTGCTGTTTCTATGCTGAACAAGATTGAAGAAAACAATGATTTTTTAAACGATGTTAGTTTTACCGACGAGGTAACTTTTTGTGTCAGTGGTATTGTTAACCGACACAATTGTTGCATTTGGGGCTCACAGCCGCCTCATGAGTTCATTGAGCATCTACGTGACTCGCGAAAGTTGAATGTTTGGTGCGGTTCTTATGCATGACCGTGTTATTAGACCCTTAGACTTTTTCCTATGGACACATGTGAAGAACATCGTTTATGCGGAGAAAATTCAAGATGTCAACCATCTAAGGCAAAGAATTATCGCTTTTGTGGCAACCATCAACCCAGACATGCTGGTCAGGACGTGGCAAAAAGTTGATTATCGTTTGGATGTGTGTCGTGCTACAAACGGGGCACAAATTGAAATTTAATAAATTGTAAACAAACTTGATCTTTACCTTCAAAAACATGTATTTACTTTTTCCTGAATTTGAGTTTTTCATAAAATATTTAGCTTCAAAACCCCGGAGTTCTTTTATAGATACCCTGTATTTTTGTGAACAAGTGGAATGTACACCAAGGTAGAACTGAAATAGAGAATTGCAGGGACTAGGTTAGTATGTGTGAATCTCAAATAGGTGGATTTGGAGTTTCTATTAGGAATCATTCGAATGATGAAACTAGATCCGTGTAACTTTGTCCTGGAGTCGGATCAACCAGACTGACACTTGATTTTTGATTTTGAATTTAAAATTTTCGGTGCGTCAGCACTAAGGCTATTTTGCACCTATCACATTATACGGGGTCCAGCCCATTATCGTTACACATAACAACTCTAACGTTGCATAACTAAAATCATAAAATATTAAAATGTTCTGACTTTCGTTAAAAGCTGAGGCTGTAAAGGAGCACTCAGCACAAATAAGGACAAAACACAGGACAACACAAACAAAATTATACTGGCTATGGGGCCAGTCGCCAGAGCCTCGTTAGTCTGCAGTCCAGGGTGTACTAAGTGGAAGTGAGGTTGACTATTGGGTGCACTACATGGAAGGAGCGCCCCTTACACCCCCAGACTGACACGTTCACGTGAATCGAGTGTTACGGAAATGAGTCACGGATGTCTGATTTCTATCCAAGAAGTTGAAAAGGGTGGAATAATACATGTTACTTGCTGAAGAAATTGTCCCCTGCCACAACATATTTAGATACAGATACTTGTTCTTTATTTATCTCGAAGTTAAAAAATAGTTTGAAGTTCAAATTATAATGTGTGCTTCAGCACACCCACTAATGTTACATGTTACATCAAGCTCTAACATAGGCTAAGTTCTAAATTTGGATTCTAATTATTTGAGTTAATTTAAGCAGTCAGCAATCAGATTATGTTTTAACCTTCTAGTTCCAAAAAGAACAAAAAAAAACATATGTTCTTTATATAATGGTACGTTGCTTTTTGACATATTTGCTAGTTTGGGAAATCTTTGATTGTATTCTTCAATTTGATCCTTTCTGAATGTTCGTTACTTTCCCCCTGTGATCTCGAATATGACAAAGGTTCCGCAGTTTTTTTCCCCATAGCTTCGTGGAAAACAGATAAATTTGTGTTCAAGTCCACGTTATGCACAGATATGTTAATCGGGGTTGGACTTACAGTTTGAAGTGAGATTCGAACCACTATGTGCCTCCACCGGGTATCGAATCCTGAGCCCCTCGATTACAACGCGATGAGGTTACTACTACGCCGTCGGCAATACACTGACAACAGATGAATTGGCTATTTGTACCCATGGTATTCTATGGACGATTGTTCTTACTGTTTCCCTAGGGTTACCAGACGTTCTCTGCTCCTCGGACAGGTTCTACATTTTAGCTTTATGCCCGGCACTCAGGAAGATTTTTTTTAAAAAAATGATAAATGTCCAACATTTTGAGCGACACATCATTTGAGTTAACCCATTAGTGCCCAAAGTTGATTTTTTCATCAGATTTTAATCTTATTTATTAATTTGTGTTTGTTTGTATATAAATCGACCCAACAACTGATATTTGATCCCGTCTTGCGAATCATTGTCTATATATAATGCGTCCCTTTAAAGGGACGCTGGGCACTCACCTTAGATAACTGTCATGTTTTTCAAGAAAGTCTGTATTTCTTTTTCCATCAATTTTGTATTCTTTCCTTGACTTGGAACATCTCAATAATTGTTTTACATACAACATGGACTGTTGTTTCTACTCTATACATGTATAAAAACTTTTCATAAAATATATTTGAACAGAATATCATATCAACATACGTATTTTTGTTACACTTGAAAGCAGATTCACAATGTAGAAAAAAGTGAAAACTTTCTGTACTGCATTCACATACATACATTATATATAAGAAATTATTTTAGGAGTACTCTCGGCATTTTTTCAATACCATTTTTTCAAAAACGAAACATATGCAATATTTTTAATTGCTCTTTGCTACTCAGAATAGATATAGGCTAATGACACTCTCATCATTCTTATATAATGACATCAAGTTTTACTCCATTTCACAGATTATTGTGATTTCTTTGTTTTGTTTTTTTATAACTTGTGATGATACTTCTTGAAGCATTCAGCATGGAGTCCAATATCACATTTTCACATTTGTAGTAAGATTTCTTCCCACACAGTTGACATCTTCTTTGAGTTGCACCTTTGACGATCCAGTGATTCAGTCCATCAAAGCGAACACTTTGTTGAGGTGTTGTAGATCTCCTGCCTTGTCCAGAGGGACAACCATACTGTTTCAGTAAAGTAATGGTCAGGTCTCGGCGAAACTGGAACAAACTTTCATTTGATCAAGTTACTTCCTTCTTTAGATATCAGCAGTTAACCACAGCTACATAAAATATTACACGAAAATTGGCCACCATCATTTCCTTTGACGGAGTCTTGTTCTGTAAGCTGCAACTTGCTGATCAATTTGATCAACACCTCGCATGCCATTATTGTAGAGTTTGAAAGGGCTGGGGCGAGATATTTGAATGTGCTTATTTTCAGTACGTGACCACCTTGACACTGTGCCTTCCTCTAGCTTTCCAAAGTTAGCAGCTATATTAACAACATTATTGTCCAGCCATCAGACAATAACCACCCTTCCACTGGACATGCATTCATAGCTTCCTTTTCTCTTTTCCTTGCTTTGTCAATGGACAACCTGCAGTCCGATTGTCACGTATTGTTCCCATGGCTTGGTATCCTTCTTCTTGAAGATGTGCCAATAGGTGGTACGAAGTGAAGTAATTATCGAAGTATAATATATGTACATTATAACCTGGTACTGAAGCTTGGTCCACCAACCCTAAGACAACATCACTTCCCAGTCCAAATTCCAGAGATGCATCTTCAGATTTCCTTATGTAAACATCAATTGCATACATGTAACCATCTGACGAACACAAAGCCCAATTCTTGTATCCGAATTTTATTGGCTTTCCTCGTATAAACTGCTTAGCATAATGACGGCCATAATATGGTATTATACTTTCGTCAATAGAAATATTCTTATCCAGGGTATTGTTTCTCAGAAACCGTTCCTGCAGCATGGTAAGGAATGGGCGTAGCTTATAGAGACGATGATTTGAATCTAGCGTGCAATTATCAGCCAAATGGAAATTCTTGATTATATCGTCAAATATGTTTCTCTTCATAGATTTTGACAGAAGTTTGTTACAGACAGCTGGTCATTTTTTTGTGAGGAGTACAAATTAGTTTTGTGAAATAATCAGGTCCATCATTTCACTGTCAAAAAGCAACTGGAAGTATTCAACAGAAGATTTTATATGACTTTCAGAAAACTTTGGTGTTGACAACTCTTGACATATATTTCCGGCTTTGGTCTGAATTCATCCATTTGAGGTGAGGAAAAGTTTTCCTTTTTCTTGTACGTTATGCGTAGTAACATTTCTTACACTATCAGTATCACATTCCTCAGGTTGCATACTGTCACAATATTCCTTACAAATCGGTCGCACTTCACATTTTGCAATAAGTGTTTGACGAGCAAAGTGGTTGGGATTTTCCTTGCACTCGTCATTCTAATCATCGGAATATTCATCTGTCACTCCACCAGACTCTTCTGGGGTTCCATGAAAATTACTAAACAATCATCACAATGTTCTTCTTCCTCCAGAATTTGCAGGAATCCTGCTACTGAGCTACAAAGTAAAGAAAAATATTGACAGAATTAGGTACATCTATTATGTAGATATGCGCATGCGCAAAATATGTAGCTACTACTAAACGTTTTGTTAAGTAAGCCTCTTTAAATTATTGTTCTTTATCTGTCATAATTTAAATCAGAATTGAATTTATGGCTATGTTCTGACCTCACTTTTATTCATATGCAAAAAGAGAAAATAAAGGTTTTTTTACTGGGTCAATGCCCAGCGTCCCTTTAAAGGGACACCTAAATTGTTGTTGTTGTTGTATTGACACTGTTAAAAACTTTTTAACTTTCATGATTTTAGTTAATAGATGATCTATTTTACTGTCATTAGACGTAAAAAACATTTTAGAAAAATAATTAAAACTATTAAATATTCATAAATTACTTACCCATATCGCTCCATAGCTGCCATATTGCAGAATTCTAGACTTCAACTGCATGTAAAACTCAAAAACTGGAATGAAATAACAAAACCGAACAATGGACTAAAGAAACCATTGTTCTGACAATGCAATCATACAAAAAAACAATCAACATAACAATCCGTGTAGAAATTTTCATTTTTATTCTAACGTCCTTTTAAAGGGACGCTGGGCACTAATGGGTTAAGAAAATACGTGTTTCAGTCGAACAAAGAGAAATCATATAAGTTACAAGCTATGGATTGCACTTCCAAACTCAATACTGAAATTGATTGTGGTTCAGTAAATGAAAGAAAAAGAGTGTTGCGTTAGAAAAAAGATTGAAGCTGTAACGAACAAAATTTTGGAGTCGCATTCCGTTGACGTCGCTGTTCAATACCTGAGCAGAATTTCTTGCTTTGGGGTTGGTACCGAAGGAAGTAATTCTACAAAGGCCACTCTTATTCATTACTTTGATGGTAAAGCAGGATTGTACATTACAAAGTTATTGAATAAAAAAACACCCCAAATGAAACCTCGGGAACCATTTCAAACAAGTGCAATATTCTAAGTTATCTAGGCTATATCTAAACTAGAAATATGAAAGAAAAATATATTACAAAATATTCATTAAATTGCTCATTTCAATGATCAGAACCAAGGTTCAAACATGATGGCCATCTCTCCGTATTCTTCTATCTTTCAGTTTCAGAGCATGGACATTCGTGGGTGGGGGGGACAAACCACTATGTGCCTCCACCGGGCATCGTATCCGGGACCATTCGATTAAAAGACGATAGCGTTACCATTACGCCAAGCTTCTCCTGTAAAATGAAAGTCAACCAGAAATTTACATATTTAACACAGACTTTGTGGTATCCCAAACTCTCAATCATTGCCTGTGCTTACCCTAAAGACACGTGCATTGCATCAGCAATTACCGGATGCTGATGCGTCTATCCCAGTGGTTCTCAACCTTTCTCAGCCCGGGACCCACTTTGAAGGGCATTACACTCCATGGGACCCACAGCATGGGCGCCGGCAGAATTAATTTAAGGATTGTGCACCCAGTTTATAATAATATTTTTCCTAACATCGAGTACTTTAAGAAGACTTCTTTTACGCTTGCTTAAACAAGTTACGCATACTTCATTCTAGAAAAGTAAATATGTAATTTAAAATATTACTAGTCTAACATGTACCTAAACACACATGCTGTTATTGAGAGATGTTGGTAAAAAAAGCAATGGTAGAGTGCGAATAACAGAAATGTAGAGTTTAGACTACGTACAACATGGGTTGAATTTAAATTGTTAAAAGAATATGTCGTAGAAATTTAAATAGGCTTTTAAGACAGAGTAAATCAATTTTCGAGCCCGACTTCGCCACCCACCAAATGCCCCCTCTGGACCCAGCAGTGTGTCACGCCCCATAGGTTGAGAAACGATGGCCTATCAGCTCGAATGAGCTCATCTACTCTGTGGCGGTTGTCGTCGGTGACCGACGTTGATGGCCTGCCACTCCTTGGCTTGTCCACACTTTCGGTTTCTCCCACTTTGAACTTAAGTAATTAAGTCTGTGCGTCGTGGCACGAGATTCAAGGACCTACAGGAGGTGGGGCAAGGAGTGTTCTGTGGCATTTTTTAAAAATGGATTTAAGGCCTGGGGAAAAGGCTGGCATCGAAGAGTAACTCTGAGTAGAGGACGCTATAGGCAAGCTATAATCATGTTCAATGTTTCAATTTTTCCATTATTAAACAAATTATTCCTCAACAGGCAAAACTTCTTGATGCCCCCTCGTATATGTTTACAGCATTAGGGCACACGCTTTGCCCCTCCAGATATAATTTCTAGATCCTTATACGGATCTGCTCCCCCCTACAAAAATATATAACGGGCTCTATGTAAACCTAGGTTGACAACTGTAGTTTCCTGTATGGTAGATTTTTACACATGAAAAATCTGATCAGAATATTCAAGAACACCGTTCACATGCAAGAAAAATCTAATAATGGAAATAGCAATAATAATATTGTTACATTAGACCTACAAGTTTTGCAGACAAGTTTTGTTCTTTGCTAAAAGATGGATCTCAGAGTCTACCTCCAGTACTATTTGCTGTAATGGGACACTCTAGCACCACTATAGATTATACAACTTAGGTTGATCATTTTGCTAATATTGTGTACATTGTTAGAATTGCATTATTATTGTATTCGCTAAAAACACTTGTATGGCACTCGATAAACAAAAATGGAACCCTTGAGTAATGAACCACTTCATAATTTACTGTATCATTAATGTTGTATGATAATTTCTCGGAATTTTGTGTGATCTTTATATTGAAAAAGAAGGTTCCTTAAAAGCCACCCGCTACCTCCTCTTCTATCACCGCACTGCTGGGTTCTTATCACCGTAACTGATTGATTGATTGATTTGTTGTTTTAAGTCCACTTGATGCACAGAAAGGCTAATCGGGATTGGACCTACAGTTGAAAGTGGGATCCGAACCACTATGTGCCTCCACCGTGTATCAAACCCGGGACCTTTATCGCCGCAACTAAACACAAGCCTACAAAATCTCGTCTTCTTTATCAGACATCGGATTTCTTCTTTAACTGATCGAATCTGCAATTAAGAAAATGGAGGAAGATTAGATTGTGCCTTCAGTACTTCTATCTAAATTAGCAGAGAAATATAAACACAAGTCAATAAGTAGAATGTAATTTAAAATATTTTGTGTATCAGAATATATTTTACTGCAACTTTATTGCTGCTTGTATTTTTGATTAACATAAATACACAGGGCGTTGATAACTACCATAACTCATATACATTCTACAGGTAGTGTTAAGGGCCTTTTGACTCATCCTGTATATTGGCCCCTCGAAAAATTTTTGGATCTGTCTATGAAGCCAAATACTTTTAAATTCCACTCTCAACATCAATATGGGAATTAAGTATGAAAAAAAATATATAACTAGTGCTCAAATGTCTAGGTAAAAAATCTGCCGAATACATAAGAAAGAAACATTTTATTAGAATAGACATGATAATAGGTACGAAAAATTAAAAGGCACATAGAAGTCATCATATTTAATATTGTGAATAATGAAAACCTAAAATATAGATTCCCTCATTCAAAAATGTAATACTCCCATGACATTATCAAATGTAATTTTACAATGTATTCAAATAATTGAACAATAATTGAATTTATCACACGAACAATGTACTTTCCAACAATAACAAAATGACACAGAAACAGCAAAATAATCACAGTTTTTGTTTCTCTAATACTTTCTTTTGTCAAACACAAAGTTTTACTGTGCACAAAAGTCTTACATCTGTTCATAACACGTGTCAATATTCTCAGTCTCGGTAATCTGTGGAGCAAGGTCCGAATTAGCTCAGAGAAGAAGATAAAATTAGTGGGCGAGCGAAGCAGAATACGCCCCTGCAAACCGCTGTTAGCTGCAGTCCCTTTCCCTCCTCCACGCAATAATGTACCCTCTCACGCTTTAAAAGTACAATTCGGTACTGGACCTACACTGTGTGGACATACCGGAAGTCGACTTTCTTAAGACGTTTTCCAAGACGCTGAAAAGCAACTAGTCAGTGTTGCCAACTCCTATTTGTAGGTAGGCTTCGCCTGTAAAAGATGAAATGGTGAAATTTTCTTGGGGTGGGTTGGTAACACTGCGGCTCACTTGATGTTTGTGAACCCGCTAATCTGTACTACTCTTGCAATAGATGAGTATGCTAGAAAAAATAGAGGAGGAGGGGGGGGGTATTAACACTGCACCACCACCACTATTGCCAGTTAGCATCACCAACTCTTCTTCATCTTACTGCATACTCATCATCTTAGAAGGTTACAATATATTTCGCCGTCAACTCCTATTTGTAGATTAGCCTCTTAAAGCCGGAATTGACATACCGGAAGTCGGCTTTCTTAAAGATTAACATATTTGTATTAAGACGTTTTCCAAGACGCTGAGAACCAACTAGTCAGTGTTGCCAACTCCTATTTGTAGGTTAGCTTCGCCTGTAAAATATCACATGCTGAAATTTTCTTGGGGTGGGCTGGCAACACTGCGAGCGCACCACTTTCGCGTTTGCCTTATGATATTTTCCGTTAAGGTTGCAAAAAACGCACCACTTTCTGTTGGTGAACTGTCTTTTTACCCCTACTCCTGCCCCTATTGGTTCTAAACTTTTTTCCTCTTTTCCTTAAAAAGGGTTCGGTTGAATAGGGTTTTCTCTCTTGTGCTTAAGCTTTACTTCTACTGTTGTACTTACCACGTCATCCTTTTTTTGTTTCTTTGGACGTAAGGTCATATGGTGTGTAGCATTTTTCCTCGCATCCCTGGCGGATCGTGAGCGGGGTTTTTTGGGGGTAGGTTCTGGAAATTCTGCTTCTGCGAACATCGAACTTGTTGGGATTTGGGGGTCTTGATTCGGGAATTCGAATAGGGCAATTGGAACTATAGATTCGTTCCCACTTACACTTTCACTTGCACTTTCGTGCACACTTTCCTTGTTCCCATCACTTGCATTATCTTCATGCGGATTTAACTGTGGGGGTTTGGGAATCTTAGTACTTGCCTTAGTCTCGTTGTCTTCAGTGACTACCATCTGCTCGTGTTGTTCCTTGTGGTCCTCTGCTGTAGCCTGTCGGTATGCCGGTACTGGTAAAATGGTTCGGGTATTCTGGTCTTGAGCAGTTGATTCCCTAGGAAGGTGTGAAGAACTGGGGAGTGTATTAACCACCGCTGCAGCGTATCCAGCAGTTCGTGTCGACCTTGCCACCCTATGCTGGCACTCATGATGTAAGTGGTCCTGTGCATTACATCTAAAACAGAGTTTGGGTTGCCCTTCATACGTGGTCCAATAACGCTCTTCATTTAACATAATGTAAGATGGCACCGGTTTTTGTAGGATGATGCGTACTATCTTCCTGCCCGTTCTGACTGGGTAGGGGAGAGAGGTGGAGTAAACTTCATCTCGTACTGTTTGTACTATTCCGTATTTGGACATTTCAATTGTTATGGCACTGTCTGGTAATTCCATGGGCACTAGATGAATACGAACGATTGTGACAGGTTTGTCTGCTCTATGTACTGGTATATCATATTCTCCCGTTTCATCTGTGAATACGAAAGTTCCTTTACTACGTGCTATTATTTCCGTGCAAAATTGTTCTGTGGTTACTTTAACAAACACTTGGTGTTTTACGAAGTCTACTTCGATACTCAAAATGTCCGCTACGCGCAATTTCACTACATCTCTTATCCATTCATGAATGACGAGCGTGGTCGGTCTTTGCTGCACACGGGCCAAGGAAAATTGCAAAGTGTTTAACCTTTTGACCGGCATGTCTGAGAAATTACATACGTTCACTTAACGTCATGATACTGAGCTGCTCGCTCTGCTGTTAATATAATATTCACCTGTCCGTAGAAGCTAATTCCGCGTATTGATTCTACTCTACTTGACGAATGTTCGGGAGCGCTCGCTAGACACGTCTGCTCTCTACATCTCCTCGTTGCGGAATATGACTCGGCCACAGGGTCGGGCCTTACGTACTTTATATGTAGGATAAATTTCATGTACCTATATATCCTTTCCGAAGAATCTAAACAACAGGATGTCATGAATTCAAGAAATGAGACTACTTTAAGAAGTGGTAGACAGTTAAGCACCCACTATCTTATTATTTATATGTCATTAGTAGTAGTAAATACCATAGGATGAGGACAAAAAATCGTACAAATGAAGAGTTCATATGATTAACAGACCGATTTGGCTATACTTAAAACTATGTCAAGATGCCCATATGAGTCAATTGCCCCAAGTGTGATACACTGTCAAATCCTAAGAATCCTGAATTCTAGTGTACAAATGAAAAACTCTTAACATACTAATTTGGCTACACTTAAAAATATATCAAGTTGCCCATATGAGCCTATTGCCTACAGTGTAGCACACTGTCAAAATCCCAAGAATCCCGAATTCTAGTGTACAAATGAAGAACCCTCAACAGACTGATTTGGCCATGTGTACAAAAGCTGCATCTGTCAGTCTGTTGTCTATAAGCCTGATAAAAATATAGCCCTTTTGCTTACACAGTAGTACACTGTAATATATGCTTAAATATTTGTTCAGAGTATTAATATGTTAACCCGAATATTTTAAGTGGGCACCAGGCTCAACTTATATATCTTATACTAAAACAATGCATTGTACAGAGGTCTTCTAAAATTGCTCTGTGACTCTCTCGTTTCTTACGTCATAAACATATGATTTCTGACCTATAAGAACAACACTACATATGGTGTTGGCAGGTGGTGTATCATGGAATTCACAGATTATTTTAATGTTTGTCCTGTCATTAACTACAACCTGTTTGCGTTTTGAGGTGTTGATTACAAACATCGGTCTCTGTGCTTGAATTCATCGGGTGAGTAATACATGTCGGTATTGCCAGTAGTGACTCTTTTGTATGCTGTGTAGGCCTCGTATAATTTAAGAAAATCATCTTTGGACATGTCTAAATTATAATTTTCTCTAGGAAACACCTCGTTTCGGCCATTTTTAAGATATATGTTCTTGATGTTACAGCTATCGAACTTACTTGAATTTTGTTGCTGATTGTTGTCTCGACCAGTTTGAAACAGCACCACCACAAAATCTGGCATGTCATATTGTATACTGGAGAATGAGTTTGTAGCATCAAATTCATAATAGCTACCAGTAACAGGCTTCTGGACACATTGATATTTATAAAATTGTAAAGGCACCTGTGGATTTTTTAGTATATCTGCTTTGTATTTAACAGCATAACTGGCTTCATATTAAACTACTGGAATTCTTAGCTCCATAGTCTGAATAAGACATTTGCCTTGTTCAGGTTGGGTATTAGGCAGAGCTGCACCAGTAGAGTTTAATGTACTGTACCGCATCAAAGCATTATTATCATTGGCGGCTCTTCGAAATGTGATTCTTAAACCACCTTTCCACATAATATCTTTGTAATCCGAAAAAAAATCCTGGCAACAGGCGCATCGGGAACAATACAGTGTGGCTCTTGATTAATATTTTATCACCAGCCTCAAATCCACCTATTTTGTAGTAAGAAGTCTCGGTCTTGGATAAATTCAGTGTGGCCAAAGCTGTAGATGTAATACCAGGATAGTCTAATCTGTCTATGACAACACCATGCTTTCTGATCTCGATTTGAGAAATCAGATGCGGTACAAAATTGTCTACTAGTCTTATATTTGAGTTAGCCGGATAATCTGTACAATCGAGCTTTACAACATCAAACTTGATATAGAGGTCTGCTCTGTGGGGGTGTATAAAGCCATCCCCTACGTCAAGGTCAACCTCAATCTCTGTGTTGGGCTGATTCAAATTGGCAAAGGTCCTACGGTTTGGGGGGAACGACTGTAGCTCGTAACTCTCGATATTCTCCATTTTTTAGTATATATTTTATTTATATATTAATCTCTATGATGGCGGTTGTTGTGGCTCCGGCAAAATCAACTAATTCTTCTTTTTCGTTAGTGACCACCAACTCAATGTAGTCGATTCTATTATGGCACACCGGAAAATATAATGTTGGTGATGGAATGTAGATGATTGGCTCCATAAATTCAGAGTTATTCAGAATGTTGCGATGATGCCAGTTTGTTTGTGAGTGCCTATGCCATCCGATTTGGTGATCATACCCTCGGCCACATTACAGTGAATATTCAGAGTCTCTATGGCTAAGAATTGAGGTATACTAATAGCAGTGTGTTTGATGGCTGGTTCAAGTTTTGTGTTGTTCTGGAAGCCCAATAGCTGTCCTATAGTACCCAGATCTACTTTCTCTGTAGCAGACACAATCTCTACTCTGTGAGTGACAGAATTTTGACTTAACAATACACCTCTGGGTATCTGAGCATTTAGAGTGGACAGATTATACTGCCCTGGAGTGATGACAATGTTTTAATCACCAACTGTGATTGTGTTGTTATGGTGTGTAATATTGGGGATCAAGTACATGCCGTAGAATGCTCTGAGAGCTATTGTTTTGGTTTATACTATATCATCATGTAGTCTGAGTTTCAATATTGAATTCTGGCTGGTCAGATGGAATATGCCCATGATATTTTAGATACCACAGGGCTTTTTGAAAGTTTTCAATTGATGGTTTATTTATTTGGGACAGATACCTAAGAACAGATAAACACAGATGTCCACAATTAATATCTTCAAAATTTTGAATACGATCGTCATTGTAATATAGATTATGAGATTTTAGATATTTTACTATATTATTAGGTGGAATTCCCCCAAACGAATCGTACACAAAGGCCTTCTTGTTTGAATATTTAAGATAGCAGATCCAGTGTGTGTGACCTGATTTTTGTAGCTATCCAAATTGACTATCCCGCACTCTTCTTTGAGCTGTTGTCTTGGTAAAGCATCGGACATGTACACACCTCTAAAATTTCTGATGCCCAGTGCTTTGATTAAAGATTCGATATCTTGGTTGGTAAGCGGCACTTGTTTTTTTAAAACTTAATCATGACTTTTTTAAGACCTTTGCCTTGTCACTCTATGGCCAGATTATGTCGCTTCAGTACATCTCATTCTGTCTTATTTTTTTGGCATCTATTACTGTTTTTGCTATGGCAGCCGATCCCCCTGCTAAGCTACCAACTGCTCCTAGTGCTGCTAAGATAGCCGGGATACTAAATATGAAGCCAACCATATGCGATTTTTTTCTGGAATGCTGTAATTTTTTTAATTGGGGTGTAGTAAGTAACAATTTCATACCGTGGCCCTTGGCAAGACAAGAGCTTTTTTCTTACGCTGCATTTTGGTTAGAAGACTATCGATAGTCCCAAGTGATTTGAGACCCGCATATGGTATCTGATACATAACACTCTTGGCTTTCATCGTAGGTTTATTATATACATATATTCTGGTATTGACTAGCTCAATTAAGTTGTAGCCAGTTTATTTAATCTATTACAACCCCCACCCTAGTTTTTGTTTGGTGTTCATAGCTATGGTGGTCCCTAATGCTGCTATTCTCTCACCCAAAGAAGCATCTCTGCTTACTAATCTAACAAATGCAGCCTCTTCTAATTTTCTGTCTGCCACATGTCGCCTATCAAGATTGTCATGTGTGTTGTATGCTATGTCATGGTCTCTACAAGCAGAGTCTAGGGGATTAACACCAGGGTCACCTCTATTTAGTCTATGGTCTAGTTTGGTACCGGGACCACAATACTGATAGCCTGGTATGTGTAGCTCAAAGGGCAGCTTGTTTATGATGTGATTAACCAACCCCCGACCCTCAGGGATATTCCAAAATTTAGGCGGTAGAATATTAATAATTTTCATAAGATAACCAATCCCCTTAGTGTCGTTGACTATAAAATTAGACAATTTGGTGGCTATCATGTCCATAATTCCAACCTTTTCATTTTAAAAATTATGGTTACCGGCATTTTCTTCGCCAGCTTTTACCAGCAGCCTATCTACAAGTTTCCTGACATCCTCAACCCAGACAAATTCTTTAGACAGGGTGCTGTAATGTTTGATTCCGCTACCTGTCTTGATCTGTGACCATGTGAGCTTGATTAAGTTGTTGTATTTTGCTCCACTGCTAGACTTGACTCTATTTTGTGTAGGGTCGTTGTTTTGGTACAGGGCATCCGATTTTATTAGTATTTCTTTGTAGTACAGTAGTATAGTTGTCAGGCCGTTTACGAGTCATCAGTTCCCACAATCCAGGTGTTCCAGGATACTTAACAAAGCCACCTCTTTCTCCAAGATGAGATTCTGAATATACAATCAGATCATCGCCCATAAATGTTACCCTAAAATTGCCAATTTTATGTATGATGCTAACGTCACGATCTGTGTCAGTATATTAACCGAAGACCTCATCTTTGTTGTCTTTAGGTGTGCTTAAATATTCTTGAGCAAGAAGGCCCAATTCAATAGGATCCTGACTAGCTTCGATACTTCGAGGACGAACAGGACTAGGTGTGTGAATACTAGAATGGGGGGTGATTGGATAATCTAATATGTTCCGAGCAGCTACCGGCACAAGCTCTGTGATCAAATTTTGGTTCTGCTCTGTAACAGTTTTGATATTTTTACCCAGTTCACCAATAGCATCAATATGGGCTGTTCTGTGCGCTTGTGTTGTTCATAAAAACCTCGGTTCTCTGATTTCCATCCCTTGAATCGTTTTACAAGATAATCTCTTAATTTAAGATCGTCAACGATTGGTCGTTTCATGGTTGTTTATATACGTCTCTACGTCTAGAAAATTGTTGATTTTACTCCTATATTTACCACTATTGGGCTTTCTTGTCATATCGATTTTGACAAACCCATAGCTGTCCTGGTTCCAGCACCTAGCACAAAACTTAGAAAAATCATTATAGCTCAAGTCCCTACCTACATACTCATCATGTATGTGTTTGAGGTTAGTATGGTCTTGACGAAACACACATATAAAATTGCTGTTGTCTCGTAGCAGCTGTTTTGGTATTTTGGAAAAGGTCTGTGCCAGGTAGAAGCAATCTATGTTTTTGTGTCGCCCCTGTGTAAAAAAAAATCGAACCTCGTTTTGGTTATCCAGTATAATGTCATCAAACACAACAACAGAGTTATCGAGACAGTCATCGAGTGGCTTAACATCTGATTCAAAGGTGGCTATATCCAGTCCATCGTATAGCTTCGTCAGCTGCTGATATTTTAATTGTTCTAAGCTCTTAGAGAATACGTACAAGTGCCTGTTTTTCCAGTCTAACCAGTTAGGTGCCAGTAAAAAATTATCAACCAGTAGCGTTGCTTTACCGCAACCCGATGGCCCAACAATAAGACAACGAATATTATCAGGTAGGAGATTGCCATTTCTCTTAGTCTGCTGTTCAGGCTCTGGTAATCGCTTTATAACATCCCAGGTATTCATAGAATCACTTTGTTTGCCTCGATCCAGCTGTGTTCTGGGAGACCTAGCCATTTGACCAGTATCTTTTTGCCTTTTCTGCGGATAACTTTTTCTATGAGATAAGTGTCAGGCTGTTTAGTTTTGCTGAGTTCTTCTTCATAGAATCGGCCTTTGAGGATTTTGTTGTGATGGTATTTTATTATATAAGTGTTACGGGTCCCAGGATTAACTTGAACCACTGTAAATAATTCAGTGCTCCCGTTTCTAGTAAAGCCTCTTTTGAATATGTGTTTATATTTACTAATCCTCACTTGATCACCTATTTTGTATTTAGGTCTTCTGGTTGTTGGCTGATATCTCGGATAGTAAACAGTGTTGATCAAGGGCTGCTCGTCAGAGTTGTTATACTGATCTAGAAGTTCTGATATCATAGCAACCCATTTATAATTACCTTGAAGCGTAAATTGCTTATACATATGACTTTTTAGTGTCCTGTTGAATCATTCTACAATAGAGGCTTTGAGATCGCTGTAACTTGAGTAATGTCGTATTGACTGGCTCTTAACAAATTGTTGAAACACCAAATTATAGAATTCTTTACCGTTATCTGTTTGTAGATAGCGCGGTAATCTGCCACTCTGATTGATGATTGTCCTAAAAGCTTCTGTAACACATGCTCTAGTCATAGATTTGAGTGGCACAGCCCAGGCATATCTTGAAAATGTATCTATGACAGTAAGTAGATATTTGTAGCCCTTGTTGATCTTGTCTATGTTTTTCAGCTGTCCACTTGCCATGTCAACCAAGTCAGTCTGCCACAAATCGTCTATGCCTTTTGTAACCACTGGCAGTCGCTTATAGTTACGTCTGGCTGGTCTGTGTAGCTCGTCAACTATGGTTTGTCTAGACATAGTACGTAAACAAGAATATTGCAACTATGGGGTGTTCAGCAGCTGATATTACAGGATTTCCTAAATACAGCTTATCCCCTATTTGTATATTAAATTCGAGAGAATAATCATCTTCAGCATAGGCTGTTTCTAGTGTATCGGGGTCTGTAAAAGTCCACACTGGTGACCTTTGGTATGTTGTCAGCATTGGCTATTGACAAGGTAGGGTAGTGGTGTGCCTGTGGTTGTAACCAGTATTTGATCTTGACCGGTCTGAGTGTGCCGCTTACGAAGAACTGGTAATAAAATTGAGCAGGGGACAACATATACAGTTTACCACCTGGTGTAAACGGTGATTCATATTCTCTGTTGGGGACACTGTACAATTCAAGAATTACTGTATGCTTAGGATTCTCGATTAGGCCAGTTATTTCTTTTTCTGCTGTAAGCAATCTACTTATTACAGATTGAAGGTGCTCATTGATAGTCTTAACAACATCGTCGTGGCCCGGTTTGATTTTTATGTCCACAACAAGTTTCTTGTATTGTTGCACAATCTCCTGTAGCTGGGTGGTAAAAGTAGACAGAGCATTTGCCTGGTTGGATTCTAGGGTCCCTAGCTGTTGTTTGATGTTGGCTACAATTTGCTGTAGATTTTCAACAACAGCCAATTTAGAACTTTGAGCTGTAAGATCACGGACTTGGGTTCTGATATCCTCAAACAGGGCATACAGTTCGCTAATATGCTGATTCGTTGGTAGAGTGGCTATTGTTTGAGTAAGCTGTTTGATCTCTGTCTGGATATTCTTGATGTCTTCTGATTTCAGTATGCGATTCACGGCACTTTTAATATTTTTAAGTTCCTGTGATGTAGGCAGATTGGCCACCGTATTCTGCAGAGACTCAAGGGTCAATTTTACAGCATTTAATTCAGTAGCATTAACCACACTACGCGTAGCATCTTGGAGCAGGGCTATGTCTGCCTGAGTAGGTGTTGATTGTTGTAAAATTTCAAGCTTTGTTTGGATATCATCGATCAAGTGATGAAAATGGGATAGCTCGGATTCGGTGTTGAGGTTTTCAAGTTTGGTAATCTGTTGCTGGACACTGACAAGAGTGTCTACGATACCAGGTAAACGGGATTCTAGGGTTTCTTGTACATTTGTCAGATCATTTTGTACTGCTGCTATGGTACCCTCAAGATGGCTTATGGTACTCTGAATTTTTCCAAAATCTTCATATGTCTCGAGTTGCAGCTCGATGTTGGCAACACTACGAATGATAGCACTCAGAGCATCAGAAGATGGTAGGTTGTCCATAAACTTCTCGAGTGTCTCGATTTTTTCTTTAACCTCGGCTATAGCATTGTTTAAGGGGTCCAGATTAGGTATCTGTAGTGATTGAATCTGTTCTTTTAAAGTAGAAATCACTAGATCAAAATCATCTTGGGACTTTATGCTTTTGACAATTGTTTGGAGCTTTGTCTGGACACTACCAATCTGCTCTTCTAGTTGGTGTTTCAATTGCTCAGAGTTGGTAGCCTGAGTCTTAAATTTGGCTTGAAGAGCTGCTAACAGCCTCCTCTAAACTTTGAAAATTATCTAATGTGGCCAAGTCAGTATATTTTTGAAGCAGCAATTTGTTTTTAGAGTCAATTTTAAGAAGAGGGTCCATGCATTGTGATTGTAAATTGGTAATCTTTAGTTGAATACTGGCATTGAGTGTAGTTTGTAGAGCTTGTAAATCACTTCTTAATTTTTTGACTCTGACATCAAGCATCAGAATCTCATCACTGTGATCTTCGCGCCTTGTATGTCCAAATATAGGCATTGTGTTTTTAGCGGTTATTTATTATAGAGTATCTGATTCTTAATTCTATAAATAGAGGTATAAGCTTGTCGTAGTGTCCCGGGACCTCAATATATAAACAGTCACCGGCAGAGACAGTATATACAGTGCCAGAAATCATGTTTGAGTGCTTAATTCTGTAAATATTTTTGCCTATTGAAACCTTGACATTGCCCTCGGGGGTTGTAATAAATTGTAATTGACCACCTACAGGTAACTGGTAGTGGTTTATGTTATTGTTAAATATGTACAATGTTTTACCCGTATTAACATCAACATATGTAAGTATGCTATTCAGATGAATAATTAACAAACCACTTAGTTTAGATAGCATAGACTGTATATCAGGAGAGGGTGCTGGTGTTGGCAGGTCCATAATAGCCTGTTTTTGAACCCAAATACGTTCATCGGCATGTTTATTTATTGTAAACCATGCTCCGTGATTGGGCATTGCTTGCCACTTATCAAGTCACAATGACCCCATGGTAGAGTATGTATACCACATGATAAAACGCATCTCTTATCGTCATGTGGGTCCAGAGCCAATTTTCTTACGATATTTGTGGTCAACAAGTGATCCACAATCTGGATTCTATATTCTGATGTTCTGATTGTGCTACATGATTTGAGACAATCTTCATAATCTTTAAATCTGAGCTCTTTGTCCACAGTTACTCTACCATTGCCCTTGGCTTTTTTGGTAACAGCACCACTGGATGTTTCAAAGCTGTACATCTTGGCCCTTAACCCAACAAATGCTACAATAACATCGCAAAGAGTCTCGTATTTTAACTTGCCAGGCACCTTTTTGTTGTGGTTTTGAATATTCAGATGGCCAGGCAATTCGCTAGTATCGAAATATTCAAGCAATGCAGACTGTGCTATATCTTGATAGACATCTTCTGTCTGAATATCAAGGATAAAGCTATCCGTGTCCATATACATCAGTCTTATACGATCACCATAAAAAGGCTTCAGCACATCGTAATATAGCTCCAGCATGTGTAATTTGGCCAATTCTAATATTACAGCCCCTACATAAATAGGCTTATCAAACTTGATCTTAGTTTTTTCATGTTGAAAAGTGCCAGATTGTCATCATAAATTTTCCTGTAGTTGAAATTAGGCTTTGCTACCAATTTTTTGCTTTGGCTGGGGTCGGTTACCAACTTGACATCAGTATGCTTTCTGACATTTTCTATGGTTTTACCATACACCGAATTGACCATCAATTTGAACAAGGTCTTATCAAATTGTGTTATCGCACATGTTCGAAGCTCGGTATTTGTATCAATATATGGCTTCAACCATTTTGAGTGCCTGAACCTTAAGATTTTGCCAACCTTGGTTACTTTAACACCATGGCGCATCACGAACTGGAGGTTCTTGTAGTATATGCCATAACCCTGTTTTGGCTCCAGAGTCATCATCAGCTTCTTCTGTTTAGAGCCAGGCGAACACTCGACCTCAGGAATTGGCGGTAGATCAGAAAACTAACTGGCTGTGCAAATTATCAGGAATTGTCAGATCAACCTCTAGGAACAGGCCGTAGTCACTGTCATCAAAGTCTTGAAGATCCTCAATGTTGTAATCTTCGACCCACTCAAGCCCGTGGTATGGCAGTTTATCCATCATAGCATAACCATATAGGCTGTTGGCATCCACATAAAGTATATAGTTTGATGGTCGCGCAGAATCATAATTGGGAACACACTTGTTGTTGGCTCTGGCGTATCTTTGAGAACATTGTACAGTCATGTTCAAAAAATCTGTCGCATGGATTTTTTCTAAGTCCAACGTCTTACGAAATTATGTTGGTAGCTCTGAAACAAGGAAGTGTTGTGAAATATACGATCCTCCAATCAGAGTGAAGTTCGATTCTGAGGAGCAGGAGGCGTGACTCACGGTCTTGTCCACAGGAAGTTCAACCAATGCAGCATTTCCAAATATGAGATAACGTCCCCATTGGTTAAATATTGTTTCAATAATGCGAATCGGCAGAAAGATTGCGCAAAAGTTTACTTTGTCGTTTTAGACAATCATATATCACTCATTAGAACAATTTTCACATTGTTTTCACTACGTGAGATGACATTTCATTTACATTTACGATAAAATAGTGGTTTGGGTGTAATAACAGTTTTCATTAATTAATTTAGAGATGCATTTTTATTTGTTGAGTTAATGATTAGGTTAATTCGTTATTTCTCGCAAAAAGAGGGAACCACAGCTGAAAGAAAATACACAACTTGTATTTTTTAGGTCAAGAGTAGTGTTGCCCACGAGACGAGACTTTGGCCTGTCTCGTCTCGTGGAAATGCTGTGAAATGCTGTCTCGTCTCGAAAATATTGGTTTGTCAAAGGGACACATGATCAATCTCGTCTCGTCTCGAATTTTTAAAAGCCTGTCCCGTCTCGTCCCGTGGGCAACACTAGTCAAGAGTTCGTTTTAACATCACTTTTTGCACACATAGGCTAATCACGACTCGGGATACATTTAAATTGGAATCTGAAACATTATGGGGCCTGACTGGAACTCGGAAAAGGACATACCGATTACAAGACGTCGATACATTACCACTTGGTCTGGCGAACGCCAATAATAATGAGGGGTTGTGGGAGTGGGAGAGGGGTGACGGAAAGTTGAAAATAAATAGTATTTTTGGGGGTATTTAATGTTATATTTATACACATACAAACCTAAGAAAATATTTATTTTGATACATGTGTTGGGGGGTGGGAAAGGGGGAAAAGAGAGGGACGGAAAGATATTGGGAGAGATGGGACGAAGAGGTGATTGTGGAAAATGTTTTATTTGACGTTCAGTAATAAAAACAATCAAATCAATGATGATTATCTTATAAATACCATATTTAATGTAAATTTGTTTTAAAAATGGGGGCGGAGATCTGTTTGTTTTACGTTCAGTGAAGGATAACAAGTGGAGACACATAGTGGTTCGTATCTCACTTTAAACTGTAGGTCCAGGCCCCATTAGCCTATCTGTGTATAACGTGGATTTAGAATTCAGTAGAATATAACGTCGATCTAGTATTTTGGATTTTAGATGCGTTGAGACCACTAAAATTTCCAATTCTTATAAGAAGAAACCTGTCCTCATATTACCATTTTGAAAGAGATAGAGTTAATTCTATAATCTTACGTTGTTACTTTCAAAGAAGACTAATTCAAATAGTAACAATGGGAACGAATAAAGCTTACGAAAAGTTTTTGCCAGCGTGCGGATTTGAACCTACGACCATTAGAGTGACAACCCAGTGCGATAACCACTACCCCACGAGTTCGTTCCTTCTTACGGCATGATTATGAGTTAAGACCAATTCGTTCAATATGCATTAGAAATATAATCCCCACCCGCCTCTTTATAAACAACACACCCAAACGCTCCTTTGTAGCAAATGAAATAAAGGTGGTATGAATCTCACAAAACATTTAAGCAAAATCTACTATATTTACGACGCAATCGTTTTACATGGAGAGGCTACAGCTTCGAGAATTGAGGTTGTGGTTTGACAAAATTGTAGGATACCCCATATCGATAAGCCAAGGCTCTAGTGTGCACTAGATTGGTTCATTTGTAGTGACGTGCTCAGGAATTTGTAAAGAGGTATGTGAATATAAAAATGTGTTAATGCAAATTTTTTAAACAGTGAACTCATAATTTAATATCTCTATGTCCATCTCATTATCCTACTTAGGAACTAATTAGCATTGCAGGAGTCATACTGAAATGAAATCTCACGTGACAATGACGAGAAATTAGATTTACGGAAGGAATAGTTTTCATATTTTAAAACCTTGAAGGGCCATGGGCTATCTCCCGACTGTCAGTCTCCCTTCCACAATCCTACCTACAGTTATCTTCAACTGGCAACGAGGTGACGTTGGTCAGCACGTCGAACCCTCAGCCGTTATAGAAGATATCTGAAACCAGGTTACACCAGTCACTCGTAGCTCCCCAATTTCCTCACGATGGTGGGTTGCCACCGGTCCTATACAGATAACAGGCCGTGAACCCAGGACGACTCGAATCCATGCCGTCCCGCTGCAGTCGGAATCCAAAGCACAGAGTCTTAGACCACACCGTTACAGAGGAGGAGAGTTTTCATATTTTGTTTCTTATAAATGTCGACAATACATTAAATATATTACGCACCAAAAATTAGTGTAAAAAAATAGCCGGTTCTATAAGAGATTCGAACCTTCGATCTTCACTCAACTAGGCCGCTATTTTTAACAATTTCCCATTTTCTCACTCAATAACCTTCGTTGAACGTTTGTCTTAAGAGTCGTTAGCAATCTTGTAAACCTTATTAACCTATCTGCTGTCTATCACAAATGTATTTTCCAACCTGGAGTAGATTTTGATGTCTGCAATTTAGAACTTGACTTTCGTGGTAAGTAATTCTCTACCGTCTACTATAATAAATAAATCAAAGTCTACATATCTCATATTTTGTAAATGCGAAATGTCATTGTTAAATGTTGCAAGCTATTTCTTATTCCACCGTTAGTTCCAGATTTAGCCACAGCATTCTGGAAACCAGCGTGAAACGTGTTTCCCACACTTCCAAGGTCAGGTGAACCCTTATCAGTTGTATTGGATGCCTGTGAACATGTTACTTCATACGTCATGGTACTGTGGTGGATTTCTTCCCCTTCCCCTTTTACCTTGAACGGAAGTTATCCCCGACTGGGCACGACGAATCAATCACAGAAAAGCAGACTGTCTAGTAAATTGCATGCCATGTATTATTTTGAGCTCCTAGGTTTTGGAAAGTGAAATAAAAAAAGTATGTAACATTAATTCATAATGGTTGACTTCTTTGGGTATTATTTCATGACTCTTTTCTACTTACTCCAATGAAACTTTTGTCTACTGTTTTCAGTAGATCAATAGGTGTTTTGAAACATCTATGTTAAGATTTTTTAAATTTGAATTACAATTTGTGTGCCTGAAAACTTAGGGTATTTTACACCCGTCACGCTATACGGGGTCCAGCCCCTTATCATGACAAAAATAAAAGCGTGTCTGAAAACTAAAATATCCTTACCTGGGTTAAAAGCTTAGCCTGTAAAGCGACAGACAGTCAGCACAAACAACGACAACACACACGCAGTCCTACAAAGATTATACTAACAGTAGGTCCAGTCACCAGAGCCTCGTTAGTCTGCAAAATGCAGTTCAGGGTGTACTACATGGAAGTGAGGTTGGTTTAAATTTTAAATAGATATAAAAACAAATTGTTAGTGAGGAGGAATAAAAAGTTATATTTACAGCTAACATGCTGAGCTAAACACACTACAAGGGTGTAAGGGATGACCTTCCACGAAGTATGTACACCCAATTGTTGCTTCCACGTAGTACACCCTGGACTTCAGTTTGCAGACGAACGAGGTTCTGGCGACTGGCTCCATGGCCAGTATAATTTTCTGTGTTGTCCTGTGTTTGGTCCTTGTGGGTGCTGAGTGCCTCTTTACAGCCTCAGCTTTTAACCGAATTCAGAATATTTTAATATTTTAGTTACAACACGACGTTACAGTTATGTTATTTTAGTTCTGGTAAGGGGCTGGACCCCGTATAAAGTGACAGATGCAAAATAGCCTAAGTGCTGACGCACCCAAAATTTTGAATTCAAATTGAAATTCAAACACACTACATGCAATATTACATGTGGTACTGAAGAGAATATTTTACTTGTAGTTCCTCAACTGTAATTACACATTAGGCCTACTGAAAGTGTTCAGTAGGAGATCATTGATTTTGAGTAGATTTCCGAGAGACACAGTAGAGTACTGCAATTGATAACAGAACGACGATGAGAATAAAACAGAGGTAAAAACAATGATAATGAAATGCAGAAGCGACCTGGAGCAAACAGGAACGTAGAATGTCTGGCAGCGAGACGCAAGAGTTGATCAAGCGATTGTAGCATCAAATTTAGCTTAGAGCTCATAATTGATATTTCTACATGAGCTCAACATACAAGTTACATACAATGAGAGAATTGAATTGAGTTTACATCTCACGTGATATGAGTCGAAACTATTGTTGCAATTTGAACTGTGAAGTGAATCAATATTCAATTCGATTAACTAGTGAATGATGATGTGCTGAGATTTTGTAACGAGATGTGCCAAATGGCTGACAGTACAATAACTTATGGACACATTGATTTAATATATTTGAACAATCTTATAACGTACGATATTGCATGAAATTTTATTACTTGAATCTACATCACTTCATTGCAAAGGCTACAAGGCATTTTATGGGGTGTAAAATTCTGTGTTCGATTCACCGTTCGGTTAACTCTGCGATTTTTATTTCTTATTAAACCGAAAAATTATTTATTGCATTTTACTTATTACGAAAATTCGTATATTATTTGCTTTGCGAAATGTAGAGAATATATTGTTTTTCATGCTTTTTACAAGAATACAACTATGCATGGTGAACAAAAAATAATGTAATATAAATACTATTCACAAAAGGATGTCAATAGTATTTATTTGTTTTGTTTCTTGATAATTTTCTCTAAAATAAAAATGTATAACTTTGGCTGTACATGACATTTCGTCGAATATGACACATGGATCATTTTTATGCAAATCCTAGTAAAGTGATGAGAAATTCAAAAACATATTCTGAAAAATTATTTTAAAAAATAACATTGAAAAATCATTAGAAAGGAGTGTTATTTTTTAAAATATAACAGTTGGGCTGAAAAGTTCGTAGGCTGACTCATAGATGGCGTTACTAGAATTAAATCCATGTGATTTTTACTTAGTACTAACCTTCAAAAGATACGTGTATAAATTTCACAGCTGCCGGATAATTAGTTCGTGAGATATAGCATTGTGAGTGAAGCAGCTTTTGTTATTGTGCAAAAATGGATAAAAAAGAATTTCGTGTGTTAATAAAGCATTGTTTTTTGGCGAAAAAAAATACTGTTGAAGCCAAGGCTTGGCTTGATAAACATTATTCGGACTCTGCACCAGGAAAATCAACCGTTGAGAAGTGGTTTGCTAAATTTAAACGAGGCGAAATGAGCATCGAAGACGATGCACGCAGTGGACGCCCCAAAGAGGCTGTTACCGACGAAAACATCAAAAAAGTCCACAAAATAATTTTAAATGATCGTAAAGTGAAGTTTATCGAGATAGCTGAGATTATTACATAGCGTTGTTGGAGCGTTTAAAGGATGAAATCATGAAAAAACGGCCCCATTTGAAGAAGAAAAAAGTGCTGTTTCATCAAGACAATGCACCTTGTCACAAATCTATGAAAACGATGGCAAAATTATATGAATTAGACTACAAATTGCTTCCCCATCCACCATATTCTCCAGATCTGGCCCCCAGTGACTTTTTCCTGTTTGCAGACCTTAAAAGAATGCTCGCTGGAAAGAAATTTAGCACTGATGAAGAGGTAATCGCCGAAACTGAGGCCTATTTTGAGGCTAAAGAGAAATCGTACTATAAAAATGGCATCGAAAAATTGTATGACCCCTATAATCGTTGTATCGCCCTCAAAGGCAACTATATTGAATAATAAAATCGAATTTTGTCAAAAAATATTTTTTACTATGTTAGCCTACGAACTTTTCAGCCCAACTGTTATATATAACATTTTTATTTATTTCAATTATTAATTAAATACAATACTTAGTTGCTATATATAATAATAATAGGGGTAATCGAACAGAAGTCAAACTTATAATCTTCGGCGTGTAATACTGACAGCCTATCACCGAACCACTTTACCATCAGAAAATAAATTGAAGTTTTTTTCTGGGAAATTACTGGCTAGTGCACGCTGGAACCTTGCCATACGAATATCTACCCTACCACTACAAGAAGCCACGTCACAACCTCAATTCTCGAAGCTGTAGCCTCTCCATGTAAAACGATTGCGTCGTAAATATAGTAGATTTTGCTTAAATGTTTTGTGACATTCATACCACCTTTATTTCATTTGCTACAAAGGAGCGTTTGGGTGTGTTGTTTATAAAGAGTCGGGTGGGGATTATATTACTAATGCATATTGAACGAATTGGTCTTAACTCATAATCATGCCGCAAGAAGGAACGAACTTGTGGGGTAGTGGTTATCGCACTGGGTTGTCACTCTAATGGTCGTAGGTTCAAATCCGCACGCTGGCAAAAACTTTTCGTAAGCTTTATTCGTTCCCATTGTTACTATTTGAATTAGTTTTCTTTGAAACTAACAACGTACGATTATAGAATTAACTCTATCTCTTTCAAAATGGTAATATGAAGACAGGTTTCTTCTTATAAGAATTGGAAATTTTAGTGGTCTCAGCGCATCTAAAATCCAAAATACTAGATCGACGTTATTTTCTACTGAATTCTAAATCCACGTTATACACAGATAGGCTAATGGGGCCTGGACCTATAGTTTAAAGTGAGATACGAACCACTATGTGTCTCCACTTGTTATCCTTCACTGAACGTAAAACAAACAGATCTCCGCCCCCATTTTTAAAACAAATTTACATTAAATATGGTATTTATAAGATAATCATCATTGATTTGATTGTTTTTATTACTGAACGTCAAATAAAACATTTTCCACAATCACCTCTTCGTCCCATCTCTCCCAATATATTTCTGTCCCTCTCTTTTCCCCCTTTCCCACCCCCCAACACATGTATCAAAATAAATATTTTCTTAGGTTTGTATGTGTATAAATATAACATTAAATACCCCCAAAAATACTATTTATTTTCTACTTTCCGTCACCCCTCTCCCACTCCCACAACCCCTCATTATTATTGGCGTTCGCCAGACCAAGTGGTAATGTATCGACGTCTTGTAATCGGTGTGTCCTTTTCCGAGTTCCAGTCAGACCGCATAATTTTTCAGATTCCAATTTAAATGTATCCCGAGTCGTGATTAGCCTATGTGTGCAAAAAGTGATGTTAAAACGAACTCTTGACCTAAATAATACAAGTTGTGTATTTTCTTTCAGCTGTGGTTCCCTCTTTTTGCGAGAAATAACGAATTAACCTAATCATTAACTCAACAAATAAAACTGCATCTCTAAATTAATTAATGAAAACTGTTATTACACCCAAACCACTATTTTATCGTAAATGTAAATGAAATGTCATCTCACGTAGTGAAAACAATGTGAAAATTGTTCTAATGAGTGATATATGATTGTCAAACACATACATGAATACTTTATATTAAGCTCTTGAACTATAATTGGGACAATTTAATACTAATTTGAAACGATTAAAAGTATTAAAACGACAAAGTAAACTTTTGCGCAATCTTTCTGCCGATTCGCATTATTGAAACAATATTTAACCAATGGGGACGTTATCTCATATTTGGAAATGCTACATTGGTTGAACTTCCTGTGGACAAGACCGTGAGTCACGCCTCCTGCTCCTCAGAATCGAACTTCACTCTGATTGGAGGATCGTATATTTCACAACACTTCCTTGTTTCAGAGCTACCAACATAATTTCGTAAGACGTTGGACTTAGAAAAAATCCATGCGACAATTTTTTTGAACATGACTGTACCATGCCCCCTCGTATACATTGTTCAATAAACAGATGCATGTCCTGGTCCTGGATCAGATCCAATTTTATTTTAGTGTTCAGAAACATCGCAGACCATGCTAGGCCTCGAGCACTGTAAAAGTAGACCGGGTCAAGGTAATAATTTTGTATTGAGGATGCTCTAAATGCCCCAATAACATCGGCTAGGAGCGTCACATCGAGTGTCAAATAGTATTTATGATAATCACCAAGATTCTGACAATTTAAGTTGGTCCACATCAACTGGGCATGACGATAATCATCATCACTAATTCCTGATGCTCTGAGCTTGCTATAGAACTCTTGTTGCGGTGGCAGAGCACGCTCGTCAAATTTGGAAAAATCGGTAACATAGTCGTATGGATATACACCCTTACGCCTAAGCAATTTCAGGTCCAAATTTGGAAACATAGCACATGTGATTTTGAATTGGGCATCAGATAATTGACTGGCCAGAGTGGCAAGGCTAGCCGACAGAAATCTATATGAATCTAGAAATCTTAAGTGTATAGGCCTACCATCAACATTAATTATTTTGCTAATAGCAATATATTTTTCGTCATTTTCTGCTAAAATATTTAAATTCTGCTTGTCAAACCCCTCGTATCTGATCAGATGATGAAAATCATAATTAGATGCCCCGTGACAAAATATCGGAACAAATTTCGGTCTCTGGATCTTAATATTACAGCTACTACACAGAGCCATTTTGAATTTACCATCTGTATGGGAATGGTGAGACACCTTGATATTTATGTCCGAAAATTCAGAATTGCATACCGGGCATTTTTCTGCATTGTTGAAATCTTCGATCTGATCCTCTGTTAAAGGCATCATAGGTTTTGATTTTAACAACACATTAGAGGCTATTCAACGGCACTCATTTTCTATTTTATGTGCAAATTCTTTGATGGCATCTGGTCCCATGTATAAATATTTATTACTAACAACACCATTTTGTACAACCACATAATAAAAACTGGAAGGTTCATGTAGCTGATACGATGTGCTTGAAGATTCATCAGGATCTGGGCTGCAGAATGCAAACGATTTGAGATTCGATTCAAAATCACAGACTATATACGCTGGATACCGTAACAAGGCTTCGAATTTTTTGAATTTGGCATTTTCGTTTGGTTCAGGCATAACCATATGAAGAGGTTTATGATTGCCACAGTATTTTAGATGTTCAACCAACTTGTTTTTAGCAATTTCGGTATTCCGTTTACGAACGCCATTTACTATTTTTTGACCATCAAATACAGTCAAACATTTTCGACACAACTTGTATATTGTATAAGATTTGTCTAGTTGTTTTCTGACTAAAGCTTCAAGATCGCGTATCAGAGTGTAATGGTATGTACCGTCCTTTTCAAATAAGAGCAGATCTATCGGGACAGCAGAATCATCATCAAGTGTACTGATTCGGAGAGGTTCTATCAAGCAATTGCCATGACCAGTAGAATTAATAAACACATTAATAGATAACGGCATACCGTTGATATCTCTGGCTTTTTTTTCAAATTTATCAATATTCTGAACAGACATTGGATATTCTAATCCCTCCATAGCGTCATCAAAATCATGTTCACGCGGTGTATAATGACTTATTCGCTCTGGATGGTTTAAAACTGGAAACAAAGCCGCCAAAATACACCACAAAAAGCTTTTTTGATAATCATTTTTTTTAGGATAACCACCGCTTTTTTGTTTTTGATATTGTCAGGTAATGGCAGATTTGTAGAACCTTGTAGCGGTCTGAATTCGGAAATATTAACATAGCGTTTGTGTGGAGATCCACAAAGGCTCCAACCCGATTCCTTAGAAGCAAACACAGTGTGTTTGATAAGCAATTGGTCTATCAACCTGCTTAGTATTTCGTCTGAGTTTATATTTGAGTATACAGATACAATTTCTGTTATATGGGGCTATGTAAATTTTGTGCCGTTTGATTTGTTATATTGAGTATACAATTTCAGAGATAGCTTATAAGAGCCATTTTGTGCATTTAGAATAGCCTGCACATCAGGATTTTTACTGTTCAAAAAATTTCTAATATCACATTTTGGCTCTGATACAAAACAGAAATCACTAAGTTGACCGTTAAAACTACTATGGATGGGTGCATTGCGTAGCTGCTTTGCTGGTCTAGTATTATTGGATGTATCAAGCTTTCTTTTTAGACCAGATGAGGATGTAGATGGCTGTGATGAAGTAGAAGGCTGAACATAACAAGTATACTTATGCCTATTGTAATATGCTTTGCTAAATATTTTATGGCATTTTGAGCACATTATAGTAGGCTTTCTGCATTTCTTAGGATCACAATTATGCCGTTGCCTAGCCCAATTAGAACTAGATATATTCTTATTACACTGATTACAATATTTCTGATTTGGCCTTTTTTTTGTAGGTTTATTATATAAGATTTCTGGGGCGGCCAAAAACAGAACTATGGATAGTATGCCAAAACAATTATAGCAGCACTTGGTAGCTGAGCGGGTGCTCTTATACCCAGACAACAGCAAACAACAACAGACTTGACAAACGTGTCATACAGTCCAAAATTGAGTACAATTATATTCTACCAAATAGAATTATCCAAAACGCCAATCAGTTTGGATTTGCCCACAGCAATAGACAATTTAAGTACTAGCAAATGCTTAACAGCATACAGCTATTCATAAATATTCCAGAGTCCAGCATTTGCTCATATGTTTTTAGACACAATTCTAGAGTTGTTGTTGGGATTCCGAACCACTTGTGCTTCCACCGGGTATCAAACCCGGGACCCCCTTGATTACAAGGCGGCGACACTATCGCTGCGCCATCGGGGGAGGCCTATACACTCCACCGGGTATCGAACCCGGGACCCCCTTGATTACAAGGCGGCGACACTATCGCTGCGCCATTGGGGGAGGCCTATACAATTCTATCGACATCTGTCGCACAACCAAAGTTATGTAAGCCAATAGAATCGGCACAATTCCTCAACATCAAAAGGCCAAGCAGTTTTGGGATCTGTTTTCTATGCAACAGGCAACAAGGTAATACAAGGCAGCAACGCTACCACTTCACCAGGTATCGAACCCGGGAGCCCCTTGATTACAGTAGTAATGCACCGGCGTTGAAGTCGATAAATCAATTGATTGGAAAAGATCGATCAAAGATCAATTGATGATGTAGTTGTGTGGGCAAGCAAGGGTTATTGTTGTTCGCGATGACGTCATAAAATGGGTGGGGTGAATTTGTGTGGATGATTCTGATTGGTGGGTTGTTTTAAAATGGGCGGGGCCTAATTTTGTGAGGAGCGTTTTGATTTGTTTTTGGGTAGGAGGAAAAGTATTCGGTTTTTTCCCGTTTTGCCGGCGTCTGGAAACAGATGGCGTTGGATGATTCTGAAATTCTGGGAATGTGGGTTGGGGAGGAGGAAAAGTATCGACGATTATCCGGTGACGGTTGGTTTTCTCGGAATTTCCGGCGTCTGAAAACAGATGGCGTTGATGAGGCTTTTAAGGCATGCGGTGAAGGTTAAGTGCCTGTTCTTGGAAAATGGGGTTTGTTGAGTGTTGGTTCGAGGAAATGTTGTGAGAATTAATGGATGTGGTTTGTGTAATGGGTCGGGAATGGTAATTGCTTTTGCAGTTTTGAGTCAATGTTTTAAGGTCTGTTTTTCAAGGAATTTTGTCGGGAGATTATTTCAGGGTCTGGTGAATGTTCGAGCAGATGACGTTGAAGTGTTGAGTGTTCGAGTTCTAGGAATTGTGTGGGATGAGAGTAGGGTTTCGGGGAATGAGTAATGTTTGATGTCTGGTGTTAATTGGTTTGGTGTTGCGAGAAAGATTATCGTTAAGTGGTTCCAGGAATTGGTGAGCGATATGTGTGTGTGTGGACGGTTGAGAGTGATATGCATGGACCGGATGAATGATGTGCGGAATGGTTGAATGCTGTGCTGGAAGGAGGGTTCTCTGCAAAGCATGTGGGATAGCACGTGATGGAGAAAGAGCATAAGGAGAAAAAAGTGCCGGAGAAGACGGATGTAGATAAATTTTACAGAGTAAAAAAAGTACGATTCTCGGAAGAGTTTAGTGTGTACAGTGTACCAGGCCAGGAAGAAGATAGGAGAGGCACGTGGGCGTTGGATGCTCTGCGCGAGAGATTACGTATCGAATATGACTGTGTTAATCGTCGGGAGGAAGGTATATAAAATGGAACGAACCAGATATGCATCATAAGAGGTACAACTGTCCGCCGGATAACTGTCCACAGCTCAGCCAGCACAATCGGCTGTCAGGTTGCAGATACTATAGTGAGAAAAGTGATCAGTTTCAACGGATCAATCCTACCTGGTATGTATAATATATATAGTGGGTTATCTTGAGGTGAGTAGAAGTGTAAAATGGGTATAGGGGGCTGGATATTGCAATTTGTCGGCAGTGTAATGGGGATGAAACCTGCTGCTCCAGATTTGTTGCCAGCGACGACGACATCACAGAAGTAGCCGTCCACTGCCGTCTCCTCCACGGACACCACGGTCGTCGGTACAGCCTGAAATGTTTAAGGATGACAGCCCGTACGTGAGCGTTCCTAAGTATTTTACGGAACAGCAATTTCGTAGATCGTGGGAAGCAAAGAATGCTGCACAACACAAATATGAGAAGTTGAGACGCTGTGGAAAGAAAAGAAGCGGTGGTAGGGGTGAAACGTTGAGGAAAAAAAACATGATGCTGATAAAAATATGCAGTATAATCCTTTGTACGGTTACATAGAGCGTTCTCCGAGGAAGGCAATGTGTTTTGCATACCCTGTAACAGTCTCCGATTCGAAAAGACTGCATGGTGTTAAATCGAAAATATTTGAGAGTAATAGTCCCAATGTGTTTGTTTGTGATAGTCCGGTAAGGTACAGGGAATCTCTTTTAATAACATTTTACAATAGAGATCTAGTGAATGAGAATTTTATGGAACTTGAAAGTAATGGTTTTCCAATCAGCATGCAGTACATCAAGAGTCGTAGAACAGGATTATGTGAGACACATTACCTTTTCGAGAGAGCAACTGTATACGGTCATTTGCCGTACCATGTGTGGAGCAATCGTGTAGCCGGTGAGATAGCATCTCACGGATATAATGCAGGACCTTTTACTGTAGTATCGGGAATTTCCTCAAAAGATTGCATCTGTATGGAGACAGAATCGGAACTAAATTCGGAACATGTAGATATATCCGATCTGCATGTTCCTCCACGTTGTCTGGTTACAAAATATATCATGATGACGGATGAGAGTTTAAATTGTGGGCGTGCCGCTGTCGAATTGACACGGTACGAAAATTTGGAACATTTACTGAATGAGGAGATTCCCCTGCTGTACCGAGTTAGGTGTCACAAAAAATACATGATAGTGGATAATAGTGATGTTGCAACTCTGATACAGATATTTAGAAAACAATATCGGGAGTCTATGTTATCACTGGGTGAAATATTTCAGTGGTTTAACAGTAGTGTACCCCTACAGGAGTCGGTAAGCGATACATTAGGAGTAAAATGTACTGCATTAGATTTAGAAGAGTTAGCCGACTATTGTTACAACCCGTTACGGCGTAACGATCTAAGATCAAAATATGCTTTTATTTCCAGTGTCCATAAAGTTGAAGAGCAGTTTTCGAGAGGTACAGGCCCACATCGTGAGTTCCCCGAAATAATAGAGGAGACTGACACGTCGGAAGCAGAAAACGATACAACTTGAAAGGTGAGAAAATAAAAATCATTACCTGTGGCAGCAGAGGTTTATTTGGAGATGTACAGCCTATGGTGGGGGGGTTGGCTGTTCCCGGTCCTCTGGTGGAGGTAATGGAGGCGTACGATGTCCGTCCTCCTCCTCCTCCTCCTCCTCCCGCTGCACCAAATTAATGAGGGGTGGATCTTCCTCCTCTTCCGGAGCAGGAGAAGGAGGACGAACATAGCCTCTGAGGACCGCAGGAGGTATCAGTTGAAGCAGGTTGCCGGCCCTACGAGCATTGCGTCGAGCCATGCTGTAAAACAATATATAATAATTAAAAAAATATATTCGGTTCCATGTAGATATTGGCTATAAAAGAAAAAGTGGTATGTGACATATATAATCGGAAAATGGTGAACATGCATGTGAAACCAGGCCGCAACTGAGGGCATTTTGAAACGTGAGGTCTGGGAGAAACAGGATCGTGACTGAGGGTCTTTTATTTCAATTTTGTTCAAAAACGTTTTAAACTTGTTTAAAACATTTTAAACTTTTTCGATTTTATATTTTCGATTTTAGTTTTTCGATTTTAATTTTTCGATTTTATATTTTCGATTTTATTTTTCGATTTTATTTTTTCGATTTTATTTTTCAGATTTAAATTTCCATCTGTCCATAATTGAGCTACAAGGATAGTCGATAGGTTGTCGGACCATGTCAAAATATACAATGTTATAAGAAATAAATTAAAATAATTACCTTTGGCGATAATAACGGAAAGTGTCGTCCATTCTTTCCCGATTGAGTCGACGCCGAAGTGCGAATACGGCCAACGTCTGATCGTATTGCCGATGGATGTCCGCCTGCTCCTCCAGGCACCTCCTAACATCCCTGGTGAGCTCTGCGAAGTGCTCTTGTTCTTCTATTCCTATTTGATATTGATCAAAAGCATTCCGCAGAGCCTCCCCCTGCTGCATGTTACGTTCCTGAAAATATGTGTGAATTAATATATAACAGTGATTACAGTTTGTGTAAAATATGTATATATAACTAATATATTTTCTGTCTATTTTCAGATGACTACGCTGCCACTAGGGTTCAGTCTACTGTATGGTGACGTAAAAGAGGAGACGGGGACTACAACAGACGAGAGAAGAAATTTGTGGAGCAAAGTTCACGCACGACAAGTAGAAAAGCATGTAGGCAGCTACGTCAATTTCTGCGAAGAAAACGGGTTGTCCGAAGATTTATTGCACCGACTAGAAGAAACGTGTAAAGATTTTGAAGTGAAGGTGGACACATTAGTGAAAATATTCAGCTTCATTATTGAAAAAAAAAAGAAACGCGGCAGTGTTTGGTGATTTTGTAGAAAACATACAGAGAGTCCAATATGTACCCTCGCATTTATCGTTAAGAATCTGTTTCGAGTTAATGGAACTATTTAAAAGTGTAAGGAATGAAAGAGCAGAAAATAAGAAAACAGGGGGAACGGGGAAAGAGCTAGAGGAACGGATGGTGGAGATGTTGAAAAAGAGAAAACTGAACGAATAAACATTACTAATCTTACTAATACACTAACACGTTTCGTTCAGTTGTGGGATAATTAAACAATCTATCTGATTTTAAATTTATGCACAGAACCATAGGTTTCCATCGGGAATCGAACCCGAGATTGTACATATAACGTCTACATTGAGAGGTGTTGCATTTAATGGGTATAATGAAATATGTATAATAGTTTTTTGTAATAAAAATATATGGTGTATACAGAAAATATGTTATTTTAATACGAATATGAAATAGGTACGTACCAAATTTCCATCAGCCATCGCACGTTCTTCTTGATCCAACACGAAGTAACAGAATGAGTGGAGGAAAATCTGTTTCAGAAGTTCTGCAGACTTCCTTACATGCTTAAGTCATTAGCAAGCGTGTTACGCGGAAATCTGTAGAAGAGATTAAACTGCGGTGGCTGGAGTTCTTTATTACATCATGACAGATTTACAAGGAGGAAATTGCTGGACTGAGGCCTGCAGTTCTGAGATGAGTTTCACAGTAGTTCCTTGTTGCATCCGGTCGACTCTGATAACGTTATCGTACATAGTACTTCCTTGTTTCATCCAGACAGATAATAAAAGTATGGAGATATAATTGCAAAACCAACTTCCTTGTTAGGTCCTCAGAGAACGTCTGAGAAAGAGCATTGTGAAATAGATGATGTTGAAAATGTAGCGTTATTGTAATTGCGTTTGTTTCTTAAATAAACAGAATCAGAGTCGACCTACACATATGGAAAATTCGTTTTTACAGGGTTTGAGTGGACTCGTTGCAAAATACAAAATTAAAGCAATCAGTTTGTTTTTTGTTTTTAGAACACACAGGGGGGAGTCGAACCCCTTTGAAAATGCAAAGTTATTTCTATTATTTCTTCCCGGGGCCAAACCGAGTCGGAATCGCCCTTTGAAAATGCACAGATATGGCAAATCAATTTTATGTTAAATCACACAGGGCCGGACAATAGGGGCCCCCATGTTGACGGCAATGTAGGGTTTCTGTATTTCAGATCGTAGACCCCTTCCATATACTTTTGACATACAGATTCCGAATCTACAATTGCCTTCACTCTAGTCCAGTTAGGGGTCTGCTGAACGGCCCTTCGAAATTTTCCGGACATGTTTTTCGAGTTTGAGTTTTTCAATTTACCTACAACAGATAGGTGCCAGTAAACATCGCCGACGGTTACTACGTAATATTATACAATTAATTGTCATCTTAGCTCGTCATGACAATGGGGGCCGCCATCTTGGCAGGCATCTTGGTTTTTGTTATTTTGACCGTAGACCTCCGTCCATATACTCTATTTAAAGGTGTTCACGTACAGATTCCGGATCTACAATTGCTATCACTCTAGTCCAATTAGGGACGGCTGGACGGCCCCTCGAAACTTTCCGGACATGTTTTTCGAGTTTTTCAATTTACCTACAACAGATAGGTGACAGTAAACATCACCGGCGGTTACTAGGTAATATTATACAATTAATTGTCATCTCAGCTCGTCATGACAATGGGGGCCGCCATCTTGGCCGCCATCTTGGTTTTTGTTATTTTGGCCGTAGACCTCCGTCCATATACTCTATTTAAAGGTGTTGACGTACAGATTCCGAATCTACATTTGTTTTCACTCTAGTCCAATTAGGGACGACTGGACGACCCTGCGAAACTTTCCGGACATGTTTTTCGAGTTTTTCAATTTACCTACAACAGATAGGTGCCAGTAAACATCGCCGACGGTTACTACGTAATATTATACAATTAATTGTCATCTCAGCTCGTCATGACAATGGGGGCCGCCATCTTGGTTTTTGTTATTTTGACCGTAGACCTCCGTCCATATACTATATTTAAAGGTGTTGACGTACAGATTCCGAATCTACAATTGCCTTCATTCTAGTCCAATTAGGCTCGGTTGGAAAAGAGTGTTAAGTAGTTCCGAGAATTTTAGATGGTTTCATAGCAGTCAGGAAAACATCTGGTGAGGACAGTTAGCTATTTCCGAGAATTTTACATGGGTTTGATATCAGCCAGGAAAACATCTCGTGAAGACAGTTAGCTTTTTCCGAGAATTTAACATGAGCATTCATATCAGCCAGAAAAGGCGAAGACGGTTACTAGAGGACTGTTACAGATTTCCGGAGAGTTTACAGATCAGCCCAGGAACGGAAATAACTGCTTTGTCATGCTTGCGTATATAAAGAAGAGTGTTCTCTCCACAACACAGTGTTCGTGAAACAGTCATCGTACGGTCATGGATGTACAGTTCTCCGCTGACGATCTGTTAGCACGTTATCGTGATGGATATTACACAACACATGGGCAGTTGCGGGAAGTGTTGACTATCATCGCGCAAAAAATCATCGCGGGAGAAAGTATCTCCCTAGTAGAGGATTATGACCGTCTACTACAGACTGTGACATCATTCGTACCCAATCTTACCGGAGAAGGATGGAGAGATATTTCCGAAGAGTCGCCATGCCCGTCATCGACACCCGATCCTGTATCCAGAGTTCCGAGGAGAAGCAGATAACCGTCACACCACCAGGAACTTCCAGAAACACAGCATCCGGATCAAACCCGGAACCTTTACCAGGACCGTCATGGAGACCGGATTCCTTACCCTCAGCAGAACCGTCATCCCAAAGTGCTTCTGTATCAGATAGAAGAGGTAAGAAAAGAAAACGTGATACAGTGCCTCGTGAACAAATAGGGAACATAATATTACATAACATTCAAGAACGTGAATATCCCAAATTCCGTTCCAAAGGACGTCGTGTAGAATTCAGTTTCTCGCACCCTCCAGAAAATGTCGATCCTGACACATGGATCCGTGAAGGTGTTGAAAATCTTATCACCTATGTTAAGAAAGACACCAAGGATGAAGACAAGATAGGTTTAACTCTCTCTAACATATCTGACCCCACCGTGAAAGATATTTATGTCGGGTGGCACAGAAGCGACCAGTTACACAGTGATATGGTGTGGAACATCATGTATAAAATATTGCAGAGTGCGAAAACATTCACGGCTACAGATCGGTTAATTTTGCGAGCCGACCATGTCAATATACCTGTCGGAGGTGGTGGAGGTAAACGAACATATTGTTTACCTAATTACATGTTAAGCACGCAAAAAAGGAGTATCGTCGGTGTGCCGAATAGGAAAAAACCACTCTGTTTAGCTGAAGCTTTGGTAATAGGAAAAGCCTATGCTGATAATGATCCGTCCTATTCACAGTATCGAAGAAATAGAAATCTTCTTAAACCTGTTTTCGAACTTATGCGGAAAGCAGATGTAGATCTGACAGACAATGCGTGTGCAGGAAGTGGAATTCCTGAACTGAGAAAATTTCAGCAAGTTCTCACAGATCATAAAATTATTGTATACAACAATCTTCGTGATGCTAAAGATGTTCTGTTTGAAGGGCAGGTTGAACATGTTTCAAAATTTATATACCTTCTGTATGATAATGCCAGACAACATTATGATGTGATAGTGAACCGTGTTGGAGCATTTGCAGCAAACAAAGAATGTCATGGGTGTAACCAGCTCATATTTGGTAAACCTCATAGTCACATGTGTAAGCAATTATGCTGTAAGTGCCGTGCAACTCCACCGTGTGTACCTGAACCGGGTGTCCGTAGAACATGTCAGACATGTCACCGAAATTTCAGAAATGAACAGTGTTTCACAAATCATGTTTCTACACCATTCCGAAACGGTACTGTCTGTAGCGAAATCCAACAGTGTCCCCGATGTTTCAGAATTATTCTCACAAACAATAGATATGAAAAAGTACATAGATGCAACATGAAATATTGTACCGTGTGTAATTGTGTGAAACCTGTAAATCATTTCTGCTTCATGCCTATACCGAAACCTAAACAGTACTCAAAATTTCTATTTGTGTTTTACGATTTCGAATGCTACATTGATATTCCTTATTCTGACAAAGAAAAAACTTTTCTTCATGTTCCGAATCTTATCGTGGTGCAGACAGCCTGTCACGCATGTCACAAAAGAGAGGATTTAACAGCTTCGTGTTCTGTTTGTGGAACAAGACAGTTTATATTCTGGGATGAACCTGTAGATACATTTCTGTCGTATCTCGAATTGCAACATAAGTTTACCAATATAACCATCTGTGCACACAATGCACGAGGTTACGATTGTACATTTCTATTACGAAGAATGTTGGAGAGAGAAATGAAACCTCGTGTTATCTTAGATGGTACCAAAATTATCTGCATGACATACCAAAATCTCCATTTTGTATACAGTCTCAACTATGTTCAGTCAAATCTTGCAGGATTTTCAAAACTGTTTGGTTTACCTGTGCAGAAAGGATATTATCCGCATTTGTGGAACACTTACAAGAATAGAAATTACATAGGACCGCCACGTCCTCCTTCTGCATACGGATATGAATATATGAAAACAGTTGAAGATCAACGCCATTTCATATCCTGGTACAACAATGAATGTGAAAATAATATACCTTTTAACAACAAAAACGAACTTCTCCAATATTGCATCAAGGATGTGACCCTGTTGAGACAAGGATGTCTAAAGTTGAGACAGAATTTTCTAGACATACGCAAAATAGACATTTTCAGGGACTGCATCACAATAGCATCTGTCTGTTCACTAATTTACAGGCAGAAATTTATGCCGACTAACACTATAGGAATAATACCTAAAGGAGGTTACCATCATGCAGATCAGATGTCCAAGTTCGCATTGAAATGGTTAACCTACGTGGAAGAACAAAATGATGTAATACTTCTTCACGGTGGACGTACTCGTGAAAAATATGTCATAGGAGGGCGTTACAGAGTGGACGGTTATCACGAGGAGACGCAGACGGTGTACGAGGCGCTGGGGTGCTACTGGCATGGTTGTCAACGCTGCATATCAATTAACAGGGATATGTATCCGAAAGGTGACGAAGAAGATGAAACCGATCAGGATAGTAACAGTGATAGACATAGTGACTTGTTGAACACTGCAGCCTTCAGATACGAGACAACGTGTCGTAAACTTGCGGCTCTACGTTCTGAAGGATACCATGTTGTCACAATGTGGGAATGCGATTTCAAAAAAATATTGCGAGCAGATCTTGAACTCGATAGACATCTATCGACACATCCTATCGTTTGCTGCATTCCTTTAAATCCACGAGACGCCTTATATGAAGGAAGAGTTGAAACAGTCAGGACGTATTAAAAAATCAAGGAAAATGAGAAATTACAGTACTATGATTTTACAAGTTTGTACCCTTATGTGAACAAATACTGTGCCTATCCTGTCGGACATCCTACCATATTTCTAGGAACTTCTATTCCTTCGGTAAATGAGGTTTTGAACATGGAGGGGCTCATAAAATGTACTGTTCTGCCACCAAAAGCCCTTTTACATCCTGTTCTACCTACAAAAATGCATGGAAAACTGATGTTTGTCTTGTGTAACGAATGTGCTATCAGATTAAAATGTGAAGGTACATGCAGCCATTCCGATGAACAACGCGCACTTTCGGGGACTTGGGTCATCGCCGAGGTGCGTAAAGCTTACAGATTAGGCTACAGAGTACTGTCAGTGTCGGAAGTGTGGAAGTATGAAACATCGATGTACAACCCTGTCACAAAAACTGGAGGACTTTTTGCTGGTTATGTCAACACCTTCTTGAAAATAAAACAGGAAGCGAGCGGCTGGCCTTCATGGTGTCAGAACGACGAGGATAAAAAGAAGTACATACAGAAATATTTCGATAAGGAGGGTATTCTATTGGAAGAAAACAGTATCGAAGTCAATCCTGGTAAACGTACTCTGGCTAAACATTGCCTTAATTCTTTATGGGGCAAGTTCTGACAACGGGACAACCTTTCCCAGACGACCATCATCAAGGAATCGAAAGATTTTCTCGATAAAATGACTGATCCAAATATAATGATTGGAGGAGTCGTATTCATCAATCAGGACACCGTTTTAGTGAACTGGAAATATGTTGAAGAGGCTGTCAGTCTGAACAGGAAAGTAAATGTTCCTATCGGAGCCTTCACAACATGCCATGCTCGTCTGAAACTGTACGAACTTCTCGAAAAATTGGGTAACAGGATATGTTATTGTGATACAGATTCTGTAATTTACGTAGATAGTCCTGAAATGGAATATCATCCCCAGACAGGTGACGCACTAGGAGAACTCACCGATGAATTGGCAGATTTCGGACCCGGTGCAGTTTGTGAACAGTTTGTTTCAACGGGACCGAAAAGTTTCAGCATGAAAATAACAAAACCGTTCTCCGAACCGCAGTATATCTGTAAAGTGAAAGGAATCACATTGAATACCTCCACATCGGAATGGTCAATTTTGATACCATGTGCGACATGATAAACAGTGAGCAACCTGAAGTTATGGTCGAAAATATTTTCAGGATCAGAAGAACAAAACAGTTCCAAGTAATCAGTACATATGAAAAAAAGCTGTTGAAACGACGTTTCGACGATGAACATTTATCGTATCCCTTCGGATACTGTGCTGACTAAAATATGTCTGTAGCGGTCCAGAGTTTGAACCCTTCTTCGGACAGTCCGTGTATAAAATGTGTTTACAATGTGCCAGATCTTCATTTTTCTTCAAATCTCCAGTATAAAACATGTTTCCTAAACTTTCCCATCCTTTCACCATGATGGTCTGCGGAGCATCAAGAAGTGGAAAAACTACTTTTGTGACAAATATGGTCGACTCCATCGTTCATTTTGTCGAAGGATCCGTCAAGAAAATGGTATGGTGTTACGATCAGGAAAACAGTATTCCGCAAAATCTTCGAGATGTGCAATATCATAAAGGGATCGTCGATTGGCAGTCGTGGAACGGAAAAACCCCTACTCTCATAATCCTGGATGATCTTATGATGGTTGCTCAAGGAGAAAAAGTCGCCGACCTTTTCACAAAAGGCAGTCATCACAAAAACATTTCGGTGGTGTTCATAACACAGAATCTTTTTCATCAAGGGAAAAATTGCAGAGACATTTCGCTGAACGTGAAGCATTTCGTTATTTTTAAAAATCCTCGAGATATGAACCAATTCACTGTGTTTGCACGACAACTTCATCCTCACCGCATGAAGGAACTCGAAAAAGTATATATAGATGCTACCGCTCAACCTTTCAGTTATTTGTATATTGATCTTTCACAGTCAACACCGGATCCTTTACGTTATCAGACAGACATTTTTAACCAGAATTACTCAACTGCATATCTTCCTCAGAAATGTTTAAAACATCGAGATGAGGAGAACGAGGAAGACACGTACCAAATCACGTTCTAACAGGAATAGACATTCGTCTTCTTTCAAGAAACATTCACCTTTCTTGCACGTGTTGAAAAAATCACCGACCAAAATCTGTAAATCATTATTGAAAAGTGCTCCGAAAAAGGCAATTCGTTTCATCAGCGAATGCTGCCTGAACGTTTTAAAAGGAAACGTGAAAATTAAACCGTCCACAAAACGTCGTCTGACACCTTACAAGTCGGTCTTACGCAATCTCGTGAAACCGAAAGTGAACATCGAAAAACGAAGAAAACTACTTGTGCAAAAAGGTGGATTTCTACCCTTACTTCTAGGTTCTTTGTTATCGGGTCTTCTCGGTACTCTCATTCCTCATTGAGAAATGACATCTTCCTACAAAAATATGATCGTCCTTTCACCGGAACAGTTAGCACGTATTCGCGGTTCCGACTCGTCTGTAACTCAGAAATTATCCGTTCTGGATAAAAAAATGAATGATATTCTAAAAATGAAAAATATATCAGACGATCAGAAATGGCGTCTTTACAGAAAGGAACTGGACGAGTATTTATGGCTGAGTCGAAAATCCAAAGAACCATTACAAATTCCTATTGTTCAAGATAACGACGGTTCTTCTACTATTTCGCCAGGATCGACGTTCTTTCCTCCGAACCTGGCTGAGACGTTACCCCGTAATACACGTCATCAGTTACAAAATATCATCGACGAGTACCAATCTACGGCTCAACATTTGATAGACGAACGTCAGGAAAAAACACTTCCTGATCCGAAGACGTTGAACTTCTCAGCGTCGTCAACGGAAAGCCCTGGACCGTCTCATCGACAGAAACAGAAAAAGAAGAAGAAAGCGGCTGTCCGTGTTTCCAGAAAAACTACACCGTTTCTGAGAACACCTGACGCATACAAGCTGGTTCCTCTGAGAAAAAGCCGTAGACAGAGAGATCAGTCATGGGAGTCCCTAAGTTAAAACACGATAAAATCCTCACCAAAATATATTACGATCCCCGACACCGTGCTTCATTCTCATCTGTAGACCGTTTATGGAACGCGGTGCGGGATAAAAATATATCCCGCAATACGGTGAAAAAATGGTTGATGCACCAGGAAACGTACACACTCCACAAACCTGCAAGGAAAAGGTTCCCCCGAAATCATTACAATGTGTGGAACATAGACATGCTTTGGGAAGCTGATCTCAACGACATGACATCGATACAAAAACATAACGATGGATACAGATATCTTCTGACAGTGATCGATGTATTCTCAAAATATGCCTTTGCATTACCACTAAGAAATAAAACAAGCAATTCGGTAACCGAAGCTTTCAAAAATATTTTCGGACAAAGCAGACGAAAACCTGTCACACTACAGACCGACCAAGGAACGGAGTTCACAAATTCTACATTCCAGAAGTTTATAAAAAATGAAAATGTAAATTTTTCGATCGCTTCAAATTATCCTGTGAAAGCAAGTGTAGTGGAACGTTTCAACAGAACATTGAAAGAACGAATGTGGAAATATTTCACATCGAAACAAACAAGACGTTACGTAGACATTTTACCGCAACTTCTCGAAGGTTACAATACAACTATCCACAGTTCCATAGGAATGGCACCTCGAGATATGAACGAGTCTAACGTTTACATCGTGTGGAAACGTCTCAACAAACCTAACAAACATATTTCACAACCGTCTTCAGATCTGAATGTTGGTGATTTCGTACGAATCTCTGTCGTCAAAGGACATTTTGAGAAGGGATACGAACAATCGTGGTCACGAGAACTTTTCAAAATCCACTCCCTTGTTCAGCGATCACCTGTACCTGTATACATATTAGACGATTTAAACGAAGAACCTGTAAAAGGCACATTTTACAAACATGAACTGCAAAAAGTTTATTCGGATCCTGACGAAGAGTATAAAATTGATAAGATTTTGAACAGCCGGGGAAAAGGTAAAAATTTGGAATACCTGGTTCGCTGGCTCGGATATCCACCTAGTTTCGATTCGTGGATCAAGGCATCTTCCGTAAAACAGTTATCAGAAAAATAATTTCCAAAACATATTTATATCAAAATATATCGTCACCACGATCCAGTGAAATCTTTGTGTTCTTCGAGAATGGACGATAATTTCTATGTTTACCTTCCGTCATCTGCATCGGAGAAATATTTTCCGAACAACACGCTGACCCATTTCAACGTAAAACTTGCAAAACGGATCGATCTGTCTCCAGAATTGTGGGAAGTCGGATTAGCAGAACTGCATTATTCAACTCTATACGACAATGTTTTGGAAACAGATTACGGAACGGTGACCTTTCCTGTTCGGACGTATGCAAATGCTGAGGACCTGATCTCTACCATCGAAGAATCCCTCCCCAACGACCTGGAAATACGGAGAAACGTTCTCAAGCAATTCTGGCATTTTCTGTTGGAAGTGCAATGGGACGCGTCGGGATCTTCTGTTTCTACGGATAATACACTCTATATTAACGAGCAGCCATTTTATTTTCCTGCAGCAACATATACAATAGAGGAGTTCATTCAGTTCCTGAAAACAAACCCTGCTAACGCCGTTGTTCCTACTCATCTCAGATTTTTCTTTAAAGAGGCTGTGAACAAACATCTGTCCGTGATAGGGGTTCCCGATCCTGAATCGGAAGGTGTTCCAACAAATACTGTTACACCCATAGACGAAACTGATGACTACGCTAAATTTCGATATGACGTATTGAAATCTATTTATTCTACGCACGCAGTGTCCAATAACGTCGTGGATAAAAACCCTTACATATTCATTTATTCCGATCTCGTGAAACAGCAATTGGTCGGAGGAGAAATGCTACGTCTTTTACGTCTTGCCCGAAAACAGTATTCGGAAACAGAATCATCTTGCACAGTACCCGTAGCCCATCATACATTTAATCCGATTCATTACGTTTTTCTGGATAAAGATTCTTTCGAAACAATAGAAATTGCGATGTATGATAGACAAGGATATTTCCTGCCTTTGAGAAACGGCTCCGTACCTACAATAGCTGTTTTACATTTTCGTAGGAAAGCAAAGTCCTTTTAAAAAAACAGTAAGGAATCATTTTGCTCAGTCTATGTCGAAAAGCTGATGAATCACCATGAATTCGCAGACCGAATACTACAGTAATCAGATCCGTGGGGGAATTGGACCCATCTATCGTTCAACTAGAATTCAAAAAGGGAGAGGATTGGGGTCTCTCTTTGCAGGACTTTTTAGAATGGTGAAACCTCTACTCTGGAGTGGTGCAAAAGCGATCGGAAAAGAAGCTTTGAAAACAGGCGCTAACATTATCACCGACATTGCAACAAGCCAGCAAACTCCGAGAACTATCGTTCGTCAACGTGTACGTGAAGCGGGTCAAAATCTTCAAAGTAAAGCACAACGCAAAATCGACTCTCTGGTAGGTTCCGGTATAAGAACAAAACCTGCAACAAAAATTGCTCAGTCGATGTTAAAACGTTCAGCCACCCGTATTAGAACATCTACGATCCGTAAAAAAAGCGCATCCAAAAAGCGGAGAAAAACATCCACAAAATCTAGGACAACACGCAAAAGGAAAATTAAACGGAAGGCGGCAGGAAAGATATTTTTGGATAATGATGGAGAATAACACTTGCATGATCTCGCAGTTCGATCTTTTCAGTAAAAAACCTATTCAGCAAAATGTCGAAAAAACTTACACGGTCGCCTACAAGCCTATCGCTTCCATCGATAATCAAAACATACTTCAGTTTGCCGTTCCGCCGGCAGGAACAGATTTTCTAGATCTTTCATCTACCTATCTTCGTCTGCTAACGCAGATGGTCAATCAAGATGGGTCTCCCATGAGTGCTTCCGAACCTTCCAACGCCCTCACAAAAAACTGCGGGGTCGTAAATTATCCTCTCCATTCACTTTTTTCACAAGTTACAGTGGCTCTCAACGGTATCGCTGTAACAGTTGCCGATAACAATTACGCATATAAATCAATCTTCGAAGCAGAAATCAATTACGGCAGCGATGCTGCGAACACGCATCTCACAAATGCCTTGTGGTACTTGGATACACCTGGACATCAAGATCAAATCACCGCCGACAACAAAGGTTTTACCGCCAGAAAAGACTTTTTCCAGCACGTTCCGACAACCGGAAATCCTACGGAAGTGTCTGCCGTAGTCGAACTTATGGGAAAACTGCACATTGATTTTTTCCACCAGCCTAAATATCTGATCAACGGCGTTGAAGTACGTATCGATCTAGCCAGGTCACGTGATGCTTTTTACATTTGGGGAGATCAGACTTCACCAACCACCTGAATAAAAATTTTAAAGGCTGTTCTCGAAATAAATCACATCATTCCTACTCCTACCACCAGTTTGGCCATAGACAGAGCACTCTCTTACGCTCCAGCCCATTATCCGTTCACCAGAAGCGTTATCAAAGCTTATTCTTACGTTGCCGGAACGCAGCAGATTTCGATCGATAATGCTTTTCAAGGTCCTTTTCCGAATGTTGTTCTTTTTGCTATGGTATCCACCGCCAGCTTTCTCGGAGGCTCTAAGAAAAATCCGTTCGACTTTAGAAGTTTCAATCTATCTTCTTTCCATCTTGTGAAGAATGGAGAACTCGTACCTTACGAACCCTTGTGGATCACCACAGCAGGGAACGGCGGATTGATAACACGTGCCTATCAAACTCTATTTTCCGGTACAGGCATTCACCACGCCAATTACGGGCACCAGATCACAAGGAAAATGTTCGAGAACGGATCCTTTTTCCTGATTTTCGACATAACGCCTGACTCTTCAGGAAACGACACGCACACCAGTCTCCAGGAACAAGGTATCATCGGAGCCGAGATGCAATTTTCTCCCCAGCTGTCGGAAAATATAACATGCCTTCTGTATGCTGAATTCGAATGTGCAGTAGATATAACAAAATACAGAAGTGTTATCCTCCATCAGTGAGACCGACTTGTCTATAAATATGTGTGCTCGTGTTTCTGGCTCGCAGTGTTATCGAGACAGTTCTGATGTAGACATTATACTACCTGTGATGGAAAAACCTACCAAAGTGATAACCCGTACTATTAAGCATAGTAGCGTTTCTTCGAAAGTGACAACTTCAAAACCTGTGAACATACAATCGTTTCCCGAACTACTTGACAGCAGCCCTGGGAGCATAGAAATTACCAAAGACAGGAATATTATTATAAACATATGAGAACATATGTAACGTGAGATGGGAAAACTCATCGAACTGATAACCTGTGATGATATTTATAATAGTGATTCTTTGGAAGTACTGTCTGCCAAACCTGTTGACACGCAACCGTCCCCCCAAATATTAGAAGAATATCATCTTGAGAGTATAGAAATAACAGAACGCTGTACTCTCATTTTCCGTTTTCGAAAACATAGGCAGCATGAACACGTCGCAGATCAGGGAGATTCTATCTCGAAACTGTTCCACCAAGAACATTTTCTACGGTGTTTACTCGAGAGATCTTTTACCTCGGACGTTTCCTACCCCTGCCTTGATAATCGCAAACACTGATACTTCCAACTTCCAGGGTACACACTGGGTGGCATTCTATTTTGGCAAAAACAATATGGCTGAATATTTCGATTCATACGGATTTCATCCTTTCTATCCAGAATTCGTAACTTTCCTGAACCGTCAATCCTCGGTCTGGACTTACAACAACATTCCCTTACAGGGGGTGTTGGCCACGACGTGCGGACATTACTGTTGCGTGTATGCTTATTACAAAGCACGCCATGTTACGACCAAGGATTTCATTCAAGCATTTCCGCCCGGTGTCAGTAAAGATGGATATATCCTACACCGTTTTCGTCAGATCTTCAAATGTTTACCCCATTGCAAGTGCCCGAGAGGGGATCAATCGTGTTGCTCTATCCACGCGATCCGGTGTCGTGTTATGCAAAAAGCTATATAAATGTGTGCTGCTGCATCTTTCTCTCAGTGCCGTCGAGACAGCTCCAGTGAAAACATCATGGAGGCTGTTAGGGATTCTACAATGGAAAAACACGACAAACTAGTGAAACGCATGACTCGTCAGGATGATGCTTCCAAACGTAAAACTCGCAAACGTGTGCAGCCCCTCAAAATCGAAACTGTCCCTATCAAGAACGAACCGATGGACGAGGGAATAGATGTGACTACAGACTGTGATTTCATAAAACGGCGTAGGGAGATCGGCTTTTCCCCAGATACAATCGAATGTCCTGGACTACACAACGTAGAGCCATGTTTAGATCTCTATCTTGCTAACACATATTTTCTGAACAAGGAAAAAAACAAGTTCGTAGCAATGGGATTTGAAAAGCGATCCCCTTTCAATTTGGTGTGGGAGTTTTCGCAACAGGGGAGATCACCCGTACGCATCGATTCTAAGCAGATTAGAGAACTGTGGGCTTTGAAATCTGACTTACTGAATTACGTCGAAACAGGTCGTCGATTCAATTACTTGGTTACGGGAAATATCACCGTCAGTGGTGTAAATTTTTTCGGGAAACGTTGTATCTCGATGTATCAGCATCATTCATCCGATGCTTTTATTTTCACAGCCTCTGAACTACACTTATTTTTGTGTAACCTTTTTTGGCCTCTGCAGAAATTAAAGAACGAACGTTATCATAAATTGCAACCCGAAATGGAGGCTTTTGTATATTGTATCAAGAACAATATGGTTTCAGAAAAAAAAGAAGTGCCCAACTTAGTGAACTATTTTTATATTCTTTGGTACAACGAACTGATGATTGAAATATATCTTGAGAACAATCATGGACAGACATTGACATTGTAAATAAGTTCTGTTACTTTCATGTATCTGATGTTGTAAATGAACCATTGTTCTTTCTGTGTATTGTTATTTTATGTATTGTAATATAACCTTTCAGGTATTGTAAACCTTTCATATTCAATTGTAAATACAACATTCGTGTTATTCTATGTATTGTAAACCTATATCCATATTATCGATTGTAAATAAAACATTTGTATATTTTAAAAAACGCTTTTATTTCTTGTACTTGTTACAATAGAAACTGTACATCTTCCAGACATTTTCAACTGCACAGGTTTTTTTTTACATTTTTACATTTGCTATGTTCTTTGCATCTTCCTGAAGTGTTTTTCACACTATTCAATTTTGGACATTCAAGTTCTTCGATGTTACGTACGGATATTTTACCCATACCTTTTTCTCCAAGTAATTTTTCAAACCATTTCACTTTCTCCGTACCTTTGACGTACACTGTTTGATTCACAAGCACGACATATAACAAATCTCCTAATTTCTCATACGGTAGCCATCCATCTCCCCAGTTGAGGCCGTGTTTGTTGGTACGGAGCCAGTAATTCACTCGGCGATACTTTTCACTCAAAAAGCGTAAACCATATGGAAATTTCACTAAACAGTCAAATGCATTTACAAAAGGAAATTTTAAAATTCCGACTTCTTTCCACACAAATTCTCTTCCTGCTCCTCGAAGACCTTGAACGTCCAAAAAACAGACATCCATTTTGGGCATCAGGTGAAAACTGTCAACGTATCTTCAATGCTACCCCGGCATACGGCGCACTTGTCCAATTGGGAAGCACAGGATCCGCAGGAAACAAAATGTCGACATGGGAGAATTACAACACTGCTAGGATTCTGAAAACATATTTTGCACACATAATCCACACTAGGTTTATCGGACGTTTTCTCAGGAGTCTCTATACTGTCGCAATACTTGCAGCTCTTGGAGTTACGATATAACGCCGCAACACTCTGTATAAAAGGACACTGGGGTACCAACATGTAATGTCCTAGAATCGGGCAATCTTTGGATGTCCAATCGCAAAGTCCGTACGAACAATGAAAACATAATACTCTGTCGCTAAAGCCTGAATAGTAAAATCCTGCAGTCACTAATTCTTCCGGGGTCTGACGTAATCCTATAGGCCACTTTCTGTATGTTCTGTATCTCGAATTCACTGATACGTAATTGATAACGTACGGCTCGGCGTGAGTCCAGCAGACGTGGTGAGTAAACACTCTCATACGTCATAAAAGGTAAAGTAATCGGATACTGTAGGTGACGGTGTCCCAGGTATCGGTGATAAAGGAACAACCTGAAGATCGTCGGGGAACAGACGTCTGCGGACGCCGAAACCTTCTGCAGGAACCACAGGGAAACAGGGATGTCCTTCTAATTTACGTAACAAAGGACGATCACAGCCAGAACACCACAAGGAATTTCTGTCTGCCAGCAATGAAAGCCACTCTTTCACTCACTGCTTCAAAGCTTCACCGATCTTGTCCTCTTCCTTCCTGCGACGTAGTTCGCACATACACCTGTGACCTGGAAATCTTGTTCTCTCGTCCGCTCTTCTTTTCCTCTCTTCTATCTCCTTACACGTCTCGCAGTGATGATGGACTCGTTTTCCTAATCCGTCGAACAGGTAACATCCACACCAGGGAGATTCAGGTATCGCTACATACATAAACGGGAAATAACTCAACACCCGATGCAGGGCCGTTGGATCGTTGTCCAGGTCGCCGCAAGATCGAACAAGTTCCCAGAACTCCTCGTAGCTAACCTCGTAGAAATTCACACCATTATCAGACAGTCTTGTACCGCACACATCCATCCTCACATGATACTATTATCCTGTATCCCTTCTATTTATACCTTCTTTTTTCTACGTCACGATTTCAGTTAAACATACTTCAAACAGTCACCCTGGAAGGTTAAACCTAAAACATGCCAGGACATGTTTTTCAGACCACACCCAATTCCAGGAATTTCAAACTCATCAACGGCCGCCCGAGAAAAACACCACCTTCCCCGGAATGACTCGTCAACGCCATCTCTCTTCAAACAACAAAAACACGTACCCAATTTCCCAGAATTTCAGAATCATCAACGCCATCTGTCTTCAGACAACAAAAACACGTACCCAAATTCTCAGAATTTCAGGAATGCAAAAGCAATTACCATTCCAAACCCATTACCCAAACCACATCCATTAATTCTCACAACATTTCCTCGAAACAACACTCGACAAACCCCATTTTCCAAGAAAAAGCACTTAACATTCACCGCACCACTTAAAAGCCTCATCAACGCCATCTGTTTTCAGACACCGGAAATTCCGAGAATCTCCCCAACCCAAATTCCCAGAATTTCAGAATCATCAACGCCATCTGTTTTCAGACGCCTCGGGAAAAACCCGAATACTTTTCCAACCAATCAAAACGCTTACCACTATTACAAGACGGCGACACTGTCGCTGCGCCATCGAGGGAAGCCTCAAACCCGGGACCCCCTTGATTACAAAGCGTCGACACTATCGCTGCGCCATCGAGGGAGGCCTTCATTCCGCCAAGTATCAAACTTGGAAGCCCCTTGATTACAAGGCGGCGACACTATCGCTGCGCCATCAGGGAGGCCTACACTCCACCGGGTATAGAACCCGGGAGCCATCAGCTGATATCAGCTGTATTACAGTCAGAAGTTGGACTTCTGATTTGCGGTGAATATTTTCAAAGTCCGACCTGGGCTGATATTGTTCAGAGCATAGAATTCTACTGCTTTGATCTGTTGCCCGGGTGACAGAGTCAAAACATTACCGTGTTTTTTTTTCAAATACTCAGTCTGTTGTCTAGGTGACGGAGTCAAAACATTACCGTGTTTTTTTTTTCCAATGTGGGGTTTTTCAGTGCCAACTCATGTCCGGTTACAGACCGAGTATTGATTTTTTTTTCCGGCGGCAGTTCTGAGCTACAGCATATCACAAACGTTTTGCCCATGTTAGCAACTACAGGGTATTACAAAAGTTTATCTTGTATTTTATTATTTAAGCATATATTACAGTGTACTACTGTGTAAGCAAAAGGGTTATATTTTTAGCAGGCTTATAGACAACAGACTGACAGATGCAGCTTCTGTACACATGGCCAAATCAGTCTGTTGAGGGTTCTTCATTTGTACACTAGAATTCGGGATTCTTGGGATTTTGACAGTGTGCTACACTGTAGGCAATAGGCTCATATGGACAACTTGATATAGTTTTAAGTGTAGCCAAATTAGTCTGTTAAGAGTTCTTCATTTGTACACTAGAATTCAGGATTCTTAGGATTTGACAGTGTATCACACTTGGGGCAATTGACTCATATGGGCATCTTGACATAGTTTTAAGTATAGCCAAATCGGTCTGTTGATCATATGAACTCTTCATTTGTACGATTTTTTGTCCTCATCCTATGATATTTACTACTACTGTCATTGTTCACGTCTTCAAAACTGTTGCAAATTACAAAATATAATGTATTAATACTATCCGCAGTGTTTTAAATTATAATAAATAAGCTTTTATGGCTGGAATAAACCAGGGATGTTATTTTTACACGATCAGTCCTGGAGTTTCACTTTTTGTTAATTTGGCCCTGGATGAATAAAAATTAGGCAAAGAAGAATGTATTTTCCCACACAAAATAAACATCTAAACACTACTACATTCTAAATTTATATATTTACTGATTTTTGACAGTTTTATGGTAAAGAGAATTTGACGAAAGTGAAAGAAAAACGGAGAAAAGTAGCAGTTATTCTCTTTCATTGTATATTAGGTTCAGTTTTCAGTGTCAGTGTAGGTTCCCGATCCATAGATGTTTGTGAGGATAATTTTGTAATCTTTTGTATATTTTATTGAATTAATTGCACTCGTCTGAGTAATCAAAGTGTCATTGTGCATTATCCGGCAAAGCAATACCTTTCTGGCTTTAAAAATATATACACAGCAGACACGTACCGCAGGGGCATGCCACCCTTCGAATTATAAAATATTTTAATGTGAATACATAAAACCTACGAAAATAACAGTAATTTTTTTTGTTAAGATTTAGCAAGAATTCCTATTTTGTCCTTGTGTGAATGAATGGGTTTATAGCAGAGGGAAAGGGGCTTCAGAGGTCTGCAGTCTGCAATATTTAGTAATTTTAGTTTTGTAACCATTGTTGTAAGGCTACTAGACATCTCGATTTAATCAGGACAGTCCATTCTTTATAATCCCTGGACAGCCTATTTTTCGAACTGCAATCGTGATGCAAAAATGTCCCACCTTTTGTTTTAGTTAACCCACATTTATACATGCCCCTTACTTTAATAGTCATTGCTAATACATACCATTTAATTAATAAATTAGGAATAAAATTGGTAAACGCTGTAAGTGCCACAAGAATTCAAACACAGTTTTCCACGTTAGACTGTGAAATGTGCTATGCTTGATAATGTGGTAAACGTGCAAAGTGGCTGGTAGCCCTCTAAGTAGGCAAAGGGCGTGTAAAAAGGCACTTGTGTGAACGTTCGTACGAGCTGATGTGCTGAACGATGCGATTTCCCAACACTTTCGCTTTTGGCACTTACCACGTTTACCACTTTTAGTCCTCAAATATATTATTTTTAAAACACAGAATTTTTATGGCTGTTTAGTGGGCCTAAAGATAATTTAAAGGAAATTTGAAAACATTTTTCCTTTATGAATACTTCAGAGAATTGAATGTAAACAACAAGCACCAAGCTGTATTTGCATTCGACTGTAACCGACTGTGTTTCTGATTGTCAGCTCAAGAAGGAGGGGGAGCGGCGTCTATCGGCAAGTTGAATTTTCTCCGTTACTTTGGACCATAATATTACAATTATACAATTGTACACTCAGATTGAGCTGCAATAACACTACATCATTTGCGGTCACATGCTCCGACAACATTTCCCGGACCACCATGGCGGAGTGGTTTTCACAGCACGTTACCACCAGAGGTGTCACCCTCCGGAGGGCGACCCTCGTGAGGTCCTACCTCACCCTCACCCTCACCCTCCGGAAGACTTGTGAGGGTGAGGGCTGTGGAGGGCGAGGGCGACTGCGATCTCAGAGTGTGAGGGCGGTGGAGGGCGAGGGCGAAAGCGATCTCGGAGGGTGAGTGCGGTGGAGGGCGAGGGCGAATGCGATGTCGGAGGGTGAGGGCGGTGGAGGGCAAGAGCGAATGCGATGTCGGAGGGTGGGGGCGGTGGAGGACGAGAGCGAGAGCGATCTCGGAGGGTGAGGGTGGTGGAGGGCGAGGGTGAGAGCGATCTCGGAGGGTGAGGGCGGTGGAGCGCGAGGGTGACTGCGATCTCGGAGGGTGAGGGCGGTGGAGGGCGAGGACGAGTCGATCTCGGAGGGTGAGGGTGGTGGAGGGCGAGGGCAAGAGCGATCTCGGAGGGTGAGGGCTGTGGAGGGAGAGGGCGATTGCGATCTCGGAGGGTGAGAGCGGTGGAGGGCGAGAGCGATCTCGGAGGGTGAGGGCGGTGGAGGGCGAGAGCGATCTCGGAGGGTGAGGGCGGTGCTGAATCGTGCGAACACTAATGTTTTCCATCAGACTCAGGTGCATTTCTTTATGTTCTGACGCTGTGAGTCGAGGGTTTTTCTTTATTTCTCTCATTAGGAGAGCGTCTGTATATTTAGTTGTTTTTCTTTGCCTCCCACCACCGAATTTGTGCTTTGGAATGACAGTCTGAGGCAGTACCCTGACGGCTGCCAGTACCTTCATTATGATTGATTTTGCACGACCTGTTTGTTTACATATGGTCTTTATCGGGACGTTTTCACTTCGCCATGCAATAATCCTGGCTTTTACACACTACTACAGTACTTTTCCGGCATATCACAAATACACCTGTACAGTAGTCAAATATGCAACACACATACAGTAGAAAAATATCCAACACAAAGTGCACCACATGAAAACACAGCAATTTATCATACACACTACAGCAGAAAATCACCCTTCATGTGTCAACTAACAATACGAAATGAAATGAACTCGCTTATCAGCAGTAATACACTTTTGCCAAATACGTTCATGCAGAAAGAATTCTGTGTTCGAAACAAAACAACACTAGATACAAGGCTACAAAGTGATAGACTGCTTACTACGGCAGATTTCACATGAGGTCATAAGTCATTTTGCGGCAGTTGTAATTACACAGGCCTGCATGTTTCAGGGATTTGAGAAGTAATGGTGGCTTTTAATATATCCATGTTGCTGAGTACGAAAATTACACCCGTTTTATTCTTAACCCATAGTTCTTGCTCTACAGCTACCACTTAATTAAAATGTAGTACACGTACGTTCACCTTCTCTTGTCTGCAATGAATTGTGTTTTTGAACATTTACGTTTAATGCAGTTCCGTGTTTTGTTGTTGTAAATGTGTAGGTGTAACAAAAATGTTTCCCTGATCTATGCAGGAATTTCAGAAGCAGGGGTGACACCATTAGCAGTGACCTGGCCAATGTTTCCAGAATCTCCGCAACAAATTCCACACAGTATCGTATGCCAAGGAAAAAAGAATGTGTATTTGTAAGCACAGATATAAGAAAGTTAATCAAGGATGAACATTTTTAATTTACAACGACACATGTTGAAAAGCATGCATGGACGAATTTCGTGGATCTAATTTCAAATTTTCTCGGGAAGCAACAACATACCGAAAACAGGAAAATGGTTGTAACGATGAACACAAAATTCCAAGAAATGGGATGTAACATACGTCTCAAGTTACAAGGTAACCAAAAAAGTTCTTGCCTTTCTAGAGCAGTGATAAACAAAGAGTAGGAAACCTTTAAGTTTCGAAGTAATCTCCATCAGCATCCAACACCTTTTGACAACGTTCCTGCAGCTGCACAATACCCTGGTGATAAAACTCGGCGGGCTTGGATGCAAAGAAATCCGTGAGTGCGTTCCGCAGGTCTCCTTCATTTGCGAGGGATCTCCCACGGAGGTGGTTGTCGAGGGAATGAAACAGGTGGTAATCTGTTGGTGCAAGGTCCGGTGAATATGGTGGATGGCACAGTGTCTCCCAGCGAAGTTGCTGAAGGGTCTCCCGGGTCCTCTTTGCCGCATGTGGCTTGGCATTGTCGTGCAGGAACAGCACACCCTTGCGATTCACCAATGCCGGCTCCTTCTGCCGCAATGCACGGTGCACCCTTTGCAACTGCTGAGAGTAGAGGTCAGCAGTGATGGTCTGACCAGGTGGAAGGAGCTCGTAATGCACCACTTGCCGACAATTCCACCATACAAAGAGCATAACCTGTCTTGGGTGCAGAGGTGGTTTTGAGCTGTGACGAACAGTGTCACGTGACGACAACCAATGTCTGGTACGCTTGGGAGTGTTATAGAGGACCCACTTTTCGTCACCAGTGAGCAAGCGATCAAATATGGGCCTGTTCAGGTGCCGAGTGAGCAAGGACAAACAGGTTGTCACTTGTTGTACCTTGTTGGCTGCCTACAATGTGTGGGGTACCAACTTGCTTAACTTGTATGACTTTCCTATCCCATACAGGTGCAGTCTGACTGTTTCAGCGGAAACATGGAACCTTTCTGCAAGTTCATCACACGTTACACCACTGTCCTCCTCGATGGCTGCTTTCAGGGCCTCGTCATCCAACACATGTGGTCGTCCACTGCGAGGTTCTTCCGAAAGGCTCACATCTCCCGAACGGAATTTCTGGAACCAATGCCTGGCAGTGCGTTCGTTCACGGCATTCTCCCCAAATGCCTGGCAAATGCGGCGACTTGATGCGGCAGCTGACAGGACCACTTTAAAAGTCATACAACAAACACACGCGAACAAGCTGCTTCGATACCTACATTTCTCTTCGACCCTGGACGAGCTATGACTGCTCTGTGTGCGCAACGTGCCTGTATTACTGACTGTCGATGGTCAGACTAACTCCCGATCGCTTGGCAGGCACGTGCGTCATTTCGTTTCGTCTCTGTGAGCGCATGATTAATGGGACGTCAAAAACGGCAAGAACTTTTTTGGTTACCTTGTACATCTATTGCATTGCCATTAAGACAACTTTTCAGTGAATGTTGATGACACAATTGAGAAGCACGGTAAAAGATTTCACCAGGAAATGAAGATAATGGAACAGCGTTATCAAGGTCGTTGGAGTGTGAACATGTTCGGAGACTACTGTTGGTCAATTAAAAGAGAGTAAAGCCGAGAAATTTATATATGGAAGTCAACGAGACGATCTTTCCAAAATAAAAGAGCTACTTACTGAAGTGTACTGCTGACTTGCAACGTAACAGACAAGTGAACTGAAATGTTTATATTTTCACATATTATGGAGGCAGATAGTGGTTCGGATTCCACTTTAAACTCTAGGTCTAGCCCCTATTAGCCTACCTCTGCATAAATTGGACTTGAAAAACAAACTAGCTCACTCATTCGCTCACTTTATCACATCTTATTAACATGATGTAAAATATAATCTGGTGTTGTACAGTTTGTAATGTAGTACTGTCAGTAACATAACGTTGTTATTTGTAATGTGGTGTCTATCTGCTTTCAATGATCGATCCTTTTGGATGCTATTTGCTTTAAGGGAACCAAACATATTTTCGAAGCAACACGCCAACTTCTTCAACTGAATGCTTTTAGTGAAAGAAACTTTTCACCCAAATTAAACCGAAAAAAAATATTACGTGAACACTTCCTATTATGCAAGAGAACAGGTATATGACGATGATGATGATGACTGTGACGATTGTTATGGCACTTCCTGAGATTCTTGAAACTCAATGTAACATCAGTGTGTGTTACCATTAATTTCTTATTAAATGTTTAACTCTATATGCCTCTTCACTTGACAATAATTATGATAAGGATGTATATTTTATTACCCAGTGTGATTATCTTAATTTCTAAAATAATACTCTATCCCGGGAATGTCAGGAGCAAGATATGCACAACGCACAGAAGGCTAGTGGGTGGAGCGATGCAGAACTCTCTCCTGCAAACTGCTGTCAGCTTCAGTCCCTCCCCCCTCCTACACTTAATCCCGTTCCCTCTCACGCGTTAATTGGTGGAGCTGTTTCGAGTCACTACTTGCACAGAGACTTTCTTTCGTTTGTTCGCTCCAAAGATTCCCGTGACAGATTGCATAGTCTGTCAATTGGTCGAGCCTTCTCTAGTTACTACTTAGGCACAGACTTGTTTCGTTCGCTTGGTCCAGAGATTCCCGGGATGGAGTATAGTATGATTGGATTATTTAATTTTATACTTTTAAAGTATACTTTATACTTTTAAAGGGAATTTAAGCTAAACTACTTATGGCGAACATCATCCCCTTCCAGTAATTACCGTAAATATAAATAGAGCATTAAAATAAATATCTGAGAAGAAACCAATAATAAACTATATACATTTTGTATGGTGGGTGTGTGTGTGTGTGTAAGTGTGCTCCCTTGTGCTTTGCATAAAGGCGCGTAGGGGTTGTGGAGTTACCCACACTTTCCTGACCACGGCCGAAGGTGGGGGCGATCTGATCAACACCACACCCCTGGCCGCCTTTACCCCTCCCCCGAGTTTCCCTCTTGTACCCACTTTATGCGACGCTGGGTGGGCGCCGGAGCCGCTCGAACAGGTGGAAAATCCCGGTTCTCCCCAGCCGAGGATCGAACACAGGTCTCTCGCATGGTAGTGAGACGCCCTAAGGACGGGGCTACCGCAGCTATATATATTTTCTCTAAGTTGGCGTTAAAATATACTACTACTAGTTAGAAGCATTAAATTCGTTTCTCAATTTGAAGAAACTGAGGATTTCAATACACAGCATACGTAAAGTAAACACTGCCCTCTGAAATACAACTGAGGTGGTGAATATTTATGTATTCCCTTGTAAACCATTCATCACATTATAATAGAAAGCTCACTGCTTCGCTGCTGTTCATTCTGTTTGCTTTCCGAATTGAAAATATAATTTCATTCGACTAAAGATATCGGCATTGCTCTTTAAGAAGCATTTCTATTAAGATTTATTTTATTATGCGAAAAGTATGACGTTTAACTGTGCCAAAGGAAACAAAAACAGATTGAACGTGAAAATTCAAGTCTTGATTCATGAGATAACATGGGATTTCACTAACCCAGCCTGGCGAAATGAAGTGCGATATCGCAGTTTCTCTTCTGGCATATCTATTTGGGCATGAAATTATCGTACAAAAACGGTATCAACTTACTTCAGATACTCGTTAATCATAATGGACGAACTAGACTCATATGAAGGAAGAATAAGGGGGGGCATGATGCTAATCCCCGTCAGCTTAAGTTGCGATTGTTTGTGGATTAAAACTGGTAACCGTATCATAAAATATAATTTTTATTATCCGTTCCCAGAAGTATACAGATGTAGAAATTGACAGAGATGATAGAAGTAAAATTATAACAATTCTGAATTGTCAAGTTATGAATTCTTAACAGTAGAGTAGTAGTTTCACGTTCACCACACTCATCGGTTGCTTAGAAATCGTAAGGAAGAAGGATCTCTAAATTTCCGCTTTCACATGTCAATGAAACTTTAAAATAAGTTCAGTGTGGGTCACAAAAGAGATTTACATATTGTTATGATATATTTTAAACACCACGAAATCTAATTCCAATAGAATACGATACTACTCCTTACGTTCCTGTAAATGTTCACCATTAGTCTGGCGAAAGAAAGTAACTAAGATTTGCGTGTTTCCTTGAGGAAAGAAAAGGCGCCTGCTTGTAGTAAGCAAGCACCAACTGCTTCGATCAGTGACCTTCACTGCCAGAGTGACTCACAGCAGGCCTGCGATCGTTCCAGTGTGCGTATGAAACAGGTATTTTATTTCGTTCGTTCCAATCCACAGTTATATCAAGCTTACATTCTAACATATTTTCGTAAAATATGTAGTAAACATAAATGTTCATAAATGTTCTCACACATTACATGTTTCAAGCTTATAAACTGGGCACTGAATATTTCCACAAGTAGTGTTTGATTAAACTAAAAGTTAATCGTTATCTCGAGTGCAGCCTGAACGTTATCGCGGGTGGAATCTGAGTTGGCGCATGTTTTATCTTTTTAAATTACTGAGGCAAAAGATAAGTTGCATCACTTTTATTGTGTGGGACATCTCCTTTAATTTTCAGGAGAGGTGGCCAAATGTGTTTCTGTTTGTCTTGTGTAGTATCAGTGGTGTGTATGTATGTGGCTTGTGTTGTAATTGTGCTGTCTAGTATATTTGTGTAGTAGTTGTGCTGTCTGGTATGTTTGTTTTGTCTTGCGTAGTAGTTGTGTTGTCTAATTTGTTTGTGTTTGTCTTGTGTAGTAGTTGTGATGTGTTTGTGTTTATATTGTGTTATAGTTGTGATGTGTTTGTGTGTGTCTTGTGTAGTAGTTGTGTTGTCTAATGTGTTTGTGTTTGTCTTGTGTAGTAATTGTGCTGTCTAATGTGTTTGTGTTTGTCTTGTGTAGTAGATCCTCCATTCATATTGGGGGTTAGGCGTAGAGCTGACAACTCTGCACTGTAAAAAAAATGTCAAGAAACAGCAATATAAGGCCATGGATGTTCCCAAGGTAAAATATTCCGGAGGTAAATTAGTCCCCTGTTCAGATCTCCGGGTGGGGACTACTTTGGGAGGTCCCTGGACTAAGGATAAGATCTACATTAGGAATAAGGATATTAAATTAGGCACCTGGAATATTCTGAGCCTATACCGGCCTGGGGCATTTCGGTGTACAGTTAATGAGATAGTTAAGTATAAATTAGATGTAGTAGCTGTCCAGGAAGTTAGGTGGCCATGAGAAGGGAATTGTAAAACTAAAAATTATACTTTTTTCTATGGTGGTACTGAAAATCATAATTTTGGAACAGGCTTTTTCATAAATAATAGAATTATCTCGGCTCTTAAAACAGTAGAATTTATTAATGATAGGATATCATATGCAGTTTTAAAGGGTAGGTGGTGTAAAATTATTTTAATAAACATACATGCACCAACGGAAGATAAAGATGATAATACTAAAGATGATTTTTATACAGAGTTAGAACAGGTCTTTGATAAATTTTCTCAGTATGATATGAAAATTCTGTTGGGTGACTGTAATGCACAGATTGGCAAAGAAGAGACATTTAAACCCACGATTGGTAAAGAAAGTCATCATGAATTAAGTAATGATAATGGAATAAGATTGATTACTTTTGCAACCTCAAAGAATTTAATTGTGAAAAGTACCACTTTTAAACATAGAGATATCCATAAATATACCTGGTCTTCTCCAGATGGTAAAACTCATAATCAGATAGATCATATTCTCATTGATAAGAGAAGGCATACTAGTATAATTGACGTTCGTACACATAGAGGTCCTGACTGTGCCAGTGACCATTATTTAGTAATTGCTAAATTAAGAGAAAGACTCTCAGTGATAAATCATAAGCAACAAAATCTAAAAGTTCTAAAATTTGATACAGGAAAGTTTACTGATGAAAGAATTAAGAAAGATTACCAAATTAAACTGTCAAATAGATTTGATGTTTTGCAGGATTTAAATGATGATGAAAACATAAATGAAACAGACGTAAATAAGAATTGGGAGCACATACGTAATGCAATAGAATCAGCAGCTAAAGAAAGTATAGGATACCATAAACCGAGAAAAAGTAAACCATGGTTTGATAATGAATGTCATAATCTAATAGAAATAAGAAATCAGGCTAGACTTAGGTGGCTAAATAACTCTCATGATACAAATCTAAGCAATTATAATAGAATAAAGCGAGAAGTTAACCGCACGTTTAGAAGTAAAAAAAGAGATTACTTGAAAAGCAAAATTAAAGAAATTGAAACAAACAGCAAAAATAAAAATATCAGAGATTTATGTAAAGGTGTAAATGAGTTTAGAAAGGGGTGGCAACCTAAAGAAAACTTGATAAAAGATAAAGACGGTGATTTTCTAGCTGACCCAAGCGATATTCTAAATAGATGGAATAACTACTTTAATGACCTTTTAAATGTCCATGTAGGAGATACATCAGAAGTAAATGAAGTACACACAGCATAACCTTTAGTTCCAGAACCTAACTTCACAGAAGTTAAAGATGCTATTAAATGGCTAAAGAATAACAAAGCACCTGGCATTGATTTAATACCAGCTGAGTTTATTCAATGTGGTGGAAATTCATTAATATGTCAAATTCATAAATTAATTTGTTTAATATGGAATAAAGAAGAAATCCCTCAACAGTGGAAGGAATCCATAATTGTTCGTGTGTTTAAAAAAGGTGATAAAATTAACTGCAATAATTACCTTTTTAATTTCTCTACTCTCAACAACATATAAAATATTATCTATCTAACATTCTTTTAACAAGACTAACACCATATGCTAATGAAATTATAGGTGATTATGAATGTGCATTTAAACGTAACAGATCAACTACAGATCAAATTTTTCACATCAGACAGACACTTAAAAAAAGTGGGAATATAATCAAAATGTCCATCAGCCATTCATTGATTTCAAAAAAGCATATGATTCGGTCAAAAGAGATAAATTATATAATATATAAGTAGAGTTTGGAATACCTAAGAAGCTTGTTAGTATGATAAAAATATGCACCAGTGAAACAGAAAGTAAAATTCGTGTGGGTATTAATATGTCTGACAAATTTTCAATTCATGATGGGTTAAAACAAGGAGATGCATTATCTCCTTTGGTCTTTAATTTTGCCTTAGAATATGCTGTTAGGAAGGTAAAAGAAACTAAAGAAGGACTAAAAATTAAATGGTGTGACTCAGTTGTTAGCATATGCAGATGATGTAGACTTACTGGGGGATGATGTGAATACAATTAAGAATAATGCTAAAATATTTTTCAAAACTGCTAAAGAGATAGGTTTGGAAGTTAACAAAGAGAAAACTAAATATATGCTTACAGGCCGAAACCAAGTGTTAGGTAATAATCAAAATCTAATTATTGATAACAACTCGATTTGAACCAGTTTCCAAATTCAAATACTTAGAAGTAATATTAACAAATGAAAATTATATTAAAGAGGAAATAAAAAGTAGGCTTACTTCAGGAAATGCATGTTACTTCTCTCTTCATAAACTTTTGTCTTCTCGTTTAATATCTAAGAAACTAAAAGTTAAAATATACAAAACAGTAATTTTGCCTGTAGTATTATATGGGTGTGAAACTTGGTCCCTTACATTGAAAGAGGAACATAAATTGAGAGTATTTGAAAATAAGATCCTTAGGAAAATCTTTGGACCTAAAAGGGATGAGGAGACAGGTGAGTGGAGAAGGTTACATAATTTAGAACTACATAATTTGTATTCATGTCCACATATTATTAGAATAATTAAATCAAGAAGACTTAGGTGGGCAGGCCATGTGGCACGAATGGGAGAGGAAAGAGGAGTTTACAGGATTCTTGTTGGGAAACCTGATGGTAAGAGACCTGTAGGAAGGCCAAGAAGAAGATGGAGGGACAACGTTGAGATGGACCTAAGGGAAATCGGTAGGGATGGAAAAGAGTATATAGAACTTGCTCAAGATAGTTAAAGATGGAAGGCCTGTGTTGCTGCAGCCATGAACCTTCGGGTTTAAGAAGGCTATGTAGTTAGTTAGAAATATATTAGAAGAATGTAAAGAGTTTTTCTAATTTTCATTTGTTATTTTTATTGTTATTGTCATTACCGAATTATTATTATTTCCAATTCTAATAATATAATTCAGAGTTAAAATTAGATGTGACGTTAATTATTTCAGTCCTTCACAAACATAATATATTCACCGCATTGAACTGAAATATAGTCAAATATCGCAAAGTAGAAAATGCCATTTTTATGCATTGGGCTTCTAAATGTATGTAATGTAACTGTTTCCATTACATTTATATCAGAAGGAAAAATATGTTTTTTTAATCATAGTTTGTCAAAATTTGTTGTTAATCTACTTAATGTACACAATAGTGACTGTTTCCAATATGTGCTCTGTTTAGAACTGATGTTGTTGAAGAAATATGTAATTGTTTCCGTGACACTCATCACATGCTTCCATAACTACGCTAGCACCTTCTCAACACCAAATAAAATGTACATTTCGTTTAGAGTAAATTCGGAAATAAGTTGACAAAGCTGTGGGAACCCCCAAAAACAACATTTAAACCCTAATATTGTATTAAAAGTATAAAAAGATAATACGTAGTTTGGGAAGGGATTGAGCGCCTATTGGAAATTATTATAATAACGGTATTTAAACAATTTTAAATTTTTTGAGACAACATTTTCAAATCCGCTAGACATAAAGCGACATTCATCATGTATGGCTTCAGAAATAGAATTACAAGATATTAGGAATAAACTAGATATTTCATTTTGCTAGAGCTTCATATTCTGTTCACATGAGTTTTAGAAATATTTTCTTACATCAAGCAACGAAAATATCAGCATTGTTAGGGCATAAGTGGACTTAGATTTTAAAATAAGATTTCGCACTTTTGGAGGAACTGGAGCTCTGATAGGTAGCAAATCAGCATTATTGTGTCCACTATTGTTGTTCAGCAGTATTCATACAACACCTAGATACGGGGAATAACTGAACCGGTATTTAATTTAAGCGAAATCTTCACCTCATACTCAGGCCCATCGGAAAGGAGCATATAGTTTAAATTTGGATTCGAATCGTTGTGCAAAATGCCTCCACCTGGGGCCAAACTCGGGGCAAGGCGATAGTGTTTCTTTAAGAGGAGAAGGATTGCGTTAGCAAATCTGGACCTAAATAATGGTATGTTTTTAGTGCCTCCCTAATTTATCCACGAAGATAAATGTGAAAATTTATTGATAAATTAATGAAAATTCCGACCTTCACCTTGAAATACCGAGTAACAACTATAAAATTAAATACATTAAATTAATTTTGCAATTACATGGTTTCAGGCTACATGGCATCACAACTTCTCACTCTCTAGTGTGTAAATGCTTATGGATAATCGTAAGTTGAGTTTTCTATAGCCCACGTGTATGGAAATAGATTAATACATTTTGGCCATCTACGTTAGATTGATTGAACTTATTAAACGAAACTGACTGGACTGTTATCTATCACATAATTACGGCTAAAAATTGGGAATAAAAGCTTTAAAATACCTGGTTACTCTCATGTAGGAAGGCCGTTGTGGCAATCGTGTCTTTTTTGGTCCTGAAGTCTAGGACTCTGCATTACACGCAATATTAGACCATGGGGACTGGATCAGGGATTGATGCACAAAATATCTAATGAAATTATTGAAGTAGGAAAAACAGCACATTTCAAGATAATCATTTTTCTAACGAAGGTGATCTACAATCCATATAAAAATTACTCATTGGAATTTATTACACATACTCCCCCACTATGTAGTAGTGCATTGTGTAGACTTGAATAAACAACATTGTATCCTCTATTCAAGTTACAATGCTTGTCATGACGTGTGTGGTGAGGTCATGCCGCACAATTCTGGGTAATACCGCACAACGCGCTGTATATCATTGTCAGCTCAAGAATCTTGCTTTCTTTCGAAAACAACATAAGTGCCTGGCTATAAAAGTGAGTCTCTTCAGTTTCTGTCAAATATCGAAGGAGAAAGTAACTTCATCGGTAAGAGCTTTGTTTATTATGTGCATTTGTTTCATTCATTTTTAAGCATTTAATTATTATTATCTTACTTCGTCACCTTACAGTATTACTTTGTTCTTTTCAACAGTGATTTTATTCCTACATAATATTCCAATAGCAAACTCATATAAAATTGGATACAAATATATAGCTGGTGGACCAGAATTAAGAGACAATATTTAGTTCTGGTTCAGGACGGCTGAAACTACGTCGATATATTTTGTCATTCCGGTTAAGTTTGAATTTCGATTCCTGGCAAAAAGGCATTTTCTCTTTTCAATGAGGCTCGTTCCAGTGTACAGCCTTAAGGGTGCTTTCTACGTTCAATTTCGGTAAATGTTCGAAGATTTAAGCACATAGATTTCAAAACTCACATGTTTAACAGCTTCGTCTTCTTCCTATTTTTCCAATACTAATATTTAGTATATCAAACATTCAGATGTATCTGGCAAATTTAGAGATCACGAAGTAGCAAATTACGTTTTAGTAATTAATACATGTTTCTCAATTTCAATGCACGGAATATGGACTTTCTTTCAAATCTCAGTTCTAGGTTATTAGGATTTTTCTTACCACAACAGTTTCTCACATCCACAGTCAATATGCTATGTCAATTTTGACCTTCACTGTTTCTTCCTTAGCCTCCCTGATGGCGCAGTGTGGCCTTGTAATCAAGGTGTCCAGGGTTCGATACCCGGTGGAGGCTCATAGTGGTTCGGATCCCACTTTAAACTGTAGGTCCAGTACCGATTAGCCTTGCTGTACATAAAGAGGACTAAAGAAATCAACTCAATCAATAAATCATGTTCCTTCCTTACTTCCTCAATTTCAGCCCCAGATTACCTCCTGCCTCTCGCACTCTTTCAATGCACATATTTATTTTCATAACTTCTCCTTGATATCACTTAGTATGTTTATAATGGCTTAGTATTGAAAATCCTCCGATATGTCTTCTTTTTTCTCTAGTCTATGCGAGTATTATTGTTCTCATTGTGTTCTCTGTCTGAGTTTCTTCAGCCTCCTTGTCCCAGTGGTAAAAATAGAACACTTAGGAATCCTGGAATTGTAGGTTTATACGTCCATTGAAACAAGGTTTTCCTTGTGCGAGTTCCTACACATGTATCATAAATTCACAATTTCCATAGTATTGATTAACTTACAGAGATATAAAAGGGTCGAAACAATATCTAAATACGAAAGAAGCAAACTATTCAGTTCAAGCCGACCATCTTGACTAAGTGGTTATCACAGCGTGCTACGACACTAGAGGTCAAGGGATCGAATCCCGACCTAAGCATTGGTTATCATTTTGAGTTTTCCTTCATCAAAGCATTACACCCCTCAGTGTCGCGATTAGACAAAAGTGGCTGAAGAACAACGTGAAATAACCTAATTCAAATAAATCAATAAATGTTCAGTTGCAGGGATAATCTGCATTCGTTCACTTCTTTCATCTTAGCAAAATTATAATCCGGTTCTGCTTTTGTACTCGATTAGGTGAATCAACATGTTGGTTCTTTCAACTGTTTTATTCAGTCATTTTCATAATCTTCGTCGCAATTAACATTACCATATTTAGTCCTCGTGAATTTTGAATTAGGTTTAGTCGAGGATGAATTTCGATCAGCATAAGTGACCTATGTTCATGTCGAATTGTTTACGTTTAATTTCTTTATTTCATTTTCATTGAACTATTCCTTATTTCAGCTAATAAAGGGACGATGCCTGCTTATAATGTAACGTAACTCTACTGTCGAATGAGAAATTAATACTACAATTGTGGTTAACCACAAATGTACTGGCTGATACTCAATATTCTCTCCACTTCTGGCGTGATAAATATGGCAAAGGTTCAGCATTCTGAGACACAGATTTCCGAAATATGTTTTCGGCAGAGGTAGAAAATACTGCAATTACTCGCATTTATCAGTCCCTTCCCCCTGGCAATTGCATTGAATGTGGCAACAGCGTGACGAAGATAAGATGAAATTAATATTTTTTCGACTTTTTAGAAAATATTGTGGAAAACGAATGAGACTTAGTGGAAATTAATTAACTTACTCTTTGAAGTCCTCGGTTTACTTTGTGAAGCAATACAAGCTTTCTATCCCTTTAATTTCATATCAACATTGTCCTCCTATCTTCATCTTGGCTATTTAAAGTATTTATGCAATTCAGAAGCTTTGGCTTAAACAATACGCTTTTTCAATATCATTGGAATATTTTAAACTTATAATATTTTAAAATTTTCTTTCACATTATTGTTCAGAAGAATGTGATAAATACTTGTACTTGTCTCCCCTTTTCATTTATGATGATTACAAAGGATTCAAGAGAATCTTTGATTAAACTCACTTAAAATTTGGCTAAAGCATATTTTCCATATTCACCTTTAAAAAATCCCGAAATACTTCTACTTTTCTGAAAGAAAACTTCAGTGAGAGAAAGAGGAAAATACATGGATCAAATAGAAGAAGAAAAATATGAAAATCCGAATATCTTATGGGATTGATTTGTTGTTTTAAGTCCACTTTATGCACAGTAAGGCTAATCGGGACTGGACCTACAGTTTAAAGTGGGACTCTAACCAATATGTGCTCCACCGGGAATCGAATCCGGGACCCCTTGATTACAAGGAGACGAACAGAATATCTTATAAATACACATATACACACAGGCAACAGTATCTGCGTATTGCCCGATATGTGTTCCGTTTTCTTGGCAAGAACTGTGTACTTACTGCAGATACTTTTGGAGAAAGGACTATTTTCTAGCGGAACAGCCGTGATTTTTTTTGGCGGAAAATTTAAAATTCTCCAATGATTTCAATACAAATTTATATCTCGGTATCTACAAATGCTAGAGTTGCAAATTATAACCCTTTTTAGCACCAATTTTAACATACCGAATAAAAGAAAATGAAGAAAGTAAACATATGCACAACCACCCCCCTCCACCCACACACACACACAGACACACTATTCCTGCTGATACTTTCGGAGAAAAAATATATTATAAAGCCGTGATTCTTCCTTGGCTGGAAATTCAAAATTCCTACTGTTTTCCATCTCGTAGACTATGAACATTAGAGTTACAAATTACATCTCGTTTTCTTCAGTAGAAACTAAGCTATAACCCTATTGTCGAAGAAACGTAATTTACATTAATATAGCAGAAGAAGAAAACGAAAGGTAAAAAAAGAACGCTCATTTTTAAGAACCTTGGACCCCTTCGAGCCTCACCGAAGGCAACACCTGTACGTTAGGGATACCTGCATATTGCGTGATATGTGTTCCATTCTCGTTGCAAGACTTTTGAACTTGCTGCAGATACATTTGAAGAAAAAAAATAATTTCCAATATAAATATATATTGATATATTTCTTCGGCATGAATTTGTCCCCTTTCCCCGTCAAATATAGCCAGAATCAAACTATACTTTCGAATGTAGTAATAGGATCTCTCAAGGCTCCCATAGCACTCAAAACATGTATCTTCGAGCATTACCTGAGTCACAGTGTGTTCCAAAAGTAGAAAGGAAATGTGACATTTATGTCACATCTCGGTGTTAGTGACCTCACATAAATGTGATATATCTGTCTCGTCTCGGCATTTAAGAGTTAAGTACTTACTGCCCATGTATACAAGGGCACCCGCAGGAACGGGGCAGTAGGCACTTTCTCCCCCCCCCCTTTCGATATATGGAGAGACTTCACATAATTAGCCCTTGAATGTATACGTGCGATATAGTGTACCCCAAGAATGACGTCATCTCTCTGTGCTAGCGTAGTTTGGCTGCTAGGGGGCGCATGATCTATCTATTAACTCTCTCTGTGCACATACGGGCACATTTCTGTTGCTGTCCAGTCACGTGATATACGGCGTTTGGGGTACCAGAAACCCCACGTATACTGTTAAAGTGTAGTTTTTTTAAAACGCAGTCGAATCATCGATATTGTTTTTTAGAATGCGGCGCAGCAGGCCATTATCGGATTCTGAACTATGCGATGTATTGATGAGGGACGAGGAAGATATTGTAGAAACCGACACCCAAAGTGACGATTCCGGGTCCTTAGACTAGAATTTTGTGTTGGAAGAAACACCAAGACATATCAAGTGATAGTGATGCCTCGGATAGTAATATCGATGATCAGCCGGCCACATTTCAGTCGAAGAAACAGGTAAAGGGTCGCAACGGACACCTATGGAGCACTGAAAAAGCGACAAGGACTGGTAGAACTTCTGCAAAGAATATTGTCAACTTTACTGCTGGGAACAAGCTCGCTGCGGAAAATTGCAAACCCATTTTGGATGCATGGGCACTACTTTTTCCGACATATAATTCAGAAATTTACCGTGCACACTAACGAAGAAGTCGCTCGGCAATCGACAAAGTATAAAGCAGGGAACTGATTAAGAGGGCAAACAAATGAAATTGAAATAAGAGCCTACATCGGAATTTTGTACATGGCTGGTGTTTTGAAAAGTGCTCACGTAAATCTGGATGAATTGTAGTCCGAAATATGTGGTCCACCGTTCTTTCGAGCTTCCATGTATGAAGTACTCTTCACGTTTCTTACTGCGTGCATCAGACTTGATGGCATGACCACGAGGGACGCCAGAAAACAAGATAAACTTTCACCCATCCGAGAAATTTGGGATAGCTTCATTCAGCCAAGCCCTTGTAAAGCAACACATTCTGAAACGACAGGAGCAACAGTGTCTATCCAGAGAATTGCGAATGCTGATGACCAAAATTTCTGGAGCTCAACCTGTGCAACTTCAGGTAGCCAGTCCTCCTAGAGGAATTACTTCACAGAAAAGATGTGCTATCTGTCCCAAAAATAAGGACAAAAAATTACCTTAGAGTGTAAAATGTGCAAGTAACCAATGTGTCCAGACCACCGTGCCATAGTGTGTATTGACTGCGACGAAGTTTGAACAATAACGAACATTGCTGAATATTCAGATAAGTTTTCATTTGTACTTAATTTGTTGTTATTAAAATATATTAACCAATTCCATTTACATTTTATGTCTAAATAACATGTGGGGTTTCCTGGACCCCATGTATACGTTTGTGATCGTAATTTTAGGGTTAGAATGGTGAAATATTATTGTAGCGTGCAAACATAGACGAACAGTAACCTCAATGACAGCATATTAAGCCTCGGCTGGATGTTTCTCTCAACACCTGAAAACTGTTTCTTATTCTATTGAAAAAAAACTCCCAACATATGCTTCCAATTTCCGTGATACTCTGCAAGGCTTTTCTAGAAGGATACACGAAGTGATGTAATGAATAAAAAATCAATTTGGGATTCAAGTTTGGCGTACAAAAAATTGGAAATGCAGCATTAATTGGATGTGAAAGCAGCTTTAAATGGGGCGTTTGAAGAGTTTTAAAACATTATATCATTTAGGTTCAATATTGTGCATCTTAGTGTCGTGAATTTACGTAGATAATTCCAAGCGTTTACCCAATATTTTCAATAGAAATTACATAATTTTATAACAGTAAATACAAGGATTTGATTTCCTCGCGTTCTGAAAGTTCGAGGATTTCCCGACTGTAGCGCTGGTGTCGTTTTTCAACACACAACACTCCTCGTGCGGTTCTCGCATCTGAGGTGCCCCTAGCAGCACATCGTGGGGAGGTTTCACCCGCCAGTCTGTAAGCTTATCTTTCCTTGCCATCTGGGTTTGTGTTCTTCAGGCAGAGACCTTTATGAAATCAGGGAACTGCATTACTTCAGTGGCCCCTTTCAAAAAACAACACAGACAGTTTTGAAAGTCGAAGCAGTGAATCGTCAATATTATTATAATCACACAAATTACGCCAGTTTATGAGTCTGATCCGAAGGATGAAGGCAAGTTACGTCGTTTAACTATTCTCTGATTTAAACTCTTCGCTTTTGTTTCTGCATATGTACTTTAAGCACTATAATGGGAATAAATATACGCAGTAATCGAATTGAATAAAATCTAGAAGATAAGGGACAGAGATTCTTATTTTGACATTTTATTCTTTTTACTTCATATAGTTAATAAATACTTCGAAAGTTCAGAGCTCACAGAATCTTTTCAGGCTGAAGGCTTCAAACAATGGTACCGATTTATATTAATTTATTAAAACTCAAATTAAATAATAAAATATTCTTTTCGTTGTATAAAACATTCTATTTTTATTTCGAAGACAATCAACGCGTGTGTACACACACACAGGAACATTTTTCTTTGGGGGGGGGGGGGGGCACAAGATTAACAATGTGGGGGCATGGAAAATTCCATTTTAGAACAGCACACATGAATTTTCTGTTTCTTACTGGAATATTTATGATTATCATTTCTTAATTTTTGAGGATTTTTGATAAATTTAAAAAAGGATAATTCCAAAATATATGAAGATCTTGGGCCTCGTTCTGCACTAATTAGGGATTTAATGGAAATGGTGAACAAATATAGGTCTACATGTATCCATTTTAATTCCTGGTGGAATTTGAAAGGGGGATCAGATGAGGATGATTCCACCCCTGTTTTGAACCATCCCAACCTTGGTTGTGAATGATATACATCCCAACAAGGGATAGACTAATTATTTCCCACCCCGTGGATATGTAAATTACATTATTAAATATATAATTCTTATAGAGTTCCAGTTCAGAATTAATTTTAGAGGTTTTCTTGTACGTACACAACATTAGGGAATTAAGGGAGAGCAAAAAATGATACCAGAAAATATTTTTTTATGTAATTATGCACGTTGCTAATTTGTACAGTCTACAGTACAATGCCTTCAGGCCTAAAAGGAAAAACAATTGTGATGAAATTTTACTTTATTCTTGCTGATAGTTTTAAGAATTTGAAAATATATTTAAATTTTATTGTTTCGGGTTAAATTGGCTGTACTTTCAACTTTAGTGAAATAATTTGACAATTTTTCTTAACAACGTTTGTAATAATACTCTCCTGAATTCCGTACATGTATCAACTTTTAATTAAAAGAAAATGCGTATCCTAATTTAGCCTTTACTGTAGTACAAGGCCATTGCTACCAATATTTTTGTGGGGGAGGGGGGCTGTTGAGGAGTATTGCCACCGACCTCTTGGCAGTCGCATTTCGGCCCTGTTAACCGATATTCGAACTTCTGACTTCGCAGCACATCACAATAGGAAAGCTGGCGAAATCCCCTTGGTAATTTTGGTAATGAAGTAAGCAATCGTTGGTACTGTTGAAAATTATTCCCATACCAAAGAAAGAAATCGCTGGCTAACTTCGAAGCACTTCCCTTCCAGTCAGCACATTTGTAGATTGCAAGGCCCAAACTCTTTGGGGAAGGAGGAAAGGAAGGAGAGCTCCTCACAGCTGACTGTTTTCACTGTTCCGTTATCGCGATGCATGACATCACGCGGACGTAAAGGTAAAAAGGTAAAGTTTCCCGTGCGAATAGCACCGTGCCATATTTATGCCCCACACATCCTCGATCTCAGCCATTTTGGAGGTGATGTGATCAGCACCACCCTCCGGATGCCTTCCCCCAGGTAACATTTCATTTGGGGCTGGGTGAGCCCCGGTGCCGTTTCTTTTTTTTTAAGCCTTAAACAGGTCTCTACATTGCTCACTTCAGTATAAATACACAAGAATTTCCGCCTTCCCAAAAATACGTAAATGGTGTAATGTCTTCAGTGTACAATTCATAGTGTATAAGTGCCTTCCCGATGGCGCAGTGGTAGCGTCGTCGCCTTGTGATCAGGGTGTCCCTGGTTCGATTCCTGGTGGAGGCACATAGTGGTTCGGATCCCACTTTAAACAGTAGGTCCAGTCCCGATTAGCCGTATTGTGCATAAAGTGGACTTAAAACAACAAATCAATCAATCAAATCAATCGATCATAGTGTATAACCACACACATTCTCAGTTTTGTGTCCTGGTGGTCTGCTATCTGGGGAGGTGAGGAAGAATGTCGAAGGAATGTCTATGTATCTTTCCATCTTATTTTCTTCATTGTTCTCCTCTGTGTTTGCTGTACAGACCGTGCCAAAATAGGGGAGGGTATTTGGTTTTAATTATCTCTCCATTATCATTTTTTAAATATCGCAATATGTTAAGCCTATTTACTGTTAATGATGATCGTAAACCACCTCATTGCGCGCTGAGTAGCAGACTGACTCATATTTTCGGTACGGAGAGTACTGACATAATTTAAGCTTTGTTTATGAATGAATGAATTGATTTATTTCGTGTGTCTGTCACTTTTGGCTAATTGCGAAGATGGTGATGAATGATGAAAAGATGAACACATATGGGCAGCACACAATTCCCACAGAGGATTACACTGGCTATGTTTCCTGACGACGGAGTCCCGTTAGTCTATTACATGCAATTGCACTACGTGGAAGACAGGTTGACATTTGGATGTCTTCACAAAGGGTCATCACTTGGGGGATGCGAACGTGGAAAGGTAACAGAATGACAAAGAAGATAAATGAATCATGTTACTAAAGCGTAGTAATATCAGTCAATTTTCTAATGCACTATATTAAAAGTCCCTCTACTTTTTTTTAAATTACTTTTCGCAGTCAATACCTATTGTTTTCCTTGCTTCACGAGTTGCAATAACTGAAAATTATTTTTCAAATCTTTTGTTATGAGTCAATTTTTTACTCAGACTGTTTGGAGCGGAATTTGAACCACTTCACAATATCCTCTGTGACAATTGAACCCCGGGAGCCTTTCATTACAAGATGTTTAAAAAGCTGAATGGTTTCGTTCAAGATTATATTTGTAAAGTGAAGTGGGAATTTCTGGTTACCTCCCCTTTTTTTTGTTGCCTAAATTTTTACTCCTGTACTACTATTAAATGTCAATGCTTTACGGGTAGTTGCTTATCGCCCTCCTATAGAAATGTTCTATATACCACACTGTTTACCTGCGTCCATCCATTCTGGACACTTATCGATATCTCAAACTACTGGAACGATAGATACAAAAATACGAATAATCGTGAACTGATATCACAAAGTGAGTAGCGTTTTGCACGAAAATATTTAGGGTCTATATTTTGGGAGGGGAGGGGAGGGCATAATCGAACTTGGGACTTAAGTTGGAGGGGGAAGAGAATCAAAAAGTTGTCCATCTCATTGAAAAGAAAAACACCCAGAAGTATTTAAGTAAATAACTGTTACGTTTGATAAATTATAGAAACTATTGTTTTTTTTCGTTGATTTCTTACGTCGCAGGAGATTTTCAAAAATATCCTTAACTTGCAAATTTTTAATTTTTAATAGCCTGAAAATTTAGGGGGCAATTGATCCCCCAAACCCCTTGTCCTCGCCAAGTTACACCTGGGACCTTCAAACCAAACAAGCTATTCAAAGCAATTTGGAATAACTTTCTCGAGACAATGGTCCAACTAAAGAAAACATGTTTCCGGCACATCTGCCAGTGACCACGACCATTCAATCCTCACTAACCTCCCTCCCCCCCTCTTTCTTTCCTTCCCTTCCAGAGATCATAAAATCCGCTCGTACAAGGCACTGTAGCCGCGGGGCCAATTTACCGAAAGGGTATGGTTCATCGCACCAAATTCGAACACCATCTTGGTCACGCACCGTATTTCATCTTCTGACGTAAGTGCGACATGCTTTCGTGATTAGGGAGGCTTGTTAGTTTAAATCTCTCAGCATAAGTACACTCCAACAACGAACGCATTTAAAATGGCCTGGCCTCAGAACACGAAATACGGAACTAGACCAAGAAGGAGTTTAAATTTGGTGCGATAAGAGAGACCAGTTGCAGAAAGTCGGCAGCGAAGATGGAAGTCGTCTGATAGAGACAGAGGGAAATTCGTAGAAATCGATGGCAACGGCTCCCTAGCACTTCTTCGTACTATTGTTAGGAAAGGAACTCGAAATCGCGATTCCTTCAAACATTCAGCCGAGGCTTAAGTGATTATGCAAACACTCTTAGTGATTGTGATGCATTGTGAGAATTGTCTTAACTTGTGGAAAGCATCGCTTTAAGTTGGCCATCCTTGAACACTGCTGCCTCCCGCATGAGAAAAATTTCTCCGGGCGACCTTGATAGTATGTAAAACTATTTTGCACTCCAATCCTCCCTATCCTACATACTGACATTTTTGTAATCAAGGTACTAATGGTCTAGAATTATTGGTTTGAAATATTTCACCATGCAAAAAATTTTGACCTAACAACAAGCAGATACATACATAGCTCTTTGTTCAATATCGGCGGAATGACGTGGGAACTTCGGCAGGAAAACGTGTTCATGATTTACCAAGTTATAGAAAGTACGTGGCGACTCTTCATTTGAAAACACTTCCGGTTTTGTGTGTTTCAAGGACCCGGTTTAAGCTTTGAATCGAACGCTGTTTCCCCTGTGCGAGGCTGATTTTACTCGTTTCTGTGAGCAAATTCAAACGAATCGCCCGGTTCAAAAACATGTCTCAACGACTTGGGACGAGGCCCAGGATGAGTCCCAACCTCTATATATTGTAGTAGATGATGTCGGGGAGAGGCTCTGGCTGTAGCCTTTTAAGGTGGTCTTTAATTGTAGGCCCCTTCAGGACGAGTTCCAGCTTCTATATGTTGTAGTAGAAGATGTCGTAGAGGGGCCCTTCTTAAGTTCGGGGATAACATCCTCGGTACGAATTTTGCTTTTGGTGCGAGGGCCCAGACTCTGCACGTCACAGTGAAAGATGATAGGGAGGGGCCCTATCTGTAGGCTACTACTATGATGTTGTTTTTTTTATTAAATCGCGGGGCCCTTCTTATGTTCGGGGTTCAGATCCTCGTTACGAATCTTGCCTTTAGTACGAAGGCCCAGCTTCTATATGTTGTAGTACAAGACGAGGGGCTTTTCTTTACGATCTCTTTATCGTTGGCCCCCTTTGTTCAAGTACAGAAAAAGAAAAGATGAAGCGTATTAGAGATTGAGCAAACTTCTTGTCAGTGATGCTTGCTTTAGATTTACTCGGGGGAAAAAATGCAAGAAATGAAGTATTTGAATTTGTTTGCTTAAAATCTTACTTTTTTTTAATAAAGATGAAAAATATGCACTTACCCGTATTGGATTCGCATTAAAACTGCTCGGTGAGCCGTTCGTTCTTGACGTCGTACACGAACGTTTTCTCCGCGATGAGGATGACGCTACACGGAGTGCCGGCGGGCAGTGCGTCGTGGAACTCGCACATACTATTGATGTTGGTGCGATCGTTGACCACCACTTGTTTCCTCTTCGACGTGTTAATGACGAACAGGGTCTGCGAGCTATGAACTCGTTGGGGGTGTAGTACACGTCCACGTTGCCGGAGCTCACCCTTTTGTAAGCTGTGTACGCCTCGTACTGTTTCAGGTAGTCGTTGTCTGCGATGTTCAGGTTGTAGTTCTCGCGGGGGAAGATCTCGTTCCTGCCGTTTTTGAGGTAGACGTTCTTGATCTTGCAGTTGTCGAACTGGCCGGAATATTTCTCTTGGTTGTCGTCCTTCCCTGTCTGGAAAAGCACAACCGCGAATTCTGGCATGTCGTAACAGATGCTGTTGAACTGCGTGGTCACGTCGAATTTGAAATGATTGCCGGAAGCGGGTTTCTGCACACACTGGTAGCCGTATAACTGGATGGGCACTTAGGGATTCTTCAGGATGTTGGTTTTGTATTTGAGGGTATAGTTGGATTCATATTCCACTACGGGCATGCGCAGCTCCAAGCTCCGTATACCTTTCTAGGCACTTGGCAGCGTCGGGTAGTGTGTTTGGAAGCGGGGTGGTTCCGCCAGGACCCAGTGTGCTGTAACGCATCAGCGCTTCGTTGTCGTTGGCAGCTCTGCGAAAGGTGACTCGCAAACCGCCCTTCCACATAATCACTGCGTAGTCGGAGAAGAAACTGGGCAGCAGGCGCATTGGAAACAACACTGTGTGTACGGTCTCAGTGTTCGAAGCGTACCAGTCGTCATTAACCTTTCTTCTCCCCTTTCTCCCATCCTATCGTCTAATTTTTCACCTGCAGCCCGAAAGAGGGTCTCGGGATCAGCACACCTCATTCCGATTATCTTGCGAAGTATGTCCATAAGAATCATCTCGCACAGGGCGTGGAATACCGGTATTGTTTTGGCTAACTTCACGAGTCTTTTGACATCCTTGTGAACACCGTAGAAAGTGTGCATGAATATGTTGTGCAGCAGTTCGAGCGGGAGCTCTGTTATACGAGTCGTCATTTAAACAGGATGCTATTTACTTACAGTCTCCACCCCAATTTCTGTTTTGTGTTCATGTCGATGGTCGTACCCAACGCGGCAACCCGTTCACCCAGCGAGGCGTCTCTGCTGAGGAGTCTCCCGAAAGCCGCATTCTCTAACTTCCTGTCGGCATCGTGACTTGCATCGAGATCGATGTGTGCGTTGCAGGCATTGTCGTGATCCTTGCATGCCGCGTCCAGGGGATTCATGCCCTTGTCTCCTCTTTCCACTCATTGTTCGAGTTTGGTACTGGGACCACAGTACTGGTAACCTGGCAGGTGCATCTAGAAGGGCAACTTGTTGATGATGTCGTTCACGAGACCTCGACCCTCGGCCACATTCCTAAATTTCGGAGGCAGGGTGTTGATGATCTTGATGAGGTACCCTATGCCTTTGCTGTCGTTCACAATGAAGTTGGCGAGCTTGGAGCTGATCGTGTCCACGATGCATACCTTCTCGTTGTGGAAATTACGATTGCCGGCATTCTCTTCGCCTGCGATGACCAGCAAACGGTCCAGGAGCTTCCTCACATCGTCCACTTACACAAACTCTTTGATCGAAGTATTTTAGCGTTTGACTCCGCTGCCAGTTTTGACCTGGTTCCATATCGGCTTGATGAGGTTCTTGTACTTTTCGCCGCCGCTGGATTTGACGCGATTCTGCGTGGCGTTGTTGTTTTGGTACAGAGCGTCCGTCATGATCAAAATTTCTGAGTAACTTTGATAATCCTCGTCCGTGTAATCTTTTGGCTACTTTTGGTAATATGCTCCCTCAGTCCCACCGTGCCGGAATACCTGGTCTAGCTGATCTTCTCCCCCAAATTGATTTTCACATCGTCACCCTGGAATTTGACTTCCAAACCACACCCTCGTTGTGTTCCAATGACGGGTACAATCCGAACACCTCGCCCTTGTCTAATTTCCCGGTGCTAAGGAATCTCTCGCCAACGGACCCAGCTTGAGTAGCTTGACCGAAGAGGTGCTGCCTAGGGTCTGATATCTCGGCGGTGTGGTGCGAGTTCGAACGGAGTAGTGTGAATGCTGGATATCGGTGTGGGTACGGTATAATTTCCAGCAGTGAGCGGCCGAGCTCGTTGATCAAGTCTTTGTCTTGCTTGGTAACCTCTTTGATTTCTTTACTGAGTCTGCTGATGGCATCGATGATTGGTTGGTCCTGACGTTCTTTCTCTTCGTAAATTACACGATTCTCCGATTTACACTCCTTGAACCGTTTCGCCAGGTAGTTGCAAAGCTTCAAGTTGTCGTCTGCGAGTTTCCGTTTTGCCATTGTTAGTTTATATAACGTTTATGTAATATTGCAAACTTCGTAGTCATTGATTTCTGTTCTGTATTTTCCGTCGTTCGGTTTCCTCGTCATGTCGATCGTCACAAATCCAAAGTCCAGCACGATGCGTGGAATTTTGAAAATTCGTTGTAGCTAAAATCTCCCCCCCCCCCCCGTTGTCGTCATGCACGTGCTTGAGAATCTCAACCTGACGAAACAGGCACACGAGGTTAGCGTTGTCCCGGAGCAGCTGCATGGGTATCTTAGAGAAGGTATACGCAAGGTAGAGGCAGTCAGTGCTCTGTGACGACCCTGGATGAAGAAGTTGCGAATCTCGTTCTAGTTTTCACTTCAGAAGAGAATGTGGCTATGCCCAGTCCTTCGTACAGTTTTGCCTGCTGACGATACTTATGTTGCTCCAAACTTTTGGTGAAAACGTACAGCTGCCTGTTCTTCCAATCCAGCCAGTCGGGCCCGAGCAGGAAGTTGTCCACAACCAACGTTGTCTTTCCGCATCCCGAAGGTCCGAGGCAGCGGATGTTGTCGGGCAGCAGCTCGCTGTTTTTCCTAGGGCGTTCCGAGGAGGAATCGGGCAGTCGCCTCACCACGTCCCATGTGCCTGTTACGCGATCACCTCGTCCGCGTCGATCCAGTTTCTTTTCTCGAGTCCCAGCCATTTGACCAGCAACTTCTTTCCTTTCCTACACAGGACCTTCTGGATGAGGTACACGTCCCGATGTTTCGTCTTCCAGAGTTTCCCCTCGTAGAATCGTCATTTCAAAATTTCGTCGCGAGCATCCTTTATTAGATCCGTGTGCCTCGTTCCTGGCATGACTCGAACCACGGTGAAGAGTTCCGTGCTCCAGTTTCTGCTGAACCCCATCTCGAACGTGCGTTTGAACTTGCTGATCCTCAGCTGGTCTCCTACTTTGTATTTCAGTTTCTTGGTCGTAGGTCGGTACTTGGGACAGTAAACGGTGGAGATCAAACGTGCCTCGTCGGATTTGTCGACGTCCACAGGCTTAATGCGTATCGTGCGGTGGACTGAGTTGTTACAGTCCTCCACAAGATCTTGCGGCACATCGATCCACTTGTAGTTACACTGAAGCGTGAACTGTTTTCACATGCGCTGTTTTAACGTGAGATTGAAGACTTCCACGATGCTGGCTTTCAGGTCGCTGAACGTCGAGTAGTGTCGGACGTCCTGCTTTCGCATTAACTTGCGAAAGGTCGAGTTCTGAAATTTCTTCCCGTTGTCCGTCTGCAGGAAGTGTGGCCGTCTGCTAGATTTGTGGAAGATCGAGTCGAAGGCTTTCGTGACACATGCCTCAGTCTTGGATTTCAACGGCAGGGCCTACGCGTATTTGGAAAAGGTGTCTATCACGGTCAGGAGGTACTTGTGACCCTTTTCGACTTTGTGCAAGATCTTTAAATTACCGCTGGTCATTTGGAAGAGGTCGGCTTGCCACAGGTCGTCGATGCCCTTGGTGACCACAGGAAAGCGTTCATAGTTGCGACGTGCAGGTTTATGCAGCTCGTCAACAATGGCTTGCCTACACATTGAGTGAGAAATTTCGTCGGAAGAAAAATATTACTGAAAGCGGGTTATCCTCGGGGTACAATTGTTTGACTCGAAGAATAGTCTGTCTCCACTTTAGACGTCAAAAACGGATAATTGTTCATCCTCGTGTATTTTATATTTGTTGCTTATGCCGTCCCAATATGCGATCGGTATTTGAAGTGCTCTGAATACGCCATCCTTTCTTCGTATTCTGAAGAGCGCTACTTCTGGATGCTTTTCATTTTTCCAGTATCTAAATTTCAGAAACAGAACAGTACCGTCAAGGAAAAATTCGTGAGACTGAGTGTAACAATACAATTTTTAAATCTTACCGGCGCGTTCGTACGTCCAATGTCCTTGAACATTCGGAACACTATGAGATCTGACAATCTCCACGGAGACCAAATGACGCGAGTCTGAATCCTCCAATCTGCTCAGCACCGGTTCCAGGTGTTCTCCGATAGTGCGAACAACCTCGTCGTAACCGGGTTTGATCCTTACGTCGATGTACAGTTGCTTGAATCGCTCTTTCAATTCAGGAAGCTGGGTGCCAAAACTTTGCAAGGCCGATTCCTGGTTCGTTTCGACGGCACCGATCTGGAGCTGCAAGCTTTCCACAAGCCTCAACTTGAAAGTTTGGGTTGCGAGGCCGTGCACTTGGGTCCTGGTCTCAGCAAACAGGACATGGAGGTCGGCGACGTTCTGGTTGGTGGGCAAAGCGGCAACCGTGCCCCGAAGTTGCACGATTTCGGCTTGGATGTTTTTGACGTCGTCGGATTTGAGTATTCGGTTCACGGCCCTCTTCACAGCTTTGAGTTCCTGCGACGTTGGCATGGTGGCCACCGTACTTTGAAGAGACTCCAGCATCCAGCTCGGTGGCATCCGGCACGTTACGCATGGCATCTTGAAGTTGTGCCATGTCATCCTGGTTGGGTGTCGATTGCTGCAGCGTTTCCAACTTGGTCTGTATGTCGTCTATCAGGTGGTGGAAATGCGAAAGTTCGGATTCGGTGTTCAGATTTTCCAGCTTGGAGATCTGCTGTTGAACGGTGGCCAGAGTGGCGGCGATGCCAGGCAATTTCGATTCCAAAGCTTGCTGGACGTTCCAGAGATCGCTCTTCATGGTTGCCAAGGTATCATCTATGTGAGCTACGGTGCCTCAAATTTTCCCGATATCCTCCTAAGTCTCGAGCTGGAGTTTGATGTTGGCTACGCTTCGAGCAATGGCGTTAAGTTCACCGGACGAAGATAGGTTGTCTATAAAGCTTTCCAGCGTTTGGAGTTTGGCTTAGACCTCGGCGATGGCCGCGTGCAGGGCATCCGTTTAAAGTTCCATCTTGACGTTTTCAGGCGTGGGAATTTCTAAGGATTGGAACTGCTTGCGTAAATCTGCGTAATCATCCTGAGTTTTGATACTCTGAACAATGGATTGTAGTTCGGTTTGGATGCTGCTCGTTTGATCCTCTAATCGCTGTTTCAGTTGTTCCACGTCGTTGGTCCATGCCTTGAGTTCGTGTTCCAACTTGCCGACGCTCACCTCCAAGTTTCCGAGGTTGTCGATGGACGCGAGGTTGCTGTACTTTTGCAGCAGGGATTTAAGTTCGGCGTCGATTTTGACACTGACAGTGCAGGTTGGCTATCTCCGTCTGGAGGCTGGAGTTGAGTTTGAACTGCAGGGCTTGCAGGTCGCTTTGCAGCTTCTTGACCCTGACGTTCAGCATGATAAGCTCTTCGCCTTGGTCGTTGCGTTTCGTGTGACCAAAAATGTCGTTAGGCATTGCTACTATGCTTATTTATTATAGGTAGGTGATCCGCATCTTGACGAAGAGAGGAATGAGTTTGCAGAATGTTGATACGATAAATATTATTGTCAAAGGAAACCTTGATTTCACCTGCATTCTCCGGATTCACAATTATCTGAAGTTAGCCACTGATCGGAATTTTGTAGAAATTTAGGTTGTTGTTAAAAACGTTTTTCCAACATCTTCATCGTATTTCGTCCAAATGCTGTTCTGGTGAATGATTAACAGTCTGTTGAGTTTGGACAACATGGACGGCAACAGGTCGAAGCTTGGCAGTGTAGTCTGACTCGGTGCCTCCATGACAGTCTGCTTCCTGAACCCGAAAAAATTCATAGATATGGTTATTTATATTTTGTATATGCAAAAAAATTCAGCAAGCTTTTTTAGTCTGTGTGTGTTGATATATGTGCTAAAAATATTATGTTATTTCTAATTTGACGAATGGAGATGGATGATAGCTGAATTAAGCGTTGCTGCAAAGTTGACAACGTGGAGCTTGTAATGGAGTTGCAGCAATGCTACTATGAGCAAGCATCGCATTTGCACCACCATTGTAATGCCCCAAATCACGTGTGTGAACTTGACAGTCAAGCACATGTAGCTTATTGTCGGATGCGTTCAGCGCTACCTTACTCACGGCCATTGTGTGTAGCTCGTGCAATGTAAAGGGTGTTTCTTTAAGAGTGATAGAACTTTCGATAGGGATAGCTGTCATTTGTTTTATTTTGATGACATGTTGTATTGTCATCTCATATCAGTGAGCATTGGCAAATGATCATGGAAAGACTGACGCCGCAACAACGTTTACAAATTGTGGAAATATATTTCCAAAATCAATGTTCTGTTCGCCAAACGTATAGAGCACTTCGGAAATATCGGTGCTGTCAGTGAATTGGCCTCACAAGATCATGGGACCTAACGCCACTGGATTATTTTCTTTGGGATATCTAAAGTCTCTGGTTTATGCTGATAAACCAGCAACAATTGACGCTTTGGAAGCCAACATAACTCGTGTTATTAACGACATACGTCCCCAATTACTTGAAAAAGTGGTTCAAAATTGGACTGATCGAATCCGATTCATCACAGCTAGTCGTGGTGGACATATGCCGGAAATTATTTTCAAAAAGTAAATGTCAGAAAGTTATCTTTCAAATAAAAACACAATGGCATCAAACTTATTTTTTTATGTGTTTTATTGCAATTCAAAGTTCTATCACTCTAAACAAACACCCTATACTATCAATCCGATGTTCCCTTGCAAACTTGGTGGTTTTATGGAACAGGCATACCTTGTAGTCCTCGATGGTGAACTTTGCAGTGCTACTCCGTCCAACGCCTTTTGCTTTTTTCACCTCGGCTTTATCCTCGATCTTCACGCGAAGTCGGGCAAATTCGGTGATGTGATTGCCAGTTGCCTAGTCCTTGAACTTGCCAATCACCACCTCGTTGTCCAGGCAGTACAGGCGAAGTTCTGATGGCAAGTTGCTGAAGTAGAAGTGATGCTTCATGGTTTCCAGATCAGCATGCAAGTTTGGAGTGCGAATCAAGAGCACGAAACTGTCGGTGTTCATGTAGCAAATCTCGACGTCGTCTCCATATCGAGGTTTCAGCACGTCGTAATAAAACCCTACATTAACAACTTTAACAACTCGTGCACTGTGGCATCTATCGCGATAGGTTTATTAAGAGTCACCTTCTGTTTGATTCTCTCAATCAGGGTCAGGTTCTCTGCGAAATTTACGTAGCTCTTATACCACAGCAAGGCAACGAACTACCTGCACTTTTTCACGTCCGTCACCAGACAACAGTCTTGATAGTTGCACACGTTTTCCATCGACTTGCCATAAATGGCATTATTGAACAGCTTGTAGATGTCTTTGTCGGCGGGCGTCGTCGATTGTGCTCGGCGCTTGGTGTTCTCAGGAATGTACGGCTCCAACCATCTAGACTGCCTGAACTTTAAACCCTGATGCTCTTGCTTGACTAGCAATCCATGTTGGAGGTAAAAGCGCAGCAGTCTGTAGTGCACAATGTAGTTGCGTCGATTTTCGAGAGTGAGCACCAGTTTAGACTCTTTGGAATCACCAGGAGGAGTCTGTCACATGGGGGTCATGGCCAGATCGTGATGGAGATCATGAAGCTGGGAGGGATAGCCTAAATCAACCTCCAGGAAGCACCCCCACTCGTGATCGTCTGCCCAGGTGAGGTAGTCCCTCGACGCGAGTTCGCTCTCTTCCATTCACTGATAATCGTCAATAGGAAGGCACTGAGACATTGAGTGACTGTAGAAGTTGTTGACGTCCCAGTAAGCGAGGTAGGCGGTTGGTTTGCTGGAATCGTAACCGGGGGTTTGGGGAATATTGGCCTTCGCGTAGCGAAGGGGACACTGGAGCAAGCGTCCTCGCACAACCATCTACATAAACAAGTGCTGGTCAATGTCTGCGAAGAGATCCAGCTTGACACGCGTGAATCTAAGCATGGCCTGCCACGTGAGTCCAGGGGTTGTATATGCATTTGTGGGGTCCAAACTTGTAGATAGAGATACAACGCCTCCTGAAAGACTCGAAGACGTCAGAGAGCAAGGCAACGTCCAACTTCAAGTACAGGTCGTGGTAGTCAACCATGGTTTGGCAATGGAAGGTACTCCAGACACGGTGAGCATGACGATAATCATCTTCCGAACAATTCGTGTGGCTGAGTCGACTATTAAATGCTTCCCGAGATGGCAGCTCAGTCTCGTCGAACTTGTCGAATCCGTCCACATATTCGTTTGGGTAGACGCCTTTACGCTTGAGTAGATTGAGGTTTGCCTCGCCGAAGCATTGTCTAGTAGCCACGAAATCCACATCTGCAAATTGCCCTGCAAGTGTAGCCAGGCTGAAAGACAGGAAGTTGTACGAGTCCAGGAATCTAAGTTCGACGCTGCCTCCATTGTCGAGAGGTATCCATACTCTGACCGAGATGTAATTTTCCATGATACGAGCAAGAATTTCCATTTTAGTTGAAACGTTGCCTAGCTCAATGATAAACAGGTGTGCAGGTGTGTGTCGTTATTTTGAAAGCAGTGCAAAAACACGGGAATAAAAAGGTTTTTTTGGATCTTGAGATTACAGGCTTGACAGAGAATGGCGATGTAACGACCTGTATGGGGATTATGATTTTAGACCTTCATGTTGTCGGGCGGTAAAAGGATACACACATTCTCCGCATGTCGTTGCTTCATCATGATTTTCCTGCTGATTACGAGTGAGAGGTGCCATGGCTTTAGACGCACGCAGTGTCGGCGCGAGGATCTTAGCGCATTCTACAAACTTTTCGAAAATCTTCTTGCCTGCATCTACGCCGCGATACAAGATCGGCTCGTCCAATTTGTCGCCGAAGATGGCGAAACTGAAGGCTTTGTGGTGAAAGATGTTGGTGATACTCGAAATTTCAATCCGGATCGCACAAGGCCACAGGCACCTGGAAGCACTCAAAGTCTGCGTAAAGAACTACGGGATGAAGCAGCAGTGCTCGATGGTTCGTAAACACCATATTACTTCCGAGTGGTGGTGGCATCTCCACGCGCGTCGCAGGATGCATGGAGCAGAGTGACATGTGCTCTTGTACGCGCTTCTTTGCGACTTAGAGAAGGTTCACCGAAATACTAATAGTTAGCGGTCGCACACTTCGATCCTAGCATGAGCACTGATGATTTGTGCTCTAACCAGACGTGGCAAGTCCCGTATTAGAGAAATGTAGTTTTCTATTGAAATGTGCCTAACCACGCAGTTCGCATCAAGATTGTCGCGCGCTCGAAGTATACATATGCTGTCATCTTTGTCAAGTCCAAACACACCCACACCAATGGAGCGATATTTTTACTGCGTGATACCGCCTCGTGAACTTGTCAATGTATTGAAAAGTCACCGGATAGCGAATCCCCTTCATCACATCCTTGTATTGCTCTTCATATTTGATGTAATGCGAGACGCGATGCACATTATGAGGGGCGGGGTGCAAGGCTTCTATGATGGACCATAGGAAACATTTCTTGTCCGTGTTCTGAACGTTTATCACTGCATTCTTGCTAACAATGCTTGGTGGAAGTTTAACATAACTGCTCCCACGTCGTTTGACATCGCCATGTTTAAAGGGGAGATTGTCGCTATTAGCACCCAAAGGTATGTAATGAGCAAATCTCAACAGCAAAACGTGATTTCGGCGGCACAAACTCCAACCGCTTCCTCTGCCCTCGAACTCTTCATGTTTCCGGAGCAGCGTTTTATACAATTGCACCACCTTCGTCGAGATTGTCGCGGTTGGCCAGATGTAAAATTTCTACCCCAGAGTAGACACTGGAACCGCGTCTCTCCTTGCTGACATCCTTGTCATAGAGGAGAGAGAGCGAGAGGTGGACTTTGACTGCAATGTTGATAATGCTCTTCACTAGTTTGACAATGATGATTGGTTTTACGCTCTCCAGGAAAGCATGGACATCACACACACCCTCCGATGTAAACTTTCAACTATGCAAAGTGTTGTTCAAAGCAGTGTCTTCAAAGTCGTTGCGTGCTTGCTTCCTGCTTGGAGCATCGGCGCATTCTTGCTACTGGCGACATTTCTTCAAATGCCTTGCCATATTGGAGATGGTAATTGCCTTCTCACAGTTAACACAATGCTTCGTAGCTTCTTTTGGAATAGTACCAGAGGGGCCAGCTTGCCAGTTTGCCACTGCAAAATTTTCTGCTATGTCTTATTTATATAGAATTTTTTACTGGGGGATGGTGATGAAACTCGCAATAGAGCTAAGTTGTGCGTGACGAAGTCAGAGTGCTGTTTCTGAACAAATTAAAAGTGGGCATCAGAGGTAAAGAAGAAAAAGTGGTTGGGGGAAGGATGTTTCAATATTTGTTGTGCACAAATGTGGAAACCATTGCCAACATATATAATATCATTACAACCTCTTCTCGAATGTATGACTAGCAGTACCAGATCTACAAATTTCATGTTAACAAATACACATAAAAAGCCTAGAGGATGATTCAAAAGCCCTTAACAACCTCTTGTAACAAGTAAAGGAGTTAGGCTGGTCATGATAGAAACAGGTTAGGCTTAAAATGAAGCAAACCACATTGATGTTTTCCAAGCGGTCGTTAACCATATTGATGGTTCGTATTGAATTCAACTCAAAAAATTGGGAGGGTCCAAAGCTAAGTAAAACATAAATACTAATTTATTTCTGTTTGCAGAGGGGGGGGTAAAGTTTTTCCTTTTTTATGTTGCAACCAAATATTAACCTTTGAAAAACTGTAAATGCATTAACTAGCTTTGACAACAAAAACATTCTATATCAGCTTACCTGAAACTTTATTTGCTAGACAAAATTCACTGTACTACAGTGATTATGTAAATATACAACATAATACTTTACATGTAACTTCGACTGAATTTGATTGTTATATTCGGATTAGAATACTTATTCCAAAAATATCTTATAGGCGTTTGATATCTTCACTCATATTTATATAAAAAGGAAGACCCAAAATACATTTTCATACGGGCAAGGTCGATTTCCTCCCCCTCCCAACTGTCCACCCTGTCTCAAGCATAAGAAAAACATTGGAACTGAGGGAGAGCCCCCTACATTATTGATTCTGTTTATTTCAGAGCAGAATCCTGCATAATTTTCCCACCTGTTGTGCACAAAATTGTGTAATATGGATGGCTCAGTGCCACAGGTGACTAAGTGCCGTTAACCAAGTTTCGAGTAAACGAAGGGTAAAGTTAAGATTACATTTAAAATTCCGTGTGCTTTCAGCGAAGTAGATTAATACGTATTTACCTTCCAAGAGGTCATCTCTCTCTTGTCACGGAACCTATTAAAATTATTGTTATAGTAGTATGTGTAAATTGTTTTTGAAATCGCTGAAAAATCATGGTCATGTGTGGCACAACACAACTTTTCATAAATAAACACATACGCAGTCGTTAGTCATGTGTGGCGCACAAAACGTTGAAAGAATAAAAGATACAGACATCAGATATTAAACTATAGTCAACAATATTAAAAAAGAAAAATACCGTGAACCAGATTCTCATGGAAACCTTTATTACATCTTAAGTGCTAAATACGTGAAAACGATATTAAGTAAGGTATCCGAACAGGTTGCACAACTACTATGATTATTAATGATGCGTTATGGACATAGTTGCTTAATAGTTCATTGACAGTAATACTGACACAAGGCTGTCTGAAAATGAAACCGTACAAAGAGCCACCATGTTTCTTGTGACCCTGGTCAGACATCTGTGCTATCTTCAGCCTGTACTGTTGCTGCAGCCGCTGTTGCAAGGTGTCTGTAAAATTCATGATGCACTGGAGTTATGTACTTTAAGAGCTGCAACAGACCCTTCTTTTTCTCAGATGTAATCTTGCGCCCTTGAGGGTACACGAGTGGTGTAGTTCCCTTAAATCCACTTGGACGGCCAACTTTCGTCTTCCGGAGATCAACAAGCACGGCATTAACTTTTTGGAAGTTTTAGCATGCAGTGAACATCAGTGGACTGTTTTTGCTGAGAATAATGTGATGCATTTGAAGGCAATGCACTTTTGTTCCTGCACTACATATTTTCCTGTTTTTCCAGCTTTCTTCCGATGTCTCCGAACAGGGGTTACCTTGATTGATCCCATAACGAAAGCATTTTCTAGCGACCATTCCAAAGAGTAAAACAGTTCTTTGAACAGCAGCATTTCTTATCTGTTATTTCCTTAGTTTTAACAAGCTTTCCTCTTCAGGACATATACGCCACTCCACATTCTCTCAGGTTTTTTTTTTCCAAATATCTTTTATATGTCTACAAGGGTTTATTTTCCGTTTTCGTCCACTGCGTATTTGAATTCCATCTGGAACGCCAAAGATAAAGAGTAATCAGTAAGCTTCTCTGTACCAGTTAAACACAAAGTAAAGCGGAATAGCTGAATCCACACCCAATTCTGTTCCTAAGTCACATCAGAATAATGTCCTGACGTCATGGTTAAGAGAACAGTCAGTTGTCTATATTATGACGACGACTTCTCCTAAAAAAATCTCCAAAAGGTAACACAACATAGCTCTTATTACTCTTAGCTTCTTGTGTAGGTACTAACAGTGTTTGCAGCAGAGTAGACTATGGTCCCATATTAACTATTTACAAAAACTGCATACCTGAATGTTTCATCCCCGTGACGTTACAGCTTTAGTTGTAGTTTAGTTTAGCCTCCTGTCCCCCTTCCATTTTCGGCCCCGTGGTGATATGATATATATGACACTGTTTTCTCCCACCTGGAAAATGATAAATTTGTTAAAATTATGCAGTCATAACTTTTCGCTGATTAAAGATTGCTTGAATGAACCTTCACCACTGCATTTCAAATAAAATTCCAGCCTGATTTCATTCTAGTCTGACTGGCAAGCAGGAGACCCAGGGTGGCGATCTAAGTTCGGATTTTTTTTCTGGCTTTGTTCTCACATAAAGCGACTACAAGACACACCCAGTAGGAGGGGGGTAGCCTTCCCGATTTCGCAGTGGTAGCGTTGTTAACTTGTAATCAAGATGTCCCGGGTTTAATATCCGGTGAAGGCACATAGTGGCGCGGATCTCGCTTTAAACTGTAGGTCCAGTCCCAATGAGCCTTACTGTGCATAAAGTAGACATAAAACACCAACTCAATTAATCAGTCAATACCGGTAGGGGGTAAAAGCCGCCGGAGCATAGTACTAATCACATCATCTCCAAAATGTCCTACATGGAAAATATGTAGAGGCCTTACCCCAACATACACTAAATGTGTATTCATAACACGGTGCTAAATGCACAGTAAAGTTTCACTTTACCTGTATGTATAAATTGTTTACGTTTCTGTAACCCTGAATAACTACGTTTATTTTTACATACTCATATACGAATTTTCTTCTATGTCAATGGCCTCCTAGAGGGTTACTTCTCTTCGAGTATAATACATATGTAAAAAACTGCCAAGCCAAAATTTGCTTGTTTGTTTTATAACACCTTTGGAAGAACCTGATTGTTGCTAACAGCCCCGAACAAAAATGCCTACGAACAGTATAAATAAGCTCATTTGCATATCCAATAGCAATAGCAAGCCCCTGTGAATACTTCGACTGTAACACAACGACGTTACCACTATGATTGCAGCAGATAATAAAAATGTAAGGGAGAGAAAAAGAGGACGACTCGGTTATTTAAATATTTCCCCCGTCAATAGTATAAAATTAAACAGACTTAACTTATTTTTATCTTTCGGCGTTTTCCTACACGAAGCACTAAATACTCACACACATTCACTTCACACTGTAGTTCGACCGAAATCACACGTTCGTTATATAGCCTAGTGTAATACATTCGAGAGGATTCTCTTTCCACATCAGGGCCTCCACGATAGCGCAGTGTTAGCGTTGTTGCCTTGTAATCAAGGGGTCCCGGGTTCAATACCTGGTGGAGGCACATGGCACAGTGGTTCGGATCCCACTTTAAACTGCAGGTCCAGTCCTGATTAGCCTTTCTGTGCATAAAGTGGACTTTAAACAACAATTCAACCAAATTCAACCATCTTTCCACATCAGTCGCAACTCTAGAATATTCTGCAGTCGGATCCACAATACAACGATGCAAGTGGAAGAGGCGTTGTGTTCCTCTATTCAGGAATGTCGGTCAGTTATACGTTACAAAACACCTGTGTGCCAGAAACTCACGGTGATAGATGTAGACTTTACCTTTCGTCTAATATAATGTATGGAGCAGGCATCACACGATTTTTTTAAAATGTTTATTTCAAAGAGGCAGATTGAGAGTAATAAAAAAAACTACCGTACACATTAAAATTTTCCAGACCGAGGGACACAACAGCCAGAAGTAGTGGTATTGATGATATAACCAGCACAGGAAAGGAAGAGCCCCCCTCCAGCAGATTTGCTACACTTAAAACAAGCTCAACATGCCCATATGAGCTTTTTGCTCAAGTGTGGAACCCCGTCTAATCCAAGATTTATGTAAAAATGCCCTCGGGCATTTTTCAGAAAAGAAGAGCTCCCCTCAGATTGATTTGTGCATACTTACAAAAGTTGCATCAGCCAGATTTTTGTCCATAAATTTGTCAAAAATTGATATTTTTTTGGCTATACCTGAAATTAAGCAAAAACCCATACCTACTCGCACATATTTACTTCCAGTTTAAGTTCAATTGGAAACCAGCCTCAACTTGCATATCCAATATTAAAACAATGCAATATGCAGAGCCCCTCTAGAATTGCTCCGTGACTCTCTTATTTCTTGTATTATATGTTTGCATGTTTCAAGTAATTCCCCTCTGTGTTAGTGTGTACAATTCCCGAGACGGTAGTATTGATTTTTGTTTTGCATGTTTCTCCTCAGCGCCAGTACTTACAGAAATTCCCGAGTATTGCATCAGCCAGTATTGTGAGAGTGACTGAGGAGAACAGATGTGTTGATACAGTGCTTCTCATACTTACAGGCCTGTTTGGTTTAAATATATATAATTATTCATATTGAACAATATAAAATCTGATATTTGTTGTAATCCACCCATATTTAGAGTCAAGCTTATATTTGTCCCAGCCTGTTATACAAAAATCAATACATAACAAGGTTATTCTAGACATGCATGTCCGTGCAGGTATTTGCGCTGGGTCAGTGTGAATGAATATTTATTCTTTTTTTCCACTTGTAAGCTATTGGCTTTACAACCTTTCATAATAAGCATAGAGTTTTGAATTGAACCCCAGGAAATTTTATATAAATACCAAAGCCAAAAATATTAACATACACACACATATACACACACACACAAAGCACACAGCTGAACCCAACTGATATTTTTTATTCAGTATAAAGTTTTGATTTGAAACCCAGGAAATTGTATATAATAAACAACAACAAAAATGCCGAATCAAAAATATTGTAATCAGTGCAATAAAAATATATTTAGCTCTAATTGGGCCAGACACCAAAAGATTTGTAACCCAGACAAATACAGAACTCCCACAAAAATTTGCCCCAAATGCAATAGAAAATACAGCATGCAATACTTCACATACACACATAAAAATACTTGCTCTGCACAATCATCAACACAACCATCTACATCTGGTCTGAAAAGAAAGCATGAAGCACCTCTTAATGCCAGAGCAGCAAAACAGCCACGCTATGAACCCATCCATAGCAGTTTTAACGGCCAACTTAGGGATTACCGGTTTGAATCAGAGCCAAGATGTGGAATTAAGACTTTTTTGAAGAGTGTAAATTCTGATCTACAGGCAATTCTAAATGCACAAAATGGCTCTTATAAGCTCTCCCTCAAATTGTTTACACAATATAAGAAACCAAATGGCACAAAATTTACACAGCCCCACATAACAGAAACTGTACCGGTATATTCAAATGCAAATTCGGACAGAATAATAAGCAGGTTGATGGAACAATTGAATATTAAACACTCTGAATTTGCGGCAAAAGAGTCTGGATGGAGCCTATGCGGCTCTCCACACAAGTTATATGTTAATATTTCTGAATTCAGCCCATTACAAGGATCTACATATTTGCCATTACCTGCCAATATTAAAAACAAACAAGCCGTAGTTAATATTGAAAATACCGACCAGAAATGCTTTTTGTGGTGTATTTTAGCTGCTTTGTTTCCAGTTTCAAGGAATCCTCAGAGAATAAGTTATTATAAACAACATGAACATATTTTTGACGATGCAATGGAGGGTTTAGAATATCCAATGTCTGTTCAGAATATTGATAAATTTGAAAAAAGGGCCAGGCACATCAATGGCAAACAATTATCTATTAATGTATTTATTTGTTCCACTGGCAATTGCTTGATAGCACCTCTCAGAATCAGTACACTTGATGATGAATCTACTATTCCAATTGATCTGCTCTTAATTGAAAAGGATGGCAAATATCATTACACTCTGATACATAATCTTCAAGCTTTAGTGAGAACACAACTAGACAAATCTAATAGAATATTTAAGTTGTGCAGAAGATGTTTATGTGTATTTGATGGTCAAAAAATGGTAAATAGGGTTCGGGAAGAGAATGCAGAAATTGCCAAAAACAAGTTAATTGAGCATCTGAAATACTGTGGCAACCATAAACCTGTTCATATGGTGATGCCCAATCCAAGTGAAAATTGCAAATTCAAAAAGTTTGAAGCCTTGTTGGAACACCCAGCATATATTGTCTGTGATTTTGAATCGAACCTCAAACCTCTTGCATTCTGTAGCCCAGATCCTGATGAATCTTCAATTACACCATATCAATTACATGAACCTTCCAGCTTTTGTTATGTAGTTATACGGGATGGTGTAGCTAGTGAGCCACACTTATACATGGCACCAAATGCCATCAAAGAATTTGCACATAGAATAGAAAATGAGTGCCGTGACATAGCATCTAACATCTTATTAAAATCAAAGCCTATGTTGCCTTTAACAGAGAAATAGATTGAAGATTTCAACAATGCAGAAAAATGCCCGGTATGTGATTCTGAATTTTCAGATATAAATATCAAGGTTCATCACCATTCTCATACAGATGGTAAATTTAAAATGGCCCTGTGTAATAGCTGCAATATTCAGATCAAGAGACCAAAATTTGTCCCCATATTTTGCCATGGAGCATCCAATTATGATTTCCATCATCTGATCAGATACGAGGGGTTTGACAAGCAGAATTTAAACATTTTAGCTGAAAATGATGAGAAATATATATCTATTAGCAAGATAATTAAAGTTAATGGTGTTCCTATTCACATAAGATTTCTTGATTCTTACAGAATTTTATCTGCTAGCCTGGCTACACTGGCCACTCAATTATCTGATGATCAATTCAAAATCACACGTGCATTGTTTCCAAATCAGGACCTGAAATTAATTAGGCGGAAGGGTGTATATCCATATGACTATGTTACAGATTTTTCTAAATTTGATGAGTGTTCCCTGCCACCACAAGAAGAGTTTTACAGCAGAATCAGAGGATCTGGAATCACTGATGAAGATTATCACCATGCCCAATTGATGTGGAACAATTTAAAATGCAAGACATTTGGTGATTATCACATGGCATATTTGAAACTTGATGTCACCCTCTTAGCTGATATATTGCAGGCATTCAGAAAATCTTCCATGCAAAATTATAAACTGGATCCAATATATTTTTTCAGTGCCCCGGGCCTAGCATGGGCTGCAACGTTTTTGAACACTAAAATGCAATTGGATCTGATCCACGATCAAGATAAGTATCTGTTTATGGAGAAATGTATAAGAGGGGGGATGGTGCAATGTTCCCAGAGATATGCCAGAGCAAATAACAAATATATGCCTGATTATGATCCAGCACGGCCATCAAATTATATAGTGTATGTAGATGCAAACAGCCTCTATGGTCATGCCATGATGGATAAATTGCCATATGCAGGGCTTGAATGGGTTGAAAATTTCAATATTGAAGATCTTAAGGATTTTGATGACAGTGACTATGGCCTCTTCTTAGAGACTGATCTGATAATTCCTGATGATTTGCACAATAAATTTTCTGATCTGCCCCCAATTTCCGAGGTTCAGTGTTCACCTGGCTCTAAACAGAAGAAGCTCATGATGACTCTGGAGCCGAAACAGGGATATGTCACATAATACAAAAACCTCCAGTTCCTGATGAAACATGGTGTTCAAGTGACCAAAATTGGAAAAGTTTTGAGGTTCAGGCACTCAGAATGGTTGAAACCATACATTGATACAAATACAGAGCTTCGAACATCTGCAATCAGCCAATTTGATAAGGGCTTGTTTAAATTGATGGTTAATTCTGTATATGGCAAAACTATTGAAAATGTCAGAAAACATACCGATGTTAAAATAATTACTGACCCCAGCCTGAGCAAAAAATTGGTTGCAAAGCCTAATTTCAATTATAGAAGAATTTATGATGAGCACATGGCACTTTTCAACATGAAAAAAACAAAGATTAAGTTTGATAAACCTATTTATGTAGGGGCTGTGATATTGGAATTGGCCAAATTACATATGTTAACATTGTATTATGATGTGTTGAAACCTTTTTATGGTGATAATATAAAATTGAAGTACATGGACACGGATAGTTTTATTCTTGATATTAAAACAGAAGATGTTTATCAAGATATGTCACAGCCTGAATTGTTTCAATATTTTGATACCAGTGAACATACTATAATTCAACCCCACAACAAAAAGGTGCCTGGCAAGTTAAAAGATGAGACACTTGGTGATGTTATTGTGGAATTTGCTGGGTTAAGTGCCAAGATGTACACTTTTAAAACATGTAGTGGCGCTGTTGCCAAAAAGGCCAAGGGTATTGGCAAAGTAACTGTTGAAAAAGAGCTTGTATTTGAAGATTATGAAAATTGCCTCAAATCCCAGAATTTAATCAGAACATCAGAAAATAGAATTCAGAGTGAGGATCACTTATTGACTAGCAATATTGTAAGAAAAGTGGCCCTGGACCCACATGATGATAAGAGATGCATTTTATCATGTGGTATACATACTTTACCTTGGGGGCATTGTGATTTGAAAAATGGAAATCAATGCCCAATTACAGAGCATGATTTGAAATAAATAAACATGCCTATGAACTTATTTGGGTTTAAAAAACAGGCTATTATGGATCTGCCAACACCACAACCCTCTTCTGATATGCTGTCTAAACTGAGTGGCTTGTTAATTATTCATCTGAACAGCATATTTACAGATAATGATGATGAAACAGGTAAAACATTGTACATATTTAACAATAATTTAAATCATTACCAATTACCTGTAGGTGGTCAATTGCAATTTATTACAACCCCTGAGGGTGATGTCAAGATTTCAATAGGGAGAAATATTTATAGAATTAAGCACTCAAACATGGTTTCTGGCACTGTTTATACTGTTTCTGCTGTTGACTGCTTATATAATGAGGTCCCTGGGTCATATGACAAGCTTATACCTTTTTTTATAGAATTAAGAATCAGATACTCTATAATAAATAACCACTAAAACAAAAATGCCTAATGATATATTTGGCCATACAAGACATGAAGATCACAGTGATGAGATTCTGATGCTTGATGTCAGAGTCAAGAAATTAAGAAGTGATTTACAAGCTTTACAAACCACACTGAATGCCAGTCTTCAACTAGAAATTACAAATTTGCAATCACAATGCATGGACCCTCTTCTTAAAATTGATTCTGAACTCAAAGTGCTGCTTCAGAAATATACTGATCTGGCAACATTGGATAATTTTCAAAGTTTAGAAGAAGCTGTAGCAGCTCTTCAAGCCAAATTTAAGACCCAGGCCACCAACTCCGAGCAATTGAAACAACAATTGGAAGAGCAGATAAATAATGTCCAGGCACAGCTCCAAACAATTGTCAAAAGCATAAAATCACAAGAAGATTTTGATCTAGTGATTTCCACTCTAAAGGAACAGATTCAATCACTCCAGATACCTAATCTGGACCCCCTGAACAATGCCATAGCCGAGGTTAAAGAAAAAATTGAGACACTTGAAAATTTTATGAACAACTTGCCATCTTCTGATGCTTTGAATGCAATAACTCGGAGTGTAGCAAATATTAAGCTGCAACTTGAAACATATGAAGATTTTGGAAAAATTCAAAGTTCCATAACCCATCTTGAAGGTACAATAGCAGCAGTGCAAAATGATTTGGCAAATGTACTAGAATCCCGATTGCCTGGAATTGTAGACACACTTGTCAGTGTCCAGCACCAAATTACAAAGTTTGAAAACCTCAACACTGAATCTGAACTATCTCATTTTCATCACTTGATAGATGATATCCAAACAAAGCTTGAAATTTTACAACAATCCACACCCACTCAGGCAGATATAGCCCTGCTCCAAAATGCTATGCAAAATGTGGCTGATGCTTCTGAATTAAATAATGTAAAATTGGCACTTGAATCTTTGCAGAATACAGTATCAAATCTGCCTACATCACAGGAACTTAAAAATATTAAGAGAGCTGTGAATAGGATATTGAAATCAGAAGATATCAAGAATATCCAAGCAGAGATCAAACATCTCACTCAGACAGTGGCCACTCTACCAACCAATCAACATATTAATGAACTGCATGCCCTGTTTGAGGATATCAGAAGACAGGTCCATGATCTTACTGCTCAAAATTCAAAATTGGCAGTTGTTGAAAATTTGCAACAAATTGTAGCTAATATCAAGCAACAGCTAGGAACCATGGAATCCAATCAAGCAAATGCTCTGTCTGTTTTTGCCACCCAGCTTCAAGAGATTGTGCAACAATACAAGAAACTTGTTGTGGACATAAAAATTAAGCCAGGCCATGATGATGTTGTTAGGACCATCAATGAGCACCTTGAATCTGTAACAAGCAGATTGCTTACAGCAGAAAAAGAAATAACAGGCATAATTGAGAATCCTAAACATACAGTAATTCTTGAATTGTACAGCATCCCCAACAAAGAATATGATTCACCATTTACACCAGTTGGCAAAATATATATGCTGTCCCCTGCACAATTTTATTACCAGTTTTTTGTTGGGGGCACACTGAGACCAATCAAGATCAAATATTGGCTTCAACCACAGGCACACCACTACCCCACCTTATCAATAACAAATGCTGACAACAAAGTAAAAATCACCAGTGTAGAGTTAGAGGATTTTACAGATCCCAATACATTAGAAACAGCCTATACTGAAGATGATGGCTCTCTGGAATTTCATATACAAATAGGAGACAAATTATATTTAGAAAATCCTGTAGTATCAGCTGCTGAACACCCCATAGTTGCAATATTCCTGTTTACATATTATGTCTAGAGAAATTATTGTTGATGAATTACACAGACAGGCCAGACATAATTTTAAGAGACTACCAGTAGTCACAAAGGGCATAGATGATTTATGGCAGAGCGACTTGATTGAAATGGCAAGTGGGCAGTTGAAAAACTTAGACAAAATCAACAAGGGCTACAAGTATCTACTCACTGTAATAGATACATTTTCAAAATTTGCCTGGGCTATGCCACTCAAATCCAAGACTGGAAAATGTGTTACAGAAGCCATCGGAACAATCATCAATCAGAGTGGAAGATCCCCGCGCTATTTGCAAACAGATAATGGCAAAGAATTTTATAACTCAGTGTTTCAACAATTTATTAAAAGCCAGGCAATAAAACATTACTCGAGTTACAGTGACCTCAAGGCCTCAATTGTAGAGAGATTCAACAGAACCCTAAAAAATCTTATGTATAAACAATTTACCCTCCAAGGTAATTATAAATGGATTAATATTCTTCCAGAACTTCTACATAAATATAACAACTCGGTCCATTCCACAATCAACATGAAACCCTCTGAAGTAACTTCATCTGATGAGCAAAAATTGATCAGGACTGTTTATTATCCTAGATACCAGCCAACAACAAGAAAGGCCAAATACAGGGTGGGTGATCAAGTAAGAATCAGCAAATATAAGCACTTATTCAAAAGAGGCTTTACGAGAAACTGGAGCACCGAATTATTTACAGTGGTTCAAGTTAAACCTGGGACCCTTAACACATATATAATAAAAGATCACCGAGGAGAAATTCTCAAAGGCCGATTCTATGAACAAGAGCTCAGCAAAACTAAACAGCCTGACACATATCTCATAGAAAAAATCATCCGCAGAAAAGGCAACAAGTTACTTGTCAAATGGCTAGGACTCCCAGAACACAGCTGGATCGATGCAAACAAAATAATAATATGAGCACCTGGGATGTTATAAAAAGGCTGCCAGAACCTGAACAACAGAATAAGAGAAATGGCAACTTGCTGCCTGAAAATATCAGATGTCTTATTGTTGGGCCATCAGCTTGTGGTAAAACTACACTAATGGTTGATAATTTTTTATTGGCACCCAACTGGTTAGACTGGAAAAACAGGCACTTGTATATCTTCTCTAAGAGCTTGGAACAATTAAAATATCAGCAGCTGATGAAGCTATATGATGGATTGGATATAGCCACTTTTGAACCAGATGTTAAGCCACTTCATGAATGTCTCGATAATTCAGTTGTTGTGTTTGATGACATTATACTGGATAATCAAAACAAGGTTAGAAATTTCTTTACACAGGGCCGACACAAAAACATTGATTGCTTCTACCTGGCACAGACTTTTTCAAAAATACCGAAGCAGCTGATCCGAGACAACAGCAATTTTATATGTGTGTTTCATCAAGATCATACCAACCTCAAACACATACATGATGAATATGTAGGTGGGGACTTGAGCTACAATGATTTTTCCAAGTTTTGCAGTAGGTGCTGGAACCAGGACAGTTATGGGTTTGTCACAATTGATATGACAAGAAAACCCAATAGTGGCAAATACAGAAATAAAATCAACAATTTTCTAGACATTGAAATATAAATAAATAACCATGAAAAAGCCAATCATTGATGATCTTAAGTTAAGAGATTATCTTGTAAAAAGATTTAAGGGATGGAAATCACAGAACCGAGGAATTTATGAAAAACACAAACAAACAGAACAGCCTGTAATTGATGCTATTAATAATTTAGGTAAGAATATCAAAACTGTTACAGAGCAGAATCAAAATTTGATCACAGAGCTTGTACCTGTAGCTGCTAGGAACATATTAGATTATCCAATCACCCCACTTTCCAGTATTCATACACCTAGTCCTATTGCTCCTAGAAGAATTGAAGCTACTCAGGATCCTATTGAATTGGGTCTTCTTGCTCAAAAATATTTAACCACACCTAAAGACAATAAAGATGAGGTGTTTGGCTTATATGCTGACACAGAGCTTGATGGCAGTATCATACATAGAATTGGCAATTTCAGAGTAACATTTATGGGGGATGATCTGATTGTTTATTCAGAATCTCGTCTCGGAGAAAAAGGTGCTTTTGTTAAGTACCCCGGCACACCTGGGTTGTGGGAACTGATGACTCGGAAAAGGGCTGGCAGCTATACAGATCAAGATTATGAATATTACAAAGAAATATTAATAAAATCAGATGCTCTGTACCAGAACAATGATCCCACACAAAAAAGAGTCAAGTCTAGCAGTGGGGCAAAATACAATAATTTAATCAAGCCCATATGGTCACAAATTAAGACAGGCAGTGGAATCAAACAATACAACACCCTGCCTAAAGAATTTGTGTGGGTTGATGATGTCAGGAAACTTGTAGATAGGTTATTGGTGATAGCTGGGGAGGAAAATGCTGGCAACCACAATTTTTACAATGAAAAGGTTGGAATTATGGACATGATAAGCACAAAATTGTCTAATTTTATAGTGAATGACACTAAGGGGATTGGATATCTCATAAAAATTATTAATACTCTACCACCTAAATTTTGGAATATTTCTGAGGGCCGGGGGTTGGTTAATGACATCATAAACAAGTTGCCATTTGAACTACACATTCCAGGCTATCAGTATTGTGGTCCCGGTACAAAATTGGACCATAGATTAAACAGAGGGGACCCTGGTGTAAATCCCCTAGATGCTGCTTGTAGAGACCATGACATAGCATACAACTCACATTCTGATCTTGACAAGAGACATGTTGCAGACAAGAAATTAGAAGAGGCTGCATTTGGTAGATTTGTAAGCAAAGATGCTTCTTTGAGTGAAAAAATAGCAGCATTGGGAACCACCATAGCTATGAACACCAAACAAAAACTGGGGTGGGGGTTGTGAATATATATATAATAAACCTACAATGAAGGCCAAGGGTGTTATGTATCAAATACCTTATGCAGGTCTCAAATCTCTTAAAACTATTGATAGCCTTTTGACCAAAAAGCAGCGCAAGAAAAAAAATTCTTGTATTGCAAAGGGACATGGTATGAAATTGTTGCTTAGTACCCCCCAATTAAAAAAATTACAGCAATCCAGGAAAAAATCACATGTGGGGGGATTTATATTTACCATCCCTGCCATCTTAGCTGCTCTCGGGGCTGTGGGGAGCTTGGCTGGGGGATCAGCTGCCATAGCAAAAACAGTAATAGATGCCAAGAAAAATAGGGCAGAATTAGATGAGCAGAGGCGCCATAACCTGGCCATGGAGAAAAAAGGCAAAGGTGTTAAGAGAGCCATGAATAAGTTTAAAAAAAACAAGAGCCGCTTACAAACCAAGATATTGAAGCTTTAATCAAGCCACTGGGCATCAAAAATTTTAGAGGTGTGTACATGTCTGATTCTTTACCAGAACAACCACTCAACAAAGAGTGTGGCATTGTTAATTTGGATAAGTACAAAAATCAGGGCACTCACTGGATTTGTTATCTTAAATATTTAAAAGATGAGGCATTTGTGTTTGATTCATTTGGAGGTGTTCCACCTGAAAATTTAATAAAATATTTAAAATCAGCTATTCTTTATTACAATAATGCCCGTGTTCAAAACTTCAAAGATGTTAATTGTGGACATTTGTGTTTATCTGTTCTCAGATATATGTCTCAAATAAATAAACCATCAATTGAAAATTTTCAAAAAGCCTTGTGGTATTTAAAACATCATGGGAGTATTCCATCTCACCAGCCAAAATTCAATATTGAAACTCAAATTGCATGATGACATAGTGTATCCCAAAACAATAGCTCTCAGAGCATTTTATGGCATGTACTTGATCCCTAATATTACTCACCACAACAACAAAATTGCAGTAGGGGATCAAAAAATTGTCATCACTCCAGGGCAATATAATCTGTCCACTCTAAATGCTCAATTACCCAGAGGTGTAGTGTTAACTCAAAATTCTGTCACTCACAGAGTAGAGATTGTATCTGCTACAGAAACAGTGGATCTGGGTACTATAGGAGAGCTGCTAGGCTTTGAGAACAACACAAAACTTGAAGCAGGCATCAAACACACTGCAATGAATATACCTAAATTCTTAGCCATAGAGACTCTGAATATTCACTGTAATGTGGCCGAGGGTATGATCACCAAATCAAATGGCATAGGCACTCACAAACAAACTGGCATCATTGCAACATTCAAACCTAATTCCGAATTCATGGAGCCAATCATCTACAATCCATCCCCAACATTATATTTTCCTGTGTGCCATAATAGAATAGATTACATTGAATTGATGGTCACTAATGAAAAAGAAGAATTAGTTGATTTTGCTGGAGCCACAACAACTGCAATCATAGAGATTAATATTTAAATAAAAATACATACAATGGAAAATATTGAGAGTTATGAGCTACAATCATTCTCCCCAAACAGGAGGACATTTGCAAATTTAAATCAACCCAACACAGAAATTGAGGTTGATCTTGATGTTGGGGATGGATTTATACACCCTCACAGAGCAGATCTATACATCAAATTTGATGTTGTAAAGCTCGATGGAACAGATTATCCGGCAAATTCAAATATAAGATTGGTGGATAATTTTGTGCCGCATCTGTTCTCTGAAATTGAGATCAGAAAGCATGGCGTTGTTATAAACAGAGTGGATTATCCCGGCATTACCTCCACAGCTTTGGCCACATTAAAATTATCCAAAACCGAGGCTTCTTACTACAAAATAGGTGGATTTGAGGCTGGTGATAAGATATTATCTAAGAACCACACAGTGCTGTTCCCTATGCGCCTGTTGCCAGGATTCTTCTCGGATTACAAAGAAATTATGTGGAAGGGTGGTTTAAGAATTACATTTAGAAGAGCTGCCAATGATAATAATGCTTTGATGAGGTACAGCACATTAAACCCTACAGGAGAAGCTATGCCTAATACCCTACCTGATGAGGGCAAGTGCATTATTCAGACTATGGAGTTAAGAATCCCGGTTGTTGAATATGAAGCCAGTTATGCTCTTAAATACAAAGCAGATATAATAAAAAATCCACAGGTTCTTTTACAATTTTATACATATCAATGTGTACAGAAGCCCGCAACTGGTTCTTATTATGAGTTTGATGCTACAAATTCATTCTCCAGTATTCAATATGACATGCCTGATTTTGTGGTGGTATTGTTTCAGACTGGGAGACACAATAATCAGGAAAAAAATTCAAGTAGATTTGATAACTGCAACATCAAGAACATATATCTTAAAAATGGCAGAAATGAGGTATTCCCTAGAGAAAATTACAATTTAGACATGTCCAAGAATGATTTCCTCAAATTATATGAGGCATTTACATCCTTCAAAAGGGTCACTACTGGCAATACTGACATGTATTACACACCAGATGAATTCAAGGCACAGAGACCCATGTTTGTCATCAACACTTCAAAAAGGAAACAAGTTCTCGTGAATGACAGGACAAACATTAAAATTATCTGTGAATTCCATGAGGCATTACCTGATGACACCATATGTAGTGTTATTCTCATAGGCGAAAAATCATATGTTTATGATGTAACAAATGAGAGAGTCACGGAGCAATTCTAGAGGTCCGATTCAAACATAAAAGCCCTTTGATTACAAAGCAATAATACCAACACTTTGCTGTCAGAGAGGCCCCAGACACTCTACCAGCTTTGAAACCTCAACTGTATTATCAGCTAGCAGTGAATATCTTATGTATGGGCAGTTGTATATATTTCAATCTTATATCAGGACTCGAACCCAAAGCCCCTGATTACAATGCAACAATATTAACACTTCTCAATATGGAATATGCCCACATTTTACTGGGTTCTGAGACCTTAATACAGACAAAATTGGATTTTGAACTGCCATAATATTTTCTAAGTCTTTGCCTAGGCTCATATTATCAGAATAGAATTGCTTTCAGCATGAAGGGGGGCAGTTTATTGCCACTGTGTGAAAATATGTATTTTTATCTCAATAATCTTTGTTACACTTTTACATGTTGCAGACATGTTACACTTTTTCCCCTGTCGCACAGAAAGATTAATGCCCCCTTCAGTGAATCGTACAGAAAAATCATTAATGCTCCCTTCTAGCGTGTAGATTTTATCTCTTGCGTGCCGGCAAAACATGCAAACAATTAATTATGTTTGCCCGCTCTTCTCCTATTGTATGACTGAGCGGGTGGTTATAAAACATGAAAAAATAAGAAAACTGAGAAATTCAGTTTTTATACAATATATTGTTGTAAAACACTTTTTACCAGGTTTTCAGATCTGGGAGTTGTATATCAACTAGGAATAATTATTCTCAAAATCTCACGTGTGGAGATATTATTTTGCCACACATATTTCAATCTATCAGGACTCGAACCCAGAGCCCCTTGTTTACAAGACAACAATATTAACATTTTGCAATCAGGGGAGGCTTCACATTTTACCAGGATTCAAACCCGAGCCTTTTGATTACAAGGCAATAAAAACCATGCACCACACTCTACTGGGTCTCAGAACCCAATAAATATCAATTCAAGATTCCTGGGATTTTGACAGAAAAACATACTATAAACAATAAGATGATAAGAGAACTTGGCATAGTTTTAAGTATAGACAAATCAATCTGAGGGGAGCTCTTCTTTTCTGAAAAATGCCCGAGGGCATTTTTACAAAAATCTTGGATTAGACGGGGTTCCACACTTGAGCAAAAAGCTCATATGGGCATGTTGAGCTTGTTTTAAGTGTAGCAAATCTGCTGGAGGGGGGCTCTTCCTTTCCTGTGCTGGTTATATCATCAATACCACTACTACTTCATCATGTGTAAGTTTAAAAACAAAACAATATTTTCTCGCAAGAATTGTAAATTGAACAGACTAGTTCACTTGAACTAAATACAGAGGAGGATTCAGGGGAGTACTATAGTATTATACCCAGCTTGGTTATCTCCCCTTTTCCCTTACCTCTGTATGCTTAGGCGAGCATTATTTACTTTAACTCTTCGAACTATAGAGAGTGAATTTAATTTACATAGTGAAATAGGAGCTCGATCCCTCATCCACATTCCATGTCATGTTGGTTAGAGGGGACGTCGTAACAGTTGGAGGACCCTCCACAGCTTCACACTTAACTTAAAAACAAAAAAGAACTTACTCCATGCTCACATACAAATTTCTTTCTAACCGATTCACTTAGGCTCGAAAATGTTATACGCCTCTTTGCCAGAAGGGGGAGATGGAGGGGGCAGCTTGGTAAAAGGCCCCTTCACAGCACAATATTTCTAACATATCAATTTTTTCACCTAGTTCGCTCATCTCTAATGCGCTTCATCTTTTCTTTTTCTGTACTTGGACAAAGGGAGCCAACAATAAAAAGATCGTAAAGATAACCCCCTCGTCCTGTACTACAACATAGAGAGGCTGGGCCCTTGTACAAAAAGCAAGATTCGTACCGAGGATCTGGCCCCCGAACATAAGAAGGGCCCCCACGATTAAAAAAAAACAAAAAACATCATAGTAGTAGCCTACAGCTAGGGCCCCCTCCCCGTCATCTTCGACTGTGACATGTAGAGTCTGGGCCCTCGAACCAAAAGCAAGATTCGTACCGAGGATGTTGTCCCCGAACTTAAGAAGGGCCCTTCCCCGACATCTTCTACTACAACATATAGGAGCTGGAACTCGTCCTGAAGGGGCCCACAATTAAAAACCATCATAAAAAGCGACAGTAAGGGCCCCTCCCCGACATCTTCTACTACAACATATAGAGGTTGGGACTCATCCTGGGCCTCGTCCCAAGTCGGGACGCGTTGAGACATGTTTTTGAACCGGGCGATTCGCTTGAATTTGCTCACAGAAACGAGTAAACTCAGCCTCGCACAGGGGAAACAGCGTTCGATTCAAAGCTAAAAACCGGGTCCTTGAAACACACAAAAACTGGAAGTGTTTTCAAATAATGAGGCTCCACCTACTATAGGAGTTTGTTTAGTGAGTGATCGCCAAGTTTTAAGAAACCATTTTATTCATATTTATCTGTCTTCTTCGAGAGCATTGAACTTTGCGGTCAACTTATCTCTCCTTTCATGCCTGAATAATGTGCTCAAATATGCACACACATTTTTCTGTTCATCGGCCACCAACAAGCTTCCTGTGTGACAAAAGTAGCAAAAGCAGCAACAATCTGGTCTTCAGCATTTAATTTCGGATACAATTAAAATGTAACGCGTAATTCTCTGGAGTGTCTTTGCAGGGCATGTGTGGATAGAACTTCAATATAAACCTACCTCGGACGGTATTTCTTCTGAAACACATGTACAAGAAGCCTGTTTGTTTTTGTCAGACAGCTGGTATGGTTCAGTATACCTGGTTGAGTAGTTTTCGAAGAAGGCTAAATATCGATCTCCTTGTTGGGACCTTCGATGGACAGTAAACGTATGCGGAATACATACAATTAATCAGAACAAATATTTTATAACTCTCTTAGGAACATAAAACAAACAGTGGCCTGAGAAGCAAATTATATTACAGTGGATGTAGTTTCCTCGATTAATTTGTGACCAGTCGTTTTTCTTTCATAAACATGATGTAATGTCCTCAGTGGTAATTCAAAAGCATGTAGCATAGAAATACGCCTATGAAAGTTAATTCCAGCAGCATTACTGTTACACTTCTTTTTACCTGTATCCACATTACTTTGACAGAGCATTGCCCTCACAATCACCACTGATTAATACAGTCTCGATTCAAAATTATTCTGACTTTAGAGTAAAATGATCTGTGTAACTTGAGTTTCGAAAACTCAGTAGTACATAATTATTTTTGATCATTCTTGCATCAGGACCAAAGCACACAAAACCTTTAAGTTGCAGTAAGTCAGTAGAGTAAGTGATATGACGATGATACTTCCCCCCCCCCAACCAGTATTATCTTAGAAACTATAACTTACTCAGATCAACAGTGTTACTTGGTAACAGAAGCTCTACGTCTACAAGGGCTGCGTTGAGCATAATACATGTGTCTCCGTTGCTCGCAACTGTCCTTTAAAGTGCTTTCCAAATCTCAGGATATTTATTTCTATTTAGAGAAATGCAACTGAATTGGAAAATAATATCATCAAAATTTGATACAATAAAATATTTAAAAATTAAAATTACAAAAGCAATGTATTTAATGACATGTAAAAAATATAAAGTTTAGAGAAGAAACACGTGATATATGTATATAATTATGAAATATATTTTAGGTATTATAAATGAGAAAATGAAGTTTGTAAGCCATTTACCAGAAATTGTGAAACAAAACATTTCGTGTTACAGCATTCATGGAGAATTTCTCTCTACTACGTATAAAACTGAAAGTTTGGGACATTAGACATTACACAAATTCCGAAAAGTTTCGTTTTCTATGGTGAGAAAAGTCTACAGCATCTATTTCACTATCCCTCATACCCTCGACCAAAATTCACACCACCCTATTATGCATATATACGTATATACGTATGTGAGTATATATACACTTACTTTCCACCCTCCCCCTACTCTGGTCTTCCTACTTTCCACCTTCATCCAATGAAAAACATGACCATGTTATATATTTACAGTTTTAATGGAAAAAAATTATTGCCTTAATTTAAAGATACTTTGAGTGTTACCTTTATGGCGAATTCACCCGAAGAGACACGCGACACGCGACATGCGACACGAGACACGAGAGTTTCACACCCAAGAGCAGGATTGGTATGTTTAAAACAAAGTGTTTTAAACATTTTTTTTTTTCAGACTTGTTCTCTGGCAATAACATCAAAGTAGTATCCTCTCACAAAGACCTAGGCATTGTTTTCGACCAAAAGCTAACATTTCAGGAACATATTTTATGCACCACAAAAAAGGCCACGCGTCTCTTAGGTTTACTCTACCGTTTCACTGAAATTTGTGACATCTCAGCCCTCACCTTGTACTTCAAGTCATTCATCTTCCCTAAAATAGAATACTGCTCTCCTGTCTGGTCCATGGCATGTCCCACTCAGCTCTCCAGAACCGATTCAGTCTTTTACTTCTTCCTAGCTATAGTCCGTCACAGGGTTCCCTCATTACGCAATTTTTCATCTCCGCATCTCTTGTCTTTTCTAAACTTACAAACTGCTTATCAGCGACGTTTGCAGAATGATTTCAGTCATTTATACAAAATTGTGAATGGCAAAATCCGCTGTACACACTTCTTCAGGAATTCCACTTTCGAGTACCTATGCGCACAATACGCAACACAAGATTATTTTATACAAAAAAACTAGAATGGAACTTCAAAAAACTACAGTGCGTCCATTTCGATCTTCAGCCGAGAGATCGGGAGAAGCGTGGCGGGCGGCGCTGGCGGAGATGCCGACATTTGCGGCCTGTAATGCCCGCTTATTTTTATGGACATATGCAGACATTTATATAAATATTGCAAAACGAGCACTAACCTGCGTTATAATTTATCATCTGTAATTCATCCAAGTTCTGCCCTTATATACACAAAAAATACGCTTTAAAAACAATGTAAAGAGCCACAGATAATAAAACATTTTAATCATAGTTTTGACCAGTAACGTCCTGCTTAAGTTTATATCCTTGAAAGAGTTTTGTGTCGATGGGGATCGTTTGGAGGTTTCGAATGTGCAACACTGTATCAAGATTACGCTGTAGACGAAACCGTTAAAAGTCAATGGTGCTCGTGAGCTTCCTTGCAATCCGAAATCTCCGAGCTCGAGTTTTTTGTTCCTTCGCGACAGAGCTGTGAATATAGTGGCGAGCAGATGTACACCAAGAGCGTGTTAATTTCGTACTGTGCGCATGAGTGTTATTATTGGTTACTTGCCGTTACTTGTTTGTGTTATTGCAGTGTGTATGTGTGTTGTGTCAGTAAGAGGATTGGAATGCCAGCCGCAAGGTTCACGTTACGAAAAGGGCTGATAGTTCTCGGCCCGACCCAGAAGAACTTTATCTACAGGCATGAAAGTTTCAGGCTATTCAACGTATTCTCCCCGAAAGTCTACACACTTGGCACTTGGTGGATATCAGTTTGAACAACTCTTATAACACAGGTTAGTGCTCGTTTTGCAATATTTATATAAATGTCTGCATATGTCCATAAAAATAAGCGGGCATTACAGGCCGCAAATGTCGGCATCTCCGTCAGCGCCGCCCGCCACGCTTCTCCCGATCTCTCGGCTGAAGATCGAAATGGACGCACGGTATTTCTCTTTTACAGACTTGCAGCACAATACAATGATCTTCCCTCAAATATTCATATATTTTCCTCCGAGTTTGCCTTTCGGTCTTCCATCAGAAGAAATGCTTGTAATTAATATCACATAGTGCCATATTTTACTTATTTTTTTGTTCATTTGCTATTCACTGTTATGTTTTTTTTGTTACTCTTAATAATTTTGTTATTTTTTATTTTAATTTTATTTTTTATGCTTATTATTATTGCTTTCTCATTGTTTACAATTTCAGTGTAAAATGGCCACCGGTGCTGTATCTGGAATTGTCTCAATAAATAAACACATTTTGATACTTGGTGTTTGATAGTTTGTGGATATTTGCGTGTTTTATAACTATGCCATTCATTCAATGCGTGTTATTATGTTTATTGTGTATAGAAATCTGTTCAATGGCTGTAAATATATATTGAATTAACAAAGAAACATATGGTGATCAATACCCGTGGGGCACGTTTAAAACACCTGGCTGTTTCTTTACAGGTGTATAAAATATTTTAAAAATTGAATACTACATGAATGAAACAGTTTTGTTCCTCACTTAACACACTGCAAAATGTGTTCATTGTTGATAATGTCAGTCGCATTCACGATAAAATATATTAAAAAGACAAAACAAAAAAGACAGAGTAGCTACCACGTAGACTCAGTGGGTATGGCACCTGTGGATTACTTGAAGCTTCTCGAACAGCCTACATGCGAGATTTAAGACTAAAATACATGTGTATTTTAAGAAGTTAGTCAAGTATTTACCTTATAATAGGAACACCGTCCATCCTTGGATGATTAACAGATTCTTTATTAATCACTATTCTTAGAGAATAAGTCTTCTTGGCATTATGTCTTCGACGTTTTATTTGTTTCAAATACTGTTTACAACATTTGAAACATGTTAAAAACAAATAAGAGGTGCGTGTTTAGTTTTATCGGAACTAATGTTAATGGATTAGTGTTAATCAAAATACAATGTCTAAACAACAAACATTATCTTCTTCCTTTCCTTCTCACCTCCGTGGCGGAGTGATTAGCAGAGCACGTTGCGACGTCAGGAGTTCCGGGTTCGAATCCCGTTCTGGACATGGACTTTCTTTGTGAGTGTCCCTTCATCAATTCCATCACATCATCACTCATCCTCATCTTCGCGATTATCCAAAACTGGCAGAGAAGCGGAATAAAATAAAACAGTTAAATTGACTTTCATTTTCTCTCCTAAAGGAAAGTATTATTTCTGGCTCATCCTCAAATAATCCCGAACATGGTTGAACGCGAGATTAAGTACCGGCAAAAATGGGAGTGTAAGTACAATTGGTCGTACTTCGACTGCGATCATCCTGGGCTTTCTTAAATTGTGTGAAATGCATTTGAAGACTATTTAGAAGGTCTACAAAAAGAAAAGAAAGTCGGAGTGTTAATTTCTGTACCTTTCACTAAATTTAGAAAAGCTGCCGGAAGCACGGGAAAACTCAGATCATGCAATTCCGGGCCCTAGTCATCGCTAATTGAATACATTTCCTTTGTATCCATCCAAGCAAAAGTTACAATGTCAGTGAATTACGATATTTAGAACCAAATATATCAATTTCATGTTACATATTTTCATATAAAATGCGATATTTTGGCAATCTTTCTGGTGGAGCTACAATGAATCATAAGAGTGGGCGGTAACATCACCAGCAGACAACTGAGCAAATTTGATTCCAAACAAACTTGTCACGTGGTACTTCCTCATTTGAAAGCATTGGATTTTCCGTAGTAAGTTTGTGACACCAGATACGACACAAAATTGTGAGGTGTATTGTAGTAAAAATTATATTTCGGAGAATACGTCGATATATTACACATACGTTACAAAACATTAGGTAAATAATAACTGTAGTGAAGAAATCATACATTTTAAAAGAAAATACAGCTAATTCGTCTGTGAAGGTGTTCTGCCGGTTGGATGCAGGAAGTTCATTAGCCTCACTTGATTAAAGCGGTGCAGCCTATTCGCTGCGGTTATTGATCGGACGTAGCTAGAAGCATTCGCTTTACTCGATTTCTTACTTAAGTTTTTATTTACCTTATGATCTGTAAGGTTTGTGTAATACAATAGACCTATTCTCCAAACTCTTATCTTTACATCGATGTACAATACACATCACGAGTGCCTCCCCGATGGAGTAACGGTTACGTCGTCGCCTTGTAATTAAATTATCCCGATTCGATACCCGGTGGAGGCCCATAGTAGTTCGGATGATATCACTTTAAACTGTAGATCCTTCCCGATTAGCCTTTAAGTGCATAAACTAGACTTTACAATTCAAACACATCACTATTTTGTTACTACTGTTGTCAAAATTGAAAAGTTGCCCATTGTGATGGATTTTCCAATGCTATCGCATAGAAAAACACCACGCGACGGGTTTGCTTGGACTGAAACTTGCTCAGCGACGTCACACTAGCATGGTCGTAGGCATCGTCAAAGACGTCCCCGAAACACAATCGTGACTTCAGCATTTGATTCGGAACATTCGAACGATGGCGAATGTTCTTGCAAGTGGGAGACATTGACGGCCTGCAGTAATTAATTTCTTCAGCAATAATGAACCAAGTTACTTGCATTTCGAGAGTTTTCACGTGTGCCTGAAGCATTGGAAATAAACATACCAAGATTGATATATTTATAGAGAGTTGGAATTTCCAAAGGCCACAACACGTTGAAAGATTGCTTTGGTTGTAACTTTCTTCCATCTTATTTCATGATTGGCTATGGATTGTGATGCAGATAGTTAAGAAAATATTTCCTCAGCCAAGTGATACTCGTTAATATATGAAAATTACGAGTGAAACATTAATTGTCTGAGTTGAAGTTCTCGAGATATTTTATTGTCGTGAAAAGTGAACAAATTTACACAATGTAAGTACAAGACAGATATATGGTGGTTTGTGTTAAAATTTAGTACATGGCACTAAGAAAATGTTCGATACCAAGAATGTTATGTTATACACTAAGTATATTTGATTTGTTATTCGTTTTGGAGAAATCTGGTTCAAACTAGGAGCACAAGTTACCGTGGTCATAAATTACAGGTGTTTGAAGTTGTTTTGCTTATTTAATATTTTAAATACACAGAGCAGGTAGATCCAATTTATGCAACTCGAAACAATATTGATTTAATGGGCGCAAATAACTTCACGGGGCTCCATGGCGAAGGGCGAAAATGTAGTTACCGGTCAAAAAAAAGGGACACGTAGATCCTAAAATACCTATTAGCGCGCATGGCGTTATGTGTGTTGTCTAACTCTACGGCGATGTGAGAACTTCGCTACAAAGTCCACGGCCATGATCTTTTGTACAGCCTTATTTTTACTCTAAAGGGAGATATTATGCATTGTGTTTCAAAGTCAATACACCATCGGTGAGGACAGAAAGACGCTTTGTCTATCTCCATTGAACTTGTAATGAATAGTGAAGTGAACAGTGAAGCCTTAGGCAATGAAGGATAATTACAGGACAAAACAATATTCCACATTTGTGTTAACTATCTTCTTCCCTCCAAATGACTATTCATGTTTACCTCTCCCTTCCTGTTTCGATGTTGTTGAAAATTTCTCACTTTTCGTCCATGATTCTGCAAGTCATGGACAGTGTTAATAAAGTTTCCTTGCATATTGAAATTTCAACTCCGTGAACTTGTATGTTACACGAAAGGTTACTGATATTGTTGACGGCTCTTCATCGTTTTCGGATACGCACATTCATTTGGCATCATTTTCATGACAGCAATAAGTTTAGTATTCTGGGCATAAGTATCTCCCAGATAACAAACTGATTGAAATATACGTTCTTCCTCTCCGAGCTATTTGTCGTAACCTTTCGCCTCGAAGAGTGTCGCCTGCAACGTCTTCTTTGTTTTGTCTGATATATAATGGTGTCCGGCATTAAATAGCCATTTTGTTTGCTCTCGGTTCTACTGTGGGCAATTCAGCAGCCTTTTCCTTGAAGGTTTGGGATTTTGTGATGATTTTGGCCCAATTTAGGGTCAAAGAGTGAGAAAACGCATGAACAGCTGACACGAGAGATAGTCACAAGCCAAAATAAATAAATATTACCATACTACCCTCCGGTTAACGGCGCTTCTCATTCATTGAATTACGTTTGGCATATATATTTACTTGTTTTTTATGATATATGCCTCATATTAAGTTAATGTTATCAGGGGATTGTAGTAATCAATGTTTTATGCATCACATTAACTTTCGACGGAGATAGTTACAAGCCACAGCTAACATCACCGCAATTGTTATTCATTATTACAATTACCGAAGTTTTCTTCCGACTCTGAACTGCTAGTTAACGGGTGCCAGAAATCTTTACTATCACTATAAAAATGATCTGAATCACAATTTCCCTCACTATTGTCACCAAAATCCGTGTTTTTCAACGATGCACGTTCTGCCGACGTGGCGAGTGAGTCCATCTTGGTGTGGCTTATGACTATATTACTACACAGATTACCACCAGGTAGGACGCGGCTATCTTGTCCTGTAATATACTGCCATCCGATGGGAAATATTGCAATGCCTTGGATTGCCTGGACAAAGGGTTGCTAAGGGTACATGATTGTATGCTCAACTCAAGAAACTCAAACATCTGTCTTTCAAAAACTAAATATGCTGACGAAGGCAGTAATTTATTTTATTAAAAACATAAACTAAACGTACCGTTTTAATAAAATAAATTACTGCCTTGGTCAGCACATTTAGTTTTTCATATCATGGAAACAAGGCTTAATGGTGTTATAATCTGGCTTTGACTATCTCCCACTGACCCCTTGAGGCGTTGCGGATACGAAGGGCGAACTTAACAAACGTACATTGTGAGGGAAATGCGTTTCAAGTTGTCAGGCACAGTGCGAACTCCACAGAAACTTGGTAACAGTAGATAGGAATGTTTCATGCGTGATTTCCAAAGTTTTCTGTGGAGTTCGCACTGTGCTTTGACAACTTGAAACGCATTTCCCTCACAATGAACGTTTGTTGAGTTCGCCCTTCGTATCCGCAACGCCTCATATGTAAGAAACAATTTGTTCACATTGTAGGTAAAGGTGTAAATGAATTCTCGGGAGTCAACTTGCCAGCTATTTACACAAAATGGGGCTGTTTTTTCTGATGCCAAACAAAGATCAAGCAAGACAAAAAGTCGTGTGAGCATAGGAAGCAATGAGAAGAAGGTGGAAGACAAAGGAAACGAAAACAAAAATATCATACCTCGGGACACCAGATCACTAATAAGCAAAAAGTAGGACATATTCTCTAAAAAATGAAGAACATGATCGCAGTTTGCCGTAAATATCATAGATCGATTGGAGATTTTAACAGATAACGTGAAACTGAAGCATTTTAAGTTAAAAAGAGTGCGTTATTGAGTAAAATATTCCTACTCGTAATCAATAGCACTGCCATGTGCAAGACCGAACGTTTTTAGTATTTCTTTCAAGTATTTGAAACGGAAATGTCACCATTAAAAAAAATAGAAAAGTTTTTGGTAATGTGTTCAAATTTTGTAGATAATGGAAAAGTCCCGAGTTATGTGTACTATTTCTTCTTCATGTGATTATTCTCGCAATTTTCTTATTTGAAGTCATATGTGTACCAAGTTCGGTTGAAATTACTCCAGGCGTTCGAGAGTTATGCCGGAACAAACATTCATACGTATATACACTAGGGTGATGACTTTTTCATTTTTTTTCTCAAAAAATATTTCCTGTAGCACAAATGGATGAACTTTTGCCTATTAATAACTAAAATGAGGTATATTCCACTGAAATATTGAAAAAGGTCACGCACAAACCATTTTTAAATTTTATGTATGCCATTTTACCATTTCATAAAATTGTATTAACAATATTTATATGTAATATAATTCAGCAAACAGAGTTATGCAATAATTTATGCACCAGAGAATTGTATGGGATATTCCAGAAAATCATAGAACGCTGTGCGCCGTCTGGCCGGATTGTGACGTCACGGTGACGTAATTACATGGGAAGCTTCTGTACAGTACTAAAATTTTCTTCAGCTGTTTCGCAGTGTGGTATAAACTGCTATATAAGCAAAGTGTTCAAAGCGGGTAGTTGAGTTTTGATTAGATTAATTTGGTTTGATTGATTGATTGTTTTAAGTCCACTTTATGCACAGTAAGGCTAATCGGGACTGGACCTACAGTTTAAAGTGGGATCCGAACCACTTGTGCCTCCACCGGGTATCGAACCCGTGACCCCTTGTTTACAAGGCGACGACGCTGCCACTGCGCCATCGGGGAGGCCTAGATTAATTTGGTGTCAACATTATTATTGCCTTATAACTATTGCGCAATGTGCGCAATTTCGCATTATCCAGAGTATATTATAAAGAAATCCTTGTATTATTTGGTGAGCTACATTGAACTCTCTCGCTAATTATAATTGAGCATCTAATATATTATTAGTGTCTGTCTTTTTTTTTCTATAATTGTTTTTTGCTTGTTTTTAAATAAAATATATGGAAACTCAATAACAGTTTCTTTAATTTGTTACGTATTTAATATTTACGTTAAGGCCTTTTCTATTTCTGTTGCTGAGTAGAAGACAAGATGTCGTTCAAGAAGACCTCTTCTAACACGGAGAAGAACAAGGAAACCTGGACAAAGAACTTAGTCCAGTTTCAAGCGACATCAAGAAGATGCGAAGTGGCAATTTATGAAGCACCCTTGAGTGAACGGAGTCGCATGCCCCTGAAAAGCCAGGTCCTTGGATGCTTCAAATTTCTTGAATCCACTGCCAAAGAATGGAGAGAGAGGATCAGTCTAATTGCTGTGGAGCTTAAAGCCCTATGGAGCAAAACATTGAACTTCCCGCATGTATCTGATCAAGCCATTTGTGCAAAACTAGCAAACCTTCTGAAAGACTATGAGCTATGCAGAAAGAAACAAAACTTTTATTCATTGAATGAACTGTTTGACGTGACCAAGGTGAAAGGCGAATGGATGTGCAAAGAGGATGAGAAAACCTCTACAAACTGCAAATTGAGAGCAAGTGCCAGGTTGGTTATTCCAGTTGCAAACATGCTAGTGGAAAGACCATCCACCCATCCAAGCGAAAGAAGGCAATGGAAGCGACTGTGTCAACACTTACCAGCTCAGTGTCACCTGATTGTTCTGACAGTTACACGGACTCATCCGACAACAGCAAGGACAGTCCTTGGGAGGATGAGAATGAAGCATCAACGAGCACAAGGAAGCATAACCCAACAGGCATTGCAAGATGCCTTGTTACAAGCTCAAAGCTGTCGTCCCACGGAGCAGCAAAGGTGTGCCGCCAGCTTTCTGGTGAGGGCATTGAAATCCCAACACCATGTCAGTCAGCAATCCACAAGTCTATCTACACGAGAGCTGCTCAGATGAAGAAGCACTTGGTGAGCACGCTTCATCTGGAGAAGTGGAGCATACACTTTGACGGCAAACACATTGATGGCTTTGAATATCAGGTCGTGGTCCTCAAGAATGAAGCAAAAGAAATTAAGTTGTCTGTACTCAAATTGAAAGATGGGAAAGCTCAAACAATGGCAGAAGGACTCCAGGATGGGTTAGAGGAGTTCAACCTGTGGGGATCAAGTGTGATGATTGTTGCTGACACAACAAGCGTGAATACCGGCAAGAAGACGGGCGTTGTTGTTCAGCTGCAGTAAATGTTCGAAGAGAAAGGTCACCCCAAACCCAAGTTCATCAGTTGCCAGCACCATGTGCTGGATCGCGTTCTTCGTGTTGTCATGGACGATGAGCTCCATGGTTCGACTAAATCACCGAACATCGAGTACTTCTTTGTGCAGGATTTGATGAGCAATTACGATAAATTGAAACCAGCCTTCAGCAACGGTAAAAGTGAGATAAAGGAAACCGGCAGCTCGAGAGACGACATGAAGTTTCTCTACTACCTCACTCGTGTCTTCCGTCATTTCACTGACAGGAATGAGATCCCCTTCATGAAGTTTCAACAGATCCCAAACATCAGCAATGCACGATGGAACTCTCGTGCCATTCTAGCCCTTCTTGAGTTTATTCTGATGCCTGAAAGCCGGAACAGGCTGCGTCAAATTTGTTCATTCATTTCCTACTCATGGGCTGACCATTGGTTCAGCAGTCAATTGTTCAGCGCTGAAGATTTTGATTAACTATCTGCAGTTCTGAATGACTACCCAACAGGTCTCAAATGCTTGAAAACCCACTGGAAAACAGACGAATCTCCAATCAACATTGCCCAAAGCAACCAGTGCTGTGAGCATGCGATCAAAGTTATGCAAGACTTGTACGACTCCTGCCGCAACAAGGACAACCTCCCACTGAGATTCATCCTGTCCAATGACATTATCGTGAATAATTGACTTCCTTGTGTGTTTGATGACCCAATATAGTGTTGTATATATGTAACTCTAAAGCTTGTGTTCAATTTTATATCTGCTTAGAGTGACTTCAAAAAATGGGCAAAAAAACTGATAAATAAAATTTTTAAAATCATTTTGTGCGTGAGGTTTTTTTATCTAATCACCTTGAAAGTAAGATTTTATGTAATCTTTAATGAAAGCTCATCAAATTATGATACAGGGAAATGAGGTTGTAAAAAAGTCATCACCCTAATATACACACATAAATCCAATTTTATATATATAGACTGGCGTCACCGCCTTCCCACCCCCACTCCTAGGGATCCCAGGGGTGTCTTGGAGTTGAACGGCATTGGGAGTGTCAATATTTTTCTTAGCGACCCCGAAAACTATAGATTCCACACTAATATCTGTCGTTTTCGATTATTCTTATATGTCATTCCCTTCCCACCCCCACCCTAGGGCTGCCAACAATGATGTGCCCTAGACTATAAGTTTACGTCTACGTGCGTTTTCTACGCGTAATATACGTGAAGATTACATTGGCTTATAGTTTACATAGTCTACCTTAGACAATACAAACAACAGGGGAGAAAAATCTCAGTGTTCTTTGAAAGAGAAAGTATTTTTTCTTCAAACATGTCGATAATCTAGGCCTATAACCAACGTAAAACCATGCGACGTAATCGTAAATTATCGAATTTTCACTAAAAAGGGGAAAAAGTACTACGGAAGAAAAACAAATGACAGCCATAGTGAAAACTGAAATTATTTTTTACACTGACGCAAGGGAAGGCTATTTTTTGTCTTATTACTGCACACTGCACAGGAAAATGCATGTCTTTTTGAAGTAGACTTTTCCACGTGTGAAATTGTGGAAATAGAAGTGAAACAAATCTTTTCTTTCTACGGACATGGCATTTTTTTGGGTATTTTTGATTAGTGTAATTTGCAGTTCAATTAATATGTAGTAAATTGGGTTGGACGTAAATAAATACTAAATACACTTATTTCTGGACAGTGGAATACTTCACCTGCTGATGTCCACCTGCTGATGCTGGTTGCTGTTTGTAGAGCAATGCGCGTGTCTTGCACGGAGAACGCCGAGCACCATGTTGTCTACGTTGATTACGGAGATTACATAGTTTACATAGTCTACATTGTCTACACGTAAAATGTAGATAATCTTTGTTTACACGTAGACGCACATCACTGGCTGTCAATGTAACTAACTTTGTTTACAGGTCGATGTCATCGTGAATGTCACCAATTAGCTTAGCGACTCCGAAAAGTATTGATTCGACACTATTGTATGTCATTTTTTACATTATATTTGTCAACCCCTGTCACCTCCATGCCGATAGGTGATAAAATTGCAGTTGAATGGCATTAAGAGTGTCACTATTCATCTTAGCGTCCCCGAAACTATGGATTCGACACTAATATAGGTCGTTTTACATGCCACCCTCTTCCCACCTCTCTATGTTTGCCAGAAGGGTCTTAGAGTTTAACGGCATTGGGAGTGTCACTATTCATCTTAGCGACCCCGAAAACTGCGGATTCCACACTAATATCGGTCGTTTTACATGTCACCCCTTCCCACCCCCACCGCTATGGGTGCCAGACGTGTCTTGGAGTTGAACAACATTGGGATTGTCACTATTCATCTTAGCAACCCCGAAAACTATGAATTCCACACTAATATTGGTCGTTTTCAATTATTTTTTCAGGTCACCTTCTTCCCACCCCCTCCCACTAATGGTGCCATGGGTGTCTTACCCCCACTGTATTTCTTTGCAGATTGCAAGTGATATGTGTACCAAGTTTGGTTGAAATCGCTCCAGGCGTTCGAGAGTTATGCCGGAACAAAAATACACGCATACATACATGCATACATACAAACATACATTCATTATATATATATATATATATATATATATATATATATATAATATATATATATATATATATATATATATATAGATAGATAGATAGATAGATAGATAGATAGATAGATTCCAATCTTCCTTTCATGTTAGTTGCTACTATCGAAGTTAACATTGTGGAGAAAAAAATCACAATGAAATAGAACGAACTCGCCTTAATAGCACCCACATAGAAATGGAGTCAGTTAATCCAAGGAATATATACCTTCTTTTCTGTTTTCTTATTTTCATTTCACTTACTTTACGTCGCTGTTCTACGAATTCTGTCAACGTAGGCAATGAAGATGAATTACGAACTTAACCTATTTAGTTCAACCGTTCTTATTTGGAAATATTGGCAAATACTATTTTAAAAATAATTATTGCAATAGGGAATAATTAGGACCACAACACAATTCAAAGAAAACCAAGCAAATCTGGAATACCCCATTATGCTTGTGTTCAGGTCAGATCGCAACACGTTAGAAACTGGCAAAACATTAGGTGGCGGTGTCCTCATCGCCATAAAGAGAAAATTTAATCCTGTAATGGTCGATGCTCTTTTACACGAACAAAGCATTGGCAGTTTAATTACAAAGTTTAAAACAGAATCTGGTCGCGATTGTTACATGTGTGTAGTGTATATTCAACCTGCATCTCCCGTGGACGTATACGAGAACTTCTTTAGTCATATAACTGCACATTACCCTCTGGGTAGCCCGTTGGTCATTGCCGGTGATTTTAACATCCCTGAAATTAAAAATTCCAACACGGAGTTGCTCACGTTAGGCGCACAATGTCGCGAACTGTAATATTTCCTCGATTTCAACGACCTCAAAAGCAAAAATTCCATCCAGAACGCCAATAGTAGAACTCTCGACCTAGTCTTAACAAATATTGAAAATACTAAAATATTTCGCCAAGAGCCTCTGGTAAGCGAAGATAAACACCATCCGGCTCTAGGAATAACTTTAACACAAACCATGCCTAAACAAAGAGCTTTAAATCCAAACATCCAACGATATAATTTCAAGAAAGCAGATTTCATTAATTTGTATCGGAAACTCGAATTAGCTGACTGGGACCAAATAAAAGAATGCGAAGACGTAGATATTGCCGTTGATAAATTTTATGAAATAATCGAAAGCATTTTTAATGAATGTGTTCCACGCTCTCGCTCCTCTGTAAAAAAATCTTACCCATGTTGGTTCACGCGGGAAATTATTAAAAATCTGAAAGCAAAATCACGTCACCACAAAAAATGGAAACAAAGAATGGGAAATGTAACACATCACGAAATTAAGTATAAAATTTTAAGAACGAAATTAAAATGGGAGATCAGTAAAGCTTACCAAAACTATATTGAAACTTCAAAAATCAATCTTGCTCACGATACTAACCAGTTTTGGTCCTTCATTAAAAATCAAAGAAAAAATCCACCCGTGCAGCCAACTAAGTATAATGATAAGACCATTGACGATAATGAAAATATCCAAGATCTCTTTGCAAAGTATTTTGAATCCGTATATTCCAAAGAACCATCTATCTACAAAGATCCGCATCCTAATGTAAACATGAACTCACTTCCTAGTATCTTAAATATCTCTGAAATATCACTAAATGAAATTGAGGAAGCCATTAAAAAACTGAAACCTAAAAAATCCGCCGGCCCTGATTCAATCCCCCCTTATGTAATTAAAGGATGTTCGGAAATTCTTAAGTACCCTCTTCACACCCTTTTCAACTTGGCTGTCAGAACTTCGAGATTTCCAGCAATATGGAAAACAACAGAAATCTGTCCGATTCCCAAAGCCGCTGATAAGGCTGACATATGTAACTATAGGCCTATTGCAAAATTGTCAGTACCAGCAAAACTCTTCGAGCGGATAATATACAACCATATATATTTTCATATTAAACCCATTCTTTCCCCCAAACAGCACGGATTTGTCCAAAAACGCTCAACCGTAACCCATCTTGTCGAACTGACAAGCTACATTGCACCCAGTATAGCTAATAAAGGGCAAGTTGACGTTTTATATACAGACTTTTCAAAGGCATTTGATACAGTTCACCACGATATATTAATACAGAAATTTGCCAACAATAGCCTTTCTCCTCCACTTATTACCCTTCTTTCTTCCTATCTGCAGAACCGCCGACAATATGTCGTGTATCAAGGCTGCAGATCAACCGAATACGTGGCCAGTTCGGGAGTCCCACAGGGGTCGAACCTAGGTCCCTTGTTATATTTAATTTTTATAAACGATTTGGCAGAACTACTCACAATATGTGAGACATTAATCTTTGCTGATGATGTTAAAATATACAAAAATATCGAAAACGCTGATGACTGTACAATATTACATGAAGAGCTGAATAACTTGCTTCAGTGGTGTGAAATTAATAAAGTCAGCCTAAACCTAAAGAAATGTAAACTTGTATCATTCACCCACAACAGACACCCTATTCAACATTCATACACTATTTCTAATGTGTTAGTACAAAGTGAGAATATAGTTACCGACCTAGGGGTCACTTTTGACCAAAAGTTAACATTCCAATCACATATTGCCCGCATTTTAAGCGAAGCTCACAGAAATTTGGGATTTATAATGAGAATGGGTCATCAATTTAGAAAAAAGGAAACATTTCTCTTGCTATATTATACGCTCGTCAGATCTAAACTCGAATATGCTTCTCTTGTTTGGAACCCGCAATTCAAGAAAGATATCCAAAAATTAGATAAGCTTCAAAATAAATTTCTCAGATATCTACTATTTAAACTTGATGGTACATATCCAAAACTCACTCCTAGCAACATATTACGCGAAATCTTTAATATTCCGTCACTCGACGAAAGGAGGCAAACAAGTCAAATAACTTTTCTCTCCAAGCTTATCAATGGTAAAATAGATTCTTTTAATCTGTTGTCGAATTTAAATTTTTATGTGCCAAACTGTATGTTAAGGCCCAGAACTGATCTCTTTAAAATCCCCCTTGGAAGAACCAAAATGACCGAAGCTGAACCCATGAGGAGAATGTGCAAGTTATTTAATTCAGTTTCTAAGAATAATCCAAGCGTAGACCTATTTAAATGTAATTGTAACATAAGATCTAATCGCTGAATTTCTGTATGTTTTGTTTTGTTTTGTTCATTGAATTTTGGTTTTCATTCAGCTTGTAAGGTTATATCCAACAGTTTAGCTTCATTTATTATTGTATTGTCTCTGTGTTCCCTTTGCTTCTATAATCTAATAATTAATTTCTTCTCACAATTGTTTTTAAATGTAAAATGTATATTGCGTCATTCATATTTCTTGTTAATTTTCTTAGTTATGTTCTTGTTTATGTAATGGTGTCATCCCATATTGAACACTGTAATTGGGCATGCGCCTGTTGTGTTTCAATTAAATAAATAAATAAATAAAGGTGAAGCACCCGAAAATATAAATTTGTGTCTGATGTTTCAAAATTTCTTTAAAAGAATTGCCATGATGATGAAAAAGCACGTTGGATACTTGCAGTAACAATATTAAAGATGATGGAAATATCCTAAACCTACTTTTCCTAAACCTATTTGAGATTGATTGCCTGATATTGGGATATTTTACGTCGCCTTTCTGTCACTTTTTTTTACTAATAATGGCAAATAGGGAGAGTGATGATATTATGAAATCGATGAAGTGACACTCACAAAGAACAATCAATCATCCCAGTCCGGGATTCGAACCCGGGACCCTTGGCGTCATGGATTGCTGTCGTAACAACTCCATCACGAAGGTCAGCTCTTAGACTTACCTGAATCGAAATTGCTTTTTCTGGGAATCTCAAGTTATGTATAACAAGAAAGTTATGTTTTATTTGGTACAATAATACAGAATCATTTACAAACATACTCTTATTGCAATATAGACAGTGGCGTGCATAAAGGGGGTGGTAGTGGGGATAATAACCCCCCCTTTGGCCCAGTAAAAAGAATGTCAAAGTCAGGAAACTATGGCAAATAGATGGTTGCCTACTAAAAAATGTATAGCCCCTCCCCTTTCGAAAGTCCTTGGTACGCCACTGTATATAGAGCTTTGTTTTTAGCCCCACTTTATTCACAGGAAAGCTAATCGGGACTGGAGACTTGCAGTTTAAAGTGGGATCCAAACAACTCAACCTCAACCTTGCATCAAACCCGGGACCCCTTGATTACAAGGATGCGACTTGCCACTATGCTATGCATCAAAGAAAGAAAAACGAAAACTGTCTCACAACTTGTCAAGACATGGACTGTTCCATTTGGAACAAAAAAAGTAGGAGAAAGTTCTGTTCCACTTTCTGATAGGAGAGGGAGTGTGATAATTTACATTGACATTTCCTAATATTTTAAAAATTATTTTCTCATAAATGGGACTAGGCCCAAAGGATCTATCATTTCCTGGTGTTAGTACATATTGCTGTAAGCCCGTTTTACCTGGGCTCTGAGGTCACAGGGAAGTTTCATTTAAACATTTAGGTAGAGCTTAATAATATCTGATGGCTGAACCTGCTCCGTTAGGAGGGTAGAGATATGGAAAGTTGGTGTAAGGTTATTCACGCTTGTTCATACCTGGTAGGTGTGTGTGTTGTCTTGTCCTGATGCTTCTAGCAGACCGAATCGTGACAGTTGCCAAGGTTCTATCCAGCGACCCTCAGCTCACCAAACCGAGTAATCCCTTGCGCCTTGTAGCATGCTAGGCAGCGGTAACTCCGTGTTCCATCGTCGTAGTTAGCAGTGTAACGTGTTGTGATGTAATCGGACTAGTTATCCATGTAGCGTCGATGAGTGTCAGAATCAAAAGAGAGCGAGCTCCGGGACGGAGCTTGCTTTTATCATTCTAGGCGTCGAAAGGTTGTTAAACCTTTCAAACGCGGTAGATCCTGTTTAGATCCACGCGTTTGCCTTTCCAGTTCCTTGTTTTACGGAAGTTACAAGTTAGCGCATTCTTGGGATCACTCGCTGGTCGGACAAGTTCAGGAAATAAACAAGTGTGAATATTAACATGACGAGGTTTTCTCGGTTTAATGGTCTCCATATCTCTACATTCCCCTTGTTGAAATAATCGAACCACTCTGTGATGGTCGACTACCTCGTCCGGAGTAGGTTATATTTAAAAATTATGATTTATTAACGTATCAAAACTCGTAGAAAACCAATACAGTAAACCAATCAGTAGAAGAATCACATCACCGTAAAAAAAAATTGAAATCACCAGAATAGTCATATCATATCGTGGCACCAAACACCGTTGAGAAAAAAAAATGAAAACTGTAGGACTTTATAAACTCAAAAAGTACGAGCACAATAACTAAGTTCTGAGGCATGGGTATAAATAATTACATAAGTGTGACACTGAACTAGTTTTGATTGAGTGATGACAGCACAATAATAATAATAAAAAAAAATGTCAGCTCAGTGTGAAGAAACGCCGGGAACCGCAAGCGGTTGTATTTACTGTTTGCTGAGTTCAAAGTACACTCGGCGGAACATACACGATGCTGGGCGGAGCCTTGAGAGGTATGTTACCTATGGCAACTCTGTAAACTGCATGCCGCCATAGGCTGGTCGTTCTGTGCAGCTGACGATAAAAAAAACACAAAAGAAAGAGACGTATCTCTAATCCAGTATGGGCAGTACCCATGGGCACAAACTTTGGCACTGTAATGGACATGCGTGCGTACTAATAGCGTGTGCCTTACGGTAGTTGAAGTAGCTGAGCACCGGAACACTTGTAGCCGATGAAAAATAACAATAAGTATCATGTGTCGTCAGTAAACACAGGCAGTACGCACGGAGTGGGCGGGGCCTTGTCGATGTAGATCGCCGTGACGTCATGGTAGGGCAGTCTGGAAGTCAAGTTTGCGATGGCGCTTTGGGTCAAGAGACGTCCTGGGTAAAGCGCTCCACATCTGGGTCGCGGCCTGGGAGATGGAAAATCAGCCATGTGGTCCAGACGGGAACGGGTCCTTTGGTGCTGGAACTCCACAAAATCGTTGTCGGTCTCTGCGATGAGCCTAGGTCTCTCGCTCGATGGTACAAGCCGGTGGTCGTCATGGGTCCGGTAACATCCGTGGCGATGAGAATGAAACAAGCGCAAAAAAAATGGAAAAATTAGGAAAAAGCAAAAGGTAGTGGAGCAGATTTACAATAAATGATGACGGGTTATAAAATCAATTGAAAAAGGACTTTCAGTTAAAACTGGTGAATTATTTTGGGGGGGATGGGAGGTAATATCTAATTTGAATGACGGCGAAGGGGCGTTATTACGTATATGATGTAGAGTTTTTAAGGGGGCCTGTTTATGATTAACAGGTTTACATGAGGGGAGTTGGCCGGGGGGAATGGGGGGGAATAATTCCATGTTGTAAGGAAAGTTCGCCGGGGCGCAACGGGGGGGGGGGGAGTTAGAATAGTCGGCTTAGCCGGGAATGAAATGAGAAAAGAAAGGAGAATTCAGCGATAATAGAACGAACTAAGTGATTACGAGACATTTCCTTCTGTAATATGTGTAAATGTCGTTTATAGAAGCAATTGCAAGGATTTTACGTGTATTGTGGACAAAGGTTTAAGCGCCTTCGATTCGCTGCTAATAAAAAAAATTGAAAAAGAAGTAAAAAAAAAGAGTAAGTAATAGATTTGTGTAAGAGTTCGTTGAAAAATACAGTAGATTGTAATTTCATGGGATATGAGCTATACCATGTTGTATGCTATCAATATTGGAACTATAATATTAAAGAAGAGAGTGGGAACATTTGCCTATATTTATTATATGCTTTGTTAACATATTTAGTGCATTGCAGCTTTCAAAGAAGCAGTTCGCGTTACACCTAAGCGTAAATAAAAAAAAATTGCTATGGCCAAAAAGCCAATTGTTCAAGCAAGTTCTACGCAGTTCATTTGTTCTTTAAAATCATTGATCTTGTTCTATCTTAGTTCATTCGTTCCTTATTTCTTTGTACTTTTTTCTTCATTTGAGCGTATATGTACCAGCAAATGGGGGGAAAAAAATATTTGCTAGTTAGAATCATAAACACACTAAGTACTTATTAGTCAAATCAGCTAAGTGATATGTTCTGACTATTACTATGCGTTTAAACGCAAATTATAAAATAACATTAAAATATCTGTAAAAAAAATTAATTATTAGGCAAGAGATGTATTATAAATGTTCCGACGATTGAGATAGCATTCTGTAATCCTGATCTTGTTAAAAAAAATTAAAATGAGTTCGTTCTAACGCAGAAATGCAGTGTGTGCACGGGAAGTGGAAAGAGGGAGGGTGGGGAGTCGATGAGCGTGAGAAAATGCTGGATCATGAGACGCTAGCATGTGCAATGTACGCAACGAGAAGGCTAAAAAGAGTGACAACGGAGTGGCGTGTTAATGAATTTTAGTGGGGTTATCATGGCACTAGTCGTAGCGGGCTTTGAGTCTAGAAATAGTAATAGTGTCAGTCTTTTGTTTACTTCTGCCGTCGATGAAAGTTACTTCGTAGGAATTCTCGTTAATTTCCGAAGAATAGTTCCTTTGTACTTATAAGAGGACGCAAAGGCTTTTGACACACCTGGAGTTGGAGTGGCATCTAGAATCCATACATGTTGTCCTGGTGAGTACTGTATTTTCCTAGAAGTGCTGTCTGCGTACTTTTTCTGCTGTTCGTAACGCTTATGCAGGTTGTCATGTGCTGTCTTACGTATGGAAGTCAGGAGTTCAAGTCTCTGTGCGTTCGTCTGGGAAACATTGTCGGGGTTCGAAGGAAGGACAGCGTCAGCTAAGATCCTTGGGTTGTAGCCAAATAAAGTAAAATACGGGCTCTGGAGGGATCCAGAATGGATTGTAACGTTGTGGCTGAACGCTGCGCTAGCTAAATAGTCACACCATGAAGCCTTTTTCTCTAATACAAAAACTCTCATAGCTTTCTTTAAGTAACTAAATGAACTTTCAACTAATCCATTCGTGAAATGGGCACAAGTATCTACATATTTTAGTTGTACGCCTGTAATATTGGCTAACTCTCGTAAGAGTAAACTTGAATTGGGTGTTGAACGATCTAAATAGATCGTTTCCGGGATGCCATGGACTAAAAAGACTTTCTCAACTAGGGCTGTTGCTATGTTTTGTGCATCGTGATTAGCCAAAGGAGCTGTTATTACGTACCTTGTACAACTATCGACTACTGATTGGAAATATTTGTATTTGTGCGTTTTTGAAGAGACTAAAGAACCACATACGTCAATATGAATTCGTTGGAAAGGGATTTGGGCTGGTTGAAATGTTTGCAGCGTATGCGGTTTAGAACCTTGTGGTTTCTTTGAGATCTGACAGCGGATGCAATGTCGAAACTTATCGTACACAAATTTCTTCATATTGGGGAAAAAGTAACGCATAAGCATTAAATTATATGTCTTTTGTGCACCTTGGTGACTTCCATTCATTTTGTGTGCATGAATAAAGTCGAAAACTTGATTTCTTAATGCATGAGGAATACAAAGTCTATCCCGATTACCAGTTTTGATTTTATTAGTCCTGTATAAAACTCCATTTTTGAGTACATAAGAATACGAAAGCTTTTCTAGTTTAGGATCACTAGCTTTGTCTTTGTTTTCTAAAACGTCAATAATATCTCTTAAATAGGGGTCTTTACGTTGTTCTGAACTAATATCAAAATCTGCTGCTTGTGCATGAAATACTTGATGAAAGAATAAGTCATCATCATCATCATCATCTTTCTTGTCAAGATTAGTCTTGTCAAGCGGTAAACTTGCACGGGAGAGTGCATCCGCAAGTTCATTTTTACTAGCGCTGACATGCCTTATTTCAAAATCATAATTCTGAAAATAAAGGGCTCTTCTTCCTAAAATAGAACTATGGTGTTTAGTTGAACGAAGATAGAATAAGGCTTTGTTGTCTGTGAGAACCACAAAATGTTGATTCATAAGAAAAAATTTGAAAGTTTTCAATACATAATATGCACCTGCAATTTCGAGTGAAAATGTGTCAGCTCTTTTCTCTGTGTCTGTTAAGGCTCGTGAACAATAGGCACATGGATGTAAATTTCCTTCTTCATCAGGCTGTAACAAGGCTCCTTCAATGCCAATTCCGCTCGCATCAATGTATACATATGAGGGGCGTTTAGGGTCATAAGGGCGGAGGATAGGGGCGGACGTAATCATTTCTTTCAGTGTTTCGAAGCTCTTCTGGTGTTCATCAGTCAATTGAAACTTAACATTCTTTTTAAGAAGCTTGAATAAACATTCTGTTGGTCCTGCAAAACCTTGCACAAATCGTCGAATGAAATTGACAAGTCCTAGAAAACTACGAAGCTTGCGTTTGGTGGTAGGGGTGGGATATTCCAAAATAGCTTTAAGAATGTGTTCTGAAATCTTAACTGCCTTTTGAGATACCAAGTTACCAAAGACTTTTACTTCGGTAAAAGCTAGCCTACACTTAGAGGGTGATAACTTAAGGGATGCTGTTCGTAACTTTTGAAACACTCTGTCCAGTATGTTAAGCATGTGTGGGAGATTTGAACTGTAAATAATAATATCATCAGTGTAAACAGAAAGTTCTGAACTGTCTATTCCGCTAAGGGCAAGTTCGCTTACGCGGTTCATTACACCGGGGGATGTTTTCAATCCCTGGCATAACCTAGCATACCTAAAACTACCCAGATTGTTAATAGAAAAGGCGGTAATGTCCTTAGAACGCTCTGTTAATGATACCTGAGAGAATGCACTGGACATATCTAAAATTGAGTAATATTTCTTTCCAGCCATCTCTGTCATGATGGTTTTTATGTCTGGGGATTGTAAGGAAATCGGAGCTATTATGTCATTAAGCGCTCTCAAATCGGAAATAAAACGGTAAGTCCCATTGGGTTTCTTAACTAATAGAACTGGGTGTCGATAGGGACTCCCTTCACAGCGCTCTATAACACCTTGGTCTAGTAATTTCTGAACTTCCTGTTTCATGGGTTCTCGGTAATGAAAAGGAATAGGGTAGGTCTTGGCATACACTGGGGTGTCATCTGTCAGTTTGATATCATATTCCAAAACATTGGTTTTAGTCAATTTATCCCCTGGCCAAAGAAAAATATCTGCATACGTGTATGCGAGCTTTAGGATTTTTTCTCTTTCTTCTCGGGGAATATCAGGGTTAACTGTGAGGAGGGAGGGGTCAAATTTCTTTTGACTTTCACTAAGTTGTTGCTTTACTGTAGTATTTTCATTACAAGAGTATGAAAATCCGACATCTTCGTTTTTATGTTCCCAAACGGAAGTAACGTCAGTTAAAATTTCACATGTCGATATTTCGCCTAATATTGTGTCACTTTCCAAAGTGATTGTGGTTTCCGTAGGGTTGTGTATGTGAATGACAGGTGACTGCGGGTTTACTGCAGCATTGGGAAGGACTACTGGATGCTGGCTCATAAGGGAAGCTGATGGTGTAAAAAGTACAGGCTTATGGGTATTAGGTGTTGTAGTGGTAATGTTCAAATTGATATAAGTCTTGGATCGTGGACTTAACTGAACTGTGTTTGAAAGGGTAGCTTTTCCCTCATACACATTTACATTCTCAATTTGGGTAAATATGTCATGCGACAGCTGGTGAGTCTTGTACTTTGATCTTAAAATACTATAATTTGGAGTACGTCCTAAATGATAAATAGTTATTGTATTGTCTTTTAACGACATTTCGCACCTCTGCGTTCGTAAAAAGTCATTTCCTAAAAGGGGAGGGACATTAGTTGAATCTACTATTCTAAATGGGTGCGAATATTTACGCTTTCCAATTATGATTGGAAGAACTACAATTTCAGACACACTCAGTTTGGATCCGGACACACCTTGGATTGTGGATTGTACCTTGTATGTTTTTCTTTCAGTAGGGAGAAGGTGGGAAGGATAAATTGAGATCTGGGAACCCACGTCAATAAGTAAATCTACCTGTTTTCCTTGTATGCTACTATTAATAAAGTATAGGCCATTTCTCTCAATTATAGGAACTTTATCTAATCTGGTATTATCTTCGATTTCGTTCCTGCAAGTCGAAGACGATTTTAGTTTAAACCACTGTCTCTTTGTGGCTTGTAAAAGCAGTTGTCGCTCTCGTGATTATAGCAACCGCAAAACCTGCAGGCTGAGGTATTTGCATCGTCGCGATTAGCCTGATCTCGACGTTGAAACCTCTTGTTACTATTACCTCTGAACTGGCCTCGTGAGTTCGATCTATAATTACCTCTGTGATTAGCTCTAGAATTACCTCTGTAGGAAGAGTTATTATTCCCCTTGTTGAAATCTCTGTTCTGTGCGTTTTGATTAGCCGTTTTCGCAAATTCCAGTACATTTGAGCAAAGATTGAAAAGAGAACTTGCGTTCATCTCTTCGGTTGAATGCAAAGCTAAGGTCGACATTTGTGACGAAAGTTTGTTTATTTCGTCACCAGAGGCGGCATTTTGAGCGTGTTTCTCTCTGGCTACGGCTGGTGGCGCCGCGTAGCGAGCACTATCAGAACTCGGTATAGCAAACATTCCTTGATACACTGTGTGGGAATTATTTACGGGAGCCGGATTGGATTGTAGACTTTGGACTTGATGAGCCGATGGTGGGAAGAAAGGAGATGGACACTGGTTGTATGGTACAATCTGCTGACTCGGGTTGTGATGATTAACTGGGAGGGGGGAGTAGACCTGTGCATGCGAACAGCTGTGAAGTGGTGACGGGTTGAATGTCTGGGGAAAGCTCGCCTGAGCGATTGCCTGATCTATTTCCAATTTCTCTTCCAACATACGTGAATTAATTAATGACTGCTGGCGTTCGAAATTCTGTAGGTGGGCAATTAATTATTCTGTTCTAGCGAAATGCTTGTTGGTTAAACAGCCAACGTATTTGGCTCGCAGTCCCGTGATGATGTAAGAGAGAGTTTGTTCTTCAGTGGCGTTCGGGAAGTATTGCTGGACTAATGCCTTTTTAGCAATAACGTAAGTGTGAATGGGTTCGGTTATCATTTGTTTTCTTTGGAGTATTATCTGTACGGGATCTGCTGACAGGTATGATCCCTTGAATAGCGTACTTAGCTCGTCTTTGATATGGGTGTATGTCAAGTCTACAAAATTGGGTCTTTTCTGTATGTCATGAAAATAAGTTAAAGCGGTGTCCGTCAAAAATAAAGGTAACATCTCTTTACGCTTAGCTTCCGACCATCCTGCGGCGTGTGCTACATTTTGGAACTTGAGGAAAAATGAGTCAATGTGCTTAGGGTCATTTCCGCTAAATGGTGCTGGGTATAATGCAGTGGGGATTGGGGTGGCCATGTTAGTGGTGGAAATTTGTACAGCTACGTTACCAGAACTATTAACAGTGTTAGAGGAAGTTGAAACGGGAGCTGGGGTACTTGCTAGGGGTTGGGGTCGGTTTCTGTCGGGTGTTGCTAGTCCAAGGACAAATTGAGGGTAATTTCTATTAGCAGACCTTAACCGTGTTAGTGGAGGGGAGGGAATTGGGGAGAAAGGACGTGAATTTATTTGATTTGCCGTGATTGCAGTTGCTAACTCTATGATTTGGTCGAGGGAGGAATCTAAGTGTTCGTGCAACGCTATCTGTGACGTATTCATAAACGAAGGTTCGTCGTGCTGACCAAAGAACAAATGAAAGTATGGGTATACAGTTATTTACGTCATTAATATATCGCTGGTCAAATAAGTATAAGCAAGTGTTCTCATTCCTGTGTGAATGATGCTTGAATACATGTTATGCAGAAGAACTAGATGTTGTTGAAAAAGGGGGGGGCTCGGCATAAAAGAAAAAGAGGGGTTGTTTTCCATAGGGTAATACACAAAATTGCCACTGGGTCTGACGCATCTTAAGCGTACTGTGGGAGTATGAGTTGGAATTACTAAAAATTGACTTTAAAAATGCTCCCAAAGTGGGAGGGAGGGGGGGGAGAGAATAATTTAATGTAAAGCAATTCGTACAGGAGGGTACTTATTTGCAAAAAAGGGCCTGAAGCACCTCCACCATGTTGTAAGCCCGTTTTACCTGGGCTCTGAGGTCACAGGGAAGTTTCATTTAAACATTTAGGTAGAGCTTAATAATATCTGATGGCTGAACCTGCTCCGTTAGGAGGGTAGAGATATGGAAAGTTGGTGTAAGGTTATTCACGCTTGTTCATACCTGGTAGGTGTGTGTGTTGTCTTGTCCTGATGCTTCTCGCAGACCGAATCGTGACAGTTGCCAAGGTTCTATCCAGCGACCCTCAGCTCACCAAACCGAGTAATCCCTTGCGCCTTGTAGCATGCCAGGCAGCGGTAACTCCGTGTTCCATCGTCGTAGTTAGCAGTGTAACGTGTTGTGATGTAATCGGACTAGTTATCCATGTAGCGTCGATGAGTGTCAGAATCAAAAGAGAGCGAGCTCCGGGACGGAGCTTGCTTTTATCATTCTAGGCGTCGAAAGGTTGTTAAACCTTTCAAACGCGGTAGATCCTGTTTAGATCCACGCGTTTGCCTTTCCAGTTCCTTGTTTTACGGAAGTTACAAGTTAGCGCATTCTTGGGATCACTCGCTGGTCGGACAAGTTCAGGAAATAAACAAGTGTGAATATTAACATGACGAGGTTTTCTCGGTTTAATGGTCTCCATATCTCTACAATATATTCACCTACAAGTTGGCATTCTTAATGTATTTTTAACTTGATGCTGTTTTGAGATAGGCCTAATTCTAAAGATGCGGATTTCACAATTTTTCAGTATTTAAAGGGTTATATCTGCTAACAGCATCAATATCCCAGTAATGTGCTATATCAGGTAGTTTGTCCTGATAGTGAGCTCGAATGTTCAGTAAACAAATCTTTGGGGTAGTGTTGGTTAACCAAGATATTATGGGCCGAAACTGGAAAAAACTGCATTTTGGACCCTCTTTGTTGCCGCATAACAACAGAAAGCAACAATGTCCCATACAAAACAATTGAATGTATATAAGCAAGCAGTCTTATATTAACATTATATCAAAACAAAAGTTTGGGATGTTGTTGATTTTTAAAGATACAGCACTCCGAACGTACCCATGTTTCACTTTTCAGGAAAAATGGGCGGTCTGACCTTGAACTTTGACATTTTATACAGGGGAGGAAAATTTTTTTCAAAGTCTCAAAATTGCACAATATTAATTTCTCATGACCTACTTCAACATTTAGAAAAATAAAGCAGATCGAAAAATACAACTATCCAAATTTCCCTTTTTGTTCGTATTTCAAAATATTGGCTCCTATCACCCCTTTGTTTGTTATTTATATTCACTACACAAAATACTTTGTTTCTTATTTCAGTGTCACAAAAACCCATTGCCATGGAGGACGTGGAATTTTCATTATTCAAGTGCATCATCGTAATTACTATTGCTCTATCGATACTCGTTCGTCCAGTCATCAAGAAGTCATCGGTAAGTTTCGCTACTATTCTATATTTTCAAGAAATTATATACACTACAGTAAAATCCATATTTAACCAACATACAAAGCACTGAACTTAGGGTATGCTACAAATAAAATGTACGTTTTAAACATTAGTACTTTTAGTGAATGGAAGACTAATGTAATGTTCGATTCGTTCCATTCAAATATTTACGGAAATGGAAATTATAAAATCCAGAGAGTTATATCATAATATTACTTTACCTTTTGTATTTGCTTCAAAACCTTTCAAGGTAATATTGAATTTAAAGTTATAAAAACGTCCTAATTATATGCTTACTAATGAAGCAATGTTGGAAGTGCATTACACTTTTTGTTCATTTATAATTAATGTCGGATGATAATATATGAAATTGAAAATTTTATAATGGAAGTTGTGAAAGCTTCGAAAAAAATTAGATACGGATGTCACAGGAGCCCAACGCTACATGATGTCAAGTCATAAAAATTTTAGTAAATGCAACAAAGAGCCTTTATGAAGCAACATTAGTGAAAACCAAAGTAGATCGTGGAAGAACAACGGAAGCCTTTGAAAGAAATGAAGGACCAAGATATGGAAGTGGTATTTCTCTACTATTATTTATTCTGAACCTATCAAAATACTTGAGGAATGGAAATTTTGAAAGGCCTCAGGAATATATATTTACATTGATTGATAGATTGATTGATTTAGTTTACTTCGCGCTTTTGTGTCTCTTGGCTAATTTGCGAAGATGGGGATGAGTGATGAAATGATGAAATTGATGAATGGATATTCACAAACAACCAGGCCCTAACGGGATTCGAACCTGGGACCCTTGGCGTCGCAGCGCGATGTGCTAACCATATTTTTTTCCTTTTTAAAAGAATACCCCTATTTGGCAGTATCCCCCGTAGTTCACACATTTTCACAATCTGTCACACATGTCACGTTTCACTGTATTCACATTGGTTCTCATTATTCGGACAAACACAAACATGAAAGCCCGAGCGGGATTCGAAGCCGGGACCCCTAGAGTTGTAGCGCGATGAGCTAACCACTCGGCCACAGGGCCCGGCATCACTCGGCTACAGGGTCCGGCTATACATATATTTACAGAAATGCAATACTACAAACAGTAATATTTGCAGACGAACAAAAAATGATGGAAGATTGTGAATATGGTCTGAAAACGTCACGCTTTCAAAAACTTCATTTCATTTGTACAAATGATAACATGAATATTTCAGAGAATAATCAGTCAATGGCAATAAATACTAGAAACTTCCTAGAGAGAAAATAGTGATAAAGGATGAAATAATTGAACAGATAACAGACGTTGTCTGTTTTGGAAGTTCGAGCACCAAGAAGATGTTGAGAAAAAATATAATAATATATAATAAATAAAATGTAATTTTGAAGAGAAATTTTGGAAAATCAAATGAGTAAAGAAATTCAAAATAGATACAATAGCATAATTTTAAACACGACTCCTGTATATGGTAGTGAATGTTGAATTCAGCGTCTACATGATAAAACTAGAATAAATTGTTCACAAATGAGATTTTTACGGTTTTAAGTGGAGTATCCTTGCGAGACAAAATTAGAAATGAAGAAATCCAAAATAAATGGAAGGTCGATAGAATGATGTAAGAAGTAAGAAGAAAATATCAGTTAAGAAAGTTGAATATACAATTTCTGAGTATGCCAGATTGCCTTGAAACATTAAATTACAGTCCAAAAGGTAGAAATTGTAGGAAGACCATACCGCCAATGGGATTATCACATTTTGTAGTCGCAGAACGGGCTTTTATTACCTAAATGGTAGATTGTAAAAGTTCCTGTAAAAAGATATGATTACTTTTTGTCAGCTTATAGTGTTTCTGTAGATATTACATGCCTTACAATAAAAAGGTTGTCGGCAACTGGAATGAATTCCTGACATGTTCTTTCTTTGCGTCGTTCGCTTCGCATGAAAACAGACGCTCAACATCTAGGTTCTATGCAATTTCTAACAAGGGTAAAAACATTTACGGAAAAATCCCTCAATTCTAAAATATTTTCACCTGCAACTACGCAGTGTTATTTTGGCGTGAAAGAAAGTGATTATAAACATATAGAAAAACACAAGTCGTGTAACGAAATGTGTTCAAAATGTAGTGTAATTTCATGTTTATTATGATTTCATAGTGATTTTTGTATTTTCTGAAAAAACACGTTTCTAACGAGGTGTGTTTCCGTCTATTGTACAGTAGTGTGTTTTTCTTTAGTTGCCATATCTGCTTTAACTTTTGTGATTAGATGCCAGAGAGTGCAAAATTAAACCTATTTTTTCAGGTGAGCAGCTTCAAAAAGAGTGCAAAATATAACCTATTCTTTCAGGTGAGCAGCTTCAAAATCCACTTGAAACTCCTCATTTCAGCTGTGGAGAAGAGACCAGCTTTGTGGGACGAAACCCAGATAATTTACAAAAACAAATCATTGAAGGAATCAGCGTGGGGAGAAGTGTGTAGTATTCTTAAACCGCGCTTCAACTATATGGAAGAATTTGAAAAGAAAGCAATAGGTAAGTAGGATTAGAATTCACTCATTCACCCTTATTTCTCAACTCAATTGCAACATGAAATAGCACATGTCTGGCCGTGACCGAACGCACTCTGCCTATAATAACGTATTTGTATCTCAGAAACTAAAAAATGTGAAGATCTCAAATTTTCTTCAGTTGATTGATTGATTGATTTAGTTTATTTCACTTTGCGTTTTTGGCCATTTGGCTAATTTGCGAAGATGAGGATGAGTGATGAAATGATGAAATTGATGAATGGACATTCCCAAACAACCAAACCCGAGCGGGATTCGAACCCAGGACATTTTCGTCAGTTGAGGCAATCCAAATCCGACATACATAATTGCGACTAGCCTTTTGGTCCGATTATGCCAGTAAAATACTCGAACGTCCACCATTACTAAATTTCTAATTTTTTTCATATCTTCGAATATTCAAATTACATACATGAATTGAGGACTAAAAGTGGTAAACGTTGTAATTGCCAAAAGCGAAAGTGTTGGGAAATCGCATCGTTCAGCACATCAGCCCGTACGGACGTTCACACTAGTGCCATTTTACACACCCTTTGAACTACTTAGAGGGCTACCAGCTACTTTTCACGTTTACCACATTATCAAGCATGGCACATTTCACAGTTTAACGTGGAAAACTGTGTATGAGTTCTTGTGGCACTTACAGCGTTTACCAATTTTAGTCTTCAATTATGAAGAGTAAAAGAGGCATGAATTTTCATATTAATGTGCCCTCCGTATATTTTTGAGTTTTACCAACTTATAATCTAATCAAATACCAAACCCAATCGTTACCTATATATTACACAGAAACTGCCAAGGCAACAAATATACTATTTAAGGGAATTAACAACCTACTTGGTAGTATGTCTCTACAATATACAACCTTGGTGACAATGAAGTTCGACCAGAAAGGAATACGTGATTAAATGCACGGAGGCATAGGCGGTGGAATGGGTGACCCGCAGAAGTGACGCGTGTGTGTAAGAGGAGGCGTGTGAGCAGGCAAGAATCGTGATCCCAGCATGTTGCACCCAAGGTCACGTAAAGAACGAAAACGGGGAACAATACGCGTGACATTGAACTTCGACCAGGCACCAGACCCATACGGGAAAATTCCAGATAGTGGCGCATTCGACGGAAGCATGACGTCATGGACACGATAAGGGAGTCCACCGTAAGCGCGTGCTGTGCACCGAGGAACCGCAGTGCATCATCACCATGGCCAGGGGCAAATATATTGACAACACCGTGAGGAGAAGAGTGCTGGAGTTGCAACGGGATGGACTCAGTGAACGGGAAATAGGGCGCCAACTGAACTTACCCAAGTCAACCGTCCACTGCATCATCAAACACCACCAACATACGGGTACTACAGAGCCAGGTAAGGCCCCCGGTCGAAAACGCCTGCTGAGCGTGCGTGACCTATGGATATTTAGGCGCTATATCCCGACCAACAATCATGTTTCTGTGGCCGAATTACGACTGTGGACTCGAGAACGCTTTCACATTGAAGTGTCAACCAGAACCATTCGCCGTTACCTACAGCGATGCGGTTACCGAGTGTACAAGGCGAAACGTAAACCCTTCCTTTCCATGTTGAACAAAGGCAATCGACTACGGTGGGCACGAATGTACCGGGGATGGACATTTCGGCAGTGGAACAGGGTTTTGTGGACGGACGAATCCATTTTCAATGTTGTGTACGGGAAAATACGGAAAACAGTCATTTGTCGGAAGGAGGAACAGAATGAAGCAAAATGTTATGCACGTCGGGTACAGAAACCTGCGTCAGTGATGGTATGGGGATGCATGACGGCATCTGGGGTTGGCCCACTACACGTCTGTGAGGGCATTGTGAATGCACACGCCTATACACGCATACTGGAGCGGCATGTTCCCACAGTGCGAAGGCACCTGTTCCACAGGCGGCGTCTCATCTTTCAACACGACAATGCCAGACCTCATACAGCGCGGCTGACAAGAGAATGGTTGACTCGCCATCACGTGCGAACTCTGCCATGGCCACCATCGAGTCCCGACCTCTCGCCCATCGAGAATGTGTGGCGTGTTCTTAAGCGACGTGTGCAACATAGGGGACCCACGACAGTGGCTGCTCTTATCGCCTGCCTGCAGGAGGAATGGCACCGCATCGATATGGAATACCTTGAACGACTCGTCCGCAGCATGTCCCGACGCATTGCCACAGTTATTCGCCGACGGGGCGACGTCACACCATGGTAAACAGGATCCCCTCTAACAGTGGTCGAACTTCAATGTCACGTGTAGATGGACGAAAATGTTTTATTTTGTGTGGACACCATACATTGCTGCGTTGCAGCGGAAATTTATGTTTTCCTTTGTTCCATGTAGCCTGCTGAATAAAATATGTTCAGCATATGCATGTGTTCTCCTTCTTTCACAACGCACTCCTATATTTGTGACTGGTCGAACTTCATTGTCACTAAGGTTGTAAATACTTTCTTATCGAAATATCCAGGAGTATCTGGGAAACAATCACCAGGATCGTGTATTTGACATCGCCATAGTGCATTTGACAAATACTCCAAGTGCACGAGAGAAGAGTAGATTAAAGATAGTTGTTGTAATATTAGAGTATTTTTTCATGAAAAGTGAAATATGAGTAAGTATGGAATGCTGTATCTTTGGATTAGATCGATTGATTGATTTGTTGTTTTAAGTCCACTTTATGCACAGTAAGGCTAAGTGGGATCCGAACCACTATTTGCCTCCAACGGGAATCGAACCCGGGACCCCTTGATTACAAGGCAACCACGCTACCACTGCGCCAATGGGGAGGCCGCTGTATCTTTGGAAAGCAACAGCACCCCAAACTATTGTTTTGATATACTGTTAGTATGAGACAGTTTGCTGGTGCACATTCAATTATTTTGATGGGGCATTGTTGCTTTCCATTGTTATGTGGCAACAAAGAGGGTTCAAAATGCAGTTTTTGCCTGTTCTCAGCCATTAATATCTTGATTATGGAAAACTACCCTCACATAAAGGCTAATTGGGAGGGGGGAGGGGGTCTTGCAGTTTAAAGTGGAATCCGAAAAACTTGTACCTCAACCTTGCATCAAACCTGGAACCCCTTGATTACAAGGAGGCCACGTTACAATTACACTATCCATCTAAGAAAGAAAAACGAAAACTGTTCAACAACTTGTCGAGACATGGACTGTTCCATTTGGAACAAAGAAAGGGCTGTTCAACTTTCTGATAAGAGATTGTGTTAATTAACATTTCTTAAGATTTTGAACATTTTAATTAATCTGATAAGAAGTGTGTTAATTAACATTTCTTAAGATTTTGAACATTTTTTTCTCAAACATGGGACGAGGCCCCAAAGATTTTATCATTTCCTTGTGTTAGTGTTGTAGCATCTTGTAACCCCTTCCCCCCCACATTTGCCTTAAGTTGACATTGTACATGCAACTACGTGCCTTCTTCACCATTTGACTTGAGTTGCGATTGTGCATGTCGGTCCTTGTCCTACTGGTAGCAATCTCAGGGGGCGCGATGATATGCGGTTTTGTGTAGGGACGCTTGCCATCTCTTGTGGGTGGGGGGGGGGTGAACGTATTTGTAGACACTGCTATGATATCTCCGAATCATGCTATAGCGTACGAACATTTTTCCAGCTCCCACTGTTGTCTAGGATTACTACTGTAGAAGTTCGAGTTCTGTCCAATGCTGGTCATGTTCCACATTTGATTTCACGCCATTGTCAATTGGAGCTAAGTAGATTCCCCGGATTTGCTGTATTATTGTTGTTATGATAAGACTTTTCAAACGACATATTCTTCGAACGCCTTGCTATTTGAAAAAATTGAGTCAACCCCAGCCTACCCCCTTGTGGTTGGCCAGGATAGGGAATGGTTGGCCTCAAAACGTTTCCCCTGAACATCATAGAATACGTATTTCGCCACTTCTTCCTATTTACACCCGTTATATTCAGCTACAGTATAGCATGCTACGTTTTTTCTGCCCTACTGCTGTTTTGAGATGAGCCTGATTCTAAAGTTGCCGATTTCTCAATTGTTGAGTGTTTAAAGGGTTATATCTGCTAACAGCGTCAATATCCAAGTAATGTGCTATGTCAGGTAGCTTGTACTAATAGTGAACTTCCATTCCCAGTAAACAATATTTATTTATAGGAGGGATGTATGTACACACGACAGTTCTGTAAGTGTTCCATTGAGTTCAGTTGGATACTACAGATAATTGGGAGTACCTATTGATGTGGGCTCCTGTTATATGTTCTATTTTTTGCTGTTTTTAATTATATCATTGGTGCAGGAGGTTCAAAAACACATGGACACACATGAATCAGTAATATTTTCCTTCACTTTCTTTTCCCTTGTCAAATATTTCATAGGATTTCTTTCTACCAGTGATACTCAGCAAAGCATCCTTAGCATTGCAGAATGTTATATTCACTTTCATGAACCCCTCATTACACAAACAGGCTGAACAAATGTGACGTGGCGGTGGGAGCGTGTAAGTAGTGACCTGGTAAGGCACCCAAGTGTCAACCTCACTTTCACGTAGTATACCCCGGTAACAGCGTTTTGCAGGCTAACGAGGCTCTAACGTCTTTTTCTACGGCCAGTATAATCCTCTGTATGGCTATGTATGTGTTGTCCTGTATTTTGTCCTTATATGTGCTGAGTGCCCCTTTACACCTTAGCTTTTAGACCAGTTTAGGGATATTTTAGTCCTGAGACACGGTTTTGTTTTAGTTATGGTAAGGAGCTGTGACGGGTGTACTGATGCACTCATAATTTCAAACTAATCAATCAATAAATCAAATGTGAAGGTGGACGATTAGCGTACACTTACATTTCAATTTAATTGTAAACTAATTACCATTACAACATTCATTTTCCTCATAATTAATTTCATATCTGTAGGCAATTTTCTTACATTTCAGGCGTCACTTTAGCCAAAAATGAGATATCCTTTCTTTCACACAATACGTTTGTGTATCTGCGTACGAGGGTGCACATAAAGGTTAGCTTATAAAGGGAAACTTCATTTTCATATACGAGCACTCCAGCTGAAATTTACGTATAATTATGGATTTACATTGATTTAATCAGAGGCCTGCACAAGACCCAGAGAAAACCCGTCTGCGAGGAGGCGCGCCTACAATAATATGCAACACGCACATCAAGCCCAGGTGTTCGACATCGCGCAAGCGAGCTTCACGTCACAATGTTGCACAGGCTTCGATGCCTGCCAGGTTTTTCTATTACCCGGGTCTTAAGAAGACCCGTGAGACTCGATGTAGTTAGAGGCCAGCATAGTCTGCATTTTACCTACTCACTGCCCGCTTGCCCGTGAGGACAGGTATACCTGCTAGCCTGCCCACGGCAACGAGTCGACTTGCGTCTTTACCCGGGTTCTTCGTCTTCCAGGCGCTCTGCGCTTACAAGGTAACTGGGCATTCAACAAGACCCGGGCGCCTGCAAAACCTGCTGGAAGGAAACAGCCCTCCGGCAGCGTGTCGCTCCAGGTGTTTCATCACCACGTGGACAGCTTCAGCCAGTGTTGCCTACTTACGTAGCTCGTAAATCCTACGAGGTCCTAGGAGGAGCTCTCTCCTCCAAGGAGAATTTATATACTTAGCGATTTCAGTTCAGCGTAAGCAGTTTTTATCTTATTGCCAGGAAATGCACGCAGTATTACAGCTTCATTTATTTAAATGAATGATCGAGCAAACAAAAATCTCCTCACTGAAAACTAATTGCTTTTCATTGCATGGTGCCTTAACCAGGCACGCAGTGGCGCAACCAGAGGGGGTAGGGTGCATTGCTCACAAGCTTGGACGGAAATTAAGTCTAGCGGAAGGGTCAGGGTGGGGGTCAAACATTAAAGTACAAGAAAAAACAGACTAGCAGAATTTAAGAGTAGCAGGGCTAAAGGGTACTCAAGATGGAATTAATTTTCATATTTTTCTTGCATTTTCCTTCCAGACGGCCAAGGGCACCTGCAGAGGGAGAATGGAGGGGTAATTGCAACCCCTTGATTTCAAATTTTATGAAAGTAGAAATATATTATAAAATATTATCCAGTCTCATCAAGTTCAATGCCGTAGCAAAGGGGTAGCGGGAGTCGGCCCTGAGCGCCGAACGATCTAAGTGAGAAAAGTTTTAAAACAGAGAATGCTATGGCGGCCCGTGATATTATTTGCTATTAATGTTGGTTTGTTACGAGTTGGATGAATTGATTATGTAATACGTCGCTCCATGTGAAAAGAAAATATTGTAGATGGAAATTTTACATGCCATATGTCTGTACATTCGGAATGCATTTATCATGCACTTTCTTTCTTTCAAAAACAGTTTGTGTGCTTGTTTTCCATTATTAGCTAATGTGAAATTGACGTGTTGAAAAAAAATATTTCTAATCCTCTGTTTCAACACAAATGCGCGTGAGAACCGACTTCTACCCCCTTTTTGCGTGATTTATGAGGATTATAATGCCTTTCATGCTACTTTATTACTATTATTGTGATTGTTCTTGTTGGCACGTTTATCCAAGTACTTGGCCCTACCCCCCAAACGAGGGTAACGGCAATGGCCCTGGCTGGCTACGGCCCTGGTGTTCGCAGTAGAACAGTGTGTTGTTCGACTCGCGACCTCAGCGTCGAACGTGACATGTTTCAGTCCTGTCCTATATCACTATATATACGTATATTGGTTGTTTACGACATATACTTATGGATCCTGTGCCACGGAAAACCTATTTCAATGTGGGGGGGGGTAGCAACATTCGTAAATCTCATTTCATTGGTGATGTGGCTTACGAAGCTTCGAGTTCCCTTTTTTAAGTAGTGAAAATCTATTGCAGTTGGCAACACTGCAGAACGGTGTGGGCCAGGTGCAGTTTCTACTCGAAGCAACTACGTCATGCAGAGGGAGGGGTCTGCAGTTGATGGAAAGAACGAACTGAGACCTACTAGGTATCGTAAGACTGCGGGTACCCGGCGGGTCTACAATGCCTGCCAGGAACGATCTGTGCAGGTGGGCATACAAGCTGCTCAAGCGAGGGTGTTGCGCAGGTTGCATGGCATTTCAGGAGCGATGTCTCGCGAACGGGTCTGCTCCAGGTCTTGTGCAGGCCTTTAGATGTAGTTCTTGCAGGTAGACGGCGAGCACTACTGTCAGTGTTGCCAACGGCCATTATATTTCACTACGCATGGAAATATTTGAATTTCTGCTAGGCGCAGGTGCCTTGAGGTTGTAGAATCATTGGCGTAGCAAGGGGTGAGCGAAGTGGGCGACCAACCTGGGCCTCGCGCATATAGGGGCCTCGCGTCCTATGAGGTTGATACGAAAAACGTAATAAATGGAAGTGAGAAAGATAGAAAAGGCTAATTTTTGTGGGCAATAAAATTAAGACATTTTTAACTGGCTTTATATTCTAGTTTAACGTTATAATTTGAATGAATACGTCAAATCAGAGGCGGGCGGGAGCTCTAAGCCTAAGGGGCCCCGAAAAAGTCAAAATAATTCTAATTTCTCATGTGAAACATCAACGCAAAAATTGCTTGGACAATTTTATCCATTTTTCTTCCGTGTCGTGACCTTGCATAGCCTACCCGATTTTAATATGTTAATGGTAAAGCACCTCAAACTGCCACGGAGCAAAGTATGGGGCATTTAAATGCTTCTGGTATTTTAAACTCAAGAAATGTATGGATAATATTAGCAGTTCTTCCTTCGTTCCTACAACTTCAGACGCAGCTATTGCCTGCCCTCTGTAACGGGCACGAAGATGATTTATCTTCCGAATTTCCTGATCAAGTTCTATGTTTCAGGAATGTGCTTAAATCTGAAATCAAGTGCTTTAGGAAAGTTTCTTCTCCTTGATAGCTCTACACTAACTTCCAGTGTTCTCTGTATCCTGTACCGCCTTCTGTTTGGGGGAAGGGATAAGTAAGTATTTGTATTTTCTTCTTTTGAATACATAAATGTCAAAGAAAGCTATGTTGTAATATGTGAAAATTCAGAGTTAGAGCATCGATTTGTATAGTTATTAATGTAAGTGCAGCCACAACCAGCCATTCTAAGTAATTACGTAAATTTCCTGGAAGAAGCTGACTGTACTTGAGGGACCCAAGTTTATTTCTTGCGGACACGTACTTTACGATTTTATTACGCCACTGCGTCAAATATTTAATATTACAAGAACATTAAGACGTAACAACAAAATGAGATTCACAGTTATTATTATCATCTAAGTCCTAAAATTCAAAGTTAACTGGTACAATTTATGTGCAACAAAGTCAAAATTGCTAATTAAAAAAAGTCAAAATTGCTAATTTAAAAAAAGTCAAATTAGCTGTATCAGTTGATTACACCAAACATTTCACATTTATTGTGCAAATGACTATCGTTTTAAGATTTGCTGATGTTGAAACCGATTGTGTAGAAGAGCTTGTAGTAGATACATTGGGCCCCTAGACAGGATTGTGATTTAGCGCACTCCCTTCCCCCCGCTCTATCAAACACTGACATTTTATGTGCGTCCTTCCATATTTTCTACTTAAGCCATGGTTTGTGACATTTACATCCTACAAACTTCGAAATGAGGAAACAAAGAACGACTCATTAAATAATATATAGGTTATATTTCAAGATTCTTACTTTGTATTTCTGATTTTTTTTAAAAAAAAAGTTTAGCACACTTAAGGATATTTCAGTTATCTTACTGCCTAAAGAACATCTTAAAAAACGTACTATTACTACTACTTTGGTTAATGAAAATTCCAGCAGCGTGTTACTGTAGCTCTGCCAAGTGTAAATTTCTCTGTCGCGTACTATTAAATATAATTTTCGTCAGAAATTAATTATTATTGTAGGCTATTATATAAATATGATAATTTGCTGACGTTTCCTTGATAACTGTGTATCGATTTACATTGATATTTCAAACTTAAAGAACGAAGGGGCCTTGCATTCAAATCTCGCCCAGGACCTCGCGATATGTTGCTAAGCCACTGCACCTAAGATTTTGTAACTTCTCAAATTAGTGTCATTATTATGTCAAACCAACTACCACATATTTTCTAAATTTGTTTCGATGGTCTTGAAATAGGTTTGTGTGTCTTGTTCATTTTATGTCACCTTTCTGGTCTTGAAATCGTAAATCTTCTGTCGGTTTCATTTTTACGTTGTTTGTTTGTTGAAATGTGTAAATAGCATTGCCTGTTATTTGCACCCGTGTGAAAATACAAGCTAACAATTATATTTTGTATCGTATTACTATCAATGCGGTCTGAGAACAAGATAACTAGCAACAACACTAGCGAACGACGATTTGTTGAAAGAGATGACAATATTCAAAAACCTTTTATAATGCAAATTCTGATTTCATGTTCCATTTTATGGACCATCGTGCCTTAGTGTTCAGGGGGGGGGGATCTTGAGCAACTAATTCGGATATTGAATTGGCAAAATTACACCAGAGAGAAAATCTGTTTGATTGATTGATTCATTTATTTGGTCAATTTATGCACAATAAGGCTAATCGGGACTGGACCTATAGTTTAAAGTGGGATCTGAACCATCATGTGCTTCCACCGGGTATCGAACCTGGTACCCTTTGATTACAAGGCGACGACACTACCACTGCGCCATAGGGGAGCACCCCGAAAAAAGTATAATGTAGAACAACCACCAGTCACACAAAGTTCCAAAGTATTTACGATGGCACTTTTTGCGAAACTTGGTTCGTACTCCTGTACAGGTGTCAGCAGTGGCAGCAATTAGGGGCGGGGCCGAGAGAGTGCAGTTGCCCCCCCCACTTTTTGCTACTTTTGCACCAAGCTAACCTTATGTACCAAGGGAAATTAATTATCCTTGCCCCCCCCCCCGTACATTTGCACTTTGGCCCTCTAGTTTTGGAACCCAATCGCCGCCACTGGGTGTGAGCGATACAAATGTTTTCTAGCAAGGAATAAATGTCTGCAATTTCAAATTGATAAAAGTGATGAACATTTTAAGTGCTCCTAGAACAGTTTAGAATCTAAAAGTTGGCAACGGTGACTGCGTGACTCATGTATCTGGAGACGGTGCAAAACCGGAATCAGCGTTCGCTGAAGATAAGCGAGCTTCGTCTTGCAAGGCCTTCCAGTTACCCGTGGGCTTTCGATGCTTGACGGGTCAAAACCCAGGTATATAGTTTTACTCGCCCGCCCGACCAACCAGGCGGGCCTAGTAAGCGATTCTGGCCGTTGTGCAGCCCTCTGGATTTAATATTATAGAACTGCCTTCAAAATAATTTATCTTAGATTTTTCACAGAAAGTTCCTTGTGTATATAATAAAATAAACAGTAAATATATCTTGTATTGTATATTTTCAGAAACTCAAGTAATCGCACAGTGGAATGACATAAAAGGCTGGTGGAAGAGAAACTGCATGGGTCTGAAAGAAGACGAAGCATCGACTGGAAGTGATTCTTTAAGCGCATCGTATTTAATGTATCAAAATAACTTGCAATTTTTGTACAAACTAATATTTAAACCAGCAACTGCATCAAGAATGCAATTAATTTCACATGTACCGAATCAAACAGACGAAATAGATGAAATTAGAGAATACGATGGACAATATTCTGGCCGAGCGAGACACATCTCTGCACTCTATGAAACAATGCAGTATGCTCGAAGGACTGTTCCAAGGAAACGTAGGAACAATGCAACACAAAATCGGCACAATACTCTGTTTAAAAGAATCCTCCCATATATTGAAAATATGCATGGAAATATGAAGCATAGGCTGAGCAACTCACGTCTGGCTAGAGCAATTAAACGAAGGAAAGGAACCAGCCACTTCTATCCGCAACAGGGCACAGAGGATGGAAGTCGAATTTTAGCAGAATTTGTGTTGTTTTCGAATGATAATATTCGTCCAAGTCCACAACCTCTGGACCGAAAAGACCAGTGACATGAACAACAGCAGATGACTACCACAAGATAGTCAACGAGTAGAAAAAACGTAGCTTTCAGTGTTACACCCACCGAAATCAAAGGTAATATGCCCATGAGCATTTTACCCCGTCATAACAAAACTATTAACATTAACTGCAAAATTCGCATTTAAAATTGTGAGTTGTTATTTGTAAAATGCGGAAATATTTTTTAGCAATGCATTATTTATTCTTAGACATGATTGAACCAATGTATATATTATTTCTTTTTCTGTGATCCATTAACATTATTTTACTCCGATAACTTATTTGTTTATAATTTCTGATTTACAAACATTCAAATTTCCCACTGTTATGTTGTAGCAAATATTACATGTAAAAGGAATATATGATACAGAGGAAAAATACTTTGGATTCTATTTTTCCTCATTATTATAATTAACAACTACCTTCGTTTTTTGAGTTTCGTCATTTCTAGTTCTAGGATCTGCATGACTAAATATTTTTTTGGGAAGGTTGATACATTCCCGAAAAATGATATAACTTCACATGTTATGAAGAAACAACCATAGTAGTAACAATTTTGCAACCGTACTCAACATATCTTAAATCGTCTACTTTACCATATTGATAGAGCACTTATTTCGGGAGAAATGAGATAAGGTCAGATGATGTTTTACCGTTTACTGAGCTAACCAAATGAGAGTAGGAGGAGAAGGGTAGGTGGCTGAGGGATGCGCCAGCACTTACCTCTGCTTCCTGGCGGCGGCACTGGCTGCTACTATCAATGATCCACTAACTGATTACAACTGAAATCAGCCCTGGTGACAGGGCACCTTTCGCTTAAATAGTAGCCATTTCCGCTGTACTTTACAACCTCCGTTTCCTGTGGAATTCTCCTCTGCAAGTCGGAGCATTCCAGGAGACGGAGGAATCCGGACGAGAAGTACACTAGGAAGCAAACGTTCTGCACCCGCATCCATAGCCATCTACAATACATTTGCCTTTTCATGGTGTAATGAAGTAATTTTTTTACCTAGCTTTTCTTAAAGACCATTAAACTTGCTCCTCTCACGACAGTCGAATATGAAAAGAAGTTTCTCTATGTACTATAGCTATCATTTGAATTTGTAATTGTACAGTGTAAATCAGTATCATAAAATGAATTGACAATAAATATGTCAAATAAACTGACATGTAGTAATCTTATTTGGAATATACTTGTTTGCTTGTTTCCCTTACATTTTAAAGTTTCATGTAAAGATAACCACATGAATAGAAGGCATTTTAATTATTGCCTTAATTAATTAATTATAATTTATATTCGTATTATAGCATATCTTTAATGTTTCAGAGTATATTATGAAAAGTGTAGGTAGTGACAAGCTCAACTTATATTGTCGTAAGTTTTAGGTCACAAGAAATCTAGTTCTATTAATTTCAGTATTTCTAGATTTCCTCTATTTCTCACAACGTATATCCGTCCTGGACTTTAAAAACTTTAATTGTTTTAATTCTTCACCTCGAAGTATTTAACTAAAGAACAAGTCAATAATAATTTCATATAATGTGATCGTGTTTCGTTTTTGTTAACACATTCTTGCAATAATTCCATAGAACTATTTTCATTGAAAAAATCAATATCACAACAAAGATTTTGTACTTTTGTAGGACTTGCATTGTTTCTATATGTTCCAAATGTTCCATGAAGTCCGTTTTCCAGCCAGCATGCCGGCAACCTAACACAGCATCTGACTGCATCTATGACATAACTTCCTGCGGTAACACAGTGCACGGCAGTGTTGCAAGGAACACACAAATTTTATGAAAAATACCGAGCTACCAACCACATTATGTGCTGTAAAATGAAGCGAGAAACAAGTTCAGTACCAACGGGAAGTGAACCAAAGATAGGATAAATGTAGAAAAACAACAAGTGGTAATATCGGATTTTGTCTCTTAGCCTGCATGTCAAATATTTGCATATGTCGTTGACATGTCTTCCAGAAAATGGCAGTATCTCCCCCACCGCACCAGCCAAATACATGCGATATATGCACAAATTAATTACGGAAAGAGAGACTGCGCAAAATAATTATAAAACTCGTCATGCAAATTTTATGTTTTGCTGTGGTGTGGCAATCACACTTAAGCATAGAAATTCAAATTATGTTTTGATACAGAATACAACAGAACAAGGTGCGAGGTGCTATTTGTAGGGTCGATCCTCCCTCCCCCCTCTATCTTGAACCATCTCACCCACTGGTTATAAATGATACACCCCACCCATTGCGTAAGTAAACTAGCGTACTATTACCAACATGGAATTATGACGAAATGTTCTACGATCACTTAACAGCATTTGGTTTAAAAAACATTTTGAATAATATTTTTTCATTTTCGTTTGTTCTCTATAAAAGTTAAAAAAGAATCTCTGTACACAATGCAAAAGTTGTCACAATTTTCTGAATTCTGCAGGGAGCAGGAAAGTATTAAACAATACTTCGATAGATTCGAGCATTTCTGCAAAGCTTCAGACATTCCCGATGATAAGGCTAAACATGTTCTATTAGCAGCAATAGGGCACAGAACGTATGCTGATTTATACAATCTCATACAACCTAAATCAATATCAGAGCTCAGTCTTGCTCAAATTAAACAAACATTGATCCGCCATTATGAGCCCAAGAAGAATCTCGCACTTGAAAGGCATAAGTTTTTTCTTATTAAACAGAAAGATAGCAGATCCTTGACATCCTGGAATTACTTCTGATGAACATCTGTCCATGACCAGCGTACCCCATTCTTCAACAAATCATATAAATTGGCAACACAGTCAGCTAGGTTTGGCAGGTACGAAGCGTAATACGTGACCATACCGAGAAATGACTTCAATTCGCCAACATTAGTGGGTGGCTTACACTGAATTATTTTATCAATGTTTTCTTTCAGAGGACGAATTCCCTTCTTTGAAAGAGTATGTCCAGATACTTCACATTTTGCACAAAGAACACATACTTTTGTTCATTTATGCGGACACGATAATCGGAGAAAAGATTCAGCACCTTTCGTGCTTTATCATAGCACTCCTCAAGAGTAACTTCTCCTACTAAAATGTCGTCTTGGAAAATGGAGACCTTGTCTACACCCATCAATATCTGCTCCATCGTGGCTTGGAATATGACACTGGCAGAGTGTACTCCGAAGGGAAGCTTCAACTGTCTGAATAACCCGAATTCCGTGTTGAAGACAAGAACCTTCTGAGCCTGTACATATAGGCATAACTGAAGGTAAGGTCGAATGAAGCGAACCAACTGCAACCAACCATCTTATCGAAAAGGTCCTCTATTTTAGGTAACGGATGTCCCATCTTCCTAAGTCGCGGATTTCCAGTGTTCTTGTAGGACACACATAACCTTAATTCATCGTTTTTCTTACGAACAACAACAAGAGGAGAAGCCCACGATGATGATTTGATCGGTTCAATGACTCCGTCACTAACCAACTTCTGTAATTCATCCTTGACTGGTTCCTTACGCGAGTACGGGACGTCGTAATATCTCTTGAACACTGGTGTAGCATCGTCTTTCAATGGCAAGTCTATCTCGAAGCGCTTGATCGACTTGGACATGTCACCATCAAAAGGTATAGGAAAATCTTTCCTTAGATTCACAACCAGTTCTTTTATTGCTGATGATTCAACAGTAGTTGCAACCATCTGAGGAACATGTGAAACAAAATTGTTTCCCCATTCAGGTATGAAAATATCAATCCAAGACAAACCCATAATCGCACGATTCAATTTTGTCTTTACAACAATCATATCTAAGTTATGTTTCATTCCTTGAAATACAACTTCAACGTTAACTTTTCCTAAAACACCAAGATTATTACCATTTGCTTCTTTCAAGATGATAGGAAAATTGTGTATAGTGCAACCTCGCAATGAAGACTCAAATTGTCTACAGTCAATTAAAGTATAAACAGAACATGTATCCACTAGGAATGGAATCTTAGAATTGTTGACTTGTAAGTCGATAAACAACGATCCCTGTGTATGCCAGACAGATTCACTTTCTTTAGTAACGAAAATAGTGAAAATTTCTGGACACTGAGCGTTACATTGGATACCAGCGGTTCTGTAATCAACAAATTCGCTCTTAGATTTTTCTTCTTGAATATCTGCAAATTTGTGATCTATGGGAATGCACGGCACATTAAAATCTGAAAAATCAATGTATGATTCTAGGATTATATGTTTGAAATTGCTGTGATTGTTTGGTACAATCGTAGGTTTTGAATTAGCTGGATCATTGATAGATCTTTCATTGATACGTGTGTTAAGCACAATGTTTGTGCTAGAAACCAATTTGTTTTTGCTAACTAATTAACTAACTCCCTAGCCTTCTTAAACCCGAAGGTTCATGGCTGCAGCAACACAGGCCTTCCATCTGTCCCTATCTTCGGCAAGATCTATATACTCTTTTCCATCCCTACCGATTTCCTTTAGGTCCATCTCAACGTTGTCTCTCCATCTTCGTCTTGGTCTTCCTACAGGTCTCTTACCATCAGGTTTCCCAACAAGAATCCTGTAAATTCCTCTTTCCTCTCCCATTCGTGCCACATGGCCGGCCCACCTAAGTCTTCTTGATTTAATTATTCTAATAATATGTAGACATGAATACAAATTATGTAGTTCTAAATTATGTAACCTTCTCCACTCACCTGTCTCCTCATCCTTTTTAGGTCCAAAGATTTTCCTAAGGATCTCATTTTCAAATACTCTCAATTTATGTTCCTCTTTTAATGTAAGGGACCAAGTTTCACACCCATATAATACTACAGGCAAAATTACTGTTTTGTATATTTTAACTTTTAGTTTCTTAGATATTAAACGAGAAGACAAAAGTTTATGAAGAGAGAAGTAACATGCATTTCCTGAATTAAGCCTACTTTTTATTTCCTCTTTAATATAATTTTCATTTGTTAATATTACTCTAAGCATTTGAATTTGGAAACTGGTTCAAATCGAGTTGTTATCAATAATTAGATTTTGATTATTACCTAACACTTGGTTTCGGCCTGTAAGCATATATTTAGTTTTCTCTTTGTTAACTTCCAAACCTATCTCTTTAGCAGTTTTGAAAAATATTTTAGCATTATTCTTAATTGTATTCACATCATCCCCTAATAAGTCTACATCATCTGCATATGCTAACAACTGAGTCACACCATTTAATTTTAGTCCTTCTTTAGTTTCTTTTACCTTCCTAACATCATATTCTAAGGCAAAATTAAAGATCAATGGAGATAATGCATCTCCTTGTTTTAACCCATAATGAATTGTAAATTTGTCACACACATTAATACCCACACGAATTTTACTTTCTGTTTCACTAGTGCATACTTTTATCATACTAACAAGCTTCTTAGGTATTCCAAACTCGACTAATATATAATTTATCTCTTTTGACCAAATCATATGCTATTTTGAAATCAATGAATAGCTGATGGGCATTTTGATTATATTCCCACTTTTTTTCAAGTGTCTGTCTGATGTGAAAAATTTTGATCTGTAGTTGATCTGTTACGTTTAAATCCACATTGATAATCACCTATAATTTCATTAGCATGTGGGGTTAGTCTTGTTAAAAGAATGTTAGATAATATTTTATATGTTGTTGAGAGTAAAGAAATTCCAAGGTAATTATTGCAGTTCATTTTATCACCTTTCTTAAACACAGGAACAATTATGGATTCTTTCCACTGTTGAGGGATTTCTTCTTTATTCCATATTATACAAATTAATTTATGAATTTGACATATTAACGAATTTCCACCATATTTAATTAACTCAGCTGGTATTAAATCAATGCCAGGTGCTTTGTTATTCTTTAGCCTTTTAATAGCATTTTTAACTTCAGTCAAGTTAGGGTCTGGAACTAAAGGTTCTGGTGTATGTTCTAGCTGTTTTTGCTAGAATTGTTATATTCTCTCTTCTTGCAGGCTGTCAAGAAATGATTTTTCTTTTTACAATATCTGCAAATAGCTTCGAAAGCTGGACATTTTCCATTAGGATGAAAAGAATTACAATTATCACACGGTTTACCAAAATCATTGTTTTATTTGTTACCAATATTCCTTGTATCAGTTCTATTTTGTCTGATGTTCATTCGAAGATTGCCCTTGTACCTGTTTTGGATTTGCGAAGTGAATTCAGTGGGAGTTTCAGAATGTTCCACAGCATTCTTTGAGTGACTTTGGTTAACAATTCCCTCATTTAATTCTAGCTTGTTGAGATACATGGCCGTATCTATTGGCTTTTTCAAGGTCAAATCAGGATCTGATAACAGTCTATTTCTAACGCGCACACTTCTCATACCAAGAATAAATACGTCGCGTCACATTGAATCAATGAGATCACCAAAATCACATTTTGAGGATTGCTCTTTGATTTGCACAATGAAATCAGGAATGCTTTGATTATCTTTCTGTTTAATAAGAAAAAACTTATGCCTTTCAAGTACGAGATTCTTCTTGGGCTCATAATGGCGGATCAATGTTTGTTGAATTTGAGCAAGACTGAGCTCTGATATTGATTTAGGTTGTATGAGATTGTATAAATCAGCATACGTTCTGTGCCCTATTGCAGCAGGTAACTTTCTTCCACACACACAATACTACACACATTTTTACAATTCCAAATGGGAACTGACCGCGCATAATCACATCAAACTATCTTCAAAATATGGGAGCTGGAGACCGACAGCGGAACACCTAGCCTCTGAGGTGAAGCATACGCATCCAACTGAATTAATATAACTCAAATAAATGGTGTTAAACCACATGCTGATCTACTGTCGCTCTTTGGCTCCCTATGCACTATTTGTAACAAGAAAATTGTAACATGAAGGGCGCGTGAGCTCTCAACACTATAGATTTCGGATCCCGAAATCCGGTATATGTTAACCAATGCATAAATACACACAATACTTATATCGTATTTTAAACATATTCCAGCTAAGGTTCATGTAAAAAATGAAATGAAAAAGATGTGTTAACATTGTACTGTACTGATACCAATGTAATTATGCAAAATTATATTTATGTTATTTATTATGTTATTAAATATTATTGTAATGGTCAAATTTTTATTTCCAGATTTAGGCCTATGTAAAATGCAAATTTCAAATAAAGTAATGGAGCGTAACAATAACGGGGGAACCGTAAAACGAGCAACTGCCGTCCCAGTTTTTCACAGAGGCACTGGGACATGCGCATACCCTCGAATGTATGCGGGTGGAGGTTAGGATACATTCGGGGGTTCCCCCCTTATTGTGCTCTATTGCTGCTAATAGAACATGTTTAGCCTTATCATCGGGAATGTCTGAAGCTTTGCAGAAATGCTCGAATCTATTGAAGTATTGTTTAATACTTTCCTGCTTTCTGCAGAATTCAGAAAATTGTGACAACTTTTGCATTGTGTACAGAGATTCTTACCTCCAACAGACAGCTTGAAGAACAATCACAAGAAATATGTAGAATTACGAGAATTAAGTATCAAATGAAGTTTCCAAGATCCTCGTCGCCATTGCTGAGTTTCGGGTTCTTTCTGTTCCTCGTTGATCCAGGAAATGGAGTTAAGAATAAGACAGAAGTTCCAACACAAACAAAAGTGTATAATTCACGAACACAATAACAGAATTAGTACAGCAACTTACATAATGGCATAAAAACTAGAAGTCTCGTCACGCAGGACTACTATGACTTTGAGGCATACATGACAGAAGCTAAACACAGACTGATGACAAACAACACTTAATAACCAGGTCTGGTTTTCACTGCTGATGCAGAACAAGTCCGGCGTATAAGTTCAATCGGTATACGACAAAGTCCATGATGGAAGACACGGATGAATGGAATGGCGAAACTAGAGCTTGTGCAGCAGGATATTTTCGAGCCCTTCAAAATTTTGATTTTAACTTTATGTTAGAAGTTTTTCATGCTATATTTCCAAAAGCCGGTATTTTGTTCAGTGTTCTGCATAAGAAAATACACAATGTTGGGTATTCCAAAAATAAAATCAGTGATTTTGTTGACAGCCTTACAAGAATGCGTGACGACTTCGACGTTTGTGGTCGAAAATTGAAAATCTGAATAAAAGTGTGAGTGCCCAACAGTCAAAGAGACTAAAAGTTAGTGGAGTTGGTATCAGTAAGAAAGACATCTGTTGGAGGCTCTTCTACGAAATCACCGATACGTTGAAAGGTCAATTTATAACAAAATTTACAGATATTGATAAATTGGAATTTTTGGCCTTGCTTGATTGTGATGCATTAATAATTTATTCAAAACACTTCCCAGAAAAACCTCTTCTCGTACTTTTGAGAAACTATGGACAGTTTTTCTTTTTTAACATGATACGCCTCAATAATGAACTTGCATACATATATGCTTCTATTGAATTTAGAAGCAAATCAGTTCATGACATAAATATGCACTTACATACCATTGGACTCACTGAGGCGTTACCTGAAGTAGCAAAATTGTGCAGTTTGATGTTAACTATTCCTGCTTCAGCAGAACGATCCTTTTCCCCTTTGCGGCGGATACACACCTATCATGGATACACCCAAGGACAAAATAGATTGTCGGGTCTATCATTGATTGCAATAGATAAATCCTCTAGAAGGAAACTTCATTTTATGACAGCATCATAGAGCTATTTTCAAAGAAGAGTCGTCGGATTGATCTGCTCTATAAGTAGTTTTCGTTGTTTCTGTAAGTATCAAATACGTATTTCTTTATTAGGCTAATGTTTATTGTGTCAACAACTAGTTTTTGAGAATTCACTTCAGTGCTTATGCCAACATTTATTTTCCTGATTAATAACTTTACCAAAATTTAGTATTCAATTGCAGAATACCAGAATAATATTATACAAAGTACATGAACGACGGGGGGGGGGGGGGTATGAATTTGACATATTAACGAATTTCCACCATATTTAATTAACTCAGGTGATATTAAATCAGTACCAGGTGCTTTGATATTCTTTAGCCAATTAATAGCATCTTTAACTTCAGTCAAGTTAGGTTCTGGAACTAAAGGTTCTGCTGTGTCTACTTCACTTACTTCTGATTTATCTCCTACATGAACATTTTAAAGGTCATTAAAGTAGTTCTTCCATTTATTTAAAATATCGCTTGGCTCAGCAAAAAAATTGCCATTTTTATATTTTATCAAGTTTACCTTAAGTTTCCACACCTTTCTAAATCCATTTACACCTTTATATAAATCTCCGATATTTTTATTTTTCCTATTTGTTTCAATTTCGTTAATTATACTATTCAAATAATATATATTTTTTACTTCTAAACGTGTGGTTAACTTCTAGCTTTATTCTATTATAATTGTATAAATTTGTATCATCAGGGTTGTTTAACCACCTAAGTCTAACCTGATTTCTTGTTTCTATTAGGTTATGACATTAGTTATGGTATCCCATACATTTTTAGCTGCTGATTCTATTGTATTACGCATGTACTCCCAATTCTTATTTACGTCTGTTTCATTTATATTTTCATCATAATTTAAATCCTGCAAAATATCGAATCTATTTGACTGTTCAATTTGGTAATCTTTCTTAATTCTATAATCAGCAAATTTTCCTGTATTGAATTTTAGAACTTTTAGATTTTGTTGCTTATGATTTATCACAGAGGGTCTTTCTCTTGAATTAGAAATTACTAAATAATGGTCACTGGCACAGTCAACACCTCTATGTGAGCGAACGTCAATTTTACTTGCATGCCTTCTTTTATCAGTGAGAATATTATCTGATTATGAGTATTACCATCTGGAGAAGACCAGCTATATTTATGGATATCTTTATGTTTAAAAGTTGTACTTTTCACAATTAAATTCTTTGAGTTTGCAAATGTAATTAATCTTATACCATTATCATTACTTAATTCATGAAGAATTTCTTTAGCAATAGGTTTAAATTCCATTTCTTTGCCAACCTGTGCATTACAGTCACCTAACAGAATTTTCATATCATACTGGGAAAATTTATCAAAGACCTGTCCTAACTCTTCATAAAAATCATTTTTAGTATTATCATCTCTATCTTCCGTTGGTGCATGCATAATTATTAAAATAATTTTGCACCGCCTACCTCGTAAAGCTGCACATAATATCCTATAATTAATAAATTCTACTGTTCTAGGGGCCGAGATAATTCTATTATTTATGAAAAAGCCTGTTCCAAAATTATGATTTTCAGTACCACCATAGAAAAAAGTATAATTTTTAGTTCTTCTGACCAACTAACTTTCTGGACAGCTTCTACATCTAATGTATACTTAACTGTCTCATTAACTGTACACTGAAATGCTCCAGGCCGGTAAAGACTCAGAACGTTCCAAGTGCCTAATTTAATAACCTTATTCCTGATGTAGATCTTATTCTTAGTCCAGGGATCTCCCAAAGTAGTCCCTGCCCGGAGATCCGAATGGGAGACTATTTTACCTCCGGAGTATTTTACCTTGGAAACATTCATGGCCTGATATTGCCGATTCTTGACATGTCTTTTTACAGTGCAGAGTTGTCGGCTCTACGCCTAACCCCCAATACGAATGGAGGACCGCACCCGTCGTTGGTCAGCGGTACCCTCGTATCTATCTGGGAGGACAACATAGTAGTCCATCAACCGTACCCTTCCACTGCCAATTGTGGGACACTCATAGAGCCATTACAAGACAACTCTGTAAATCCCAACAGAGCAAAATGTTGACCATATCACTCTGTTGGTTGACTAACTGCAGTGGACAAGCCACTGGGCGATGGGGTCGTCACATCCCTACGCCTCATGATTTACCCTTTCCTCAGTTTCAAAAATATTCTAGCGTTCAGAATATTCAGAATATTTGGTTGAAATGTTGTGGTGGCGTTCAAGAAGGTGGCCACCCCTCCGTACACCACTCCAAAATTTGTAGGCATTGTGCGAAATTCTGGCGTGACAGGGGAGATTTCCCCCACCATCAATCTTAGCTCAAAAATCTACCCACCTAAAATTTACGTTTAGTTTTGACTTCAAATGTACTTACAAAGGTTTATAACGAAAAACACACACTCTCTCTTTCAAACAGTGGCGTGTCCAAGAGGAGTTGTTGGGGGTTATAACCATCCCGTTGACCCAGAATCCCCCCAAAAGTCAAAGGCACAAAAATATGGCAAAATGAGGACGAACTACTAAAAAAAAGTACACGTAACTCCAACCCCCTTTTGAAAATCCTGGACACGCCACTGCTTTCAAGAGATCATTAAGAAATCTACACCAATAGCAATATATGCACAATATAAGTAAAACAAGAATGCAGGACAAATATAAGTATGAAATATTGATTTATATTTTTAGAAAGCAAAAACTAAACAAAACTAATTCATTTAAAATATTACATTATAAAACAATTTCAACTATTTTGTAAATTATTGACATCTTTAACCAGTTTAAACGAATTAGTTTGTTACTTTATAACCTGATAGCACCACTCCCCCAGCTGTCTCATTGTTTCCATGTAAGAGGTGTAAAACGAATTTTTATCTGGGGGAGCAAGTACGAGGATAAGCCTACCAACAACAACAACAACAACAACAACAACAACAACAATAATAATAATAATAACACTATTAATGGCATTATAATTATTATAACTAGTGGCAGTAGTAGTAGTAGTAGTATCAAAAACGTTATTATCCTCATAAATTACTCAAAGAGGGGGTAGAAGTATAAAGGATTTCTTTGGAACAAACTATATTTGAAATCGTTTTTCAACACCGTCAATTTCACATAGCTAATAATGGAAAACAAGGACACAAACTGGTTTTTGAATGGCAGAAACTGAATGATAAATGCATTCCCAAAATAATTATTTTTGTGTATATATAACATGTATAACTTTCATTTACTACATATGATTTACACATTTGCAACATGGAGCGACATAAAATAAGAAAATACAAGAAAAATGAGGCGTCCATTTCCAAATGGCATCTTGTCCAATTTTTCTGAAACGCTTTATTTGGTTTCATTGGCTTCACTCGGTATAGAGGTAACTGAATCCACCGAAATTCAGTTCCTATTGGAGTTTTATGTGAGTTAAAATCTACTGGGAAAGTCAGTCACATTTACACATGGAATCTTTCAACATGAAGAAACAGAAAGACACGTAATAGCGAAACAAAGTGACTCACGTCCTATACAGGGTGTTTCTAAAGGTCGTTTACAACGCTTGGGAGGTGATTCCTCACACGAAAACAAGCAAAAAGTCTAAGTTCCATTTTTACGACTGAGGCTTCGTTTCCGAGATAGGAGCCTCGCAAAAGGTGACAAAGTGAACGTCACACCTGACTGGGACGAATACTATAACAGATAGAGAGGCGGTTCCAAGGGAATCATAAAGGAATCGTATGTGCTCAGTCCGGAAGTCACTATGAAAAGTTCACTGCACGCATGCGCAATGGAGTCCTCAAAGGAATTGGGGATTTCCAGCAAGAACAATGCATGGAAAGTGTATGTAACGCATCAAGAAGGACCGTGACAATGAGAAAAGCGTTAAAGACAACACATCCCGACCTCAAACATCAAAACATGAGCACGGAACACATAATCCGAAAAGTTGAGCACGGTTGCATACCCCAGTTACACGCGAGGAATGAACGAATCGTGTCATGTGGCATACGAGAGACACATCACTCCACCAGGAGGAGGGAAAGAAAAACACAATATCAGATGATTGCGACAACGTGTATTTTTAAACGCGACAACTACGTAATATCCCCACACACACAACAAACAACAAATGCTACAATATCTTACGCACGGACAGTGCGTGTGACTGTACACCAACTGAAGATGTCACTTTCACCACACAAAGGGGGTGGGGAGCAATACCAAGAGTGTTCGCGCGCGATCACTGTGACGTAAAAGAGACCAGTTTTGGAAGCGCTGCGCAGGCAAGTCTGGCTCTCGTAGTCTACGTTTGACCTTCATGGCTGCTGTACCCGCGGGAGGAGCTCGAAAGGTTGGTTCTCTCCGGCAGTCGTCCCAATCGTGTTGCAGGTGCTGGGATATGATCAGCAGTTCGCTCTAGGTTGTCATACGCATTGAAGAGTACTAGTATGTTGTATTTAAAGAAGTTGACGTGGTGGAGTGGGCAAGTCAAGTATCGCAACAATTGGTCTTTGGTGTTCGTACGGTGATACGGCCAATTCTTGCAGTGTGCCAGTGTTAAACAAAAACGATACTTTGCAGTTCCAGCTCCCTATTACATAGATGTCTGCGTATACGACCCAGCAGTTAGCAGACATGCATCTCATGTATGGGGAGGCACGTGCTAATAGCCGTGAGGGAAGTTGTCTTTATGGAGAACGCTTTCCACATAAACGTTTACCGTTTCACGCCTTCTTTCAGGTAGTGGACAGTCGACTGCGTGAAACAGGGTCAGTCTTACCACCGCGGCAAGACGTTGGAAGACCCCGAAGTGTACGCACATATCAGTTTGCAGAAGATGTGTTAACTGCGGTCGCAGAACATCCTGGCACCAGTACGCGCGTGCTCGCTCGGGCACGAAACACGTGTCATGTGAATGTTTGGCGAGTGTTGTCAAAAGAAGGAATGCACCCTTTGAAACTGCAAAAAGTACAAGAACTGTTACCTCGTGACTTTCGACCTCGTATTGAGTTTTGCCAATGGTTGTTGAATCAGCTGGACACAAACCATCTCTTCTGGGGAAAGGTATTGTGGGCAGATGAAGCCATTTTCACCAGGATGGATGTCTTCAATAGTAGAAACAGTCATGTCTGAGACTTTGACAACCCACATGCACTTTTTGTGGCCCATCACCTGCACAGGTTTTCAGTGAATGTGTGGTGCGGGATAGTACATGATCATTTAATTGGACCATACATTCTCCCTGTTCGCCTGATTGATCGCACGTAGCATGCATTTCTTAGTGAGGTTCTGCCTGAACTGTTGGAGACCGTACCTTTGGCACTGCGGCAAGAAATGTGGTACTAACACGATGGGACAACAGTTCATATCGATCGTAATGTAGGACATTTTCTGCATGACGTGTTTCGTAATAGGTTCAATGGTAGGGATGAACCTATGCCTTGGCCACAGAGGTTGCCAGATCTCAACCCTCTCGATTTGTTCTTCTGGGGAGATATGAAAACCCTCGTATGCGACACACCTGTCACATGAGCTGAGGACCTCGTTGCTCGCACCAACGTCGCCGCCGCGACGGTAGCATATACACCTAGCTTGTTTGCTCGTACTCGACAATCCTTGATTCGTCGCTGTCATCTCTGCGTAGAAGTGAACGGCAGACATTTTGAAAACCGTCTGTGATTATCGTTCTCGGCAAATCCCAGTGAGAACACTCTTGGTATTGCTCCCCACCCCCTTTGTATGTTGAAAGTGACATCTTCAGTTGGTGTACAGTGAAACGCACACGCAAGACATTGTAGCATTTGTTGTTTGTTGTGTGTGTGTGGGGGGGGGGATTTACGCAGTTGTCGCGTGTAAAATTACACGTTGTTGCAATCATCTGATATTGTGTTTTTCTTTCCCTCCTCCTGGTGGAGTAATGTGTCTCTCGTATGTCACATGACATGATTCGTTCGTTCCTCGCGTGTAACTGGGGTATGCAACCGTGCTCAACTTTTCGGATTTTGTGTTCGGTGCTCATGTTTTGATGTTTGAGGTCGGGATGTGTTGTCTTGAACGCATTTCTCATTGTCACGGTCCTTCTTGCTGCGTTACATACACTTTCCATGCATTGTTCTTGCTGGAAATCCCCAATTCCTTTGAGGACTCCATTGCGCATGCGTGCAGTGAACTTTTCATAGTGACTTCCGGACTGAGCACATACGATTCCTTTATGATTCCCTTGGAACCGCCTCTCTATCTGTTATAGTATTCGTCCCAGTCAGGTGTGACGTTCACTTTGTAACCTTTTGCGAGGCTCCTATCTCGGAAACGAAGCCTCAGTCGTAAAAATGGAACTTAGACTTTTTGCTTGTTTTCGTGTGAGGAATCACCTCCCAAGCGTTGTAAACGACCTTTAGAAACACCCTGTATATATATATATATATATATATATATATATATATATATATATATAAAACTTCACATCTACAAAACTGCGAAAATTGACGAGAGTAGTACTTCCTCCATAATGGTCTGCGCGGAACTGAGTAGGAAAAAGTGTATAGCAAGGCGTAGCGTGCACCAGAACTGCAACGTCTTATCCTGTATAGTTTTGAATTGCGCAAGCAAGACGTACTTGACGTAGCGTGTGGACCGGCTTTACCACCGGACCCTGATGTCGATTTTACCGCGCCGCGCGAGGTTCTCCTGAAGTTTGCGACTTGCAGTTCAAGCTGGCAACCAGTTGGAAAGATGACCTTTGGCTCGGGTTTGAGTTCGACTGTGATGACACGAAATGCTTTCGGGGCAGTGGCGTGGACCAATTTAATTTAATGATATTGGCCACAGGAAATTTAAAGATTCCATTAGATCCCGTCGTTATTGTCAACAATCTTAGACATAATCGAACTCTCTATAATTATGCCATACTTCAATTCTTAATATTAAATTTCAATGGTACATATTTATTAAAGTATATGGTTAAAAATATAAGATAGCTAATAACTATTCTAGCCTTTGAAGCTTTCTCTTCAACGAGGTGCATAAAAGTTAATAACAAAATAGAATAACTACCCATTTCAATCCACTTACTGCACGAAATGTCAAAAAATAACAAAAACAGTTGTGCGAGATCTGGTGTATCGAGTGCAAAAGTCTCCCCAAAAATATAATAATAATAAACTATTGTTTCATTATAATAATAATCATTTTAGCATGATGGTAATTATAATTATTATTACTATTCAAGTTTTATCTTTAGCCTGTCCCCCTACGTAAATATCTGGGGACGCCAATGGACGCCAGTTACCTGCCCTCCCAGACAAAAAATTGTGGTTTTGCCTCTGCTACATGGTATCTTGTTGTAATTTACGTAATATAAAGGAAAATAAATAATTCCAGATAAGCATTTCAAAATTTTCATGGCACAACTGTTTTGCCTTAACAAAAAAGCTTTACTGCAGTGTTAAAGAACATTGCTTTTCGTTGTAGAGATCCTGTGCACTGAAACAACGATGATACAATTTTTCTCTTCGAATCCTTGCGTGATTGGAGTGATGCTGTCTACGTGCAAATATTAAAATTGAGGGTAAAAACGGAGAATAGTAGCATTTGCCTCAAACACTGAGGAGCCGAAATCTCTTTCACCCGGAGCAAATAAATCTCTAATTGCCGCTTACATAATAATACAGAGAGGCCATAAGTTAATATTTATTGCAAGTTCTGTTTTCTAATATCTTGCAAACATTTATAATAATGCCTAAAGGGCTGGATGAAATAAAATTTTTAGAATATCATTTTTAAAATATCGAATAAATTATTTCTATTAGAGGGAAAGAACAAATGAAAAAGGAAACTATCAAGTTTAATTTAATTTAGAAATCTCCCAAACTCATTATCTAATGCACCCGCCCACCAACATTCAACGTGACTTAACGTATGTGGCAGGAATGAATACCTTGATATTCCAAAGTCATTTCCTGAAGTCGTTAAAATCTATAGGATCATATTACAGGATGATAACTTGTAAACAAGAACTGCCTGTATTTGTTGACCATAACATGCAGTTTGGAATGTTCATATAAAAGAACAGTAGCTCATTCTTTATCATAGACACCTGATAATCGTGGCGGGCTGCATAGACAGCGTGCACTTGCTGACGTAAAAGCACATTCCGTTAGCTTAGGGTGACACATGAGTAACGAGTCTTCTGCAGTCGTACCGAAAGGTTGGGGTTTGTGAGCGTCTGAAGGAGATACTGAAAGAAAGTGTCCTTTGAATTCCACATCATTTTCTGCAAACATGGATGTAAAAATGGCTTTTCAAGGTATGAATAATCATATTTAGTTTCATTCTTCTTCGAGCTGTTTTAAAAGTTAAATATATTTTACAAGTGGTTTCCTTCACGTACGCAAAGAAAGCTAAATGCATCAAACTATTTCATGGACCTGGAACCTATAGACTGATGCACTAAAGTGTTTTTTTTTTTTTTGTATTTGCCAAGAATCAGGTTTACATTTTATTGCATTTTTGTTTATCTTTCGTAAAGGTAACTACAAAGTGCATCATGTAATGCAAGTGAGTATTTCTTTCTGTGTGGAACTGTACTTTATTGCTTTAGTTGATGCTTTTCTTACGTATCTTTCTTGATAATGCACTTAAACATTTGGTCTGAGCTACAGATTTGAAGTATTTTTGTTTCAACAGATGCATTTACTTTTCTGTGTATATGAATGAAATTAAATTTCAAAAGGTTACTTTTTTTAATATTTCTTGACGCATCAGTTTTGAACTACTATAATAATATAGCAGTGGTATATAATGAGCGGTACCACCACATACTTAGTAGGTATCGCCTATTTCTATGCATTTAGTCTCAGTTGTATCATATTATGACGATATTTTTGTGGATTTTATGGCGTTCGACGACGTTCCAGTACAATTTTCACCTCGACTCGGTTTTCTCCACCCCATACTTTGTAGGTATGCCACGATCGTACGTGATATAACTTAACCTATTTAATTTTTTACGACCTTTTACGGGCAAAGTTAACCGTCAAGTGTTGTTCTTTTTGGTTACGTCTTTTTTTCTTACAATCTTACGTGATGTAACTTAACCTATAATTTTTTTTCTACGATTTTTCACGAGATGAGTAACGTAGTATGAAACGGTAGGAGCTTTGACCTACTTTTGTTATAGGTGAAACGGTATGAGCTGGCTGCGCCCTTTGACTTACTTTTTATTTTTACGACGTTTTACGGACTAAACTAACCTACAATGAGAAAAAATGGACAGAAGAGGCTCTGGAATCACTTTTTAAGCTATTTTTTACCTCTTGCAAATTTTGCTCTTATGCTGACCTCGCCCTTTGACCTACTTTTTATATATTTGACCTACATTTGATGTCGATCTTTTATGTGCTAAGCTAACCTAAAAGGAGAAAAGAATGTACAGTGTCAACACTTTTTTACCTCTTGCAAATTTTTTGACATGTTTTCTTACTACGTTTACCGCGTGATCTACTTTTTTATTTTTACGATCTTTCACGGGTTGAGCTAACCTAAACACACGTTGTTTGCCTACGCAGTGGAAGATAGAAAGAGGCATACATATGCGTAAATTGATAAAGTCAAACAACGTACGTCAATTGAATTTATTTTTGTTAAGAAAAACCCTAGCCCCCAAAGAAAAAGTATCCCGCCAGGGTGCTCGGTGCAGAAAACATTTTCTAATGGCTGCGACTATCATGTTAAGTCACACATCTGTACAGTTTCGTGGTACTTTTAAGTTCTTGACCGTGACTCCATACAGAGGACCTCCGTAAAAAAACAGTCTGCGCTAACGACTCTAGTGTTACTTGATGTTGTAAGAATATAATTTTTACGTTTTTGGTGTTAGAAAACAAAGTAGATCAGACCTATATAAAAATAATCTTGTAATAAGAAAAAATAAATAAAACTGTGTAACAACTAAAGTTGCATGCTTATATATTTTCCTAGTGTGTGTTTTACGATGAATCACACAGCATCTGAAACGAAAAACTTTAAAAAAATATTAATACTTTTTGAAATTTTGACAATTAATTTAGTACTTTTGAATAAGTTGTCAACTTTTTTTTAAATATTTTAACACTTTTTGAATAATTTAGTACTTTTTTAAATAATAATTTAGAATGAAAATAAAATACAATGCTTAGAACTGTTCCGTGACCCTCTCGTTTTTGACATCTTGGATGAATGACTTTTCTGCCACTAAAATTACGCTGCACAACGTGTCGTCGGGTAGGACGTCGTGAAATTCGCACAATATCTTGATGTTGGTTCTGTCGTTGACCACGACCTGCTTCGTCTTCGACGTGTTGATGACGAACATGGGTCTGTGCGCTTTGAATTCGCTGGACATGTATGGGAAAAAATAGAACCTATCGAAAAACAGCATATTCTTAGTTAATTAACATGGATGAATGGAATGTGAGATAACTAAAGTTTTTTCTAGTGTGATAGGAAGCGAAAAAAGTTGATTTCGGCATCTGAGAAAATAAGAAGAAAATTAGTGCGATCGCTCAACCACATTGAAATTTACCATCATTATTTATCGTCGTCGTTGCGATATAAAGAAGAGAACATTTTTCCATGAGAGTTTTCGTATTGTGAATTAAAGAAAATCAGTAAAAAAAATACTTGTCACGGTTTTTTGATGTTATCTGTATATGACGAAAGTGGGAGCCGAGTCTTCTCCTCTGTTTATTCTATCCGCTAGCTTTGGAACATGTTTTTCTTTTTTTTTATTTCATATTTTTCTCAGTTTGGACAATATAGACAGTGAAAAACTCGTCCCTTTTTTATCCTAAGGTTTGTCATGTGCATTCATGTGAGGTAATAGGATTCGGACAATGTATATCTTCCAATGGAACTACATCAGTTGGTTATATTATTGTCTTGTAATTTAGATCTGTTAGGAGACAGAAACTTCCAACTTCTTAGGATTTCATGTATTTATAATATAAGAATTTTAGTTTCTGCGATATTATACATATATTCTTTTATTCATTCTTCCCTTTTACATTAACTAAGTATCTCTCTCTCATCTTGTTAACAATTCTACAAGCAACAACGTTGTTCTTATTTTTTCAACAGGATTTTATTTTTTAAACACACTTAATGTATGTACCTTTTTCAATGAAAGAGACAAAGTTTCTTTGCATCCATGGACAAAATTATGACTTTGTATATATTTTAACTTTCAGAAGACAGAGAAAAGTAACACATTTTCTGAATTAATCCTGCTTATTATCATTTTCTTTTCATTTGTTAGTACTTGAATTTGGAAACTGTCACACACTGGCATTTTTACGATGATTTTTTGTGAGTATGTCTTAAACCCCCACGCCCCTCCTTGAGCAATATTATTCCCTTGCTGCGACGAACAACAGTCTACTGCCTTTGTTGTACATTTAAAAAAAAAAGATAGACAACATCTTTCTAAGAGGTAGGGAGATAATTGATCAAGATAGAGATCGTGAGAAAAGAGAAAATGTGTAGGCGGAGGATAATGAACATTTTACATTTTGAGTTCCCTATCGTAGATAGAAACAAGGAGATAAACGGATCAACTTTTGCAACATTTTATTATTTCACCCATTTGCATTATCCCCCTTTCAATCATCGGTTGGAATACAAATAATGTGAAGTTCAAAAATGAGAAAGGGCATCCAGTTTTGTATCGAATAACATACTTATAACCCAAAACAAATCTTCGATACCAGGTGCATGTCACTATAAAAACTGCATGTTCCGAATAAATCTATCAATTCATCAAGTTCAACGATAACAATCTATTTCCGTGCCATATCACGCCAAGAGTATAATTCGATAACACACTTTCGCTAACTTGGTTTGAGTTCCTGTTTTAAGTCCACTTGATGCACAGTAAGGCTAATCGGGACTGGACCTACAGTTTAAAGGGGGATCCGAACCACTTGTGCCTCACCGGGTATCGAACCCGGGACCCCTCGATTACAAGGCAATGACGCTACCACTTTCGCTAACTGTCACAAACATTAAGAAAAATCACTGGAAACTACGGAGTGCGAAAATATATTTTTTTTTTATCTTTTTCCCATAAAACTACATCATACCATCATCGAAAAAAAAATCTGTGAAATTGCTACATGAAAAATTGTAAAAAATCCATTTTTTTAAAAAAATAATCACGAACGAAACTATATTTTTTTAAAAAATAACGATTATTGACATTTCTAACACAGAACAAAAAATTTGACAGAATATTTTTTTTCTGCTTTTTACACCAACAACGGAAAAGAAAAAAAACTATTCACTACCCTTCCACCTTGCACACACACAAATTCATTATTTTTCTGTTGCTTCGTATGAATTGGGCGCTTTTTACAAATAGGTAGAAATCAAAGAAATACGGATCTCGAACATAGACACCCTACTCCCTCATCAAAATTAATTGGCGACCAAATCACATGAAACATCGATAAAGGATGCGCATTCTATTGAAAATATAATTACTTATAAACATGGAATGCGTGTTATTCTCTAAGTACTCAACCCCCTTCGCCCCCTCAAGAATTCGAATCCGGTTAAATCAAAAAAACTTCAACAGGGACAACAAACATGCATCACAAGAAATATTATCATAACTAACGATTATTATTTTTAACAAACCTATTTCGTTTAATAAAAAGATCCTAAATTCAATATCTAATGAAAGCAAAAGCCACTATAAAAACTATAAAAAATTACAATCCCTGGCATAAAATGAACTTTAAAGAAATTAATGAAACTTATTTCCAAATAATGAACCTAACCTATACAATTATACATTTTTTTTTCATTCTACAGGATTTAAATGAAACTGACTTAAAAAAGAATTGGGAGCACGTACGTAATAGAATAGAATCAACAGTTAAATAATGTATAGACCAGGAAAAAGTAATCAATGGTTCGCATAATCTAATAGAAATAGACTTAGGTGGTTAAAGAACAGCATGTTTAGAAGTAACAAAAAAGAGATTACTTGAAACGTAAAATTAACGCAATTGAAATAAAAGTATCAGAGGTGCAAATGAATTTAGAAAGGGGTGGCAACCTAAAGTAAACTTGATAAAAAATGTCTGACTCAAACGATATTTTAAATAGATGGATGAATTACTTTAATGACCTTTTAAATGTTCATGTAGGAGATAAATCAGAAATAAATTAAGTAAGCACAGCAGAACCTATAGTTCCAGAGACCAGTGGTTAGAAGTAGCGTGCTACTTGTAGCGTCGCTACAGTAGCTACCTACAAAATTTGGGGCTGTAGCTGTAGCGACGCTAAATTTTGAAAATTGTAGTTGTAGCGGTAGCAAAGCTACAAAATTCCTGTAGTTGTAGCAAAAATTTCGCTACAGCTACATTTTTATATGCATTATGAGGTGAATTTTGAATATGGCAACAACGTCAGAAAAAATCGAAAATAACCCTTAATTTTGCAGGAGGTTCATAAAGACAAAATCAATTACATGGAAATACAGATTATCTAGATTGTAGATTATAGATATCTGCATGTTATTTAATTAGTATCTGAATCATTCAGATATCCAGATAACTAACTGACATATATGATATTCCAGCTAACATCTACGTTGTTTTTTTTTTAGCTGAATAGCTATTTTGGGGAGAAACATGCCTTATTATCTACACCGCAGGAAAAAAGTGCCTCTTTTGCATCACCCCCGGAATAAATCCTGTGATATGCACGGTGTAAGAGACACCAAAATGTCATTAATTGCTGTGTAAAACACAACTAGCAGTGCAAAAATGAGCGATGGATTTTCCACTGCACTGAGAAAGGAATAGTGCCAGCAATAAATGGCTCAGTACATTAACAACATTGATCATTGTCAGTATTGTTACAAGAATGATAGAGTTTCTGGAATTACAATTATTTTTGCCATAATATTTGTTCACAAATTTTAAAATTACAATACGTTTAGAACGCTCAGGTTTACACGACAGTTTCCTCATTATATTGTATAATATTGTATAAAGTACGTACGAGTTATTGACATTCTTGCAGAAACTACAATTTTCTTTAGTTAATATACATAGTTTTCAAATTTATGTATTTTTCCTACTTTTGCGTCACTTTTCTGTAACTTTTGCTAATCATAACATCATCATCATTCTTCGCCGTTTCCTGCCTCTGGCTGGGTCGGCATAGAAGTCAAGCCTCTCCATTTCTTCCTGGTCTTCCACCACTCCTCTCTTTCCACCGTGTACCAATCTTGTCCTCTTCTCCTAACACTCTCCACTATCTGCTCTTTCCACTGACATCCTGGTGTCCCGCTTGGCCTTATTCCCACTCCTTGTGCATTGTAAGCTCTTACTGGTAGTCTTTCTGCATTCATCCTCTTCATGTGCCCGAACCATCTCATCTGTGCCTGATCTATCCTGTCCGGAAGCTTAACCACCCCCACTGTCTGTCAGATCTCTTCATTCCGTATTCTATCCCTTCTAGTCTTCTCCCATAGACTCCTTAAATATTTCATCTCCACTGCCTGCATCTTCTTTTTGTCTCCCTATGTCACGTAATTATTGGCACATAGTATGTGCCCTGTTCCATATTAATCTTCGAACGCTTTGATATAGTCCACCACCCATTTGTCCTCTTCTGTTTACCTCCTCGTCTATTCTTCAACTTTTCTCAATCATGACAATGAGGATGAATGGTTTATTTAATTATTCTCTTATCTATAATCGCTTTCTGCCACTTTCGGCTAATTGTGAGAACGAGGAAGAATGATGAATGATGAGTAGCATGGGGAATGGAGGAGCAGTACGATCCCATTCTCAACTTGGCGTCTTTCCTCGTTTTTGTTTTGCGTCTATTTTATGCATAGATATGCTGATCGAGACTGGACCCGAACCACTATGTGCCTCCGCTGGGTATCAAACGTGGGGCCCTTTTGTAGTCAAAGGGCTCCAGGTACTTTTAATTCAAAATGCTCTCTACATATCAGTCTATAAAAAATGAAATATTTATTCTCAAGAAAAATATGTTGATGTGAACATAAATACGTAATCCTACCAAATTTCATTTGTGTATAGTGGTAATCATTAATTTGGGTAACACCCTAATTGCAATATTCATATATCAAATTTGAATTGAAATGCCACTTGCATAGGCATGTTATTCTCAAAAACTATAGTAAAAATTAAGTAACTGAAGTAACACTGCTATCAAAATTATCGAATGACAGGAATCATAAACATAAATAACAGAATCTATTTACCAGTAGTAGGGGATTTTTAAATATCCACATGGTTCTTTTTTAGTTTCTTTATGCAGAAGTAGCGCAAAAAGTAGCGAAGTAGCGAGTAGCGAACACGAGTAGCATACCAAGTTACTTTTTGGTAAATGTAGCTGTAGCTGTAGCGAAGCTACTTTTAAAATGTAGCATTCTGATTATTGCCAGAAACTAACTTGATGGAAGTTAAAGATGCTAAAGAGGTAAATTAGTCGAGTTTGGAATACCTAAGAATCTTGTTAATATGTCTGACAAATGTACAATTCATGATGGATTAAAAAAAAAATGCATTATCTCCATTTCTCTTTAATTTTGCCTTAGAATATGCTGTTAGGAAGGTAAAATAAACTAACGAAGTACTAACATTAAACGGTTAGCATATGCAGATGATGTAGACTTACTGGGGAATGATATAAATACATTTAAGAATAATGCTAAAATATTTTTTCAAAGCAGCTAAAGAGATATGTTTGGAAGTTAGCAATGAGAAATCTAAGCATATGTGCTTACAGGCCTAAACCAAGTGATAACTTGTTTGAACCAATTTTGAAAATTCAAATACTTAGGAGTAATACTAACAAATTAAAATGATATTAAAGAGTAAATGAAAGAAAGGCTTAATTCATGTTACTTTTCTCTGTCTTCTCGTTTCATGTCTAAGAAACTAAAAATTAAAAAATATATATAGATCTTGCTCTGGATAAGGACAAATTGAACTGCAACCATGAACTTTCGGGTTCAAGAAGGCTAGAGAATTAATTAATTAGATAATATTCAATGTAATATGGTTTCACATATTTAAAAGAAACAAAGGTAGTAACATGGTATTCATATTGACAAGGGAATTCCTACAAAACTCATTTTCCTCGTAAGTTTACCAATAGCACTTACATCCTGTTTTACTTCAAATCTTCAATTATTCAATGCAAAAAGGAAAAGAATTTCCATGACTTGATAACATGAATTTGTGCGTCGCAAGAAAAATGGAAGTGAGAATTAAAGAACTGCACTCAAAAACAAAGAAAAAAACCGCTTGACTCTAACGAGTCTATTCTAAACATATTAGAATTCAAGGACGGAAAATATGAACAGCGAATGAATGCTTCAGAGCAGACGTGATATTCAAAAGGAGGTGGCTCTTCCATGATAATTTTTGCTTTCTGAATCCAAACAAATTCATGAACATTATTATCATTGAATGGTTAGTTAGGTTCTCGGTTTACGTTGTCCCTCCGAACGAAAGATGGAATATATACAAGCCTGTGTCTCCTAAGTTCATCGTGGCTTGCGAAAGGAGACGAACAGGAAACTTCCAATAATTTTATTTTTTAGAACATGCTTCGTTAAGAAGGTCAAATGACAAGTTCCGCAATTGGATTGCTATTCTCTTTATAACTTGTTAATTTTATTACGAACGATGAAAGAATGCATGGCACTTAATGCTGTAATATTATTGATTAGATTATCCTTTATCTTGTTCGCAGCGATTAATCTCATAATGTTCTTCTTCTTTTAGTCGTATTCGTCCAGAATCGCGTCCTACTCTTCCGTTATCACAATCGGGACTTCTAGATTATCAATTCTTCCCCCTGCAATTTTATAAATGTAGTTTTTTCATGATCATCCAGCGAACGCCGGAGAAATTTCAGCAAAATATCGATCATTGAATGGATGTTGTCATCTTCGTCCGATACAATTTTTGAAAATTTTATGTAGCATTCCGGGGGTCAGGTCGGGTAAAGAACGCTACTCCGAAGATTCCATTTTTTTTCGTTCTCTCTTATTTAACCGATTTTCGTGTCACGTTTGATTAATCGTGAAGATGAGGATGAAAGTACGTTCCATCGTTTCAACTTTCCGGTAAACGATGTCGCGATCGCAAACAAAGTTTCTTCCCTCAGCATTGTATTAAAGTGGAGGGGTGAGGGGTTAAGCAGCATAAATTGAGAGGATGTCATCAATCTCTTTTCCACAAGAAAGTCAAGAAATTTGTTTCTACGTGATGTTTCAGTTAATGTGGATGAAGCTCCTTTAATATTTTATGTATTTGCGAGGTGTGGCTATTTTATTCTCGAAGTGGTCCTGTGAATACAAATGTTGCTTGCCATCTGCTATTGGCTCCGAGATATAATATATATGTAATGTGGGGTGGGGCATGTGAAATTCTAGTTTAGAACAGCACGTATATTTTTGCTGTTCTTTATTGGAAATATTCTAAAAATAACTTTTATTTCTTTATTTCTTGGAATTGATGTAGATTTTAAAAACTAGTTTATAAAACCCTTATCAGTTTTGAAACATGAAGAAACTCTAGACCTTGTTCTTGACTCATTGAGATTTAATGGAACCAAAAATCAGAAATTTGTGATATGAAAGTTGCGAACTAACATGTATCTCCAAGTGACTAAGTCAGGTTTTTAGCCAGGAACTCCAGAACGAATAGATACATGTTATTTCGCAACTTTCATATCACAAATTTCTTGTTTGTAAAATAAAAATAATGTCTGAAGGGGCGGGCCATGGGCACCCCCAGGAATTTTGGCAGGGAGGGGCATACTCAAGGAAAACCAGGTGTGTGTATATATATATCCGCAGAGGCATTGTCATGGAAGAGAATTCACTTGTAAGGCCAGAGTTAGTGTATATTCCTCCAAACAGATTACTGTAACATTTTCAACACTTCCAAATGACATTGTTGAATCATAGTGTGTCCATTTTCAATGGATTTACTGTGAACTTCCCTTTGGTAATTGTAGAAACATACAAGCATGGTCTTGAACTGCGAGAGAGAAATATGCGTGATTTCTAGCCCAAGGTTAATTCTGTATTTTCCACTGCATGTTTCGTGGTCGTATTGCAAACACAACATTTCATCACAGGCAATACCCATATCAAACATCTTTGCATACGATGAAATGTGAAGCCAGAGTTGCTTCTGATGATTTCTGAAGACTCGAAGTACCACTTTTCGGATTTTTTTCTTATAGATCAACAATATAACACGGGCACGTAATGATTTCTCTTCTGCTCTTAAACGAACAAATCATTTTGTATGTAACTGGTGTAAACTTATTGTGGAAAATATCCAAACGTGTTTGGGTTCATGAGTTTGTCTGGCTCAACATCCCAGTGACACGCTGTGGCCGTTTCCGGAATTAAATTGTCACGCCACGTATGTATTTATTGAATTATACACAGGTAAATAATTTTACAATATGGTGCTTTATATAATTATATATTTTTATAAATTCCAACAGTAATGGAAGTTTTTGAAAAATTGGTTTATATTTTCAATGGGATTGTTACAAATCAGAAATGTCCTTGATTGTAGATTGCGTGTAGATCAGACAGTGATTGTACATAGTGGCCCTGGGTGCACTCAAACACGGACTAGGATATTTTGAATTTGTGGTCGTGAGATTATGTTTTGCTTCTGACTCTGATTTCTGTATTCCTGAATTATGTCATTTGTGTATGGGACTTCCTGAATGCTTGGTTCACTTTGTTTTGAGCAATGATATCGTGATTCCTGTTTGCAATTGCCGCAAGTAGAAATACATGCTGCAACTTGGTGTAGGATTGGTTGGGTTGTTATGGTTGGGGAATTTTGTGGACCTGACGGTACGGGTTTGCCGTGCCTATTTCTGCAATGGCTGGATTGATATGACGGTGTAGAGTGTGCCAGAAATAAGGATGAATGCATTTTATTACTGCAGTGACAGCTTCCAAATCAAGTCTGCAAGAACTTGGGTATTTCTGGTGTACATATCGTGTCCTGATATTGATCGTGCTACTCTCGTTTGTACACGTTCTAGTCGTCCTATCTGAGTATGGGCAGCGGGTTGCCGGGCTGGTGTGGCATACCTGAATGTCAATGTCTAGAGGATTATCATTCTGTACGAGGGGATATCGTAAAATTATAATTATCATCCGGAAGTTATGTGAATGAAATTTCGCCAGCATGATCACTAGTCCTTGTGTGCATGATGGTGTAAAAATGTTCATTGTATGCAGTTTTCCATTTTGACAGGTGGCGGTAGATATCAGTAACCTGCAAGATGGAGAAGAGTGAGACTCACAACGTGATTAAGTCAGTAGTGGCTTCCACCTGTTTGCACATTCGCACGTGCATACCCAAATACTAAATCTGCAATGGAATAAATTTTTATTACTACTTATCCACTGAACACTGTCTCCATCAAAATATCAAACTTTACCACGCCCCATCACCGAACATATCTGCTTCGTTTTTCTGGAGAGTGCAGACTTAGGTGCGTTCAGTTCGCAAAAGTCGCAGTGGCCCCAATTTGCAGCACGCAAGGAGAGAGAAGTGATTGGCGCCTGTAGCTTGCAGTACTATTGGCTTTACGAACACTGGCAGTGCTGTGTTCACAATGCAGTGTTGCAGTCCCATTCCATTCGAGATCGTGTGTCGAAGTAGCAGCCCACACATCATCGTAAATCGAGTTTTTTTTATTATTATTATTATTAAAGAGACGTTTCTATGGCATGTTCGCCCACCCTGTTCCGAGAACGGCAGGAGCAAAAAAGAAGGGGTGGAGGGGGAGCCAACTGAAAGCGAAACGCGAGTTTTAAACACCGTCTTGCATTGCCTTTGCTTAGTGCAGCTTGCACAACATAAACTGTCCTTGTGGCACTGTAGTCGATCAACTCGCTCGGGGGGAAACATCGATCAGTCAGATGTTTTCATTCTGTGCCTGTTCATGCGTTGCAAATTTGTTGCACTGTCAAAAACTCGTTCCTGTTTCAGTGCAAAGTGTTTCCTTTCAAAATGAAAGGGGAAACTATACATAAGGAAAGCAGAGACGTACATAGTTGTTGAATATTTGGAGGAACGTTAGCTACAAAGCGTACAGCTACTGCAGTAATATAACGGATACGGAAGAAGGTACAGAAAAAATTTGAAGTACGAAGCAAGCAGTGTGGACTGAGTGAACACTGTTACTTTCCTTAATATTTATTATTCTCTTGATTTTGTTGATTGGTCAGTCTGTCATTAGAAAACACTACTAGGTAGAACACAACTGATTTCCTGTGGTTGATTGATCTGCTACCTTGTTTGCAGGAATGGCTCAAGATAACATTTTCACCCGGGCGAGTTGGAATTTTGGCACCCTCCTCCAATATAAACCATAACCATGTTTTATATTTACGGTTTAGTGACGAAAAATAACAGCTTTTTTTAAATACTTTAATACTGTTAAAGAAAACATTTATTGTATGTGTTTATTTGATACCTACATAATGACATCAAAATAACAATAATCTCTCAGTTTAAATTGCTATATGATTTTGCAATATACGTATTAAGTTATTCAGCAATAACTCCAATTAATTCTTGTCAACAATAAATCCAACTCTTATAAAACCAAATAGCCACGCACCCTGTGGAGGCACGTAGTAGTTCAGATCCCACGGTAAATTGTAGGTCGTCTCTATCTGCTTTACTGTGCATAAAGTGGCCTAAAAAATAAACTCAAACAAAGAATGAAATAGCCACGCTTAGGGTTTGCCTCTAACCAAGGAGGATGCTCGGTTTGGCGCCCCGGGTAATCGCCCTGCCTTGCTTGTTTGATGAATGCAAATGTAATTATTCTTCTATTCAGTGGAGCAAGGGAGAAAATTTTTACTAACTATTTTGCAAATCGACAATAACATTGAATAATGCATATCGGTGTTTCTATGTTTTTAGTAATTTTGTCAGGTTATCGAATGTTGAATTATCTATACTGTAATGATTGCCTACCGACAGAACTAGATAGTCACCAAATTATAGAGGCAACAGTGCCTCCAGAAACCAGTTGGGCAACAAAACAAAACAAACAAAAAAAATAATTTACAGTATATATTTGTTTTCTCCACTGATACATGGAACAAAACCTCATACATGAATAAAGAACCGAAAACAGAGTATTTATAAATTTACATAAAATGTCATAAGCAAAATTGGAACTGAAGAATTATAATGGAAGATGTATTATTTTGCCAGTTACATCAGTGCATGCAGTACGCGCACTAAACTACTGTTTTGCACATTACCTTGTTTGCCGATGATGCACATTAGAGAATAAAAATACACAAGCGCACACTGAGTTCATCGTTGGGGCCCAGCACTTACGTCTGAAGAGAAATGGAGGTGAGGATGAAATGATTGAAGTACTCCAGTTACTCGCTGTTTAACAGCTAGAACCACTGGTGGGTTACTTGGTCTCTCCGGTTCAGTTCATTTCTGCAAGTTTGATCACTGTTAATTTGTTCCACAAGCACCTTAACGTTGAACTCGGCGTCACCGAATTATTCGTACCGGACGGTGTTTTAGAACTTTCCCTTTCACGGGCTCGAGCCACTACAATCAGCACTGCACACATATATGTGCAAAAACAACTTCTAGTGAGTGACCACTTCACATCCTTACTTCTTCACTGTTACAACTTCGACTGTCTGTCCCAGGACTCTCCACACTCCTGGAAACACTATTTCTCGACTATTATGCTCCCCTGACCAATCTGGAGCTTACACATTCTCATACTACAGGACGATTACCCCAAATTATATGAAGCATACACCGCATACAAGAGAGTTACTGAGGGAAACATAGATGTATATTATAGTCCAAGTGAATTAAAGGCACACAGACCTATATTTGTCATCAACACATCGAAAAGAAAACAGGTGGTGGTCAATGATAGGACTAATATCAAGATTGTGTGCGAATTCCATGAGCCTCTGCCCGACAACACTTTGTGTAGCGTTATTCTTATCGCAGAGTAGACTCTTGTATATGATTTGAAAAACGAGAGTCACTGAACAATTTTAATACATACTCCAGTTGCCAAGAATCTCTTAATTTAATAGGCCACAACATTAATAAGCTGTTGTCTGAGAACAATTTTAATACAGACAAAATATCCTCTCTTAGGAATCAAACTAGGAACTCCCTTAATTTACTAAACAACACTGGCATAATACCGTGAACGAAAAACTCGCCTAAGCCAATAATTTTGACAAACTCTGTATGCACTTAGGCAACGGAGTCCTTACAGCCTCGTCTTGGGCGAGTATTTTGCTACACAGTCTGTCTAGTCTAGAAGTACCTGTACCACTGCCGCTGCTCTCGACACTGTCCCTGTACATATTATTACGAGTCACCCGTGCAACTAGTTGAGTCCGTGTAGATATTATTACGAGAGGCCTAGCCAGTGGATTTATTGTATCCGTACATATTATTGCGATTCACCCGTGCAACTAGTTTAGTGCAGTCCTCCATCAATCCACACCGTGTAGATATTATTACAAGAGAACCCAGCCAGTGGATTTATTGTCCCCATAGATATTATTACAGAGCACGAGTTTCAGCTCAACAGTGAACTCTGGTCGATCGGGCAATACACCTGGACAGTCACGCGAGCTCGCCCGGTCAATAAAGCTGGATAAACACGCAAGCTTGCCATTTAATATCAAGAGTAGAGGTAATGTATGTCTCTCTCTCTCTCTATCCCCCTCTCTCTATCCCCCTCTCTCTCTTCCTCTCTCTCTCCCTCCCTCTCCCTCTCCCTCTCCCTCCCCCTCTCTCTCTCTCTCTCTCTCTCTCTCTCTCTCTCTCTCTCTCTCTATTGCTTTAAAAATTATATGAAAAACTCTATGATTCTACACAGATTATTTCTCCAAACCATATGCCCCCTTACTCTAACAGTAAACGCCATGATAGTATGTGAACTCTTAGGGAAAAAAAACGGCCATGAAAGCATGTGAAACTCTTACACTAACAGAAGGGTATTGCCAGGGCCGGCAGGGTATGAAATTCAAGAGCTTGTAAAAGGCTTTGAGGCACACACGCACAAAAAAACTGCAGAAATAAGGGTATAAAAGACTTCGGCTCGCCCGCCTCACTTTGGGCGTCCAAGGGTTCCCTGAGTACTATAGAGTTATCTAAAATCATCGAATTTCTGGTATTGAGAAATATGTAAGGCTTAAAAATCTAAGTCAGCCAAAATAGCAACCGGAAGTGGCATATCTAAGTAAAAGTATAAGTGAAATTCTGGAATGTCCCTAGCAAATAATAATAATAATAATAATAATCAGCTCAGCTCTCGCGACATTCCTGAATTTCGCTTACGAGTGTAAGTTCCCGTTCTCAAAGTCTGCGAGAGGGAAGGAGGGGGCATACCAATATATATATATACAATCAACCAATCAACAGGGTCACATGACCTTGTAATCGCGGTATAAGCACAGGATGAGCGCAGGATTGTTACACTTATAGATTAGCTAAATCTACCAGCTTAATTATAATCATCCTGTTATTTAATCATCCTTGTACTAGGATTTTGGACCTCGTAGTATGATGAGCATAGGATTAGGCAATTTGTTACACTTATAGATTACCTAAATCCACCAGAAGAAATGAAAATATAGCTTACTTTTAGTCAAAATAGGCTCTGATATTAATCGACCGTTTACATGGTCGGAGGTGAATGCAGTAAACTGTACTACTTGTGTGTTTATGTACAGAAATATTTTATTGTGTCTATCCTAGTTTAACGTGCACCTTAGAATTCTACCAACCACTCGGAACGTTTCATGAAGTCTATCTATGCTGATTATACTTCACATGACTTTGTTGTAAGGTGAAAGATGAATTTCCAAAGTGCCGTATGTCCCTCACAGATGAGTCAAGATGTAGACGACCATCACCCGGACGATGCGGCTACAGTAGAGGATCTCTCATGGAAGACTGACGAGTATACCTCCACATGGTTATGTATACAACTGGTTTTTGCTACAGCAGTGTGTGGAAAATTGTTAACGACGGACTCTGCATGTCTAAGGCGTCAGCATCTTGGGTTCCTTGATCCGTCGCCTTACCGACAATGCACCCGCTCACTCATCTCAAGTTGCTGCTGTAGAAACAAGGCCGCATCCGCCCTATTCTACTGATCTCGCCCCAAGTGACTTTTCCTTTTCCCTGATATGAAAAATCCACTACAGAGTCGGCGATTCGACAACACGACGAATGTCATGCAAGAGGTGGAGCACTGGTTTTGACGTATTCTGAGGACTTCTTAAATGACGGCCTGCAGAAGGTCAAGAAATTCTGTGACAAATGTGTGCATCTGCACGATTTGTTTAATTTAGTTTATGGTGATAATTAAAACTCTACGATAGCCCCTCGTATATGTGGATTCGGTCTTGAGTGACAGAGCGGAGCTTCTAAAGATCAGGAATAAGGCAGCAAACCTTGTTAAAGCTTTGTTGGAAATGGCATTGATGTGGGACAGGAAATTCAAATCGAACAAACTTCGATGCAGGAGGTATAATCGTAATAGGTGCATTTAACAGTCATTGAAGCAAAGGTTAGGCAGTTTATAAAGCAGGCCTTTCAACCAGTGTTTGAAGTCAAGGTTAGCCAGTTTGCACAGCAGGACTTTCAACCGACTCTTTGTTGAAACCTTCAGATATATCCATATACGCTCCAAGTGCAAATTCCGGTGATTAAAATATTCCGTAAGGTAATCTACAGCCCGGATTAGTAGAAAAGTAGTGCCATGTCGTGGTCGAATGTAAAATTCGTGCGGTGGTAGTAAATTCAGTTAGTTCACATGGAGTTAGTTGTAATTGAGCCAATAGTAACATTTCAGAAAGTCTATTCATGTGTGATAAGAGTCTTATTGGACGGAAATTGCGAGGATGATGCCGATTCTTTCCGACTTTAGGCACAGTTATGATTTTTGCTTGTTCCATGCTTTAGGAAAGTATCCTAGACTAAGTATGGAGTTGAAGATTTAAGTCAAATATGCTAGAGACTTGTGAGATGTTTAAGTAGAATTGGTCGAATTCCGTCCTTTCCAAGAGCCTTGTCGTTCGGGAGCTTCTGTGTCTGGCTCTCGGAAGTAACGAGTTTTGGCTCGTCATCTGGGATTTGGTTGAAAAAAGGTATGATTACACAGATTTACATGAGCAGTCACATGGTCGTCAGTAATATCGTCATTTGGTTTGCACTGGTTCCCCAGAGTGTCAGCAAGAGTTTCTACTTGCTCTGCCGGTTCATACACATTGCAGTCAGGGACTTGTCTTTGGAACGCAAGAAACCTCTGGTTAAGACCAGATTTTGCCGTCGTTTGCTGTGATATATTGGAAGGCTTCGTACCAATGTGCCTCACTTCCTCGTTGAACTGTTGATCGTACTTTGGAGCAGAGCTGATTCCATAAGGTCTGCTATGGATTATAGATTGTTAGCTGCCACCGTCTCCGTGCCCAGTTTAGTTAGTTTCATGTACACTCAAAGTTTTATGCTTTCGGTAGTGGGAGGCAGATGCGTGCCTAGTGGTGGTGGTGGTCTGTGCGTCTGCTCAATGTAGCACTTCTGTGAAGTGTGCCACTGCTGGATCAGGTTCTTCCTCTGTGTGTGGGAGGTCTTTCAAGTCAATTAGTGCATTAAGTTCTCTGGGGAAAATGTCCCAGTTTATTTCTTTTTGTGTTCCTTATGGAACTGAGTGGGTGAAGGTGTGATGGGATAACTGGAACAAGATTGGTTAGTGGTCTTAGTCCTGAGCGGAGATCAGATACGGGTGTGTCATTAATGGGACGTCTTTGCTTGAAACAACTTCAAGTGCATCTGGTCTGGATCCAAATTTTGGTTAATGAGTGAGATCACGTGGTTTTTGAATGGAAAAATCGGAATCTAATATGTAGTGGCGCAGAACTTCTCCAGCATGATTTAGAAACTTGGAGGCCCAAGATGCATGACTCCTTTTGAGGTAGTCTGCTAAGAAAACTTTTGGGCCCAGGCTAGAGATGATTTGAAAGTCAGCTGGAAATAGTTCTACTCTCGGAAACGGTGTATTGCAACCAGTTCAAGCGGCACGGTACTCCAGCGATGAGGAAACAGATTGCCAATCCCTTGAGTGTGTTAAATGGCGAAATTGGGACTAATTGAGATGGAATAGCTCGTTTTACGATTACCACAAGGCCATATTTTGGAGGGGCCATGCGATCGAGCCCATAGAACATGTAGTTTGAAATTCTCTATGTTACTAGACTCGGTGTAAATTGAGTTTCTGAGTTTAGTACTACGTCAGTCTCATTGTCTATGAGAAAGCGTTTAGTGTTTTTTTTTTTAAATCCATCTGCATTCAAAGCAACGTTATTAACTGTATGATGTATTCTCGTTGCACTAGAAGCAGCCATGGCCAAACATTTCCATCAAAGTTTTAACGACTGCTGTACTTTTAGATGCAGTATGTTGCAGCTTTGATTCGATTTATGCATTTTCTAAGGTGTGGCATGAACTTGTGTAAATTCATTTCTTCAGTGAATTTAATACTTTATTCAGGTCTGTTGTCGGAACTCGTGGTAATATTTGATACTGTGGGTTTCTCACCCATGTGGATGTTTTGTAAACGCATTGCCACAGTGCTTATGATGAATATATGCTTGTCGACCTGGTTCTTTTTTTACCTGAATTTGCTGGGCTGTTTGATGGACTTATATATCGCCCGTAGAGAAGATTTGGGCGTGTTGCCAGTCTTTACTGTTAGGTTCATGTTAGCCAAGGGTACTTTCTTGAAGGAAGAAGAATCTTGCTTCCTTTGGGTTTGAACTGCGTTTCACAATTGGCACAAGTTGCTGGCATTGTGGCGTCAGGTTTCGGGCAACGAGGGAGTGCCTTTCATGAATCCTAGGAGTGTTCGAATCTTTGACACCGATAACGTTGAAGTACGGACAGAGGTTTGTAAGGTTCTATTTGGATCTTGTAGGTGAGTGGATATGGTTCTTTGTACATTTGGTTACTTCCTCTTTTTGGTTTTATTGAGACTAAGAATAGTGGCATAGATTGACGCTCGGAATTATTTGGATTTTTTGTGTGCTGGTGGAAATTTTAGGGGGTTGTAATGGAGGAGCTTATCTTCTTCTAGATCTTTAAGATCTGTTTCGATCGGGAGTTTCCTCATTATTTTACTTTCAGAGCTCGTTCTCTTCCGATGTTGCCAGAGGCATATTCAATATTAATTTGTTGACAATGTGCTTTAGTTTTGTCGTAAGCTGATTGGATCAACGCTTGTATTTTATGGGTTTCTTTGTTATGATGCACAATCGTTTTTTTTTGTTTTTTTAGAGTTGTAGTAAGTGTTCTAGTGAAATTGCAGGTGTTGTTCACTCCAAAAATAAACAGCGGATGTGGTCGTTGGGAGGTTGCTCTGATAAGCTTAACTTGAGCTGTGATTCAGAACTCTGTACGTACAAGTGAGATGTGTTCTAGTGTGGCTACTTTGGATAGTTAGTGATGATGTGTTTAGTTGCTGAATTTCATATAGAGATCTACATGTTATGGTTGATTGCGTGCACTTGCAGAAGATTATGTTGTCTGTTGCTTATCTTTGGTAAAATCTGGCTGAGTTCTTCTTCCCAGAGGGAGGAGAAAGTCCTCCGGTCTATGTGGTTTAGTTGCTTTTGTAGAATCTGGCTGAGTTCTTCTTCCCAGAGGGAGGAGAAAGCCCTCCGCTCTATTTGGTTTAGTTGGATTTGGTTTCCTTGACGGTGATGCCATTTTTATTTTTCCACATCTGGAAGTTGCAAATATAGGACCCTTAAGAGTAGATATATTGGTTTCAGTTACGACACTGCGGAGGGCTGTGCCTACTAGTCAGCCTGTGAGAGACTTTGCGACCTAGAAGAAACAAAGCGGAACTACCCAAAAGGAATAATCTTTAATCACTCTACGTCTTAGAAGATTATTTACTCGAAGTAGGGAGAACGCTTCGTTCTGGATCACCCCCAAAATTTTGGTTTACTTTTATTGTGTACACCTATACAGTAATATACTCAAAATCAAACTTTGACTGTTACAAAAATGATACAATACAAGTGCAAAAAAAAAGTCAAAGCTCAAATTCCAATTTTCATAGTGCAAAATTGCTAATTTTCGAAAATCCCTCTATAACTTTTGCTAAAATTTTATTTTTCAATAATTAAAGCGAAGTGCTAAGTTAAAAATATTATAAATTATTACAAATTTTACCAAAATACCCCAGCATCTATTCGGTTCAGATCTGAACACCCACACCCACCCACCCACACATACTTACCCACACATATTTACTACCGGTCTACTTCCGGTCCACTTCCGGTCCACTTCCGGTCTACTTCCGTTCTACTTCCGGTTTACTTCCGGTCCACTTCCGGTTTACTTCCGGTCTACTTCCGGTCTACTTCCGGTTTACTTCCGGTCTACTTCCAGTCTAGGCTACCCCCGAAATCGAAAAAAAATAATTAAAAATTAAAAATTAAAAAATTAAAAAATTACAAATTAAAAATTGAAAAAAAAATATATATAAAATAATTAATTACCTAAAATTTTATTGTTTTGAGAAGAATCCTAAAAAAAATTTTGTATATATAAAACCTAAATTATAAAAATATAGATATAAATCAAAATTTTTTCCTGATTAAAAATAAAACGGAGAGTTTACTGATTATAAATACAAATATTTTGCTATTTTCAGTTATTATTTGAGAATTAGAACTTGAGAGAAGAGATTTATTAAATAATTAATTTACCTAAAATTTTATTGTTTTAAGAAGAATCCTAAAAAAATATTTTGTATATATAAAACCCAAATTATAAAAATATAGATATAAACCAAAAGTTTACTGAATAATAAATTGAGATTATAAATACAAATATTTTGCTATTTTCAATTATTATTTGAGAATTAGAAGTTGAGAGAAGAGATTTATTAAATAATTAATTTACCTAAAATTTTATTGTTTTTAGAAGAATCCTAAAAAAATATTTTATATATATAAAACCCAAATTATAAAAATATAGATATAAAACCCAATTATAAAATATAGATATGAAACCCAATTATAACAAAATGAATAATCAAATTAAAAATCCAAACCAAGATATTTTATATCATGTTGTATATAATACAACACATGTAGATAATGAAGAATTAGATATTAGATATATTTAGTTTTCTAGCTAAACTTAAACCTAAATTTAAAAATTTAATTTGTGATAAACTTAAACAATATTCTCTCAAATTATATTGTATTTTATCATCAAATTATATAAATCCTGGTAATAAAATATAAAAAAATATCATCAGACTCATGTGTTAAAATTATACTATAATGATACTAATAATTTAGATGATATTTATGATAGAATTTGTGAAGAACTTAAGTTACAACAACAACAGTTCGAAAAACAAGATTCAGGTTGGTCTCTTTGTGATACAAACCATGAACTTGAATTGAAAATAGCAAAAAATGCCCCTCTTGGAGGATCTGGTTATATTAAATTACCTAAAGAGATTGAAAACAAATTTGCTGTATTAAATATTCAAAATAATGATAATAAATGTTTCCTCTGGTGCATCATAGCATATTTTCATCCAGTTAAAATTAATAAATATCGTGTCTCCCATTATAAAAAATTTGAAACAGAATTTAAAAAATCCATGTCAGGAATAAAATATCCAGTACAAATCTCAGATATTGAGAAATTTGAAAAGCAATATCAACAATACAATAAAAAATCAATAAATGTTCATGTTTATGGTTATGATATAAATAATAATATTTATCCACTCAGACACTATCCACCATCTGCTGGTGCACATATCATAAGATTATTATATGTTACAGAGAGAAATAAGAAACACTATTGTCTCATACAAAATCTAACAAAATTGGTGCATAATCAAATAACATCAGATCATCATAAAATTACTCTATGTGATAGATGCTTGTAAAATTTTATGGAAGAGGTGACAAATCATGTGAACAGCAATTAGAGGAACATATTGAAAAATGTTATTATTATCCTCATGCAACTTACAAATTTCCATCCAAAAGTATAAAATTTTCTAATTATGAATCGCTGGTACAACATCCATTTGTAATCTATGCTGATTTTGAAACAATACAGATACCGATGTAAACATGTCTTCCCGATCCAAATGAATCATATACAACAAATATAGCTAACCATGAATCTTGTGGTTTTGTACTAAAATTAGTAAAAACTTATGAAGAAAATAATCCACAACAATTATTTATTTATAGAGGTAAAAATGCATCTCGAATATTTATTGAAAAACTTAGAGAGTGTGTAAAAGATTTTGCTCCAATTTTATATAATACAAAATTGATGAATAAACTTACACCAGAACAACATCAGAAACATTATGATACCAAACAATGCAAATATTGTAAAAATAATTTTAATTTATTTAATCCAAAAGTTAAACACCATAACCATTTTAATGGAGAATATATTGAAACAATTTGCAATTCATGTAACTTGAAATTAAAGAAACCAAATTTTATTCCAGTATTTATTCATAATTTACAAAATTTTGAAGCACATTTATTTATCAAAGAATTAGGATATGATACAGAAAATATTAATATTATACCACGCAGTAAAGATAAATATATTACCATAGAAAAAACTATCAGATTAGAAAATGGACAAATAATTAAACTTAGGTTTCTAGATTCATATCAGTTTCTATCTAGTAGTTTGGCAAATCTGGTGAAACAATTATCCGATGATGAATTTATTCACACAAGAAAATATTTTAATAATGTTAATATGGAATTGCTAAAAAGAAAAGGAGTTTACCCCTATCAATACATGGATAGTTTTGATAAATTTAATGAGACACAGTAACCACCGAAAAATACATTTTATAACCATCTTCAGGATGAAGAATGTAGTGAAATAGATTATCAATATGCACAGACAATTTGGAATATATTAAATTGTAAAACAATGGGAGATTATCATGATATCTATTTAAAACTGGATGGTCTTTTGTTAGCTGATGTGTTCGAGATTTTTCGAAATCGTTGTTTCAAGAAATACAATTTGGATCCTGTTTTTATGTATACAACACCTCGTTTATCCTGGCAAGCTATGCTTTTAAATACAGAGGTTGAAATTGGTCTCGTTACCGATATCGAACAGTTCATGTTTGTTGAATCTGGTAAGCGTGATGGTATAGTCCAGTGTCCTTTAAGATATGCAAAAGCAAATACTAAATATTTATCTAGAAATTATAATGCTAATAAAAAAATTAAATATATTTTATATATTGACATGAACAATTTATATGTCATGAATCAATCACTACCAATTGGCAATTACGAATGGATGACAGATACAGAACTTGAAGACAAAGATTTCTTAAAGTGGTCTGAAGATCATGCAAAAGGTTGTCTACTGGAAGTTGATTTGGAATATCCATCACATCTACATGACCGACACCATGGTTTTGCTAGGGCACCAGTTTCTCAAAAAGTACCAGGTACAGAGGAAACAAAATTGATATTATCATTTGAAAATAAAAATAATTATGTACTTCATTATCGACTGTTACAGTATTATTTGAAACATGGTATGAAATTAACAAAAATCCATAAAGGGTTAAAATTTGATCAAGAAAGATGGTTAGCTCAATATATTGAGAAAAATACAAATAATCGAATACAAACAAATTCTAAAGTTGAAAAAAATCTTTATAAATTAATGAGTAATTCCATATATGGAAAATGTTTAGAGAACAAAAGACATCGAGTGAGGTGTAATTTGATGTCAGACCGAAAAAAACTTCTGAAATTTATTGCCGACCCCACATATAAAAGTTTTACAAAAATTACTAATAATCTAATTCTTATTGAAAGATCCAACACCAATATAATGTGTGATGCACCGATAGCTGTCGGTGTTACAGTTTTAGAATTATCAAAATTGGAAATGTATAAATTTCATTATGATGTTATGAAACCTAAATACAAAAATAGTATTAAAGTAGCTTATATGGATACTGATAGTTTTGTATATGAGATAGAAACAAATAATTTATACAATGACTTGTTCTCTATAAATAAATATTTTGATTTTAGCAATTATCCAGAAAATCATTCGTTATACAATATTGAAAACCAGATGATCCGTGGGAAAATGAAAGATGAGGCAGCAGGGTTCATAATATCAGAATTTGCCGGACTCAGATCGAAAATGTATTGCATGAAAATGGATGGGGAAGAAAAAGAAATTAAAAAAGCTAAGGGTGTAAAACAGGCATGTACAAGAAAACTTGCAATAGATGATTTCTAACAATGTTTAAAAAATAAAAAAAAAAATATATACATGCCTGCCTACCATCTTACTAGTAAATTAGATGGTGTTTATACTACAATAGAAAATAAAATAGCTCTCGATGGGAATGATAATAAATTGCAAGTATTAAATTGCAATATCCATACTAGAGAATATGGACACTATAATACATTAAAAATTTGTTTTAAGTGTTATAAATTCAAAAATTAACATAAATATTACAACAATTTAAAATTATTTTATTCTATTATATTTTTATTAAGATTATTCTATAAATTCAAAAATTAATGCAAATATTACATAATTTATTTTAAATTTTTTAATATTTTTTTTAAATAATACAGCAACCTAACACTGTTCTATTATGTTTTTGTTCTATTTTATTCTATTTTGTTAAAATTGTTCTATCACTCTTTCATTTTTTACATCATATATGTATGATTTCTCCACAATTAAAATTGCACTACTTATGGTATTTTCAGGTAAAGTTTCATGAAACTCACACATTAACTTAATATTAGTTCGATCATTGATAACCACCAATTTTCTTTTTGGTGCATTTATTAAAAACATAGGTCTGTGAACTATGAACTCGTCTGGGTTATAATACATATCGATATTTCCTTCAGTTAGTCTTTTAAATGCAGAATATGCTTCATATAATTTTAAATAATCTTGTTCTGTAATATTTAAATTTTAATTTTCACGTGGGAATACCTCATTCCTACCATTCTTAAGATATATATTTTTAATTTTACAGTTATCAAATTTGCTGCTATCTTTTTCCTGATTGTCATCTCTCCCTGTCTGAAACAATACGGCTACAAATTCTGGCATGTCATATTGTAGAGATTGGAACTGATTAGTAATGTCGTACTCGAAAAATTTACCCTCTACAGGTTTCTGTATGCATTGATATGTATAAAATTGTATTGGAATTTGAGGATTTTTCAAAATGTTGGATTTGTACTTCAGAGCATAATTCGATTCATATTCAACTATAGGCATGCGTAACTCCATAGACTGGATCACACATTTCGCAGCTTCGGGTAAACTAGCCTCATTGGCTGTTCCATCTGCATTTAAAGTTTTATATCTCATTATAGCATTATAATCATTGGGTGATCTGCGAAATATGACACTCAAACCACCTTTCCACATAATTTCTTTATAATCGGAGAAAAAACCAATTAGCAATCTCATGGGGAACAGTACTGTGTGACATTTTGTCATAATTTTTGTTCCAGCTTCGAATCCACCTATTTTATAATATACACTTTCTGATTTTGATAATTTTAATGTTGCCACAGTAGTGGATGTAATTCCAGGATAATCAATTCTGTCAATAACTGTACCATGTTTCCTGACTTCAATTTGTGAGAACAAGAATGGAACAAAATTGTCTATAAGTTTTACATTAGCCCCAGGGAGGGGATATTCTTCACCATTACTTTGTTTTACAATATCAAATTTTATATACAAATCGGATCTATGAGGATGAATAAATCCATCCCCGACAGAAATATCAAACTGTACTTCCTTATTCGGTTGATTAAGATTAGCAAATGTCCTCCTGTTTGGAGGGAATGACTGTAACTCATAACTTTCGATATTTTCCATTGGTATTTATATATATAATTTTAAATATTAATTTCTATTATTGCAGTGGTATTAGCACCGGCAAAATCGACTATCTCGTTTTTCTCATTTGTAATTCTTATCTCTATGTAATTAACTTTATCATAGAAAACAGGAAAATAAATTGGTGAGATTGGGGAATAAAAAATAGGTTCCATAAATTCAGAATTCGGTTTAAATGTAGCTATGATACCTGTTTCCTTGTGAGTACCAATTGATTTTTTTCGGCTTTGATAATCATTCCTTTAGCAATATTACAGTGAACATTCAACGTCTCGATAGCTAGGAATTTCGGTATAAATTTACCTATGTGTCTAGTACCAGGTTCTAATTTTGAATTGTTCTCAAATCCTAGAAGTTCACCCATGTTAGATAGATCTACTGTTTCATTGGTGGATACAATCTCTACTCTGTGTGTTACAGAATTTTGAGAGAGTAGTACAGTATTAGGAAATTCTGATTGTAGAGTAGATAAATTATATTGTCCAGGAGGAATAATAATTTTCTCGTTACCTACAAATATACTGTTGTTGTATGAAGTTACATTCGGAATCAGATACATGCTGTAGAATGCTCTCAGAGCTATAGATTTTGGATATATAATATCATCGTGGAGATGCAGTTCCAAGATCGAAGTTTCACTAGAAAGATGAAAAATTCCCATACTTTATGTATAATACTGCTTTTTGAAAATCTTTTAATTTGATGTTTGGTATTTTATTTAAAATTCTGAGCATCGTAATGCAAACATGGCCACATATAATTTGATCAAAATCTTGTATGCGCTGGTCGTTGTAATAAATATTACAATATTTTAAATAATTAACTAATTCTCTAGGTGGTCTCCCTCCAAAAGAATCAAAAATAAAAACATTGTTGTTTTGTTTATAATAACAGATCCAGTGGGTACCAATATTTTCGGACTTATCCAAATTGACCACACCACATTCTCGAGAGTGACTATTTTTAGGGAGAGAATCCGACATGAAAACTCCTCTGAAATGTTGAATTTTAAATATTTTAACTAAAGATTCAATGTCTTGGTTCGTGAGTGGCTTTTCTTTTTTTTTAATTTTCTGAGTACTCTGGATTTCACACCACTGCCCCCTCGTAGGGGGCTCTCCATAGCCAGATTATGGCGTTTTTGTTCCTCTAATTCGGCTTTATTTTTTTTTGAATCGAGTACAGTTTTTGCAATAGCAGCACTGCCACCAGCTAAACTTCCCACGGCACACAAAGCAGCTAGGATAGCAGGAATGCTAAATATGAATCCACCACTATGTGCTGTTTTTCTTATATTTTGCAATCGTTTTAATTGTGGTGTACTAAGTAATAACTTCATCCCATTTCCTTTGGATATACATTGTTTTTTTTCTCCTGTTGTTTTTTAGTTAAAATTGAATTTACAATTTTTAAATTTTTGAGATCCCGATATGGAATTTGATATACTACTCCTTTCGGTTTCATATTTTTTTTAAATTATTTTTAAGGGTATTTATTTATATATTAACAAACTAAATTACTAACTAAAATTAACTAATTTTCTACAAACCCCACCCTAATTTTTGTTTTGTGTTCATAGCAATTGTTGTACCCAATGCTGCTATTTTCTCACCCAAAGAAGCATCTCTACTGGTTAATCTTCCAAATGCTGCATGCTCCAATTTTTGATCGGCTGCATGACGATTGTCGAGGTCTGTGTGTGTATTGTATGCAATATCATGATCTTTACAAGCGGCATCAAGTTGATTAATTCCCCTATCTCCTCTTTTTAATCGTTTATCAAGTTTGGTGCCCGGACCACAGTTCTGGTAACCAGGTACATGTAATTCGAATGGAAGTTTATTTATAATATCATTAACCAAACCTCGACCTTCTGATACATTCCAGAATTTAGGAGGTAGAGTATTGATAATTTTAATTAAGTATCCTATACCTTTTGGATCATTTACAATAAAATTGGCTAATTTATCACTGATCATGTTTACAATACCTATTTTTTCATTATAGAAATTATTGTTCCCAGCATTTTCTTCTCCGGCTATAACCAGCAATCTATCTATGTCTCACATCATCCACCCAGACAAACTCTTTAGGTAGAGTATTATATTGTTTGATACCACTACCGGTTTTAAGTTGGTTCCAGATCGGTTTAATTAGATTTTTGTATTTGTCGCCACTGCTCGATTTAACTCTATTCTGACTGGCATCATTATTTTGGTATAGAGCTACGGACAATATCAAAATTTCGGAGTAACTCTGGTATTCTTCATCTGTGTAATCTTTAGGGTGTTTCTTGGTAATCAGTTCCCACAACCCTATAGTCCCCGGGTATCTCGACCAACTATTTCTTTCACCCAAATTTATTTTCACATCATCGCCTTGAAATGTTACTCTAGATTTCCCAATTTTCCATACTACACCTTCATTTGGTTCCATGGTCGGATACAATCCAAACACTTCATCTTTTTCAAATTTTCCAGTACTTAGGTAATCTCTTGCCAGAGGACCCAACTCAATTTTCTCAGGTTCACCTATAGTTTTAATAGGCGGCTGTTGTAGTGTTAGGGGAGTATGGATACTAGATAATGGTGTAGGAGGAAAATCTGTATAATTTTTAGAAGTAAGAGGTACCAATTCATTTATGAGATTTTTATTTTGTTCTGTGACACCTTTAATTTCTTTACCAAGACCACTGATTGCATCTATAATTGGTTGATCTTGACGTTTGTGTTGTTCATAGAATCCTCGATTTTCTGATTTCCAACCTTTGAATCGTTTGGTGAGGTACTCACGTAATTTAGAATTGTCTTCTATTTTGTGTTTTGTCATTTTTTTGATTAGAGGTTATTTTTATAAAGTTTTAACGTTTTTTATATCGATTTAACGTTCATAAAATCGTTGATTTTGTTTCTATATTTTCCATTGTTAGGTTTTCTAGTCATGTCGATTGTAACAAATCCAAAATCATAATCGTTCCAACAGGATGAACAAAATTTGGAAAATTGGTCGTAATTTAAATCTCCCCCACATAATCATCATGAACATGTTTAAGGTTAGTGTGATCTTGACGAAACAAACATATTAAATTTGAATTATCCCTCAGTAACTGTTTGGGAATCTTAGAATATGTTTGAGCCAAATAAAAACAATCTGTTCCTCTGTGTCGACCTTGAGTGAAGAAATTTCGAATTAAATTTTGATTTTCCAGAATCACGTCATCGAATACCACAACAGAATTTTCTAAACAGTGGTCGAGAGGTTTAATTTCTGATCTAAATGTGGCTATACCCAGTCCCTTATACAATTTCATGAGTTGCTGGTATTTTGGTTGTTCTAAACTTTTTGAAAATACATACAGGTGCCTATTTTTCCAATCTAACGAATTAGGCGCAAGCAAGAAATTATCTACCAGCAGTGTAGTTTTACCACAACCGGATGGGCCTACAATAAGACACCTAATATTGTCTGGTAACAACTCACCATTTTTTTACTAGTTTCTACTAACTCTGGCAAACGTTGCACAACGTTCCAAGTTGGTATCATAGAATCACCTGGTTTGCCTCTATCCAACTTTTTTCTGGCAATCCTAGCCATTTTACATACAATTTGTTATTCTTTTTCTTTAATATTTTTTCAATAAGATATGTATCTGGATATTTTGTTTTACTGAGTTCCTCTTCATAAAATCTTCCTTTCAGTATTTTATTATAATTATCTTTTAATATATAAGTATACCTGTTGCCTGGTAAAACTCGAACCACTGTAAACAATTCGGTGCTCCAATTTTTTGTGTAACTTTTCTCAAATAAATGCTTAAATTTACTAACTCGCACCTTATCTACTATTTTAAATCTGGGTTTCTCTGTTGTGTATTTATACTTATGACAGTAAACAGTAGAAATCAATCGTTGTTCATCAGATTTAGTTACCTCGGCAGGTTTCATATGTATGGTTCTATGCATGGAATTATTGTAATTATGTACTAGGTCAGGTAAAATTTCTACCCATTTATAGTTACCCTGTAGAGTAAATTGTTTCCACATGCGATTTTTTAATGTTCTGTTGAATCGTTCTACTATACTTGATTTAAGATCACTGTATGTAGAATAATGTTTAATATTATGTTGATTCATTAATTTGGTAAATGTGAAATTGTAAAATTCTTTTCCTCTATCTGTGTGCAAATAATTCGGTATCCTACCTTGCTCGAAAATAAATTTGAAAGCTTCAGCGACACAAGTTGCTGTTTTAGATTTTATAGGAATTGCCCATGCATATTTGCTAAATGTATCTATCACGGTAAGTAAATATTTGTAACCATGATTTATTTTATGTAAATTTTTTAAAACCCCCGTAGACATTTCTATCAGATCACCCTCCCACAGATCATCTATGCTTTTTGTTACCACAGATAATCGTTTGTAATTACGACGTGCTGGTCTGTGTAATTCATTAACTATACCTTGTCTAGACATCTAGTGCGAAGAGAAAATATTACATAAAATGGATTAACCTCAGGGTAAATTGTTTTATGTCAAAAATTAATTTATCACCAGTTTCAATATGAAAAAGCGATAATTGTTCATCCTCATGTATTTTATATTTGTTGGCAGATTCATCCCAGTATGCTATAGGTATTTGAACTGCTTTGTGTATACCATCTTTTCTTATTATAGTAAATTTGGGAACTTCGACATGTTTTATATTATTTAGAAATCTAAACTTCAAAAATCTAAGTTGGCCATCAACAAAAAATTCGTGTGCCTGTGCGTACGGGTATAATTTGTAAACATTACCTGCATTAACATATGTCCAGTGCCCTCGAGTGTTTGGAATACTTTGCAACCTAACAATTTCCATAGAATAAAACTGACGAGAATCTGCATCGTCTAATCTGCTTAATACAGGTTCCAGGTGTTCGCTGATAGTACGAACCAACTCATCGTAACCCGGTTTAATTTTCACTTCCACATATACCTGTTTGAATTGTTCTTTCAAATCATGCAATTGATTGGCGAAATTCGATAAGTTCGATTCTTGTGCTGCTTCAATGGTGCTAATTTGCACCTTAATATTCGAGATAATCTGCTGTAAACTTTCTACTAGTTTCAATTTCGAACTCTGGCTAGCGAGATCGTGTACTTGATTTCTGATGTCCATAAATAATAAGTTTAGTTCATTGATTATTTGGTTGGTGGGAAGATTAGCAACAGTTTCTTTGATTTGTGCAATTTCCCCTTGAATATTTTTAATATCTTCAGATTTGAGTATTCGATTTACTGCTCTCTTCATGGCTCTTATTTCCTGCGAAGTAGGCAACCCTGCTACAGTATTCTGAAGTGTGGTCAGAGTTAATTTTACAGCATCCAGTTCGGTTGCATCTGCAACAGTTTTCAAAATTTCTTGCAGTTGGGTTATGTCATCTTGAGTAGGCGTAGATTGCTGCAGTGTTTCTAACTTATTCTGTATGTCATCTATGAGATGGTGGAAATGAGATAATTCAGATTCGGTATTGAGATTTTCTAATTTAGCAACTTGTTGTTGTACTAGGGCTAAAGTTTCGGTGATTCCTGGCAATTTTGATTCCAGAGTTTCCTGTACAGTAATTAATTCATTTTTCATAGTTTTAAGAGTATCTTCGATGTGAGCTATGGTTGCTTGTATCTTACCAAAATCCTCAAAAGTTTGCAGCTGCAATTTAATATTTGTTACACTACGAGCAATGGCATTGAGTTCAGTAGATGAAGGCAAATTATGAATAAAATCTTCCAATGTTTGAAGTTTGGTTTGAACTTCGGTTATGGCTGAATGCAGTTCATCTGTCTGCAGTTCTATTTTAATATTTTCCAGTGTAGGAATCTCGAAAGATTGAAACTGTTCTCGTAATTTGGTAATACTCGCATTTACTTGTTCAAATTCCTCTTGAGTTTTGATACCCTGAACAATGGTTTGCAGTTCGGTGCGAATACTATTCGCTTGCTCGTTTAATTGCTGTTTCAATTGTTCGGTATTGGTTATCTGCATTTGTCGAAATTTATCGAGTTCATTTTTTAATTTGGCTACACTTTCCTCCAAGTTTTGAAGATTGTCTATTGAGGCTAAATTGGTATATTTTTGCAGTAGAGATTTGAATTCTCCATCAATTTTCACTATGGGGTCAATCAGTTGAGTTTGAAGATTTGTGATTTCTGCTTGTATATTCACATTTAATGAATTTTGTAAAATTAATAAATCTGATTTAAGTTTTTTTAGACGTTCATCTAATCTAGCAATATCATTGGAATTATCCGGTATTTCCTGTCTTCTCCTGTTCCCAAATATGTCCATAATATATTTGTTATTTTATTTATTTATTATTATTTTGTTTTCGGTATTTTATATATTTCATAAATTTATAGATTCATAGATTATTCTTATTTCGATGAAGAGAGGAATTAATTTATTATACTCCCCAATTGTTTCAGCATACAGGAATTCACCTGCTTGCACTTCGTATGTTGTGTCGGGACTAATTGCATTATGCTTAATTCTATACAAATTCCGACCTATGTGTACAAGTGCTGCATTGGATGGAGAGATACTTATTTGCATTTTCCCACTGACAGGAATTTTATATGATGGTTTGTTATTATTGAATACATGTAATTGTTTCCCTGTGTCTTCATCAATTTGGTACCAGATACTATTTAGATGAATGATGACCAAACTTCTCAATTTACTAAGAATATTTTTTATAATATCCATGTTGACTGGAATTTTCTCTATTTGTTGAATATGTTGTTTCTTAAACCCAAACACATTCATTGGCATAATTAGAAAATATTTGTATGGTTATTTTATTAATATATTTGCATGAAATATGTTGAGGTTTAGGATTCTTCTCAAAACTATAAAATTTTAGATAATTAATTATTTTAACAAACCTCTTCTCTCAACTTCCTAACAGTATAAGAAATAAAAATTAGTACACATATGGTGATATAGAGATATACAAATACAGAATCTTCGGTTCAGATCTGAAGTAGACCGGAAGTAAACCGGAAGTAGACCGGAAGTAGACCGGAAGTGGACCAAAAGTAAACCGGAAGTGGACCGGAAGTAGACCGGAAGTAAATATGTGTGGGTAAGTATGCGTGGGTGGGTGGGTGTGGGTGTTCAGATCTGAACCGAATAGATGCTGGGGTATTTTGCTAAAATTTGTAATAATTTATAATATTTTTAACTTAGCACTTCGCTTTAATTATTGAAAAATAAAATTTTAGCAAAAGTTATAGAGGGATTTTCGAAAATTAGCAATTTTGCACTATGAAAATTGGAATTTGAGCTTTGACTTTTTTTTTTGCGCTTGTATTGTGTCATTTTTGTAACAGTCAAAGTTTGATTTTGAGTATATTACTGTATAGGTGTACACAATAAAAGTAAACCAAAATTTTGGGGGTGATCTAGAACGAAGCGTTCTCCCTACTACTCGACGGTGGCCAAGGTTCCACCATAACATCTGGTATTTTAGATGAGAACTTATCCTTCCGACCAGACTAAATTAGTAAGTCGCTTTGGAGGATTATTTAACTGGTGGCCAGAGCTCCACCAATATTATTAGTGGGGTGGAATATGTTCACAATCTCAACCCGAAATAGGTGTTTCCGAGAAGTACGTGGTTTGCAGCAATGCGTCCACCAAAAATCATCATCGATAACATCAAACCACCGTATAAGTGTAGTGTGTGTGATAAGTCGATTGCTAATCGGGTCGTAATCTCAAGGAAACAAAATTAACAGCGCTCATACCAAGTGAACAGCTCGTCTATCCTCTGTTTCATCTTGTTGCACAAAGGTTCGAATCCCATTTTAAACTTAAGGTCCATTTCCGATTAGTGTATCTGAGCATAACGTGAACTGCAAATAAAATTTACCAAGTAGGTAACTGGTGTGTTTGTCTCAATAATAAGGCTTTGTACTGTTCTGATTTTACGTCGCTTTTTATGCCACTTCTTGTTAATCGCATACAAGATTATAACATGAAATTCGTAAAAGATTTAAGCCAAGGGAAGGAAATAGAACCCGGAACCTTCTTTAACGAAGTCGTTAGTGGACTACTGAACGATCTCACCTCACACGCAAGCAAATTAATACATCATCATAAAATGTAGTAAGATATTTGAATGTAGGGAAGTGTTCGGAAGGAAATTGAACTGGATCTATTCCTAGTTTTAGGGTATGTATTCATTATGAGGCTTATTGACTTTTCACTGTACATTTACTGTGCTATCTATGGCAACTGTAAAATACACATTGAAAGGGCAAATGAAGGAAAGGAAGTGCAAAAATAGAACAGAATAATTAAATCGGTGAGACCAAGAAGAGAAAGATTCCACTCGAAATAAAAAAAAAAAACTCATAGCAACCAAAACTAAAATCAGGATGAAGAAACTTACAATTACAAACTTATTCATCACAACCATAGTAACAATATTCCATAAGTGGTTTGTTTTTGAAACCATTATTTTAGCTCTGACATGTATTCAAAGTATTCAGCCCATTTTGCTCAAAACGTGGATTTTTTCCCTTCTTTGTCTCACCTTTTCAATTGCTTCCGGAAGTATCACATTTACGACTTTTGGTTGTAGATTTTATGGAGAAAATATGCGTTAGAGTGAACAAGATTTCCTGCTCAATGAGTTTATAAGATCAAATTATGATATGAGAAGAAACATTGCCAAATCGCACTCTTGCCTTTCAAGTAAAAGAGCACGTTGAGGACTGAACAAACAATCTTACCACTGATGATTCTGGGTTTTATTCCTGGTTGAGATGTGAATGTTTGTAATAGGATTTTACTTAATTTTGAATATATTTCTCAGGTCAAGACTCCCCTGGAGCTTTGATCTGATAAACGTTCATAATATAATTGCATTTAGTGAGGTTTATATTGATTATATCGGTGGAATTAACTTAGATGACAGTACTAGAAACGCACAGAGATTTTTCTGAATATAGGTGACGGCCGTGAGTAAGTCACAATTACTTTAATGTTAATTTGGGAGAGGAGTAACATTGATCAGAACAAAATAATACTTATATCAGGATCACCATTCATCCTCATTGTCAAAATTAGCAAAGAGCGTCTAAATAAGCAACAAAAACAAAAAAAAAATGTCATATCTTATGTATCTTGTGTCTAATTTGAAAGTAAACACCGGAAGAGTGTGCATTGCTGACTTATTCTGCACATTGGTTACAAGATAATAATGTATGGACAATAAAGTGGCAAAATGTATCTAATAGCCTGTGCTATTAAACCATGTTAATTTTATTGCAAGTAGGGCTAATATTAAGCATTTCTGACAACCTGGTTAATGCACGAAAAGCAGGATTTTAAAAATATATTACCATCATTAATGTTATTTAGTTTAACTACTAGGAACAAATTCCGAGTTTTGTCGAGTAATTCACAGGAACTTGATAAAAAATTAATATCACCAGGTTTGACATATTTCGCCTGGCTGCAAATCTTTCATTCTGTATTTGTATAATTTTCTATTTACAAGCCAGCAACAACCTTGTATACCGTGCAACTGTTAAGTGTTCTACATTTCCAATAAAACATGTAATCTACGTAAATGTTAAATAGACACAAACACAATCTCACATAAGTGTATGTATATACAAGGTGTAATTGTAATCGCACCCACGTACCACAGAAACATGTAGAAAACATCAAAACAAACAACTTTTCTCAACAACATTTTTGTTGTTGGTGCCTAGTTTTGGCCCTACAGGTGTTCTAAAAGCCCGTTTTGCCGCATGTATGGCATGTTTTGCACGAGGAACGCGTTCAGTAAACCAACCGGAAGTAAACCAACGATACAGGAAATAGTAAGAAAACAAGGTATTAAAAAAATATGTGGTTATGTCGGATTTCGTTCCTGGGCCTGCCCGATGGCGTTTATTTATTGGTTTTGTAATCAAGGAGTCCGGGGTTCAATACCAGGTGGAATCACATAGCACAGTACATCACATCCAACTTTAAACTATAGGTCCAGTGCCGATTAGCCTTCCTGTGCATAAAGTGGACTTAAAAGAATATTCATACATGTCGGATTTCGTCCCTTAGCCTACGTGTCAATTACTTGCCCGATTGATTGATAGATTTTCTTTATTTTACTTCGCTTTCGTGTCACATTTAGCTAAATTGCGAAGATGAGGATTAGTGATGATGTGATGAAATTGATGACTGGACACTTACAAATATTCATGCCAAGGCCGGAATTCGAATCCGAGATACCCTGGCGTCGTAGCGCGATGTGCTAACCACTCCGCCGTTTTGCCCGATTAACATCAACAGGATAATCTATCCACTTGTCCATCTGATACTGTTTGTCTGTGGCACACTAAACAGTTTACAATTTTTTGAAAAATGCGGTGATACGCTACATCGTTGAAATGTAGATATCTCACTTGTGTTTTCCAATATAAAATTGCTAAATCTGTTTCAATTTTTCGAATGTTCACAATTGTATACAGTATGCAAGGAAGATACGTACAGCATAGTAATATATAATAATCGTCTTCATTGAAGCTGGCTTGTATTCGCCTCTTACAATCTGCATCTGTCAAAGAAATGAAGAGATAGATAATGATAATTGAATAATTAAAATTGGCAATTCAGTAATGCACAATACATAATACAGAGTAAAAGTACTTAAAGTAATAAATTTTACTAACGTCTGTAAAGGTGTGTTTCTGAGTTTACCTCTGTCACGTGGACTCCCACTTCACCACTTCCTTGTCGGATATATCGTACATCAGACTACACTTAAATCAACGAGAACAAATCCAAAGGTTCAATTAAAGACAAAAGTATATCATGAACGTTGGAAAATAATTGCAGGTGGTAAAATTGCAAAAATCAAGCAAAGTGGACTTACGCACTCTCAATGAATCAATCACATTTGTTTTAGTGCGTGGTTAGGGCAAATCTCAACGTCGTTGTCCACCTATTCCAAACGTAAATTCCAATGCGTCCTTTTTCGCAAAAGTAAAAGCTTGAAATTACATGATAATTACAGTATATACGGAAAACCCGGTTTCATATTTTAAATCAGAGTTGAAAAATCAAATGAAACAGAAAATGAAAAGAAATTTGTTCTCTTGTGTAATTTAATAAGAGTTTCCTTAATTTCCTTATAATGATGATGACACAAAGATATAATAACATGGAAGAGTTCGCTAACAGGTACCCTGATTAGTTTCCTTTCCACTACTGCCCCAAGAGATATATTTTTAGATTTGCTTTTAAGTTGTCATTTGACAAGGTTAGCAATTTCCTAGAACAATTACCCTAAAAGATTTGTTGTACATTGCTGTTTTTATTTCAGTAAAATGACAAGTGATATTCTTCTGATACTGATTTAGTGTGATGAGAGATATTCACTTTTTTAAAATTTTCAAATTAATCTTACTATTGTCCTGTTACAGAGCAGTCGATGTTCATACGCTGTGGCACTGCAACCACTAAACCGTTCTCTAGTTTTAACAATACCACGAATTTGCACAAGTTCTGCTTCTGTTTCTCGCTTATCAAGTTTTGGAATCTGAGACTTGTGTTGCTGATTTGATTAATAAAATTTATTATATCGTATGGAAAAGATCAAACAAAACATCAAATTTTTGCTAAAGATGAACATGAGAAATACAAGATCAGCACAGTCTAGATTACAAATCATTACGAATCCAAGGTTACTAATTTGCTTTTCAATACTCGCATGATATTTTATTGATTATTTTAATGTAGTTGCTTCACGAATTTTAATTTATCACAAGCTCACACGATTTGATATTTGAATTTGTTTGGATTTATTTTCAGTGAATATTTCTACACCCTCTTAAAATTACATTTACATTGTTTGGTAAATATGTTACTGTCGTTCGGTATTATTTGGTGGTATGTAATGAATACACCCATCGAGAAACCCCTATGTTTGTAATTACTCTTTCAAGCAAACTGCAGAGGTTGTCTCTTCTGGAGAACTCTCGTACTCCATTATACTGCTCCTGACACTACACTTAGATACTTTCCCTCCGAACCATTGATTGATTGATTGATTTGGTGTTTTAATTCCACTTTATGCACAGTAAGGCTAATCGGGACTGGACCTAAAGTTTAAGGTGGGATCCGATCCACTATGTGCCTGCCTCCACCTCCCTTGATTACAAGGCGACGACGCTACCACTGCGCCGTCGGAGAGCTCCCACCCGCTAATAAAGACATCGATAAAGATCATGTACTCTTCAAGAACAGTTTCAACATACGTACCTGACCCAGCTTTCCTAATGACGTAGAGGTAACGCTCTCGCCTTGTAATGAAGGGGTTCGGGTTCGATCATTGGTGGAGGTATCTTGTACAGTGGTTCGGATATCACTTAAATTGTGTGTCCAGTAGATTCAGTCTCTGAGCGATATTCCAACAATAACTACAGTATCAATGACCAGGGTTGTTAAAGGATCAGGAACCCATAAATTCTTGGGGGTTGTATTGGGTTCCGCAACAGGGCCGGAACCTTTAATTTCTCTCCCAATTTAAATTCGGTCCAAGTTGCGTATTGTTTCAATTGAATACGGACCTTGGACCATATTTAAACTCATTCGGAAAAAAGGTTCCTGGACTGTATTTATATTCATCGGGGAAAAGGTTCCTGGACAGTATTTAAATTCATCCGAAAAAAAAAAAGTTTCTGGACAGAATGGAAATACTTTACAAATAAAAAGGTTATTTACGGTACAGAACCCATTTACGATTGCTGATTTCTCTCCTGGACCGGAATTGAATTTATTTAAAATTCCAGAACCTATAATACCTGTGGATGACTGATCTTTGTTTGTTTGTTTGATTTATCTTGCTAATTTGTTTCCAAGTTGTTGTTTTTTATATTGTGATATTTTACATGAATCACTAAAATCGCTGTATTATTTTAAATAGACCATCAATAATGGAGCAAAGAAATTAACATTGCTTTCCACTTCCTTTTGAGAGGGCGTGCCTATCTAAAAGATTACTATAGTTATCCATTCAATGTAACAAAAATGTATATGTAACATATTTAAGGTAACTGTTATCTAGGAAATTTCAGACCCAATATAACTCGATTTCAAAACGTCATGTTTTTACTTCTGCTTTCTCAACTTTCTGTTTGCACTTAAGATCATATTTAATACAAATGTATGTAATATATTATTTCAATACTTTGTTGATTTTGTTTCTTTAACGATTTGTGTTTCTTTATTATTGTATTATATTTCACCAGCAAGTGAAATCATCGATTACTTGATAAGAGGAGTGTTGGATCTATTTCAAGTAATTCTCATCACTTTCTTCATCTGTGCTTTCCTTATAACATGGTGTGGAGCTATTTGTGCTTGCGCTTGCAGGAGAAAGTTCAGGAAATTCATCAAAAGATTTCTCGTAAGCATAAGTTCAACAAATTTAAATTTCTCATTAAGTAGCAATATATGTAGTGCCATGTATAGCATGAAAGTAACTAAAAATTTAATTACCACAATATTCACTTTATTGTTGGTGTACACATACATTCACACTATTTTGTTTAAATATTTAAACTTAGAAACTGTCTGTGATAAAATCTGCATTTTTGTTCTTATTAGTGTGTTCAATGTTTTCAAGACGAAAGTATGAAATAATGTCTATGGGAGCCTACCTCTTGGGACTATTATCAGTACATTTTTTTATTTTGACGTTTGTTATTAGGAGTAGTTTTTCTGTCATATTTGGCTAATCGAGACGATAAGGATGGGTGATGATTTGATTTTAATTTGATTTGTTTCATTTTACTTCGCTTTTCTCCCAGCTTTAGCTAATTGCGAAGATGGGGATAAATGATGATATGATGAAATTGATGATTGGACACTCACAAACACCCATGCCTAGGCCAGGATTCAAACCCGGGACCCCTGGGTCGTAGGCCGACGGATGGGTGTGGAATTGATGAAGGAACACTCACGAAGAACATCCATGCTCAACCCGGGATTTGAATCCGTGACCCCTTTGGTACATTTTAATATATTTATGTTATCTCCATAAAAATTATGATAACAAAATGTTAAGTGTGAAGTGAACGTTGTCATTGATTGTATTAACATTTAATAAAGTACTATCACTTTTGTATTACTTTCAGTGCCTATGTTCTCAATAGAAATTCATCTTGAAACTAAAAAATAATATTGACAAAAGTTATTTAATAATCTTACATTATAGTGAAATATTGATACATACATATGTCACAGAACGAAAAATGTATGGAAAATAGCATGGGTGTGCTAGTGGGTTATTCAATGTGAAATCAACAAGTGAAGAGGCACTTTTCAACCTCACATATTTTGATTCATTTTGAAATTTGACATACAGGAAGGATCACTTGAGGTAGGAAAATATGCAACTTTGCGGATACGTGTATTTTGTATTTCCGAAACTACAGTGTTGCAAACTGTGCGATTTTGACATTTTTTCCAACACCATATTAACTTTAAATTGCAATACTTCGACACCTATAGAAGTGATTCGGGCGGCATTGGAAATGTCTTCAAGGGCTCTTCAACATGAGATACAGCATGCCTATGCCAGGGTAAAAAGCAATTGAAAGTGGTGTAAAGAAAACTTTGGTAGCCATTTTCTTAAAAACGGGTCTTTAATCATTATTTTTTTTCAAACAATTACATGTCATACTATGTACACTCAATAACTGTACAAAATTTAAAATTTTGACCCCACTGGGATCCGGAGTTATATTATATTTAGGTTAGGTTAGGGGAGGATAGGCAATGGATGATAACAGATTTTGATAGACAAATTCCTAATATTCAAAAGTAAAAGTATAACAGAAATAAAATACAATATTGTTTAAATTAACGTACTTGAATATGATGTTTAAATTGCCGTTTATTTGAAATACAGGGTGACTCAATAGTCCGGTTCCATAGGCAAGTCCGTTATGAGTGCACATAGCGAAAAATGAAAGGAGGGGAAAGTTGGTAAAAGAAGGTGAGTTTCAATCTAATGTGCTTGACTTTTCAACGTAGCATGCACAGTTCAGAATGTACACTGCACGACCCAAAATTGGTAACCAAAAATGCTACATGCTTGGTTCGAAATATTGTATGTCGTTGCAATACCACACAGTAAAGGGTAAAATAAGAATTGATGACGATAATTCAAGGCAAAGAAAACAAGTAAAAAACATGAACATGTGACGAGCATTCCCCCTCCCCTCTCCAGACCACTGGAAAAGCTAAACCAGTAGCGTACACCGATTTCATCAAGGGCTAGGATTCCTTCAAAAACTGTTTATCAAAATTCACATTACCAGTATTTTACTATAGTTTATTTACTAATATTATCACTACTAATGCCGCTGCTGTAACTACTAATACCACCTCCAGCCCTACTGTTACTACTGTTAAGTAGTAGAGTTCTTCATAAATATATTAATAAAACCAATGGGACAAAATTATTTTCTAGTTAACGGTTATTTATATATGATAGATGAGGCATTTTAAATGTGAAGCAAATCCATGGAACTTACTTTTGCCTCGATTATTTCGCTAAATACAAGACGCGTCAACCTAGATCTCACACACGGTAACGTACAGGCTACACTTAAGGACAAAGAACAACAGACAACGCATTATCGCGGAAACTGCCTCAATTAATGCACGTGGGGCACAAATCGCACAGATGATCATGCTCTGAGTCGAGACGACATGGCCTCGTTAGTATGCAAGATGCAGTCGAGAGTGTACTACGTGGAATTGTGATTGACAATTGAGTGCCTCTGAAAAGGTCACTCCTTACACTCAACGCCACAGCTCGAACCTGAGACGATCAGTGGTGAGACGGTGAGTTCAGCACTAAACACGTTCACCCACACGAGGTGAAATTTTCAATACAATTTTAGCTCAACAAATTGACCACCATTTGTTCAAAATTATTTGTATTAAGATTTAGTAAGTGTTTCAATAATTAGATTTGAATTTACTCAAATTGCCTTTTCTTTATTTAACATATTTTGCTCTATCTCCAGAGTTCTATCCCACTCTAATTTGCCTTTCATTAATTTTTCAGCCAAGTTACGAAAAGGAAGTTATATTACCTGTATAAAGAAGCGATATCACGAAGCCAGGTGATATTTCGAAGAACAGCACGTGTTTTATAATGATTCATGGAACACCTGCCTCTGTGATAATGCACATTTGTTTGGGAAGCGATTGGTGGATTATCTCCTTTAAAAAAATAGAAATACTATTATATGAAATATAATCATCATCATCTCCTTTAAAAAAATAGAAATACTATTATATGAAATATAATTCCAAATGTTTCACGTCTGAAATGTAATGTTTACTTCTTATTGTATATTTCCTGTCAGATACAGCGAATAATTTAAGTGTGTGACAATATTATTTTTGTGATTCCACTTTAGATACAAAAGAGATAAACGTGTAAAGAATTTCTGAAGGCAAATTGATGATTAATCTCCGAAATATTTGTCCGAAATTTACTTTTGTTGAAATCCATAAAACAACATTAAGGTAGAAAACTGGCAGATTGTTACACTAAAATTGTGTCTAATTCTTGTTTAGTAAAATTTTAACCCCTGTAAGTAGAGAATATGGATGAACAGATACATATATTCATCAATATACACTACGAAATGTAGCAACTTGCAGAAGAAATGTGATTGGATATTAATGTGGAACTTTACATCCGTTCTTCTGCCTCTATTCGTAAATCTATATAATTGTAAATGGAAATAGTTTTTCAGAATACCGTGATTTTCATTGAAGTAGTAGCAATTAAGCAGTACAAAGGTACTTCATATTTATTAATAGTTTTTCAATTTGTTTCACCATTAATAATTCTATAAAATGTCAAGTCACTTTTCAATTTTTTTGTATTATATATTTGTGTTATATATGCAATGTTGTAAAATGTTTGCATCCATGAAGAGAATATTAATAAAAATTGTAACATGCTATTGGTGCATTTATATTATATTCATGAAATGTATGATTCCAACTGCACTATTACTTATATACTAGCTATTATCTAGCAGAAAGCATTTATTAACTTGCACTGTAAATTGTATAATTTATTTGGATATTGTATATTCTGAATGGAAATAATACATATATAAAAACACATAATTTGATATTGACTTCTTTTGACAACCAACGTGCTGAACTTTTTGTTTAAAAGATTAGAAATTCAAATTATATATCTTGTTTCATGACATACTAAACAAGATATTGCATACAATAGAACCTTACTGTGTTAATCAATATCAAATGGTCCTAAACAAATAATTGGTTGGCTGACGGTTCATTTTCAAAGATCAAAAGTTCAAACAAAGCATTATTTTAATTTTATATGACTTCGTTTAATAACAATTACTTCTATTTTTTCTTTATGACTTCTGGCATTTTTCGCCTCTGCAGACATTTACGATAATTTGTTAATTCGGATAAGATAACTGGGCTACGAGCCTTGTTTTCAGTACATTTCAATCTCTATTTTGTGTCCTCAGCCTTTTTTACCATCAATAATGCATAATGTTGAAATCTCCCAAGGAACATTGAGCCAATCATACTAAAAGCTGATGGCCAAATCATATCAAACATACCGTTAGGCACCAGTAACTTGGGCCGTGGTTCGTATATAGGGCCAAGAGGTGGTGCAAAATATTTCTGCAAAATAAAAATTTCACAACACTTTTCCTTTCAAGTAGTATCACTGTTTTCCAGGTACCTTCAAGTGTTAGCACAAAACAAAGTAAAATACGGGCTCTGGAGGGACCCAGAATGGTTTGTAATGTTGTGGCTGAACGCCGCGCTAGCTAAATAATCACACCACGAAACCTTCTTTTCCAACACAAAAACTCTCATGACTTTCTTTAAATAGCTAAAGGAACTCTCAACTAGCCCATTCGTGAAATGTGCACAAGTGTCTACATATTTTAGTTGTACGCCTGCAATATTAGCTAACTCCCGTAAAAGTAAACTTGAATTGGGTGTTGAGCGATCTAAATAGATCGTTTCCGGGAAGCCATGGACTAGAAAGACTTTCTCAACTAAAACTGTTGCTATGTTTTGTGCATCATGATTAGCCAAAGGAGCTGTAATGACGTATCTAGTACAACTATCAACTACTGATATTTGTATTTGTGCGTTTTAAAAGAGACTAAAGGCTCACAGACGTCAATATGAATTCGTTGGAAAGGAATTTGGGCAGGTTGAAATGTTTGTAGGGTATGTGGTTTAGAAACTTGTGGTTTCTTTGAGATCTGGCAAGGGATGCAATGTCGAACCTTATCGTACACAAATTTCTTCATATTAGGGAAAAAGTAGCGCATAAGCATTAAATTATATGACTTTCGTGCGCCTTGGTGACTTCCATTCATTTTATGTGCATGAATAAGATCGAAAACTTGATTTCTTAATGCATGGGGGATACAAAGTCTATCCCGATAACCAGTTTTGATTTTATTAGTCCTGCATAAGACGCCATTTTTGAGTACATAAGAATACGAAAGTTTTTCTAGCTTAGGAATACTAGCTTCATCTTTGTTTTCTAAAACGTCAATAATGTCTCTTAAACAGGAGTCTTTACGTTGTTCTGAGCTAATATCAAAATCTGCTGCTTGTGCATGAAATACTTGATGAAAGAACAAGGCATCATCATCATCATCATTTTTCTTGTCAGGATTAGTCTTTTCAATAGGGTTGTGTATGGGAATGACAGGTGATTGAGGGTATACTGTAGCATTGGGAAGGACTACTGCATGCTGAGTCATAAGGGAAGCAGATGGGGTAAAAAGTACAGGCTTAGGGGTGTTAGGTGTCGTAGTGGTAAGTTCCAAATTGATATAAGTTTTTGATCGTCGACTTACCTGAATTGTGTTTGAAAGGGTAGCTTTTCCCGTATACACATTTGCATTTTCAATTTGGTTGAATATGTCATGCGACACCTGGTGAGTTTTGTACTTTGACCTCAAAATACTGTAATTTGGAGTACGTCCTAAATGATGAAGAGTTATTGTGTTGTCTTTTAACGACATTTCGCACCTCTGCGTTCGCAAAAAGTCATTTCCTAAAAGGGGAGGAACATTTGTTGAATCTATAATTCTAAACGGGTGCGAATATTTATGCTTTATAATTATGATAGGAAGAACTACAATTTCAGACACACTGAGTTTTGATCCGGACACACCTTGGATTGTGGACTTTACCATGTAGGTTTTTCTTTCAGAAGGAAGGAGGTGCGAGGGGTAAATTGATATTTGGGAACCCACGTCGATAAGTAAATCTACTTCTTTCCCTTGTATGCTACTATTGATATAATATAAGCCATTTCTCTCAATGATAGGAACTTTGTCTAGTCTACCATTATCTTCGATTTCGTTCCTGCAAGTCGAAGATGATTTTAGTTTAAACTACTGTCTCGTTGTGGTTTGTAAAAGCAGTCGTCGCTCACGTGATTATAGCGACCACAGAACGTACAGGCCGATGTATTTGCATCGTCGCGATTACCCATATTTCGAGTCTGATCTCGACGTTGAAACCTATTATTATTATTACTCCTAAATTGGCCTCGAGAGTTCGACCTAAAGTTTCCTCTTGGATTAGCCTTATAATTACCCCTGTTGGAAGGGGAGTTATTATTCCCCTTGTTGTGAACTGTATTCCCTCTGTCATGTGTGCTGTGATTAGCATTTTTCTCGAATTCCAGAACATTTGAGCAGAAATTAAAAAGGGAAGCTGTGTTCATTTGTTCCTGTGAATGGAGGGCTATGTTGGCCATCTGTGACGAAAGCTTATTCACCTCGTCACCAGGGGCAGTATTGGGAGCGTGTTCCACGTTGGACACAGCTGGTGGTGCCATGCTGTGTGCAATTTCAGAACTTAGTCGGGAAACCAGGACAGGCTCTGAAGCGGAAAATTGAGAAGGGAACCTGTGTCCTTGATATATTGTCTGGCTGGGAATGACGGGAGCGGGAGTTGATTGCAGACTTTGGACTTGATGATCGGGTGGTGGGGGGAAAAAGGATGGACTCTGGTTATATGCTACAAACTGCTGATGCTGGTTCTGCAGATTACTTGGTAAGGGGGAGTAGACCTGTGCATGAGAACAGCTGTGAAGTGGCGTCTGGGTCAATGACTGATGCTGCAAGCTTGCTTGTGCTATTGCCTGGTCAATTTCAAACTTCTCCTCCGTCATACGGGAATTAATCAATAACTGCTGGCGCTCGAAATTTTGTAGGTGGGCTATTAATTCCTCTGTTTTGGCAAAGTGCTTATTAGTTAAACAACCAATGTACTTGGCTCGCAGTCCCGTGATTATATAGGATAGAGTTTGTTCCTCAGTGGCGTTCGGGAAGTATTGCTGGACTAATGCCTTCTTAGCAAAAACATAGGTGTGAATTGGTTCTGTGATTGATTGTCTTCTCGCTAAAATGATTTGAACGGGATCCGCTGATAAATACGAGCCTCTAAATAAAGTACTTAGCTCGTTTCTGATGTGTGTACATGTCAGGTCTACAAAGTTAGGTCGTTTCTGTATATCATGAAAATAAGTCAAAGCGGTGTCAGTCAAAAATAAAGGCAACATCTCTTTACGCTTAGCTTCCGACCATCCCGCGGCGTGTGCTATATTTTGAAATTTGAGGAGAAAGGGGTCAACCTCTTTTGGCTCATTCCCGCTAAATGGCGTTGGATATAATGCAGTTGGAATTGAGGTGGCCATGTTAGTGGTGGGAATTTCTACAGTAACGTTATCAGGGCTATTAGTATTGTTAGAGGCAGTAGGGACGTTAGCTGGAGTGCTTGCTAAGGGCTGGTGGCGGTTTCTGCTGGGTGTTTCTAGTCCTAGGACAAATTGAGGGTAGTTTCTGTTAGCAGATCTTAACCGTGTTAGTGGAGGGGACTGGGGATAAAGGTCGTGAATTTATTTGGTTCGCCGTAATTGCAGTAGCTAAGTCTATGATTTGGTCGAGGGAGGAATCTAGGTGATCGTGCAATGCTATCTGTGTCGTATTCATAGATTAAAGTTCGTCGTGCTGACCAAAGAACAAATGAAAGTATGGGTATGCAGTTATTTATGTCATTAATATATCGTCTGTCAAATAAATATAAGCAATTGTTCTCATTTCTGTGTGATGCTTAAATACGTCCAGAGTGAATGTTATGCAGAAGAACTAGATTTTGTTGGGGGGGGGGGGACTCGGCACAAAAAGAAAAAGAAGGGTTGTATTCCATATGGTAATGCACAAAAATTGTCACTAGTTCTGACGCATCTGAAGCGTACTGTGGGAGTATGAATTGGAATTATTAAAAATTATTTTCAATAATGCTCCCAAAGTGGGAGGGGGGGAAGACTAATTTAATTTAAAGCAATTCGTACAGAAGGGTACTCAATTGCAAAAATGGCCTGAAGCACCTCGACCATGTTGTAATCCCGTCTTACCTGGGATCTGAGGTCACGGGGAAGTTTCAATAATACATTTAGGTAGAGCTTAATTGTACCTGTTAGCTGAACCTGCTCCGATTAAGAGTGTAGAGATATGGAATGTTGAATTTAAGGGTTATTTACGCTTGTCCATACCTGGTAGGCGAGTGATGTTCTTGTCCAGATGCTTCTTGCAGACCGAATTGTGACTGGTGCCAAGGTTCTATCCTGCGACCCTTGGCTCACCAAACCGAGCGATCCCGCGCGACTCGTTGCATGCTAAACAGCGGTAACTCCGTGTTCCGTCGTCGTAGTTCTGTAGTTGTAATGTGTCGTAGAGTGTCCAATGAGAGCCAAAATCAAATGAGAGCGAGCTCAGGGAGGGAGCTTCCTTTTATAATCTCAGGCTTCGAAAGGTTGTTAAACCTTTCGAACACGCTAGATCTTGTTAAGATCCACGCGTTTGCCTTTCAGTCATTGTTTTCACGGAAGTTAGAAAGTTAGCTCATTCTTGGGATCGCCCGCTGGTCGGACAATTCCAGGAAATAAACAACCGTGAATATTACCAGGACGAGGTTTTCTCGGTTTAATAATCTCCATATCTCTGCAATATATATATATATATATATATATATATATGATTTGGGATACTCTGGCAACGTTTTAGAGTTCTATCAAAGTTGTTAGTGTATATTTGTGCTTCATGTGCTTATTATTGCATATACATATTGACAGTAATTTCCATGCAATCGTTCATTTCATTCAACTTTGCCTCTTTGTGTGTGTGTGTCTAAACTGTGCCATATGGCCTGTGGGCTCTAGTTGGATGGGTCAAGAACATCCAGTTATTGTAAACTACTGTTTATGCTAAGATTAAGAAAAACTCCTCCTACATCACATCAACCAGGGACATCTAAAAGAATGAGTCACATTTCTAGGTGCCAGAAACAGTAGCAGAATGCATTATTTGGTGATACGTTATCTTTGTAAACCTGTGCGTGTGTCCGTGCCTTAGTGATACCTGTTTGGAGGAAGCTTAAAAAGGGAATTTCTCTTTCAGCTTGCAAATGTTCATTCTTTTGGGATGACCCCCCCCCCCCCGACACACACATACATAAATATATATTCCAATGTGGGGGATGTCACCACCCGTTTGAAAACCTGAACAAATTGAATAAATATGGCATGCCATGCCATTATAGTATGCCTGACAGCAAAAGTTCGGCGTTATTGTGCGGTTTGTTTGTGATTTTTTCGTATCTGTGATTTTATACTGAAAGATGATGACCCTTACGCGAATACACCGGCGAAATCGGAAGAAAAAAAAAAGTTGTCGGGCGTGGTATTCCTCTGCGTGGCCAGACTCGTGAATAAGTATGTGCAGTACGAGATTATTTTGAAAATGAAAGAGATAATAATGGCCCTTTGATTCCGTTTAAAAAAAGTGATTGGGAGAACAGCTCTGGGAATTATCAGAACGTCCGTGATGTCCATCGGGAAGGAAAGGTCCCGCTTAATGGAGACAGACGCATCATAACATGCTATAGTACCACTGGAGTAAGCAGAATTTTATTTCGGAGGGTTGGAATTGTAAATGTGGATGATACAAAGCTGCATTTTTCCCCGTGGGGTGTAATAAGTAATAAAACATTTCATAATTATTAGAGTTGAACGGATATCCACACCCATGCTGGTTTTCTTACCTATCTCACCGATACCCTTGTTTGAAAATGACGCGTATTAATTAAAAGCTGTTCAAAATATTGACTAATATTAGTGTGTAAGTAAATGCTTCCAATTGTGTGTATCAGTTTATTAGGGTTGTGCTTTAAACGTAAGAATTACATCAAAATCTGAAAATACTATTACTTAATCACAAAATACACTTTTCCATACAACATTGATTCAAAATAACGGAAACTTGGAATTATGCATAAATTCAAGGACACCCTGAAAGTGCTTGCTGCATATTTGCAAGCCACGCGAAAAATGTTGGAAAAGTATCGGCCGGTGTCGGTATATATAATCCAACCGATATCTTCCGATACTGATACCACCCTTAAAAGTGGTTTAAAGACAAAAATGATACTTGGGAGGTTCATTTAAGAGGTTCGTCAGTTAACAATTTGGTTTTCCTGATTTTTTTTATACTTTTAGATGAAACTTTTGAATTTCTCAAAATTTCGGGAGGGAACTGCAGTCCCACGAGTCCCCCCTCGACCCAAGCACACATTTTATATCGCATAAATTCTGAATTCAACCTAAATTTCAGGATATTACTAAACATGCTGTAGATACTCTTGTGAGGATATCAGTAAAACACCTAATGTTCGTTCACTTCCAACCAATTTACAATTCACTATTTGACATCGCTGTGTAGACAACAATGAAATTAATATAAATCCATCCTTTATATTAATATAAAATATAAAGGATGGTTAATATTGAGTAATCGGAACTCGACATACAATTTTAACTGGCGAGCAAAACGAAATATGCCACGACAAGTAACTGGACCCTAAACCTTGATTGCAGTGAGATGTTCATACGAACAGTCTCCACAATACCCTAGAAAGAATTCTAACCCTCCGTAATAATTCCGAGTTTTCAGCTCATCGTCCCCCCCTCCCACCCTCGAGAGAGTCCACCCCCAAAAAGGCCAAGAACGGCGAAGCCGGTTGCCGCGGTGTAGCAAGCGAATGCGTGGGTCTCCTGCCTCTGCCTGAAATGCGAGCGAACGAAGGGTGCATGTTGACACGAAGAGATGTCCTGTACGACTGGACAAAAAAAATCAGACTCTCAGACGTTTGGCAACACCGCTTTCCCCCCTTTCACACTAGAACAAGTGGAGACGAAAAGTTTAGAGTTCCTCAAGTCCAAACTCTAGCCGGAATGACTTTATATTCCTTGATGTATTTCTGGAGGGAAAGCTTGGATCTCTACAGCACGCGCGCAAATGCTCTCTCGTACGCCAGCGTATGGAGCAGAGAGGGCTACGTGATTGGTTCATGTGACCCTTCCTGCCTTCTGAAGCAGACGACAGCGGAAGAATTCCTACCCGGTTCTTCGCGCTCATGCCACTCGTGCTATGTAATGCTACAATACGCAATATTGACTGATGTAACTTTACCAAACTCAAATATACCATTTCTTAATGATCATTGCATTGTATAGTTTATAGCACGAAAAGCGATGTGTATTAAAAACTAAAAGATCAACATAGTTTTTATCAAATAAGTTGGTGAAGTCCTCGTGGAAGAAGTTCTGCCTGTGGCTGCTCTACCACTTAACCCGCAAAACTATTCTTTTTTATTATTATTATTATTTTTTCGTTAGTATCTAACTGCTTAATATTGTGTCAATGAAAATGTTTAGCATTCATTTGAAAACTCTTAACATCGAATGGTCTGTGGAAAAAATTATTTTAAAATGTTTATCACCATTCCAAGATGCAATAAACAGTGGTCTGAATTACTAATCGGCACTGTTACGTCAGTAGAGTGTACGATAGTTGGATCATTCACCCACCTCCGTGTCAGAGTGTATTGCACAGCGCGCCAAGACGACAGAGGTCCCTGGTTCGAATCCCGGCGTTAGCACGGGTGTTCTTTGTGAGTGTCCCTTCATCAACTTCATAAATATCATCACTCATATTCGTATTCGCGATTAACCAAAAGTGGTAGAAAAGCGAAGTAAAATAAACCAAATCAATCAGTAGTTGGATCACCCACAACAATGACGTCTACTGTTGTGCAGAGGCGCTTGTGATTTAGGTAGGTTTTCTATTGACTTGCGTCATACCGAAAAGTATAAAACACCAGAGAGTTCAAAACATTTGTGGCACAGTGAGGCATCTCATTTTCTAGCTAAAACATGCATAGATGATGTTTTATTGAAAACCCAGCTGACTTCAGGCAAATAAATAATACCTGTGGCCATGGACGTCCGGAAGGGGGGGGGGCCGTGCCCCCCCCTAGAAAATGAAAGTCAACCAAAAATTATGTATTTCACATATATAATTTCATTTTAGCCACAAGAATATGTGTTAATTATTGCATTAACACCATAAATTCAAATTTAAGCAATGTTTTTTTTAGGGATCTACACTCTTTTGTGGGAAAATGTGACTTGTTTGCCCCCCTGGAAAAAAAATACCATCCTTGCTCCTCCCTGGAAAAAATACTGCGGACGTCCATGCCTCTGGCGACTAATTCCATAAGTAAATTATTAAGCAAAAAAGGGCCGACTCTTCCTTCGGACTTGGCGTTCCCACCCGAAATGCCCAAGCTACGCCACTGATGATAATATAAGTTATGTCATTCCATGTCAGTTTAACCAAAAAAAAGGAGGTTTTGGAACCTATGCTTTCAGATTTTGATGAAACTTGGCACATTTAATCCTTTCATGCTGGTGAGAAACTACATTTTTTTTGTCTGGTTTCATTTCTATAGTTTCTCAAACGTTCAGTGATTCATCCTTTCTTCTATTCCCAAAGCCTCCAAGTGAGCTACACTGTCTTGGGAAAATAATTCTATCTCCCTTACAAATTATTCAATCTTTTTGAAATTTCACAACAATGATAACCAAGTAATAAGGATTCCAGAAAAAAAATATTTCAACATATCACACTTATATTTTAGTAGACTATTAAATTAATCAAATAGTACTATTATTATCTAATTTTTTGGAACCGAAAACTTGGTTTACTAAAATTTCAATTATCATCGAGAGGGAAAGGTGCAACACCAACACAAGTATTTTTGTAATTAACTTATAAGATCTAACTTACCCAGAGATAAAATTGATTGCTTTTTCATTCCTTCTGAAAATATGACAACTTATTTCTGAAAATTTTTAAAAACGGCTACCGGATTTTATATTTTTCAAATTAATTTAAAATCTAAGATTCTAATTCAAAATATCATTGAAGCAAATGTTTAGAGCATACAACTTTAAATAATGTTTTCCTGGATGCACAGAGGGCTGGTTACGGGGGAGGAAGGGGCGTGCCTCCATCCCTGGAAAATAAAGGTCAACCACACACACACATATTCAGACCTCTCCGATGTCGCAGTGGTAGCGTCGTTGCCTTCTGTTCAAGGGGTCCCTGGTTCGATACCCTGTGGAGGTACATATATCCACTTTAAACTGTAGGTCCAGTCCCGATTAGCCTTACTGTGAATAAAGTGGACTTAAGACACCAAATCAATCAAATCAGTTCACACACATCCTTTTCTTTCAGTCACAGTCGTTTGTGTATATTATTAAAAGGGTATTGCAGGGACATGATAACTTCATATTTACAGAGTGTTTCTTTCAGGGGGCGACACTGTTGTGGAGGAATATGCCTCATTTACACCCCTCTCCCCCACCAAAATAAAAGTCCTGCTGATGTTCATGAATTGTTCTTATTATTATTAGATTGAAAGCATGCCCTTATATCTTATATTGTTTTTTTTACATTTATTAGGAAAAAGACACGTTTTAAAAAGTAGTTGATATTCTAACTTTTAATACACGGAATTAAATTAATGAGGAATATACTTTGCATTATAAGTTGTAGATTAAATAGCTTTGGTGACTTTGATGACAAAAATACTTACTTCCCTTGACCATCCACATTCATTTCTTTGCATACGAATATTCCAAAAATCTATTCCTTGACAGTTTGCGAATATTATGGGATGAATATTGTTTGTTGCTGTATGCACATATGGGATAATAGGAATAATGATACTACTACGACATTAGGGAGGCTCGTGTGATGCTTTTTGATCTCTTATGTTTGTAGTCATATATTTGGTTAAATTGCAGCATATTTTAATGTTGTTTATTACGTGAATTATGCATATTGTTAATGTAATTCGTTCAATTGCACCGATTTTTAACCCATGCTAGTTGATAGATGAGGGGGAAGAACTAGCCCCTCGAGATCGAGATTGGTGCTTACAACTTGAGCCAAGACCAAGACTATGCTAAGTCTTGTCTTATCTCGATAAGATTCCTAATTCCAATTAAAAATTTACAATGAGTTTATAGTATATTGAAGAAAATTATTATGACATGTAACTTATTGTTGTTATGGGTAATTCGAAAAGAGGTTTTCTTATTTGTCTTTTTAAAATACCCATTCGGTATTTCCACACTGCTCGGGATCCGGAAAAGTCGGGAAGTCATTTCCCGAAGTCAGGATCGGGACGGGAATTTTTTTCCTTGATTGACTTTTGGGATCCTGCACACTCCAAGTTCCCAGTCTTTACTACCTGATTCCACTGATTTTTCGTATCGGGTTTCACGGAAGATAAAAATATTCGTTCCCGACCTCATGTTGTAACCTACAGCCACGCAATGATTGTCGCCTTTTCTGTAATACATTACCCTTACACCTTTGAAATCCATGTTATTTTTATCTTCTGCGCCGAACACGGATTAAAATATAAACATCCGGTGAATAGCATAAATCGAGTTTCATAACTTTTCCCTGCAGTTGCTAGTACTTTCGATTTTGACACATATTAAATCTAAATATCGTCACCTTGTAATCAAGGTGTTCCGGATTCGATATCCGGTGGAGGTACATGGGAACTCACTTTAAACTGTAGGTCCAGTCCGAATTAGCCTTACTGTGCATAAAGTGGACTTAAAACACCAACTCAAACCAAAACAAAACCAAATTAAACATAACTAAAATTAAATATCACCATAGAAACTATTTTCTTTTGTACTTTGCTAAATCAACCTCGGATCCTGCACCACCACAGACATTGTACTGGCTACGGACACTGTTAGAATTGTATTATTATTATTATTATTATTATTATTATTATTATTATTATTTCATTAATCAAAAGCATTTGTCTGATACTTGCCAAACACATGGAAATCTCTTAATTAATTAATGCTTTCTTCAGTTAGAGAGTCATTAATTTTTAATGTTAAGTTTTACAAATGGGAATTGAGTATTCACTTTAGAGTGTGGAACAAAGATTCTTTAATAATTGTGGTACGAAATCAAAAAATTTAGGGAGCTCCCACCCACCAAAATCCCCGCCCCACAGGATCTGCGGGTCCCTTCAAAATATTTGCCATTTCTGTATTATCAGCTAACGTTAAAAAAATCTGTGCGCTAATGCAATAATGAGGTCTTGTCTGCCGAATCTTTTCTCTCGTTGCCTCGTACAAGGACGAGGGATATTTTCATTGTCATCAATATTAGCGTCACTCATGGTAATAGTAACAGCCCACTTTACCATATCACTGAAATAAAGAAACTACACTCTCTCGTGTTCCGATTCGGGCGAAGAAGGGAACAAAGAGATGGTTGACTTTAAGAGGGGGGGTGGAATTTGGCGATGGGCGCCGTGGAAAGCGCTTAAATTTAACACATGCTTTTTTGCATTTTGTTGAATATAATGTTTTAGGATAAACATTTGCAGAAAAACGCGAAATAGATGTGGACTTACTCTTTGAAACTTGAGTGCATGACACATTTATGCAATTTCAGTTTGATACATGTGCATTGCATTTTTTTATTTTCAATTTCAGATAAGGAAATACATAAATAAAGACAGAATTATTTTGCGATTTGACGACAGCATAAACGAAAGCGGCCATTATGATGCATACTAATGTAATGCTCAATACTTTTATGACGGAGCGTTTCTTTCAAAAGTCACTTCCACAGCCCAAAAAATCATGTATTATCGTCGGCGAAAAATACGGCCGCGGCAGCCGAATTTCATCCAGCATAGTTCACCACATGGCCACTAGATGCCTCTGTTGAAAATTGCCTCAAGTTAAGGGGAGGGTGAGTTCGAAAGGGTATTCGAATACTCTGCACAGCTGGGTTCCGCCCTCGTCAGCTAAGGTCTCTTATAATTGTCAGTGCTTGAATTATTGCCTCTTTTCACGGCAAGAAACCAAGAAAGCAGAAAGACCAATTAGAACATGAAATCCAGTTTCCAGACGATGTTGAGTTACAGCCCTGTTCTGAACTGAATGCATACATTTTCAGAGTTTGTGTATGATTTGGTGTAGAGAGTTTTACAATTACAAGAAGCAGAGCATATTTACCTTGTATTGGAACCAGTGACTCAATAACTTTATCTCAATCCTAAGTAGCGTTCGATTTGAATAAAATGTAGAATAGGCACCTTTCTGTGTCCCGCAGTATAGTAAGCGTAGTAGCCGATGGAGGGGACACAGATGTCTATGTTACACCTTTCTTGGATACATAATTTTCCATGTAATTCTTATGAAGTGAAGACCTTACTTACCTGTTCCTAAGCTGGATTGTTTATTTTCTTATGGATTTTAATGGATCCGTATTTGTAACTTATACAAAGGGGTGTAGTAAGCAGTGATGCCAACATTGACAACACATATACGTACATTAAAATTTCTTAGGAGGTGACTCTATGACCACATGCAGTGGAGGACAACCCAGAGGTAGCGTGCGCTACCATGCACACTGCCTGTTTCTTCCAAAATTATCCTAGTCACGTGTGATAGTGTAACACAAATATTTCTGTTAGAGTGTTATATGTATTTTTCATGATACAAATATCGTTTGTTACTTTCAAATGAAAATAATTGAATTGGTTACAGCACGCCTGACTATTATAAATCTCGTTAAAATACATTCTGCAGATCCAAACTGTCGAGTCAGATGGCATTTTGGTGTCGTTAGAATTATGCTACTCCGGGGCTCTAATAAAGTTGGGTGCATAAAAATTACCGAGCAAATTTTCGCTTGTTTTAGGCAACGGACGGCTCCAGAGTTGAAACAAAACACTAAACAAGCAGTTGGGTGCCTTTTCACCAGGCAACCCAACTACGAAACAAAGTAATGTAAAAATGAATGAAAAAGTGTTGGACAAGTTGACTGGTAATATTTATGTATCCCCTTGCACACAAACCCAATCTATCTATTACTTGATCTCAGAATAATGCTTAACATAGACAAAGTGAAGAAACATGCCTTTTGAAATATATAATAGGTTAGCACCAATGACATTTTCCACGGTGTTGAAAGGGGTTTCGAGTTCTATACTCGGTGGAGGCACATAGTGGTTCGGATCCCACTTTAAACTGTAGGTCCAGCTTCGATTAGCCTTACTGTGCACAAAGTGTACTTAAAATACCAACTCAATCTAAAAAAATCCACGGTGTTGAAAGGCGTAGCTTACATCTCTGCTTCAAATCATTTTAAAATATAGGTCGGTGAAGAAATGCTCACATAAACAGAAGACACCTTAAACTTAACGAGAATTCACACCGAAGCGACAGGTGACACGTCTCACTTGATTGATTAATTGAGTTGGTGTTTTAAGTTTAATTTATGCACAGTAGGACTAATTGAGACTTGACCTAGAGTTTAAAGTGGGATCCGAACCACTACATGCCTCTACCGGGTATCGAAACCGGGACCCCTTGATTACAAGGCGGCGAAGATACCACTGCGCCATCGGGGAGAGACCCTCGTCTCACTTGAGGATTTCACCAATTGAAAACAGGCTTGTGCGGCCTGTCATACTGCTATACGGTGTGGAACATTGTTTTTGATTGGCTCTTTTCCAAGCGACAGGCGACCAGCGACACTTGTTGCTTGGAAGCGAACCCACGGTAATCAGTGCAACCTTTCTAACCCAAGCTGGCCTCTTGTCTCTTTGGTGAATCCATTCTGCCGCCTCGGTCTGAAATCTCCCTCAGAAGTCACATTACACCCACATACGAAACTTCTATTATATGGTTATTACCTAGCATTAAATTACATGTATTGAGTTTTGATCATGGAATACTAAGAACTTTATGAAAATATTTTTTTTGTATGTGACAATGCTTAATACGTCTAGTGACCTAGAGGGCAAGCATATATTTAGATACTAGGCGCACCAACTAACCATAATTAGTTGGGTTTTGTAAATACAAATAATGTATCCTTTTCAAATTTTATTAATTACTTAACATGTGCTGCATACTCAGTGAAGTGTAATGCACATATATGTACATGAAATACAGGTATTTACAGCAAATTTGATTTAGGTTGCTGTAAAAGGGGAATACAACCACATCAATAGGCAACATTTAGTTATCCTCCTCACTTGAATCGGGATGTTGAAACATCATCTTCACTTCAATTCCATGTTGACGACATGTACGAAGAATGTGCATTATGTCCTGAATGGCGACCTGGGAAATGTATGCGGGTGCACAAGTCACTTGGATCTGAACACGTCCGTTCTTCTAGAAAATAAAAGAAGCATCAGTGTTAGTGGTGAGAAAAAAGTTTTCTTGCTCATACCCTTCAGTGCTATATTTAGTATGGGCGCAATTGTTTCTTTGTTTTTCTTATTTTCTTTTTCCATTTTCATTTTTTGACCGAATTAAACATATGATTCGGTTAAAAGAGATAAATTATATAATATATTAGTAGAGTTTGGAATACCTAAGAAGCTTGTTACTTTGATAAAAGTATACACCAGTAAAACAGAAAGTAAAATTTGTGTGGGTATTAATGTGTCTGACAAATTTACAATTCATGATGGGTTAAAACAAGGAGATGCATTATCTCCATTGATCTTTAATTTTGTCTTAGGATATGCTGTTAGGAAGGTAAAAGAAACTAAAGAAGGACTAAAATTAAATGGTGTGACTCAGTTGTTAGCATATGCAGATGATGTAGACTTATTAGGGGATGATATAAATACAATCAAGAATAATGCTAAAATATTTTTCAAAACTGCCAAAGAGATAGGTTTGGAAGTTAACAAAAAGAAAACTAAATATATGCTTACAGGCCGAAACCAAGTGATAGGTAATAATCAAAATCTAATTATTGATAACAACTCGTTTGAACCAGTTTCCAAATTCAAATACTTAGGAGTAATATTAACAAATGAAAATTATATTAAAGAGGAAATAAAAAGTAGGCTTAATTAAGGAAATGTATGTTACTTCTCTCTTCATAAACTTTTGTCTTCTCGTTTAATATCTAAGAAACTAAAAGTTAAAATGTACAAAACAGTAATTTTGTCTGTAGTATTATATGGGTGTGAAACTTGGTCCTTTACATTGAAAGAGGAACATAAATTGAGAGTATTTGAAAATAAGATCCTTAGGAAAATCTTTGGACCTAAAAGGAATGTGAGACAGGTGAGTGGAGAAGGTTACATAAATTAGAACTACATAATTTGTATTTATGTACAGATATTATTAAAATAATTAAATCAAGAAGACTTAGGTGGGCAGGCCATGTGGCACGAATGGGAGAGGAAAGAGGAATTTACAGGATTCTTGTTGGGAAACCTGATGGTAAGAGACCTCTAGGAAGACCAAGACGAAGATGGAGAGACAACGTTGAGATGGACCTAAAGGAAATTGATAGGGATGGAAAAGAGTATACAGATCTTGCTCAAGATAGGGACAGATGGAAGGCCTGTGTTGGTGCAGCCATGAACCTTCGGGTTTAAGAAGGCTAGAGACTTAGTTAGTTAGTCTTTTTCCATTTTCGCTTTGAATTTATTTTGATTTGAATGTTTTCACACTAACTGCAATTAAAAGCATTATTCTTGAACTGAAATAAAAATCTGTTAAAATTACATCTATAAAATAATGAAAATTAAATATTTGACTTCACACACTAATTAGCAGGTGCAGAGAATGAAAGAAGAAAGTAAGACACGAGAAGTTTATGTATGTAATATTTAAGATGAATTATCGTCATATATACCGTTTAGGACTATCTTTAAGCATAATGTTATGCAAGCCCGTACCAAAGAGGGGGAAGGGGGCCATAGTATCCCTTCGAGCCATGAAATATTTTAATGCGAACCTATAAAAAACCTCCAGAAGACTGCAGTCTACTATGTTTAATAATATTAGTCTTATAACCATTTATGAAAAGCTACCACTACCAAACGTCCCAATTTGGTCGGGACAATTCGTCATTTGAAATCTCTGTTCTGACTTTATTCGATCTGCAGTCTTGAAAAAAAAGTCATTCTTTTGTTAATTCACGTGCAGACATGTTCTTCATAATACGAATCATTCCTAATACCTATAATTTAATTTACAAATATATTAGGTCAGTCAAAAAGTAAATGCAATGTTTTTGTTTTCTTCCGTAGGTTGGCTGTACAGCTTTCTGCGCTCGCAAGCCGATAGATAGTATCGTTGTCTTCGCCTGTGGCAGGTTACAGCGTCATCACTTCAGTTCGCTCTGCAGTGTTGCCAAGTAAACATGGCTGCGCCACTGTCCGTGTGCACCATAGAAGAACAGCGTTCTGTAATCCGTTTTTTGTGGTCTGAAGGTGTACCAGGAGCTGATATCCATAGAAGACTTTCAGCACAATACGGTGACAATGTTTTACCGCTGCGAAGTGTTTACCAGTGGATTGAAATGTTCAAAAGCGGTCGAACAAGTTCGGAAAAAAAAGTCAAGCATCAACACTCTGCAGGAAAAGTGATGCTCACACTTTTTTGGGACTCAGAAGGGGTAATTATGGAACATTATGTGGAAATGGGGACAACAATAAACAGTGAACGATACAGTGATATGCTTTCGAACAAGTTGAAGCCTGCAATTCGAAGCAAACGACGAGGTCGATTGTCGGAAGGCATTCTTTTGTTGCATGACAACGCGCGTCCCCATACCGCCGCCAACACCGCTCAAACTCTTCAGAATCTGGACTTCGAGGTGTTAGAGCATCCTGCATACAGTCCTGATCTCGCTCCGTCGGATTACCATCTGTTCGGTCCACTTAAAGATGCTTTAAGAGGCCGTCGATTCGACACAGATCAACATGTGAAGGAAGCGGTGCATACGTGTCTTGCTGCTCAACCGAAAACCTTTTTTTCTCAGGGTATCGGAAAGCTTGTGGAACGTTGGACCAAGTGTATTGAAGTGCAGGGGGACTATGTTGGAATATGATATCATTGTAAGTTTTCTATTGTTGCTGTGAAAAATAATAAAAAATGATTGCATTTACATTTTGACTGACCTAATATTTTGGTAAACATCGATATCTTTATTATAAATCAAATCAAATCATGGCTGTTCAGTGGTAACATTGTAAGAAAATTTAAAACACTGTTGATTAGGGAATATTGTATTATTCAAATACTTTTGAGAATGGAATATAAACAATAAGCACCAAGTTGTAAGTCGTCTGATAGCCTTTCTCTGTAAGCGACTACCCGGTTTAGGCACAAGTGGTTCGGATCCCACTTTAAACTGTAGGCCTAGTCCTGATTAGCCTTACTGTGCATAAAGTGGTCTTAAAACAACAAATCAATCAATCAATCAATCAATCTGTAAGCGACTGTATAACTGATAGTCGGGTCAGGGAGAGGGGGAGACGTTATTGTTGAGTTGATTTTTTTTCCGTTATTTGGGTCCACATTATTGCTAACTAACTAACTAACTCCCTAGCCTTCTTAAACCCGAAGGTTCATGGCTGCAGCAACATAGGCCTTCCATCTTTCCCTATCTTCAGCAAGATCTATATACTCTTTTCCATCCCTACCGATTTCTCTTAGGTCCATCTCAATGTTGTCCCTCCATCTTCGTCTTGGCCTTCCTACAGGTCTCTTACCATCAGGTTTCCCAACAAGAATCCTGTAAACTCCTCTTTCCTCTCCCATTCGTGCCACATGGCCTGCCCACCTAAGTCTTCTTGATTTAATTATTCTAATAATATCTGGACATGAATACAAATTATGTAGTTCTAAATTATGTAACCTTCTCAACTCACCTGTCTCCTCATCCCTTTTAGGTCCAAAGATTTTCCTAAGGATCTTATTTTCAAATACTCTCAATTTCTGTTCCTCTTTCAATGTAAGGGACCAAGTTTCACATCCATATAATACTACAGGCAAAATTACTGTTTTATATATTTTAACTTTTAGTTTCTTAGATATTAAACGAGAAGACAAAAGTTTATGAAGAGAGTAGTAACATGCATTTCCTGAATTAAGCCTACTTTTTATTTCCTCTTTAATATAATTTTCATTTGTTAATATTACGCCTAAGTATTTGAATTTGGAGACTGTTTCAAACGAGTTGTTATCAATAATTAGATTTTGATTATTACATAACACTTGGTTTCGGCCTGTAAGCATATATTTAGTTTTGTCTTTGTTAACTTCCAAACCTATCTCTTTAGCAGTTTTGAAAAATATTTCAGCATTATTCTTAATTGTATTCACATCATCCCCTAGTAAGTCTACATCATCTGCATATGCTAACAACTGAGCCACACCATTTAATTTTAGTCCTTCTTTAGTCTCTTTTACCTTCCTAACAGCATATTCCAGGGCAAAATTAAAGAGCAATGGAGATAATGCATCTCCTTGTTTTAACCCATCATGAATTGTAAATTTGTCAGACATATTAATACCCACACGAATTTTACTTTCTGTTTCACTGGTGCATATTTTTATCATACTAACAAGCTTCTTAGGTATTCCAAACTCTACTAATATATTATATAATTTATCTCTCTTGACCGAATCATATGCTTTTTTGAAATCAATGAATAGCTGATGGACATTTTGATTATATTCCCATTTTTTTTCAAGTGTCTGTCTGATGTGAAAAATTTGATCTGTAGTTGATCTGTTACATTTAAATCCACATTGATAATCACCTATAATTTCATTAGCATATGGGGTTAGTCTTGTTAAAATAATGTTAGACAATATTTTATATGTTGTTGAGAGTAGAGAAATTCCACGGTAATTATTGCAGTTCATTTTATCACCTTTTTTAAACACAGGAACAATTATGGATTCTTTCCACTGTTGAGGGATTTCTTCTTTATTCCATATTAAACAAATTAATTTATGAATTTGACATATTAATGAATTTCCACCATATTTAATTAACTCAGCTGGTATTAAATCAATGCCAGGTGCTTTGTTATTCTTTAGCCCTTTAATTGCATCTTTAACTTCAGTCAAGTTAGGTTCTGGAACTAAAGGTTCTGCTGTGTGGACTTCATTTACTTCTGATTTATCTCCTATATGAACATTTAAAAGGTCATTAAAGTAGTTCTTCCATCTATTTAGAATATCGTTTGGGTCAGCTAGAAGATCACCATCTTTATCTTTTATCAAGTTTACTTTAGGTTGCCACCCCTTTCTAAACTCATTTACACCTTTATATAAATCTCTGATATTTTTATTTTTGCTGTTTGTTTCAATTTCGTTAATTTTGCTTTTCAAGTAATCTCTTTTTTTACTTCTAAACGTGCGGTTAACTTCTCGCTTTATTCTATTATAATTGTTTAGATTTGCATCATCAGAGTTATTTAACCACCTAAGTCTAGCCTGATTTCTTATTTCTATTAGATTATGACATTCATTATCAAACCATGGCTTACTTTTTCTCGGTTTATGGTATCCTATACTTTCTTTAGCTGCTGATTCTATTGCATTACGTATGCACATTATTGCAACACTATAATTGTAGTTCCAGCTGCAATACTATCATAGTGTTGGTGGTCACATCCAAGGTACGAATTCCCCTGGCGGAGAGGAATCTCTCACCTTCTCACCAAAGATCTTGTTCTATTAACATTTTTCCGCATCAAAATTTTCCAAGGGTAAGAGTTTGTGTTATAGCAACAAAGATAAGCAATTAGTTTTGACTTCAAACATATTTACTAAGAATAATATAATATAAACATACAAAGAAGGAAGCACTAAGAATGATGTCTGTCTGTGTGTGAATGTTGCATACATCTTTTGTTCTCACTCTCTCTTTCCTTAGGGCTGGTAACAACATGGGGTTAAAAAGTACTTCTGTAGTCATAAATAAGATTTGACAATAATATGAAATTCGACTAGTAAGGAATGGAACCGTTGCTCCGATGGGAGTTGCTATTGTCACCTTAGTCCCCTTGAACACAGAAATTAGACAGACTTGTTATTTCTCCTCCATTTCTCACCTCCTTTCTTCAGAAATAAAACATAGCACTTAAACGTTATTTCTTAAAATGTCTTATCTTTTCTGCCTTCACCTAGTTATCTTTAATTTGCAATCGATTGAATTGATGTTTTAAGTCCACTTTATGCACAGAAAGGGTAATCGGGACAGAACCTACAGTTTAAACTGGGATCTGAACCACTGTGCCATGTGCATCTATCGGGTGTCGAACCCGGGAAACCTTGATTACAAGGTGACGACGTTACCAATACGCCATCGAGGAGGCTAATTTGCAATCGAATTTGAAGATTTGAACAATACCGCACATTGCTTGAAAGAAGATGATGTTGGATGCACAACCGACTGCCCTTTTATTAGCCATATTTCTTGAATGCTAAATTTTCTTTTTGTTGGATTCAACGGAAAAGAGTAGGTACATAAAATTTCTTCAATGTCTAAGTATGCCAACTACATCTAGGTAGGAGGGTGAAAATTCGGTACATGGGGTGCAAATATCTATTCTCGTGCTGAAATCTCTAGCTACAACTCTGATAAGAAAATATTTCCTTTCGAGAGACCATTAACAGACTTACACTATTATACATTATACATTTTATTTGTAGAAACATAACACAATAAATTTATAAAATGATAATTATCATATATATATAAATGGATGTGTGTGTGTGTGTGTGTGTGTGTGTGTGTGTGTGTATGTATGTTTGTTGCGGCATAACTCACGAACGCCTGGAGCGATTGCAACCAAACTTAGTACACGTATCACTTGCAATCTCTAAAGAAATACTGTGAGGGTAAGACAATCCTGGCACCCATAAGTGTAGGGTGGGTGGGAAGAGGGTGACATGTAAAAATTATAAAAAACGACCGATATTAAATTCCGCACAAACAGACGCGCGTGACTCAATGCAATCCCGCACAACGATGCTGTTTCTCGGGATGTCTAACATTCAGACTGATATGAGTTTGTGTTGCGAAAACGACAGATATTAGTGTGGAATCCATAGTTTTCTGGGTCGCTAAGATGAATAGTGACACTCTCAATACCGTTCAAATCCAAGGCACCCCTTGGCACCCCTAGGGGTGACGTTGAGAAGTAGGTGACATATAAAACTATCGATATTAGTGTGGAATCCATAGTTTTCGGAGTAACCAAGATTAATAGTGACACTCCCAATGCCGCTCAACACCAAGTTCACCACCTATCGGCATGGGGGTGAGAGGGGGTGAAAAGTAAAATGTCAAAAATGACCTAACTCTCGAACGCCTGGAGCAATTTCAACCAAACTAGATGCACATATGACTTACAATCTGAAAATAAATACTGTTGGGGTAAGACACCCCTGCCACCCCTATGTAAAAATAATCCGAAACGACCGATATTTGTGTGGAATCCATAGATTTCGGTGTCGCTAAGATGAATAGTGACAGTTCCAATGCCATTGAACTCCAATACATCTCTGACTCTCCTAGGGGTCGGGGTGGGAAGGAGTTGATATGTAAAAATAATAAAAAAACGACCGATATTAGTGTGGAATCCATAGTTTACGGGGTCACTAAGATTAATTGTGACACTCCCAATGCCGTTCAACTCTAATACACCTCTGGCACCCCTAGAGGTGTGAGTGAGAAGGGGTCGGCATGTAAAAATAATAAAAAAACAACCGATATTAGTGTGGAATCCATAGTTTTCGGGGTCGCTAAGATGAATTATGACACGCCCAATGCCGTTCAACTCCAAGACACCCCTGGTACCCCTAAGGTTGGGGGTGGGAAGGGAGTGACATGTAAAAATAATCGAAAACGATCGATATAAGTGTAGAATCCATAGTTTACGAGCTCTCTAAGATGAATAGTAACACTCCCATTGCCGTTCAACTCCAAGACACCCCTGGCACCCATAGGGTTGGGGGTGGGAAGGGAGTGACATGAAACGACCGATATTAGTGTGGAATCCATAGTTTACGGGGTCGCTAAGATGAATAGCTTTACACTATAGTTAGAATTTATTATTTTCCTGTCTAATAGAAGATTGGTATAAATAAATACCCTGGAACGCACGACAATCAGCTAGTTATTAATAGAGAGCAACAATTACATAAAATCTAACAATTATTAGAGCATTTCACCCATCGTCTAATTTCTTGATATTTGGAATAAGTTGTTAAAGGAATTAATTTGCTAGTTTGTAACTGTTTCAAATTAATTTACGTATTTATAAGGTTATATGATATTAATTAATTATTTAATAATTGACATATGTCATGACAATTATGTTTGTGTGTGTATATATATACACACGTATATATATACAGGGTGTCTCATAAGTAATATAGGCAAACTTGTTGAGTTGGTGTTTTAAGTCCATTTTATGCACAGTAAGGCTAATCGGGACTGGACCTACAGTTTAAAGTGGGATCCGAACCACTTGTGCCTCCACCGGGTATCGAACCCGGGACCATTTGATTACAAGGCGACGACGATACCACTGCGCCATCGGGGAGGCCCTAATAGCGCAAACTGACACAGGTGAAAGTATACGATAATAGAAATAAAACAGTTTCAGTAAACATGGGTCTGCAAACCAGCCGATTTCGAGATAATTGCAAATGTATGGTTACAAGCCGCCACTGACTCATGGTTTGTAAACGTCGTCCTAATAATGTGTGCGAATGTGTGGTTAGGGGTACTAGGTGATCGTCTCATTGGACTAGACATTTTTCCAAGAAGACTCAATGGACCGAGGAACCTTCAGTTTTTGAGGCATGATCTTCAAGGATTGCTTGAGGATGTTCTTCTTGATCCACGTCAGAGTATGTGGTAAATGCATGATGGAGCACCGACACATTTTTCTGCTGCTGTGAGACGACATCTAATACGCAAATATCATCAAAGATGGATAGGTCGAGGCGGGCTTGTACCGTGGCCTCCAAGGTCACCGGATCTAAATCCTTTGGATTTTTGTGTCTGGGGTCACCTCAAAAGCGTAGTGTACAACACTCCCGTTGACACGACTGATGAACTGGAACAGAGAATTGTACTACATGCTTGTGCTCAATTCCGAAATGATCCGGGAGTGTTCGAAAGAATTCAAAACTCAATGCGTAATCGCGTACAGTATTGCATCCAGATGGAAGGACGACACTTTGAACACCTCTTTTAACAGGTACGAGTGTACAGTAATTGTAACGTAGAACATACTAAAGTGTGCTGTATTTTTGTTAAAGTAAGTACTAGAATGTTCAATAAAAGCAATGAGATCTCCTAATTTTTCATACTGTATTATTGGTATTTTACCAACTAGGACGACGTTTACAAACAATGACGTTAGTGGCGGCTTTGTAATCACACATTCGCGATTATCTCGAAAACGGTTCGTTTGCAGACCCATGTTTACTGAGACTCATTTGCGTCTACTATCGCGTACTTTCAACTGTGTCAGTTTGCCCTATTAATTTTGAGACACCCTGTATATATATATTACCATAGTTTTGCACTTCCCCCCTCAAAAGAACCTGGGTACGGACTTGATGTTATGCATTTGCTTGTACGTAAGTCCGCGTGTATGTGTGTGTAATGTAACCTGTACTTCCTTTTTGTTTATGTGCTTGAAACGGTGACCATGTGTCTGTGTTTGCGTTTTGTATTCCTTTCAATCATTTTATTTTTTTATTTCCTATTTTATTAGAAAGGCTATGTAAGAAAATGTCGAAGCAGATGGTTAAGTGGAAGGAAAGACATAATGGCCTTAACTTCGTCATGTATATAAAGCCAAAATAAATATAAATAAATAAATTAGATACAAAAATAAATACCTAATTGTTTTTGTGAACACACACATTGTGCATACGACGCACTATCATGTTGTTAAGAGTACGATACGTATGGTGTCATTTTTGGCTTTTAAGCATTTACTGTTTCGAAGCGGGTCAAAACTCCCAAATTCTGCAATCGAAAAGCGTGAGTTTACCCGAAATCAATCGCTCACTCTCTTTCTCACGTTCATTGGTAGACTCCCTCTGGTCGCAGGTTACTTATTTTTACATTGTGTCCATTAATCAATTTCATCATACCATCACTCTTCCCCATCTTCTTAAATTAGCCAAAGTGGCAAAAAAAGGGAAGTAGAATAATGCAAATCAATGTATCCATCTACTGCAACTACATTGAAATGTGTTCCTTGAAACCATTCTTCTTATCATCCCTTGTACTAGCTTCTGGAAACGAAATCAGGATAATATTAGTCTATCTGATGGAAAAGCGGAGGAGGAGTTACTTTTACTAAATCGCAGTGGTGCCGCCAGGATTGTTCCATTCGGCCAAATATTTAGTTCATGATCCTTTGTAACTTTTTCTTGATAAAATGCTTTTAAAAATAAAGGTTGCGCGCATAAATACACAGATATTCAAAAATCTCTTCAGGGGAAATGTTTTCAAGGACAGCAAATACTGGCTGGCTGTTTCAGCCCCAAAACATACCCCCTTGCTGCACCAGGTCAAGATTCAACTGGAAAATCATTACCATTTGCCATTTAATACTAATAGCGACTAATATAATCAAGGAAATATGACATTGCAGTTACATTGTGTGTGTTAACTTAGCATCACAAGGTCAATTTGAATCTACTAGAAAAAATATGACTGGCGTAAATGTTGAAGGACAGACAATAGAGCATCGGGACTCAATTCACTAAAAAGTCACTGATGGAAAATCCGATCAGAACGAGTTGACCCCCAAAATTTAGTTCCCATACGGACACGGCTGAATTATTTTTTAAGCCTACTTTACGCACAGATAGGCTAATCGGGACTGAACCAACGGGTCTTTCACCGGATATCGAACCAGGGACCCCTTGATTTCAAAGCCCAAACAAACCCAGACTTTAATTTTAATGTTAGTGAACCTCGATAATATTAATAATAATTTTGACGATGCTATTTATTTTCGATATACCACTAAGCATACATTTCTTAGACTTTTCCATGACACAAGACCTGTTTCTTTTTCATAACGGGTAAACCACCCAGTTATTGGCACTCTTTTATTCGTGAAGCGATATTAAGAATTTGAAAGAGGTTGGGAACACCGTTCAGTGCTATGTGGTACCTCTTAAGACTTTGATGACTAGCTCCTAGACTGTGAAGTTATTTGCAAGTTGTTAAATTCTGGGGTTTTGTCTTAAAAGTAAATTCAAATAATTGTTTCATTTTGTAGTAATTTCTGATATATATATATATATATAAAGTATTGATCTATGTATTCGGATTATCAACGTACTTAGTTGGAGTCAGTGGCGTTCCGCAATTCTCAGATGCCCTTCTGCAACTAAAATATTAGGGGCCCCTTTAGTAAAAAAAAAATATCACGATGATGCCACGTACAATAGTCAGTTAATCCCCGTCACTTGTACAGTCACGGAAACTTCTGGGTTGTAAAAATCCCATTAACATCCAATGCAACTCAGAAGTGTCCATGATTGTACAAGAAATTAATTGTTACCCCAAATACCCTGCCTTCCCATTTCTTGTTATCGACTTATATATCAGTGTAGTAGCTTCTAGAAACTTAATCACGATGGGCTGAATCTCTGAGAGTAACTGGAAGAAGAAATTGGAAATATTTTCAACGCAGTGGTACGTCCAGGATTCTCTTTTGGAGGAGGGAAGAAGCTTCACGAAGCCAAATATTTTGTTTGTGATTCTTTGTATTTTTTGCTTGAAACATTTTTTTTTAACAATAGGTTAGATGTAATGCATAGATATTCAAAAAATACTGGGCCTCCCCGATAGCATAGTGATAACGCTTAATCTTGTAACCAAGGGGTCCCAGGTTCGAAAGACGGTGGACGCACATAGTATTTTGTATCCCAGTTTAAATTATAGGTCCAGTCCCGATTAGCCTATCTGTGCATAAAGTGGACTTAAAACAACAATTCGAACAATTCAATTAAAAATAATACTGTTTAAAGGATAGTTAACACTCCTCTTTTGGACTTTCAGGTGGATGCACCTTCCAGCCACAAAAGCAATCCCCTGACTGCTCCAGGCCAAAATTCAAAGTAAGAGTTGCTCACATTAGCCTTCTAATAATCATACTAATACGCCATAATATACTCAAGCAAACTTATCATATCAGTTATGGGGGTTTAACTGGACCTCTAGATTGTTGATGGTGACCTAACATCATAAGGTGAATTGCAATCTGCTACAAAGCAAGACTCCAGTCTTGAAAGAGTTGGCCTCTGTGGTGGAGTGGTTAGCATAGCGCGCCACGATGCCAGGGGTCTCGGGTTAGAACCTCAGCATGGGCATGGGTGTTATTTGTGAGTGTCCCTTGATCAATTTAATCTTATCATCACTCTTATCTTCGAAATTAGCCAAAAAGTGCAGAAATGCGAAGTAAAATGAACCAAATAAAAATAAAAATAAAAATAAAATCTAATCCAGTGTTGAGAGATAGATAATAAAGTGGCGATGGGGTTCTATTCACTAAAAAAAATTCAGTCAATGAAATGCCGATTGGAAGGACTGGCCACTGGCCACGCGGACACGGTGTTTAATTTTGGTGTTAGTGGACCTCAACATTTCGTGCCATTTCGTTTAGATAGACAGTAGTACAGTATTTGTACCTTCCAGCACAACCCTCATTTTTTGACCCCACGACCGCCAAAACCTCAAAAACTCACTTTCTCTCCAAGTTCCGCGCCTCATTTATTGCGCTGACGATGTTTCACAGCGAAGAAAAGCAGGGATGAGTGAAATGCACTTTCTCATCCTCTCATCCTTGAAGGATGAATGCACCTTATCGTAATTTTCCAAGTCCGGGGTCATGTTTATATATCGTGACCTTTGTAAACCTCTCAGGGGAACGATGTGCCACACACGCGCACACACGCGCGCGCCTCTCATTATTTCTGTATTGTGACGCAAGCAAACAAATAATAATAGTTTTTTTAGGATTCCTGGCCCCTATAACCCCGCCAGGAGTGCGTGGTGCCCAACCCACCAAAACATTTGCGAATGCTGCCGGAAATTTAATCAACGTTGTTCGTTCTCGATGCTGGAATCTTACGTAGATTATTCCATGAAAAACAAACTGATAATCCTGTGCGAAGCTCCCCAAAAGCATTCACGCAGTTTTTGATGTTTGCGTGGATAGCGACGCTCGATCGAACGAATCTTTCAACCCCTATAGAGAAATTGTGTTCCATCGCTCAACGCAACGTCTTCATCACGGACCAAACGCTTTCGAATGATCCAAATTTTCTGCAAAACGTTCGAGAAAGAATTCCAAAATATCGAATGTCGTTCGAGAGTGGGAGAGAGAAAAATTGAAATCGATTTTCGATTCGATGAGAGCATCACCCCAAATATTAACCATTCCGGAGCTTGTACGGCAAGAACCCAAAAAATTTCGTCCAAGATGGAATTGTTTTCGCACAACGTGCAAAGTATCTTGCAACCGTTTCCGAAACTATCGTCGTTTAACGACGCAATTTTGGAGGCGATATGTGCGGGTGATGCGGAAATCGAACGTTCGTGGCTTCGAAAACCTCACTCGCTTTTTCTGCTCCGAGCCTGCATATTGGAACGATTCGCAATTTCGCTCGCAAGCTTTTTGTCTTTCTTGCAAGCGTGTGTGCTCGATTGGGAAACAATGTTATTTTTTCGAGGGCGCAAGAAATAATAGTTTCGCCCGCATCCGCGGTAAACGACCCGCCTCGGCAACCCCACCGCCGCTACAACAACGGCAACTCCCCGAACCCATTCAGCTCGCATCCTCTTCCACCGGAAGAGAATCTATTTTTTCCGCCTCCACGGTCATGAACGAAGAATCCACCAAATCCCCGATAACAATAGAATCGGAAGAGGAGGATGCGGCGGAAGCGAGCACAGCAGCATCTTCCGCTTTGGAAGAGTACCTATCCATATTATGCTCGACCAACAAAAAGCTGCATTGTTGCACGTGGAATTTTCAAACCTTTTCGCGTATTATTTTTATGGAATCACAAGCACGAAACGAAGCGTCCACCGTTTCGTTTCAGGCATGGTTGAGTTTTGTGCTGGTTCTCGCAGAACGGGGTCGCCCGTTTCACACACCACCCTGACGGGGCGTGGAAGAGGCCGAGGAAATGATCGACAACATGCATGGGTGGAACTGTCAACGCCCGTTCATTGCTATTTGTCCCCCACAGGATATTGTGCGCATCGAAAAGTCTTTGGTTGAAAAAAAAGTATAGCATTGTTCGTTTGTACCACATGCATGAGTGAATCGGTCAACGGGGGGTTCATTGCTAGGACATTGTGTTTTAACCAAGGGGTCGCGTGGGTGGGGTTCCTATATAACACAACAGTTTCTCCTTTTGTACATCATTATCATAGTGAACGTCAATCGTGGCAGTTCAGTATTCTTAATTGTTTTGTCTGACAGTATACATATATATATCATCGTGGAAGTTTTAGTGAGCTACAAGTTTTTTTGAAGTCTGTCTCTCTCTTAAAAGGTAAGTTCTTTTTCATGATATATATATATTTATTTTGTTTTGCGTCTGACACACACACACATATTCAGAGGAATCATAAAAAAAATTGACACACATTTTTTTTCTTTTCACCTCCTACAACAGTGCACACACTCTTCGCGTCTAATATATATATGCACTTGTGGAAGGAAAAAAATGTCTAGCATTTTTCAACTTTTTTTTCCTTCTGTTTCAGTGCGCTTTCCCCTACCACCACATACCCCCAAAAAATTTCTCTGTATATATAAATAACAGAGAAATATGGAATCGCAAGCAGGTCCCTCCGGTCTTTGCGGGAAAGTGGCATGTCGCAAGTGTGGAAAATTAATTTCGAAACCTAATATTGCTAGGCATTTGAAAAAATGTCGTCTACCGGAACATGATGTCGTCCCCCCGGCAAAGAAATCTCGCACTGATGCGCATGAAGGCGGTGCTTTGAATAAAAGTGCACGCATCATGACGTATAAATCTGAACGTGACGAAAAATGTGACTCGAGCACCTTCCTCGACAATGTGAAATCTCTGGTAGTTGATCAATTACGTGATTGCCTCATTAATGTTGCAGTTAAAATTCATCTCGTCTTGACTCTGCTGTATGAGAAAGTTGTTTCGTCCAAGACAAGCACTTTCAGCTTTTACGTAGGGTGCGAAGACTTACATGAGGGCAATCACGACGATCTTGACGAGATTGTGACACTGCTATTTGAGCATCTGGGACAAAAACAAGAAGACTTTGAAGGTCGCGGAAGTGGATGGAGTCTTTGCGGTCGCAGCCACATGTTACAGCTTCGAGTGTGCAAGTTCAAACCATTACGCAGCGCTCAAAAAACAAAAAATGCTGCACCAGACATTAAAAAGAAAATGCAGTGTTAAACATAGAAAGTAAAGATCAGAAGAGTTTCTTATGGTCTGTCATCGCCGCATTACACCCAGCTAATAATAACCCCCAACGTCTGTCCAATTACAGAGGACACGAGGGGGGATACGAGAATGTGATGAAAGGAATTTCCTATCCTGTGCCCCTGAATAAGATCAATCAATTTTTAAAAAAACTATAGAGAGGAAAAAAGAGAAGATATCGATATTTCTGTCTTTGGGGCTGATGATTGCGGCAACATTCGTGTGTTAAGTCCTGCGAGAAGCCAGAATAATGTAATTCGACTCTTGTTTGTAGATGGTCGTTACAGTTTGATTCGCAATTTTTCTCGCCTAGTCGGAAGACAGATCAGCAAGCATCACGATAAGATTGAAATTTGCGATCGATGTTTGAGAATTTTTCGCGTGGGAAAGAAGATGAAAGAACAGCACAAGTGTTTTGGCTCCGTGAATGCAGAACCCGAAGATGTCATGCCGGAACCCGGAACCAAGATGAAATTTCAGAAACACCAGGCTCTTCTCCACCATCCCCTTGTCCTTTATGCCGACTTTGAAAGCTTCCAAGTTCCCATGACGTCTTGCAACCCTGATCCCTCTACCTCAAGCACAATACAAATTTTTCACCACGAGCCTTGCAGTTTCTCCATCTACGGAGAAAAATTAAATGATGTCATCTTGTATTGTGGACCTGATGCGGCAAAACATTTTGTTAAGAAGATAGCGGAATGCGCAAGAGAACTTGCACCCAGCCTGAAAGGTCCTTACGTTTCTCCACCTGCTCTAACAACGGAACAACAACGAAGACATGACACGGCGACAAGATGCGCGGGGTGTAACCAGGCTTTCACCCCCGAAAATCACAAGGTCGTACACCATGACCATCAGAATGGATTATTTCTGAACACCATCTGTAATTCCTGCAATCTTAAAATTAAGGAGTCGCATTTTGTTGCCGTGTTTCTGCATTACACGGAAAAATATGATACGCATCTGTTCATCAAACAGTTGTACAATATCACGACTCGAATCAGCATCATCCCTAGAAAGAGCGAGAAGTATATTGCAGTAAGAGTGTGGATCCCTCTCGAAGAAGGAGGAAGTGTGGAAGTTAGAATCCTGGACTCTTACAATTTCCTGTCCTCCAGCCTCGCCACCCTTGCAAGTCAACTTGGCGACGAAGATCTTGTGGCCACAAGCAAATGTTTTCGGGAGATGAGCATTTGAATCTGTTGCGTCGCAAGGGCGTCTACCCGTACGAGTACATCAACGATTTCGACAAATTTGACGAGACGGAACTTCCACCCCGGGAGGCATTTTATTCTCATCTCACGGAGGACGTCTGTTCCAAAGAGGACTACGAACACGCTCGTAGTGTGTGGACGGCCTTCAATTGCCAAACTTTTCGCGATTATCACGATCTCTATCTTAAATTGGACGTGACACTTCTCATGGACATTTTCGAATCGTTTCGCAAGAGATGCATCTCGATCTACAAATTGGATCCTGCGTATTTCTTCACGACGCCGGGATTGACTTGGGAATCTATGATGAAATACACCAACGTGGAACTGGGACTCATCGCAGAGAAAGAACAGTATGCCTTCATGGAGAGTGCGATACGCGGTGGCATCGTCCAATGTCCCCGACGCCATGCTCTTGCAAACAATCCTCATACGCCTGGTTACGATGCATCGAAGCCCAACACCTACATCTTCTAATGGGATGTCAACAACTTGTATGGCCATTCCATGTCCCAGAGTCTTCCCATCAGCGACTACGTGTGGATGACCGAAGAGGAACCCTCCTGCAAGGATTTTCTCAACTGGAGCGAAAATAACGAATGGGGCTGTTTCTTGGAAGTGGATCTCGATTATCCCGAAACGCTTTACGAGAAACATCACGGATTGGCCCTGGCCCCCACCAAAGAGAAGCCACCTGGAGGAGGATCGGAGCCAAAACTAATACTAAGCGTGGAGAACAAGAGGAATTATGTTCTACACTACCGACTCCTCCAATTTTACGTGAGTCACGGCTTGCAGCTGAAGAAAGTACATAGAGGATTAAAGTTCCGACAGAGCAAGTGGCTCGAACCCTACATAGCCGAGAACACGCAACGCAGAGCGCAATCAACATTGCCTGCAGACAAGGATCTGTACAAACTATTCAACAACACCATCTACGGCAAGACGATGGAGAACGTGCGCAATTACATCGACGCAACGTTGGTCACGGACGAAAAGAAATTCGAGAAGATCGTCGCGTCCCCCTACTTCAAAAACTTCACCATTTTCGACAAGAATCTGATATTCGTCGAGAAGAACAAGAAGCAAGTGATGCTCAACAAGCCGATTGCCATAGGTGCCACCGTCCTTGAACTCTCTAAATTGCACATGTACCAATCCTACTACGATCAGTTTCAACACTTTTATGGAGATAACATTGAAATATGTTACATTGACACGGATAGCTTCGTTTTTCTAATCCAAACACCAAGCCTCGAACATGATCTGAGTTCGATGAAACATCTTTTTGATTTTAGCAACTTACCATCAGGCCATCACTTGCATTCGTCAGAAAATAAAATGACCATAGGAAAGTTCAAAGACGAAGCGGCTAGTAATTACATCAGCGAATTTGCAGGGCTTCGTGCCAAAATGTACTGCGTCAAGATTGCAAAAGAAAAAGAGATCAAGAAAGCGAAAGGGGTGGGAAAAATAAGTACCAGTAAATTTAGCATGAAAGACTACAAAGAATGCCTGTTTCAAGGTAAAAGAAAACTTAGCACCGATCATCGCATTGCAAATAAATTACACGAACTATATACGACGCGCGTAACCAAGGTAGCATTGGATGCCAGAGACAACAAGTTACGTGTTCTTGATTGTCAAATCCACACGAGAGAGTGAGGCCACTGCAATGGAAGCGACCAATGTCACGTGTGTTAACTGTAACCACATAGCTATGAAGTCCGCTGTGTCTTTTGCCATTCTCCAAAAACATACGGAGGAAAAGAGGAAAAGGGAAGCCCTCAGGCGATGAAAAGTTGGAAGTCGTTATTATGTCGTTAAGCTCGCTCTAAACCAGGCTCATTAAATTCAACTCTTACTTTTTTTTCCTTCATCGTGATCTAATGACATAATTACATGTTCGAGCCTTTTGAATTGCATCGCTGCAGAGGAAAATCTTCTCTTCTCTTTTCTTTTTATTTGATCTACAAAGGGGCACACCACGTAGAAATTTAATTTAAATAACTAACAAGGACAATGAATCTCTTTGGTTTCCGAAAACAGATCAACATGGAAACTGCACCACCAAATTCCAATAACCTCTTACCTTCCATGTTATCCAAACTCAACGGTCTGTTGATCGTTCACCTCAACAGTATTTGGACGAAATTGGATGATGATGTGGGCAAGATGTTTTACGTCTTCAATAACAATTTACATTTTTACGAAATTCCGATCGACGGGAAACTTCAAATCACCGTGAATCCGGAGAACGAAGCGCGAAAACTCAAAATTTCTACCGGCAAGAACATTTTTCGAATGAAGCACGACAAGGTGCTTTCTAACATGGCGTACGATGTTTCAGCAGGAGATTGTTTATACGTGGAACTCCTCGGAGATTACGACAAACTCATTCCTCTCTTCGTAGAATTACGAATCGTCTATCCTATTATAAATAACCGTTAACAAAATGCCTAACGACATTTTCGGTCACACCAAGCGTGTAGACCACGCAGAAGAGATTCTCATGTAGGATATTCGAATTAAAAAGTTGAGGAGCGATTTGATCGCTTTGCAGGAGACCTTAAACAAAAGTTTAGAGTCGGAAATCGCTACGCTCCAAACGCAATGTCTCGATCCTATTCTGAAAATCGATTCCGAACTGAAAACGCTCATAAAAAATTATGTTGACGTATCTTCTTACGACAACGTTCACAATATACAGTTGAGCGTGGATTCGCTTCAAAATGATTTGGCCAAATTACAGCAATTTCAAAAAAAGAAGATTTGGAAAAATTGAAACTCGAAATCGAAGAACGAACTTCCGCAATCGAAAATAATTCCTCTGAACTTCAAACCGTTGTGAATGATATGGATGTAGAACGCTTGCATGTCGTTGTTTCTAAATTACAAAAAGAATTCACCAGCACGTTGGAAGAAATTAAATCCAAGTTACAGACTTTGGAAGATACAATGACGAACCTACCATCGTCAGACGAACTGCAGGTCATCGGTAAAAGCGTTGCGAACATAAAAATTCAATTGGAGGCTTATCAAGATTTCGAACACATTCAAACCACCATCGCTACGCTTCAGGCGTCCTTGGAGTTGATCAAAGAAGAAATTAAAAATATTCACGCTCAAGGAAGCGCGTTGACGAGCATTCAAGACACGTTAAGCACGGTTCAGCAGAAGATCGAATATTTAGAAAATTTGAACGTCGAATCGAACCTTGTTCATTTTCATCACGTACTCGACAACATACAGGGTGACTTGGAATCGTTACGAACGAGCGTGCCTTCGAAGGAAGATTTGGAAAAGTTGAAAACGGCGGTGACGGCATTATCCGAATCGAGCGACATCAAAAGTTAATTGAGCGATCTCGAAAGTACGGTGGCCAATCTCCCCACCTCCAAAGAATTACACGTTTTGAAAAGGAACATATCGCGATTGCTGAAACGACTGGAAACGGAAACGGCAAACGTGGAACAGATTCGAGTTGAAATTACTTCGCTGGTGTCGACGTTGCCCACTTCGCAGAGCGTCACGGATCTTCACACGCAGTTTACAGAGATGCGAAGCATCGTGATCGATCTTACCGAGAAAAGCTCGAAATTGAATCAAGTTGAGAACCTTCAGAACATTGTCGTCAACATCAGAGATCAAGTTGGAGTGCTGGAATCCACGCAGGAATCGACGCTGGCCTCTTTCGGTGCCAAGTTGCAAGAACTGAACGAAAACTACAAGCAGTTGAACGTGGAAGTGAAAATCAAACCGTCCTTTTCTGCCATAACGGATACCATAGTCGAGCATTTGTTGCCCATTGAAAAAAAACTCGGACACGTTCACAGTAATCTGCTCGGCGTCGACACTAAAATCGCCAAATTGTTCACCTTGCAAGCCATCGAAATCAACAGCGTACCCAATCAACAGAGAGTCTCCACGTTCGTCGAAGGTAACAAACTGTACATGTTACATCCTTATCATCCGTACTACAAGTTTCTCCTCGATGGCACGATTCAGATAAACGAATTTTCGTACTGGTCTCACGGCAGAAAAGCTAGCGTCCCCACCATGACGTTGAAATCGAATCGTGGTGTCCAGAAAGCAGGAAACATTCCTCTGGCACGTTGGAACGAAACGCACAACATATATGAAATACACGAAGACGAAGATCTTACCGTTTTCGACGTGAGTGCCGGTGATAAGCTGATCATTCAAAACACGAGCGAGGTGCCACCCTCTTTGAATCCCATCACGCTCGTGCTTCTCTTCAAACGTAATCTCTAAAAAAAATGTCTAGGCAAGCCATCGTCGAAGAATTGCATAAACCTGCACGCCGCAACTACGAACGTTTAGCGGTGATAACCAAGGGCATCGATGATCTCTGGGAAAGTGACCTCGTGGAGATGAGTAGCGGCAAGTTAAAAAATGTACATAAATTGAACAAGGGCAACAAGTACCTCCTCACAGTCATAGACACACGCATGGGCTCTACCTTTGAAAGCCAAAACGGAAACATGCGTAACGGAAGCATTCAAATTAATTTTTCGCGCAAGCGGCAGACGACCTCGGTTTCTGCACACGGACAAAGGGAAAGAATTCTACAACGCCGTATTCCAAAAGTTTATTCGGAAACACGACATTCGACATTATTCGACTTTCAGTCACATCAAAGCCAGCATCGTGGAAAGATTCAATCGGACTCTGAAATCGCGCATGTGGTCACGCTTCACGCTTCAGGGAAGCTACAAGTGGGTCATCATTCTTCCGGAACTCATTAACGACTATAATCACACGGTGCACAGAACGATAGGCATGAAGCCAGCTGACGTTACCAAGTCCGACGAGCAGCGTTTAATTTCTAGCGTTTACTGTCCAAAGTACACACCCACGACAAAAAGAGCTAAATACAATATTGGAGACCAGGTGAGGATCAGTAAATTGAAGCGAACGTTCGACAGGGGTTTCACACGAAACTGGAGCACGGAACTTTTTACCGTGGTTCGAGTTTTACCCGGGAACCGTCACACGTATATAATAAAGGACAGTGGCGGTGAAATTTTATTGGGGTGCTTCTACGAGGAGGAACTCTCTAAAACTAAATACCCTGACACGTACCTTATCGAAAAAGTTTTGCGTAAGAGAGGTGACAAACTTTAGGTGAAATGGCTGGGGCTTCCGGGAACAAGTTGGATCGATTCGAACGAAGTGATTCTATGAGTACGTGGAATGTTGTGAAACGTTTACCTGATTCGGAAAATCGAACGAAAAAAAGAAACGGCGAATTGCTCCCCGACAGCATACGATGTCTGATCGTAGGACCTTCGGAGTGCGGAAAGACGACACTGCTCATTGATAATTTTATCCTTGCACCCAATTGGTTAGACTGGGAAAACAGACACCTCTACGTATTTTCGAAAAGTCTCGAACAACCGACTTTCCAGCAACTTATGAAACTGTACGAGGGACTGGGCATTGCAACTTTCGCATCTGAAATCATTCCACTGGACGATTGTCTCGAGAATTCCGTTGTGGTGTTCGACGACATGATCCTGGAAAATCAAAACGAGATTCGTAATTTTTTCACTCGAGGTCGTCACAAAGGATTAGATTGTTTCTACGTGGCACAAACTTTTTCAAAGGTTCCGAAACAACTGCTACGCGATAATGCTAATTTCATATGTTTGTTTCGACAAGACTACACCAATTTAAAACACGCACACGATGATTACGTAGGGGCCGACATGAATTACAATCTATTTTCTAAATTCTTCTCCCACTGTTGGAACAGTGACGATTTCGGATTCGTGACCATTGACATGACTCGAAAAGCAAACCATGGAAAATATAGGAATAAAATAAACGTTTTTCTAGACGTCTCAGAGGCTAACAAGAGGAAAATTTCAGATTTGCAACAAGAAGAAAATCCCCCCCCAAAAAAATCAAAAGGTCGTGAGAATCTAAAAAATAAAATTTGAAAAAAAAGTTCTTTTTTTTCAAACGTCCGACAAGCATATATAAATAACCATTACAAACAAAAAGTGAGTGTTAGAAAAGTGAATAGTTTCAAGAGGGTGACGGCAAGAAAACTAGGAGAACCGAACGTATAGGCTGAGAATTCGACGTTTCAGAAACATTTCGACGTATATAGCAAAATGTCAAAACGTCAATTTCAAGAAGACGAAAATCTCAAGTTGCGTGAATACCTCGTGAAACGCTTCAAAGGTTGGAAATCCGAGAATCGCGGATCCTACGAAGAGAAGAAGCGTCAAGATCAACCTGTGATCGACGCCATCAGCGGTCTAGGTAAAGAAATTAAAAGTGTCACGGAACAAAATAAAAATTTGATCAACGAACTCGTATCACTCGCAGCTAAAAGTTACGCTGTACCCACGCCCATTTCGAGCATTCCTTCGACACCGTTCGAACTGAAGGACGTACCGGCACGACGTCAAGCCATAAGCAGTACCTCGTCGTCTTCGGATAAGATCGAGTTGGGACCTTTGGCAAGAGACTACATGAGCACGGGGAAGTTCGACAAGGATGAAGTGTTCGGATTGTATCCGAGCATGGAAACCAACGAAGGCGGTGTGGTGCGGAAGATTGGGAAATCGAAAGTCACCTTCGAAGGCAACGACATTAAAGTTAATTGAGGCGAGAAGAACAGTTGGACCAGGTATCCGGGTACGGTGGGACTTTGGGAACTCGTTGCAAAAAAGCAGCCGAAAGATTACACCGACGAAGATTACCAGAGTTACAGGGAAATTCTAATCATGACGGATGCCATGTACCAGAACAACGATGCCTCGCAGAATAGGGTGAAATCGAGTAGCGGCGAGAAGTACAGGAATCTCATCAAACCGATTTGGAACGAGGTGAAGAGTGGAAGCGGCGTCAAACGCTACAACACGTTACCCAAAGAATTCGTTTGGGTGGACGACGTGAGGAAGCTCGTGGACCGATTGTTGGTGATAGCCGGCGAAGAGAATGCAGGCAATCGTAATTTTTACAACGAGAAGGTTGGCATCGTGGACATGATCAGCACGAAACTTTCCAACTTCATCGTGAACGACGACAAGGGTATAGGTTACTTCATTAAAATTATCAACACGCTGCCTCCGAGATTCTGGAACGTGGCCGAAGGAAAGGGACTCGTGAACGACATCATCAACAAGTTACCTTTCGAGATGCATTTACCTGGCTACCAGTACTGCGGACCGGGTACCAAACTCGAGAAAAGATTGGAGAGAGGAGACAAGGGTGTGAATCCGTTGAACGCTGCATGCAAAGATCACGACATCGCTTACAACAACACTCGCACCGATCTGGATGCACGTCACGAAGCAGACAAGAAATTGGAGCATGCCGCTTTCGAAAGATTCGTCAGCAGAGACGCTTCTTTGGGTGAAAGAGTTGCAGCATTGGGCACCACCATAGCCATGAGCACGAAACAAGAATTTGGATGGGGTGTATAAATAACATACAGTAAAAAAAAATAATAACAACATGACTTGTATAACCGACTTACCGCACGAACTGCAATGTAAAATATTCAAACACGCAGTAAACGGAGATGTAGGGAAACTTTTGATCATAGCAAAACGGCGCCGGAATTTCGTATCCCTTGTGAAATGGTTGTCAAGGATTATCTTCGGGAGATCAGTGGCATGAGGTGCGGTGATCTCGACACTCTTCTGTCGGCCGCAGGGGAAAAATTAAACGAGAGAATGGATGAACTGCACGAGGCGAGGCAGGGGAGAAGACGATACACGGATGATTGGCGCAAGTCTAAACAGGAGACCGAAGAAATCATCACGCACATCATCGTTTTTTCGGAACCACGAACTTTCTTCCTCTGTGAAAAAAAAATAATATATACATGTCAAAACTTGATATATAAATAACACACATCGTGAAAAAGAAATAATCTTCGGTATATATAAATAACACACATTGTGAAAAAAAATTAAATTTCTCTAACACCCTGAAATTTCTCTTCGATATGAGTGAAAAAAATGAGTGACCTCCAAGCATTAAAACAAATGCTAAATTTGTCAGTCGAATATGTAAAAATTCAGGAATTGGAAGTCGACAAACCTTACACGATAACTTCCGGTTCAATTGTTTCTACCCAGTATGGTCCCAAGGTGCGTCTGTTGCTCAACGGACAATACAGTCTATTTTTACCAGATCGATACGCTAACATGTTATCCGACGAGAAGCTATCTATTGTAATCGAGAACAAAACTCGAATCGTGTACAAGGGGACAAAGGAACTTCTTGGTAAGAAAACGAAGCACGTAATAGAATTTGTGTAACGGGCTTCGCTTAGTATATAAAATAACATACCTTGAAAAGAAAAAAATAATTACACGAGAGAGGGAAACAAAAAAAAATCTCAGAACATATATACTGCTGGACAAAAAAACCGGACACTTGCATTTTTTGTGATAACGCAATGGGTCGATATAAGCTCTGGTACAAGGGCTAACTAAATGTTGCAGAAACTGAATTAAGTACGAATGCATAAACAAAGTCCGAGCCTATGAATGGTGCATATGGTACTACATGATCTGCCGAACATTCTGTAATATACCTGCGAGCTGTTATTGCAATTCAGATGTCAAATATTAAAGTGTCCGGTTTTCATTGTCCAGCAGTATATATAAATAACATACCGTGAAAAAAAAATGAAGCCCAAGGGTGTCGTGTACCAGATACCATACTCCAATCTGAAAACGCTGGGTGCCCTGGATGGGTTACTCACCAAGAAACAACGCGAGAAGAAACGTTCTTGATTGACGAAAGGACACGGAATGAAATTACTTCTCAGCACACCTCAATTGAGACGCTTGCAGCGTTCGCGGAAACAGCAAAAGATCGGAGGTTTCATATTCAGCATCCCGGCCATCCTGGCAGCATTGGGGGCCGTTGGAAGTTTGGCTGGGGGTAGCGCCGCCATCGCGAAAACCGTCATCGACTCGAAGAAGAACAAGGCGGAATTGGAAGAACAGAAACGTCACAACCTGGCCATGGAGAAGAAGGGGAAGGGGGTCATGAGGAAGTTTAAAAAAAAGAAACAGCACTCACCAACCGAGACATTGAATCTCTGATCAAACCGTTACAAATCAAACACTTCAGAGGCGTTTTCATGTCCGATTCGTTACCTTCAACCGTTAAAGGAAGAGAATGCGGAGTAGTCAACTTGGACAGTCAAGAAAATCCAGGCACGCATTGGATATGTTACCACAAAAATGATAAAGCATTCGTTTTCGATTCTTTCGGAGGTGTTCCACCTACAAATTTAGCTCGTTATCTGAAAACGAACAATCCTATATACTACAACGACGAACGCATTCAAAATTTCGGAGACGTGAACTGCGGTCATCTCTGCCTCTCCATGCTCGCGTTTCTCTCTAAAATAAATTGCCACAGGTGGAAGATTTCCAGAAAGCATTGTGGAACCTGAAACAGCATCACGATGGGCGTGTTCCATCTCGCGAGCGAATCTTCGATCTTGAAACTCACGCTGCACGACGACAACGTCTATCCTAAATCCGTAGCTCTGCGTGCATTCTACAGCATGTACCTCATACCTAACGTCACGCATCACAACAACAAAATTAGCGAAGGAAGCGAACATGTCGTCGTCACGCCAGGTCAATACAATCTTTCTACTTTGCAAGCTCAATTACCCAAAGGCACGTACCTTTCTCAAAATTCAGTCACGCACAGAGTGGAAATCGTATCGGCGACGGAGACCGTGGACCTGGGCACCATGGGAGAACTTTTAGGTTTCGAGAACAACACAAAACTCGAAGCTGGCATCAAGCACGTAGCAGCCAATATTCCTAAATTCTTAGCCATAGAGACTCTGAACGTTCACTGCAACGTAGCCGAAGGCATGATCACGAAATCCTCGGACGGGTTGCTGGGAAGTCACAAGCAGGCGGGAATCATAGCCACGTTCAAACCCAGTTCCGAGTTCATGGAACCGATCATCTACACACCCTCTTCGCCGATCTATTTTCCAGTATGTCGCAACAGCATAGACAACATAGAGTTGGTGGTAACGAACGAGAAAGGAGAGGTGGTGGATTTTGCAGGTGCAACGACGACGGCCGTCCTGGAGATCAACGTATAATAAATAACACACATAGTGAAAAAAAAAATGGAGCAAATCGAAAGTTACGAATTGCAATCTTTTCCTCCCAACCGTCGCACGTTCGCCAATTTGAACGAAGCGAACCGGGAGATCGAATACGACGTGGACGTAGGCGACGGGTTCGTTCATCCTCACAGAGCGGATCTTTACCTTCAATTTGACGTGGTGAATAAGGAAAACGGAGACGCGTTCCCCGCAGCAGCAAATTTGATACTCGTGGACAACTTCGTGCCTCACCTGTTCTCACAGGTGGAGGTGAGGAAACACAACACCGTCATCGACAGAATCGATTATCCAGGCATCACGTCGACGGCAGTGGGAACATTGAAATTATCCAAAACGGACGCAGCATACTATCAGGCGGGAGGATTCGAAGCGGGGACCAAAATATCGACGAGAAGTCACACGGTGATCTTTCCCATGCGTCTGCTGCCGGGATTCTTCTCGGACTACAAGGAGATCATGTGGAAGGGAGGACTGAGGATCACATTTCGAAGAGCGGCCAACGACAACGACGCACTGATGCGATACGCTACTTTGGGTCCGGACGGCACCACGCCACTGCCCAACACTTTACCCGAGGCTGCCAAATGCGTCATCCGGAGCATGGAGTTGAGAATGCCGGTGGTGGAATACGAAACGAACTACGCCCTCAAGTACAAAGCGGAGATCTTGAAAAGTCCACAGGTGCCGATTCACTTTCACGTTTACCAGTGCGTGCAGAAGATAGCGTCGGGAAGTCACATGGAATTCGACGTGACGACGCAATTCAACAACATACAGTTCGACATGCCAGATTTCGTCGTAGTGCTCTTTCAGACCGGGAGGGACAAGAATCAGGAAAAAGATTCCAGCAAGTTCGACGACTGTAAGATCAAGAACGTTTATCTCAAGAATGGTAGGAACGAAGTGTTCCCGCGCGAAAATTACAACCTCGACATGACCAAAGATGATTATCTCAAACTTTACGAAGCGTTCTCTGCTTACAAGCGCGTGACCGAAGGAAGCGTGGACATGTACTACACGTCCAGCGAATTCAAAACCCACAGACCCATGTCCGTCATCAATACCACAAAATGGAAGCAGGTCGTGGTCAACGATCGCACCAACATCAAGGTCGTCTGCGAGTTCCACGATGCGCTGCCCGAGGACACCGTGTGCAGCGTCATCCTGATTGCAGAGAAGTCTTTCGCGTACGACGTGAAGAACGAGAGGGTCGCAGAGCAGTTTTAACAGGTTTAACATTTGTTTTCTTGCACAATCAGTTACAATAAGAATTTTGTACTAGCACAATAATAATACGAATTTCACTAGTTCCGATCAGTTACAATGTCAATTTCATCAGTTACAATGTCTTTTTTTCATCAGTTTTTTTTGCACTATAGCACGAGACAATCAGAATTTGCACAAAATTTGTTGTTGTTTTTTTTTACATGAGAAAATTAACAATAAAATTCTTTTTTTTAACTTTATCGTTTCAAATGCTGTCGAACATCAAAACACACATACACATACACACACTAGAAAAAAAAGCATGCAACTTTATTTGTAACACACACACACACATATTCTCCATCTTCATCAAGAAAATATTATAATAAACATATTTTTTTTATCTATCTCACAATAAACTCTATATCAAAAATACAACATCAAATAACACTAGAGTCGTTAGTACACGTTGCATGCATTACGGAGGTCCTCTGTAGAGTTTGATGGAGAAAAAAAACACGTGAAACTTTACAGAGGTGTGGTTATCTAACCGCAGCCGTTAGAAATTTTTTTTGGGTTGGGCACCACGCACTCCTGGCGGGGTTATAGGGGCCAGGAACCCTAAAAAAAAACAATTATTATTTGTTTTCTTGCGTCACAATACAGAAATAATGAGAGGCGCGCGCGTGTGTGCGCGTGTGTGGCACATCGTTCCCCGGAGAGGTTTACAAAGGTCACGATATATAAACATGACCCCGGACTTGGAAAATTACGATAAGGTGCATTCATCCTTCAAGGATGAGAGGATGAGAAAGTGCATTTCACTCATCACTGCTTTTCTTCGCTGTGAAACATCGTCAGCGCAATAAATGAGGCGCTGAACTTGGAGAGAAAGTGAGTTTTTGAGGTTTTGGCGGTCGTGTGGTCAAAAAATCAGGGTTGTGCTTGAAGGTACAAATACTGTACTACTATAGACCAATGAACAAAATATTTCTTTAATATGTTTTCATGAAACAATAACCGTTTTATTAATAGATTTTCAGTGCCCGAAGTGTATATGTGAAGGGGTGGGACGCAGGGGGATGCTACCACCAACAGCTAAGAAAAAAATCATAAAGCATCCCCACACAGCAAGGTTAATTTGTATAAGCGTCCTCCTTCACCTACTGCAGTGTATTCAAGTTGATCCCAAATTGGAACAAGGAAATTCACATCTAGGAATTTCGAATTGTCACTTCGAACTCTGCAGATCACAGAATCGTAACACATTGGAAAAGAAGTGTCCAGATAAATGAACTTCACAAAACCCTCCAAAATAATGGTGACATTTATCTCATGCGCTGTATACGCTGCGTGACAGAATAGGGTGAACTAACCCTTTGGAAAAAGGGATAATTGTCCATGGACTCTACCTTCTATACTCAGTTTCTGAGCCCCTTTCAAGTAAAACGTAACAAGTGTGGACAATGAGGAAAAATTTTTCTCAATACTTATTTCCATATAAAAAGGATTGGGGCCCTCTTGAAAATATTTGGTGCGAAGTTACATTTTAAATAAAACTAAGTAAAACTAATATATTAGTGGTAGAAAATTATTGTTATTGTGCTGTACAGCAATTAAGGCATCGACTGGTTGAGCAACTGAATCTTTATACTGGATTCATAGACAAATGACACACTACACTAGTTTACGATAGCGTTACGTAGCTATAAAGGTATGAAATGAGGGATGTTTCCTATCAATGGCCATCTGCGAGGAACTAAGTTAATTTTGCATTTCGGAGGGGACCCATATCTATGTCATGTTGACTGGGCCCCTCTGCGTGGGACAATAAACTGCTTATTATGGCAGACGTCATGTGATACGTGACTTGGAACCAGATTTCTGTTTCGTATATAGATAGTTTTTTTCAAAGCGACACACTCTGTTCAATTACTGGGAGTATATAAAATTTCAGGAGCACAGGGCGAGATCATCGCGGGGCCTTCTGCTACGCCACTATTTGGAGTTCTGTATTATAACGTGAAGTTCGTCACCATGGTGTAACGAGACTCATGTGGACCCCAGGGGCAGGGCAGACTACATTAGTGGGGCCCCCAAGTTACTCCTATTGGCTGCAGTAGCAAAGATATAGTAGAAGCAATGCAAGCACTGCTTGCATTATTAAAATATTTTTAATGAACCTAATGTTGGTTGCACTCGATTTCGCAATATTTTACGGCCGCAAACTCTCTCAGAAAGCCGTTGGCAAGCGCTAGATCCAGATCCCCTTCTTGCGACCGCCTACACAAGAAAAAAAAATGCTCCCGAAGGCTCATATGGCGAAGGATGAATGCTGGAGAAGGTATGGTTCCCATCCCACAAATAAAAGTTCCGCTTTTAGGTGCTTTTCGGCCTCTGTCGAGCCCAACCGAAAGAAGACTACTAGCAGAAAGCATGTAAGTGTTAACATGATCTTGAAGATGAACATTTGCTTAATTAGAAACACAGAATTATTGAAATGAATTATTTTAACTGTTCCAAATTCCATGTAGACAAACATCAAAGAGTTCCTTTAAGATTAACGATTTATAAAACGTGTCAATGCTGTGGACGTTCGGGGGTTAAGACGAATGTCAGCGGAATTGCAGAGCACTGGAATTTACAGAACTCCAGATCAGCTGGCTGTTGTCCGCCTGACACATCTCAAATTACAATGCCAGTGCTGACAAATACCAAACAATTTACACGATATTTATCGTAAGTTTCTATGTAAACACATTCAATAAACTGATTGTTTATGGATAAAAATTGGATTTGAAGAATGCAATGAAATTCTCTTCTGAGGCCTGAAATTTGCAAAAAACGTTAAGTTCTAAACGCGATCAAATTCGACGTACTATTTTTATCAGTGCGCCAAAAGTAATCTCGATATTTGAAGCCGTAAGTAATGGATAGTATTTTATTATACCAATAACATTATCAAGAATTTTGAAATAAGATGCATGGCCGTTGAGAGAGGAGTTTAGGGATATTATTATTACTGTTATTATTATTATTATTATTATTATTATTATTTGAAATGTACTTTCTTTCCTAGGAAAACTTGGGCAATGGGCTGTATAATTTACTTCTCCCCTCATTTTCGGAGTATTGTACTGCTTGGTTTCTTCTTAAGATCACAATTCGCCAATGATTGGCTGGATCTACGAATTCAAAAAATGAGTAATTTTATCATCAGCAAAATCTTTATTATGATTAAATATGTGTTTGTTTTTCATAAATGCTACAGAGACGGATACGTACAAAATAACAAATCTAATATACCGGGTGAGTTTTTTAGCTTGACACAACGAAATATCTCGAAAAGTATGCATCTGATCAAAAAAAAAAAAAGATCTGAATGAAATTTGTTCGTCAAGAAGGGTGTAATAAGTGCACTCACGGTCCCCGGAATGACGTATCATTCATACCCCGGCACGGGGTCAGACGTCATTATAGGTACGGGAAACCTGTTTTTTAGTTCGGTACTGAGACGGTCGTTTATTGTCGTGCTAATGCGAGGCGGAGATAAATACCTTGAAATGTTACACTGTTTTGTTCTCCTTAGATTTGTAGACTCGAACAACAATAACACACTAATAGCATAATATCAGATACCTGAAAAACATCAAATAATAACACTGACGAACGGTAAAAAATGTGAATATATTGTAACAACAAAAAAATATTGGAATCAACAAACTGTTTACATCGCCTCCTCAATCGCTCACTCATTCTCTCTCTCTTTCATTCGCAGTCCTGAGGTATTTTACATGTGAATATACATACAAATCATGGATCTGATCAACATACCACTCCCTTCTTGTTTGAACCTTTACGTGAATATAGGTCATTAGTCTGCCAGCTCCCGTACTCTTTTAAATTAAATATGCGCCAGCCCTCGGAAAGCAGTTATCTAAGACAATTGGGTCGGCGTGGTTAAACCTTTCGTTCGAATGAACGTACGCATCAAGTCGTAAGCACGACATTTACCAAGTTTCTCGGACGGGGGTAATACACACAAGCCACTCTCGTCCATTGAGAACAAATACACCATTACATAGTGATGCTAAACTTAATCGGCTCCAGCTGCCGGAATACACAAATCAATCGTCGGCGCGAGCAAAAATTACATCAAAAACCACTATGCAATAAATAATACTACACTCGCACGACCTTGCAATATAAAATACGCTTTCCACAATTAAAAAGGACTAATCAGTCAACTATTGACAAGCTAAATGACGCGACGGGGCGTTCGGTTACACAAAAATGGAGCACACTTTGACAATTTACACTAAAAATTGACGTAATGGAAAGGAGCTTCTAACTCTCAATGCAGACAATCAAATTATTACATGTGAACATGAAATGACCTTTTATATAACATTACTAAAAAAATCAGACACGGAAGTTAGGTTCGGGGTTCCTGAGTCACTTCGCAAATAAGTGAAACTTCGGCGTTAACGGTACAGCGTTGATACAGACAATGCACCTTTACATGGACATAGACCATCTGAAGAATACTCTACAGGACTCTGCTACATCGTGTGATCATTCATCTCTTATGGATGCGGGACTTGCACACGGTTCCTTTGCGGCGAAATTGTTCTTCGAGGTCGATCCCGGCGAAGGATGATTGCGGCGATATTGGGCACTTTCACTTCCTTAGAACGCCGCGTGTTCCTCTCCTCACTAGCGTCGGCTGTACGTGGTCACGCGTCGGTCCGGAATCTCTCTAGTGTCGGGCATCAATCAAGTGTCGTCCTGGAATCATCTCTCTCTGGTAACGGGCTTCGGTTGGACGTCGATCTGGAGTCATCCTTTTCTCTCTCTCTCTCTCTCTCTCTCTCGCTCTCCCTCTCTCTCTCTCTGGTAACGGGCTTCGGTTGGAACGTCAACCTGCAAACGTCCTTCTGGGGGTCGGGCAATGGTTGGCTTCGATGTCGGCTTTGGCGCTGGCTGGCTGGCTTCACTGGATGGTGGTGGTGCATTGTTGCAGGCGTCGGGGAATGCGGCGGCCTTCCTTCTCTATCTTTCTTAGCCGCCCATTTTTATGTAGTCCACGCTTGGCAAAAACAAATCACCGCGTAATGCTTCACCAAATAAAGTACACACTGTTAAGTCTCTATCTACAATTCGCTCAAAATGGTTACAAAAATGGGATCACACGCACATAAGTCATTGACTTTCAAGATAGTGGTCGATATGGGCACCATCTAAGTCAACACAGGCTTGTAGACGTAAAGCAACATTTTCACACGCCTTCCTACACATGTTTACCGGATCATTCTTGAACTCCTGAACAATCACCTCACGCAGGTGTTGCTAACTGTCAATAGGATTAGCGTACACCTTGTGTTTGAGGTGACCCCAAAGGAAAATGTCTGGTGGGGTGATGTCGGGTGATCGGGCTGGCCATTTTATACGCTGCTCGATAGACAACCATCTTCCGGCCATGATGTTTCCTCACTGCGCACTAAGTAGGCAGAGTTTTGACCTCGTTCACAGCATAGCGCATGATGCTGCCATCTATCGACAAAAAATTGTACTTTCCCATTTTTCCATGTGCTGTTGGATTGATTGGTTACTAATGTTCGAAAACTTCCTAATTGAGTCTGGCCCACCCAGTACACACACACACACACACACACACACATATATATATATATATATAATTTTAAATATACAAAACGATCTCTCTGCCTTTGCTACTGTGAGAGGAATCGTAAGTTGGTCACCGGCAATAAAAATGGGACACATATATCCTTAAATCATGGCTTCCCTGCAATGCATTATGTGTGTTTCATAACTCTAGGCGCGGAACGTTCTGACAAAAGATCTATTGAAGTCGGCTGATCGTTGTTGAAATTGTGCAATACACGTAACACATAACATAGAGCGTTCCCCAAGGGAGAATTCACACCGAAGAGACACGCGACACGTGTCGCTTGGGAGCGAACCCTTTGTAATCAATGCATCCTTTCGAACCGAAGAGACACAGCAAGATGTACGTGTCGCATGTTGCTTACGTGTCTCTCGAACTGGGCCATTTTCTCAATTCCGTTCATCGTGTCTGGATAATAAACCTTTTCGAGCAAGGCCTCATCTGCATGAAAGTATCAACTCGGGGCAAGCCCCAGCACCTATTAAACTGTTCGGTGAGATTAGTCAAGGCAAAATGGATTATAAACCTTTTCCTGCTCCCTCAATAATAGGCAATAGTTAGGTTGGAGGGTTCAACGAACAAACCGATCTCTAACTATGCACTGATAATCACAATTTTTCCTAGGGAATATGATGTGTGCATCGTGTCTAGTCAGTTTGTTGTTCGCATATGCGCAGCGAATGCTTCATTCCAACTAGCTATATTTAGATTTTAGAAGAGAGCACCACCGATATCATGTTTGAACCTCTAATTTGTTGATGTAATAAAGTATCGATATGTACAATGTTTTAAGATTTAGACACAACGTTATTTTCGCTTTATTAAGTTCTTTGATGTAATTATCGGCTGTAATTTGGCTTCAACATCGTGTAGAGAGGCCGTGTTTTGGCCATTTACGACGTGCCTGCTTTTATTTGAAAAAGCCCGCATATAGATGCAGGGTTGTTAAAGGTCCACGAACCCATACATTTTAATGGGTTCTATTGGGTTACGCTGCAGGATCGAAACCTTTTTCCTCGCACAATTTAAATTCGGCCCAAGTTGCGTATTGTTTCATTGAAAAAATATTTCTGGACTGTATTTAATTTATTCCGGGAAAAAGTTCCTGGACCATATTTAAATTTATTTGGAAAGAAAAGTTCCTGGACCGTATTGAAATTGAGCCGGATAAAAAGTTTAGGTGACCGAATTAAAATTCAGTCTGAGAAAAGGTTCCTGGACAGTATTTAAATTGACCCGAAAAGAAAGGTCTCGACCGGAATTGAATTTATTTAATATTGCTAGACTTTTAACAACCCTGCTTTAGTTCAAAATAGATCAGTCAATAGTCTAAAGTACTCTAGTGTATTTTTCTCAACCGCGGGGCCGCGACCCGATACCGTGCACTCGTATCAACTATACTGAGCTGCGAAAGGTTCTGCTGAAAATGATGATTGACAACTATCATAATCCCAGTATCATGTTTGAGTTGTGAGTTTTCGTTTTTTTTAAGTCCATACTTATAAGGACTCGGCCTACAGTCTGAAGTGGGACCCTCGCCACTATGTGTCTCCACCGATTATCGAACCCGGGATCATTCAATTACAAGGAGACGACGTTACCACTTCGTCATCCATATTTATATATTTGTCAATAATGATACACGTAATCAAACTACACTCTGTAAAAAAAAAATAGCATCACTGTATTCTTATTACGGATGTTGACAATTTTGAGTTTCGCATGCATGCATCTTTCCTGCACAACTTGAAATCAATTGATTGAAGCATTGGTCTGGTATCACTACGTAGTGTGGTGTTATTCTTTTGTTGATTTAGTGTTTGGAGTGTCCGCTAGAGGGTGTTGCAATCAGTTACTGCTGCAAGGCTTTGTAATCAATTGTCAGGAATCTGTAAAACGATTGTTAGTAGTGCAACTTGTGACGTGTTTTATGTTGCAACTACATGTTCATTATTGACAGTTTGGATACGTTATCATATTTGTGAAGTGTTCTGGTGGTGTCTAGTGTATTTGAGCGTGTTTTCTCGGAAAAATGGGCAGAAAGTGTGACATTTCACCACGTAAGCAAGGAATGGTTCTTGCTTTGCATATGGATGGTCATTCTCAGAGAGAAATTGGTCGACAACTTCAAATGCATCAATCCACAGTTAGCCGCTGCCTGCAAAACTAACAAGAACATGGAAAATCATCACTGAGAAGTCACTGTGGCAGAAAGAAAAAGACATCACCTTGACTGGATCGTATGATAAAGGACATGGCACTGAAGAACAGAGGAATGAGTTCACGCCAAATTGCACATAAACTTCAAAATAAGGTGGAAGTTAATCTTACTCATGCTACTGTAGTGTCCCGACTAAAGAAACAGGGTGTTTCTAAACATGTCCCACGTAAAAAAAACACAGACTAACTGACGCACATGCAAAAGCTAGACGTGAGTTTGTCACACGTTATGGCGCATGGAACGATACAGATTGGGAACATGTGATATTTTCTGATGAAAAACGATTTAAAATGCTGGGGAATGACAGCTCAGTTAAACTGTGGATGCGGAAGTGAGAAGAACTTGCAAAATCTTGTATTTTAGAAACTCAAACGTTTTGTGGCAGTGTTATGATTTGGGCATGTTTCTCTGCAAAATTGATTGGCAGGATGCATATTTGCACATGGACTGTTAAGGCTGATCAATATCTGGAAATCCTGAATCGGAAAGTTCTACAAACTGCAGGAGATAATTTTTCTGGACAGAATTTGGACTACTTTATTTTTCAAGACGATAATGCAACCTGTCACCGTGCTCAGGTGGTGAATAACTGGTTTCATGATATGAATATTGAAAGACTTTGGTGGCCGCCCAACTCTCCAGACATGAATCCTATAGAAAACCTGTGGGCTATGATGTGCAGAAAACTTGGTAATCAGACGTACAGGTCAAAAGAGGAACTTATGGCAGCAATTGTACATGTTTGGAATGAAATTAAGATTGAATATTGTCAAAATCTCATTCATAGCATGCCTCGAAGGTTGGAAGCACTTAGGAAGGCCAGGGGTGGCCACACTAAGTACTAGTCAATGTATTTACTTACTATCATTTCAAATTGACATATCATGATGCATTTAAAACCTTTGTTCAATCTTTTTACTTGTAAAAATTGTCTTTGTGCGAAAACGTTCCACAAGCTATATTTGCAGTAATTTTGATATTAGTTCTGTAAAGTGCATTATGTACGTAACTATGACTTAAATAATAAAAATATATTGTACAGATATAGTGTTTTATATAATTGTTAGGAAAACAAATCGACAAGTCGAATTAAATCAATAAAACAACTGATAATTCACGAGAGAAATGCTGACGACCAAAAATAATGAAGTGATGCTAATTTTTTTTTACAGAGTGTATTATTACTATTTATGATTATACCTGAATTTATTTATCAATATTTAATTTCATAGGTACATGTTAATTCATGAATAAAATCTTTATTACTGTAAAGGTATTTAAGAGTAAAATTCTTGGGCTCAGGGCATTGACTTAAAGAAAATACCGGGTCGTGGTTTCACGAAGTTGAGAACCATTTCTCTAGTATTTAGGTATTCGCTATATTCATTCTGGAAAGTCTAGTGTATACAGTTTGAGTTCAGTACATACGCTTATTATTTATCTGTTTCTCATGCACAACATGCATCTTCCGAGTTTCATTAACTTGCACAAATTTTACAACACGATTTACGTGTAACAATGTCTCTTGTTACGTTTCTTTGGGTACAAATAAACTGATTAATGCAATTATATCCGTACCATCATACGAACTGAGCAAAGAAACAAGTGTCGCGAAGCGTGTGTCACGAAGCGTGTGTCGCGTGCATCTTGTCTCTTCGGTGCGAAACTCTCGTGTCGCGCGTCGCGTGTTATTTCGGTGTGAATTCTCCCTAAGAGATCATATGCAGCCACAATATCGAGAGAGTCTGTTTGTAATGAGTTAGAAGTGATGTTCATCTGCTACAAGACTTTACCGTATATTGAACCGTCAATATTGAAATGAAACTGAAAGATTCAATATTCCCCCTAAGGCCAATAGCCCCACTCTTTCATTTGGCTTTCTGTTTGTAAATATTATATAAGAAAAAACTTTCAAAAGGTCTCTTCTTAAGAGCATGCACAACTTATCTTCCTACCCGCCGTGTTGGATGAAGTGTTTGAAAAGTTTGGTTCGGCTAAATGCTTGTTCAAGATTTTAACTATTGTCATCCCAGAATACTGTTACAAAAAAGTTACAACTGTTACAAGAAAACCGGGCTCTTTCCTGATTATCTTCTACAGAATTAAGAACTAAATTTATATTAAGTATGACTAATGCAATTGTGAGGTGCAAGTTGTTTGGTTAATTTTTGTACCTACACCGATTTCTACCCCAGGTTGCAATCCTAACTTAATTTTGTTCAAACCTCCTTGATTTTGCTGGCATTCTTTGCTTAGCATAATTACTGTAGACGTGCAACTATACGAAACCACCAGCTTTGGGCCTAACGTTATTATAATGTACCTGCAGCGGGCCAGTCTAACAAAAACGTCGGTCAGCCTAGTTACGCCCCTGGTTTATAACCCCAACCTGCATGTAGTTTGAGGGATGGCAATCATTGGAATCGAATAATGAATTTACACCAGTCATTGGCAGGGTTCCATTTGTTCTAACTTCGGGAAACAGTGGCTGCGCCAGTGGGCGCGAGGGGGTGCTTGCGAGACCCTTAATTTTCTTCCGCACCCCTTCAGCACCCCCTACGTTCAACTGAAAACACTAACATTAATATGTAATATTATGTCATGTCGTCATATTGAGTGCCGAATGATAGGTACTGAAGTAAGACCGTTATTATTGTATGCAACAGGCAAGCACTGAAAGAGGTGCCGAGCCGATACTTTTCTGTAGGGCTACTGGCTGCAGCCTCTGTAGAGATCAGCGGCCGTTTTTTTCCTTTCGTCAGCATTGTTGTTTCTTCAAGCGGTCTGTTCGTGGTTTCTGATAATTGCCTATAGCTTAATGTGAGTAATGTTTTATTTTCTTTTTTGCATTGTTCATAAACGGTTTATTTTCCGCCTACTTGTTCTTCCTTACAATGGAGCAAAAATTTCAGCTGCTTTAAAGGTATCACCAGGCCGTGCTCGGGAAATTATTTAATGCGAGTTGTAACACGAAGGGTACTGTTCTTCTTAATACGTTCTATGTATTTGTTCCACGTAACATGGCTAGTAAACGTGCCAATGTTAGTAAAAGGCCCAATGTTCACGAATAAATTTTACAGTTCGTTGTTGGGGATAGTGCGGCAGAATGGAATTTAAAGATGACACAGTTGCTGTGCTCTTTGTGATTTGTCTTGTGGCAGACGGAAGGTATAATGTACTTTGTATTTTGTGTCTCCATTGACTACCATGCTCAAGGTCCCGGGTTCGATCCCCGGCCGGTTCAAATTCGGGAACTTTTCTAACGTTGGAAGCGGCCCCGGCGCCCACCCAGCGTCGAATGAAATGGGTACCTGGGGGAAACCCTGGGGGGTAAAGGCGGTCAGGGGCGTGATGCTGATCACATCACCCCCACTCATGACCGGATCAAGAAAGTGTGCGTTACCCCCACACCCCTTATACGCCTTCATGGCGTGGTGCTAAGCACAGGGGAGCACTTTACCTTTTTTTATTGGTTACATTGAAAAGGTTTTAAAATTGTGTTTTTAAGGACAGGATTATTTTATTTTGTATTTCACTACATAGTTCAATAAGACTGCAACGTGTATCTGAATGTTTACTGTATGACCATTTTCTTGGAATAGAAGACTTAATACATATCATCATAGATGTCGAGGGGAAGGGTAAGAGGGGGAGGCAGCAACCCTGGAAAATTAATGTCAATCTAAAGTTATATATTTCACACATATATTTTAATTTCAGTCAGTAATTTATGTTAATCAGTCACGGCGATTAGGGATGCAGTTGCCCCCACACACTTTTTGCTATTTTTGCCCCTCTACTATGCTAAACCTTATCTACCAAGGGAAAGTAAACTGTCCTTGCCGCACCCCAGTTTAGGCAGCCTGCTCCCCCAGTTTTGAAAGGTTGTATGCGTGTTTCATTTTTTCCTTATTTTCAGAATCGCACCCCCTAAATTTCTTTCGGCACCCCCTCAGCACCCCTAGATGATTAATCCTGGCGCCGCAGCTGTCAGGAAAGCTTCATGACAAAAACTAAAGGAAGATACTAACAGAGGGAAAGGGAAAAGGAAGGCAGAAGGAGAACAGAAAAAATCATGAAATCAGAGCAGAAAAATTCTAGGGTACAAATTGTTACTAAATGCGCAAAGGCATCAAGGAAGTCTTTGACTGATAATTTTGTGCTGCACCAGGGAACTCAACTCATATTTCAGAACCTTCCACCAGCAGAAAGGACCCAATCAACGGAATTTTCTTTAAGTGCATTTGTATTGTGCGATATCAACATTAAGAATTCGTTTGCAGTACCTGATAAAAATTGTACCACGAAAAATGCATGAATGAGGAACAACACAAAGTAACATTCCAGATGATTCAGATCATGTGTCATGAATGTTTCTCGGTTGATGACGACATTGACGATTTAATTGCTGCAGTAAGTTTTTGAACACTCAATAACTATTGAAACTAAACCAATTTTGAGTTCCACAGTAGAGAGTGTGTAATTATTATTATTATTATTATTATTAATGCTTTATTTCTTATTATTATTTGTAATTAACGACATTTCACTATTGCTTATCTTTGGGGACAGTTAAAAGGAGTCATACATCTCAAACTCTACATTACACACTTAATTTTATACTTTGCCAATAACTGGAATTTATGATGCCAATAATTTGGGCAAACGAACCAATAATTGGGATTTACTCATAATATTTTTATTTCTTTTTCCTAAGGACTCAAGTGTGTTTCCGAGCTTCGCTTCATGAGAAATATTTTTAGGAAGGTATGATATTTTTTCAATAAAAATAAAGGAAGAAAATGGGATTTTTCGTAAACTGTGTTATTAAAGTGGCAATAACTTGGTGGCTTACCCTATCATCCGTGCTCGAAGTGTGTGTGTTGGGGAGGGAGTGCAGAAAGATGCTATCACCAGTAGAGAAAAGCATGCTCGCAGCAATGATAATTTGCATGATTATTCCCGCACCTACTGCATTGTCTCCATGTTGAGCCATACAGGCATTCTCCCTCCTATACCTGGCCTCCCCAATGGCGCAGTGGTTGAGTCGTCGCCTTGTAATCAAGGTGTCCCGGGTTCGATTCCCGGTGGAGGCACATAGTTCTTCGGATCCCACTTTAAACTGTAGGTCCAGTCCCGATTAGCCTTACTGTGCATAAAGTGGACTTAAAACAACAAACCAATCCAATCCAATCCCTCCTATACCAAAGCTCAACCAACCAAGCATACTCCGGTCTAAAAATGTCCACTTCGAGCACTGATGTTGTCACGATCCCTGGACTGGTTGAAGAATGGGACAGCTAGCGAGCGTTTAAAATTTTGCCTAAAGTCGGCGATGGGTCCGGAAAGATTATGAGGATTGACTCTTTGCCTACTCATCTTGACGTTGGTCTTTACCCCCAAAGAGCAATAACACGCTTTTCCAAAAACAAACTACATCACCTTTATTTTACCCTTCGGTAAGTTACTTTGTGAGTGTGGTACACTGTGGTACATTTCTGATATAATTCTTTATGGTATTTACCGGTATAAGTAATCGTCTGCATATATGGAAGAAAACACAATTTTTCAAATTGTACTACTAACAAAAGCTAACCTAAGTTGATAAAATAGAAAGAAGTTGAAGTACATCTGTAGGCAACACAGCAAAACATTTATACATTCTGCATGTGCCCCAAATTGATCATCATCAGGTACAGTACCAGCATTTGATTGTTGTTCAAATAATTTTAAATCTAAATATATAAGTTTTGATCTTACATTAGCAGAATGGAGGAAATGTGTTTTGTATGCATTTAGTGGCGCACGAACGTTGGGGGGAGGGTACGGGGTACATTGTACCCCCAAATTTATGAAGGAGGAACTGTATCTCCCTAAATCCGTAAATCCAATTGTACCCCTTGTACTTCCCTTAGATAATTTGACAGACAGAAGGTTCTACTGTTACAATAACCTATTTTCCATTCGCTCAATGAAAAAGTTTATATTGTTTATAACTTATAAGCATTATCGTCCTTATCACATAAATTCAAACCATTGTAAACATATTCTACTACATTGTGCTTGCTACTACCACAGATAATAAAGATCGGAACGTGGCAACACTGCACACAGCGATGTCCGTCAACAGCGGAAAATTCGGGCTGCCCCAGCGAGACAATGCGCGCGGTGTTGCCCGTTCCACGTACATCTTCACACTGTTGAATAAAAATCTACGAAATCGGTTACGCAATGTGAAATGACAATGATAATGCATTTTAACAAAAGATGCAAAGAACTTCAAAACAAGACGAATATTGTATTTGTAGGACTACCCAATGCCAAGAAAAAGTTGTTTTGCAAAATTGAAAGTAACTGTTTTCTTGACAAATCTTAAAAATCAAAAAATTACGAATTGTGTTTGAAACCTTTCTGTTGTTCACCATATTTCATCACGATCGGACCACCAGTTTTTTATTTATAGAATTTCAAAGAGAGCGACAAATCCGAAAAAAGCGGCACTTTTTTGTTCTGACGACGATAAAATATTAAAGACCTACTCGATTTTGATGTAACTCGTTTTATGTAGGTCTACTTTTTAATTTTTAATTGGAGTCCAAACTCGAGTATCTATAATTAATTTTTAATCCGACAGTAGTTAGTTCATTGACCTGTGTTCTTGGTAACTTCTTTAAGGAGATGAAAATTGTTTAAAATGCATGTGGAACGATGGTATCAGGTAAAGTTTTCGCTCAGAAAACCACGCTCCAGACGAATGCTCTTTTCATAAGGGGGGCACTTTTCCGAAGACGTGGTCGCCTCGATTCGAAGATAAGATACAAATCTTAAGAGAAGAGTAGCCTATATGACCGACCTCATTTTCTTTTGAATTTTTTAAATGGAATTTTCCGAAACGAAATACTTACACGACACACCCACTTGGGAGGTACAGTGTCTCTCAAACGTTTTAGGACAACGACATTTTAAACTAGGCAACCCAATTTACACAAGGCGTTGGTGGGTTGCGTGTAGAGTTAGGCTCAATTTCAGGGTTGCCACATGCACAACAGATATTTATAAAATACGCGAAAGGAATAAAAACAAGTAATATTGTATAAAATTATTAAGAATATCACTATTATATCTCAAGTGACAAAATCCTTGCTGAAAGGAAAAAAATAGGTTTTCTTGTATTTCATCGCTGATGAGTCTACAGAAAGGAAAAGAGGTGAGAGAAAACGAAAGGTGACAAAGGAGAGGAGAAAGAGAAAGAGAAAGGAGAAGAGGAAAAATAGAGGAGAGAAGAAAGAGAGGATAGACGAGGAGAGGAGATGTAGTGAAGAGAATGGAAAAATATTCTAGGAGAGATGAGGAAAATGTAGCAAAGAAGAGAGAAGAAGAGAAAAGGAGACGAGAAGAGGGGAGTGGAGAGTAAAGTAAAGGAGAGAAAAAGAGAAGAATGAAAAGAAGAGGAGAGGAGAAGAGTGCAATGGAGTCGGAAATCTAAGACAGGAGAGGTGATACGAGGAGTGGAGATGAGTGGGATGGAGATAAGATGCGAGAAAAGTAGGGAAGGCGATATGAGATAAAAGCAGAGCAGAAGGAGGGGAGAGAAGAAGGAGAAGGAAAAGAGAAGAACAGAAGGGACCGAAGAGAACAGGTAGTTGCAGAAAATATCGTCTCAACGTCAAGAATTGATGCATTGATCAAATCATCGACATGAAACATTCAATAATATTTTGAAATGTATTGGAGAATGTATTAGATCGGTTCGAAATGTCTTTTGGCTTAGTTCAGAGCAAGGTAAAATCTTCCATGTAAGATCTTTGATTTTACCTGCGATTATAACACTAAAAACATGAATGTAATTAGAATATTTATAAGAATTATCCAATTTTTGTCCACTTCTCGGTTCGTTGAAATGGAGATTTTGTAATTTAATATTCCCCTCCCCCCATCGTTAATTCCAATCTGAATCATTCCGTTTAACACGGCGTGGACAATGAACACAATGGGATAGGTCTAAAACGTACGAAAACTATCTGCCACCGGAAGGGTTTGAACCTACGACCATCAGATTGGCAGTTCTGAACGGTAAACACTACCCTACAAGATTTCGCTCCAGAAAGTAAGTAGAAGGAGCTGACCAATGTGAAATGTAGATGAAACTCTCCTCCTACATATAATGTGCAAACAATACTTGTTTGTAACAAAGAAAACGAAGGTAGTACGACTCGGCGAAAACATTTAATGGAGAGTTGCACATGATGAAAACTTTTCATTCGATATTTGCGGAGGTATCCTTGCATTGAACTCGAGTGGGAAAAGGGGTAAAATTAGTATGTCCTGAATTGCCACAAATATAAATAGTTATTTCATTAATATTTGTCAATGTCTTTGAAGCAGTACACAATTATCGTTAGAGTATCATAATTCACGATCTTATACATGAAAATATCCCTTTGAATGTGTGTCAATTCATTTATTTGTTTATTCTTTTTTATAAATTCCATATGCAGAACAATGTAGCCACTATACACTGCTATTACAAATAATATTACCATGCTGTCCACACCTAGTATGGAGGATCGAACCTGGGACCGCTAGCAGTCCAATCGAGAACTCTAACCACTACACCACGCCCTTACCTTCGATTGAGACAACAATTTTTAAGTATTCTGTCCCTCCAATATTGTAAATGTCGTTGGGTACATGTAGTTGAACTTTTACTTTAATTTTGAATTGCTTTCTTGTAGCATAGCAGATATCTTTGAGAAATAATTTTCGAAGTGATGAAGAAAAACGAGAATATTGGTAGTTGCGAAAATGCGAGTTATTTCTTCTTATTATTGTGATTATACATTATTAATGGAAAATATCTAGAGACTTGAACATTGCAGGACGATATTGTTTTCCTTTGATACTGCAACAGACGAAATGCTTGTTTACTGACGCAAGTGTCGTGTTCAGAACAGTCTGATTAAATGTAGTTGCTGTTGCGTAAGGCAACACAAAATAATTACACCGTTTGCGAACTACCAAATCTGTGCAACGTTAGACGTAAACAGGCGGAAAATTTTATTCATAAAATCACTTCACATTTGACAGTATTAGTCAAGAGAGACTCGTGTGACACTGTGCTGGAGTAAATACTTCTTATTTTAATTCCTCGAAGATCAACAATTTTTAAAGTAGAGTAACAGTCGTTCTGCTCTTTCTTATAAATGTTTTAAATTCTTCCACATTCCTTTAATTGGGTTAAAAATAAATAATAATATTGCTTGCACTTCTGTCATTGACGTAGACCAGGCCCATACGCAGGATTTCTTTGAGGGAGGGGCCAGACCCAAATATATATATATATATATATATATATATATATATATATATATATATAAGAGAAAGAGAGAGTGGCTGTTGCGCAAAGGATTATTATTATTATATAAAAGAGAGAGAGAGAGACAGATATTCCATTTCATAAACAATAAAACTATATTTTTACATCCCACATTATACATACATATTACACAACGTGTAAAAAGTTGTAGTGTAAATACAGAGTACATAAGTACTGCAGAAATTTCTCCCCTGAGTTCTTCAGAGGATTCATAAAGGAATCGAGGGAAATCCAATTCCATATCTGTTCCTATAGGAGATAGACTGGGGTACCATAAACCACGACATTTCAACCATTGCATCGGAGGGTGAGGAGGCAAGGGAGGCAAAGGCAGAAATCTTCTCTTTTCCTTCCGACGGATGTTTCTACCTGGAAGTGGTGAGGTGGGGGAAAAGCCAGCTAGAGTAGCTCCTTCCAGTTTTGCCCACTGATCGCAATTGAGGGACGAGAAGCGCGTTAAAAAATAAGTGTTGTATATGAACTGTGGCTTCAACAAGACAATAAATATTGTGATTTGAAAATAATTAGACATGTGAGATTGGTTGATCTATCTCTGCTAAACTAGCTACTCCTCAGTGCACGTCACTGTTCCTAGACATCAAAACAGAGTGCAGTTTGTGATTTTATCAGTGGGAGGACCTATTTTTAACTATGTATTAGGTACACTTAGAATTGAACATTAATTTCTTAAAATCTAATTTTGATATCTAATGCAACACAAACGCAACGCTATTTTAAGTTAAAGCCTAAAAACAAACTGTAAGAAAATTACATTAGTCAGATGAATGCACGAGGTAAATGAGAATCACTGCAGGTTCTATTGTTTGCCAGTTGGCTTGTCAAGGGCACTGTGATACTTAGACTTTATCCAATATGTTGCAAATGTTTCTGTTTCAAAGCAATGCACTGGGGCTCTATGTATTGAAAGGAAAGTAGATTTAAAACTTCTACATGATTTCTAATCCGTTAACGTTAGGTTTATGGCATTGAATCCGCTTTCACATTCATTGGTAGATATTGTTAAAACTTGGATTGGATTCACAACGTCCTTGAGTGAGGTGGGAATGTTTGTTTGATTGATTTGGTTTAATTTACTTCGCATTTCGGTCACTTTTGGCTAATCGCGAAGATGAGGATGAGTGATGATATGAAGAAATTAATGAAGGGATACTTACAAATAACACCCAGGCCGGGATTCGAACACGGGACATCTGGCGTTGAAGCTAGATATGCTAACCATTCCGCCCGCCAAGGAAGCCGGCGAGGTGGGAGTAGATTTTGATTTTTTTTTGTAGATGCGAAAATCTTTAACTGGTGACTTGAACCATCCCAACCAGGAATAATCATCTCCCACTACTCCTTACCCCTATGAATTTCACTCTGCATTAAAGTGAAAAGATGTATCTTTGTTCGCAATTTTCAAAAATCTGTTTTTAAAATTATCATGAATTCTAAAAAAAACATAAGAAAATTAAAATTTTTTATGCAAACTTTGCATTAAAAAAACAACAGAAAATTGTGTGCTGCTCTAAAATGGAATATTTCCGGTGCCTTCACATTGTACCTAGGTATACATGTGAAGTAGTATACATGTATAAATACATACATACATACATATATATATACATACATACATACATGCATGCATGCATGAATGTACATATATTTGGAAGGCTGAATTTTGTACCTCCAAAATGAAAAACGTTCCTGCGCCACTTTATGTATGTACATTTTAAGTTCTTGAAGTAGCTCTATGTCACCACCTTGTCGTCTGAAAGAATATCGCAGTCTGCGAAGGTAACAGTTACTTATTATGACCTTCTTCTTCAGGAAGATTGTTAAAGGGCCCTGTATGTTTCAGGTGTATGAGTGGCAGTTACACTTGTTCTCAGTTCATTTTACCGGTTTTCATCGAATATTTACAAAATTATGTAGGTTGTGAGGTAAGAATTAATTACGATAACCATGAAAAATTATCGAAAAAAATAATTAAATTTAAATTAGTGTAAATTTTACGGCACCAACCTCGAAGTAGTTACGGAACACAACGAACCAAAAAAAAATGTGCAGGAAGAAACTGGATACAGGAAATGGAATAGGTTAACTACATTGTGACAAAACGTCGACGAAGGCCTAAGATTGGAACACACAAGGTAATACAATTTGAAGATCGAGTCAGAAGATGGAGCGGTTGATGATGAAAGCTCTTACGAGTAGCTACATGTCTGAAAAACCTCTCGACTTCCATTTAAATGGTTCCAGATGTTAAGATTATCCAAATTTGTAATTCTTCAAAGGATCTCCTTAATCAACGTTCAACTTTAATTTTACCTATTTTTTAAACAACTGTTCACTTATTGAATGTAAGAATAAGCAATGAAAAACAAATCATAAAATATTAACTTATTATTCTAATACTTACCAGCAATTCACCGGCTCTCTTCTTGGGAAAGAGCCTGTTGCGCACAGAGCGTAAAAAGCCTCCCAGGAGCATCATGGAGACGACAAACACGAAGCTCAAGATGAAAATTACAGCAGTGTCAGTTGCACTCGTGAAGAGTTCATCTTCTGGTTCCAAGAGCGGCTTGCCATCGACGTAATTGCCTTTATCTGAAACCACAAAATGAAATGAATTAATAATATTTCGTGAAAGTGAAACAGTATCGGCAGATCTACAGTTTTTTATTTTAGTATTTTTCCTACCCTGAGATATAGAAAGAGAGGGAAATAATAAGGCGCACCCTTGAAAATGTATGTATAGTATCGCTGATTGAAATAGAAATTCGTAGCAAAGAAATTTCAATTTGTCTCAAGTTCGTGCATTACTATGCAGCTCTTTCGCATCTTAACTGCAAGATAAATCTATCCTACGACAAGAAGTGTGAAATGTGTATTCGACAAAGAAAATTATTAATGATTAATGCATACACGAAAACGTTAGTAACATATTTTAATACATTTGTTTTTAATATAATAGAATTTCAAGATGAAGTTCGTGCGTGTTATTTTATAACTGAGACTATTGTTGATATTTCATGAAGAACCGTACATACAGTGTATTTCTGATTCCCTGCACATGACATAGTACCAGGTACAAACAAATCACGTTTAAAAAACTAATTTTAAGCTTTAAGTTCCCTTCCGAATAGTCTGTCGCCTAGAGCACTATTCCACCGGCGCAAACCGACTACCACCATCATCCGTATCTGCAACACAGGTGGAGTGGAGGGAAGAGGTGGAAGGCGCAACAAATGCACGCTGCAACTCGCTGTAGCCCTACGCTTGGCAGCCACATTGCAACTTTCACTTTGCAGAGGCAACGTTTAATGTATAGACCATGTAAAACTCAATGCCACTTGGAGCATTTTATCGACAGCACTGCACGTTGAAAAACTGCAAGAGAAGAAATCACATGCCACATTTTTAATATTAGCAGCCGGCCCTCGTGGCGGAGTGGTTAGCATCTCGCGCTACGATATCTTATCTCTCTCTTCCTCTCTCTTTCCCACACATTCATAAACCATCTCTCAAAAATGCACATAAATAAATATTTTAGTACTCTATGTATGTAAAAATATGTAATTCAATACCCAAAAAATGCTAGCCTACTTATTTTCTTTCGTTCCTTCTCTCCCTCATCGGCATTGCATGTAATTTCATTTTATTTAACATATAAATTTACAGTTAACACAATGCGAGAGTGGTGAAACGAAAACGTTTGAGAAAGGTGTATTGAAAATCACTCATATTATGATAGATGTTCTCCAGAAAACAGGGGTAAAATACCAACGCGTTGTGTTCCCTCCTCTGATTTGCAGTCAGGTCGCATATTATATCAAATTTCATGTAAACGTATCCTCAGTCACAATTACCCTATGTGGGTATAAATTAATAATAAAACGTACTGCTGACCGTAAAAATGCAATATCTGTATATTATTTCAGCTGCGGTTATATCTTTTTCCGAAATTTACGGCTTAGTATGATCATTAATTCAAGAAATAGTAAAAAAACATAATGAAAAACGGTTTCTGTTATTACATCCAAACCACTATTTACCCTTAAGTATAAATGAAATATATCCTCACGTAGACGAAATGATGTGAAAACTGTTCTAATAATGATATACATATATACACAAACACACTTACATAATATAGGTACATATATATATATAACATAACCCTACAGCTCTACAGCACCATGGCGGGCCTTGGCTTACCTACCGACTGCTGGTCTCCCTCCCACACTGTTCCTCCGTCACCTGTTAGAGCGTGGAGGTCTCAGACCAGTATTGGGGTGACGGGTGATCAGCCCGACGAACCCCCAGCCGTTGTTGTAGGTCTTCTCGACCGGGTTACGCTCACTCACTCGGAGCTTCCCAATTTCCTCACGATGGTGGGTTGCCACCGGCCCTATACGTAGGCCGAATAAATTCCGACCAGAGCCGGATTCGAACCTACGCCGTCCCGCAGCGAACGATCTCAAGACGAGTGAACGCCTTAACCCGCTCGACTACGGAGGAGGACATATATATATATATATATATATTAAGTTAGTAAATGATCACTGACACTATATATTGCGGACTGAAGAAAACCTGACTCAATTAAAGCGAGAAAATAAACTTTTAACTATCCGTTTTTATTGGTCGATCTTCCTGTGAAGGAGAATGTGAGTCACTCTTCTTCCTCCTCCTACCAAGCGAATGTTACTACTCTGATCGGTAGATCGAGTTTTTCGCAGCACTTCCTTCTTGCAGAGCTGCCAACATAACTACGAGAGACGTTGGGCTTAGTCAGAATGCATGCAACTTTTTTATTGAAGGCGACTGTACGAATTTCATTATAGGGTAATGAAAGTGAAATATGTAAATCGAAGTTGCATACATGGAGTCGAAATCCTGTGTCTTTGTAGGCTATAAGAAAAAAAAAAAAGAATTTTTATGTTTATCTAGAAATTATGAATCATTATTTTTACTTTAGTAATGCCCACAGTAGCATAGATTATGAAGCACTGAGAACCAAATGATAATTTATAAGAACAAAGCACCGAATCGCATCATATAATTTGCTTCAATAAAAGCGAAAATGTATGGTATGAAATCGATTGATCCGGTATGCGAAAGGTATGATTAGCACATGTACAGTTCTGTTCACATAAAGTGTCACACTCGTATGAGTTTGATGTCCATCTTTGGTGGTGATCGAGTAAGTGTTCGGACAACTGCACCCCACAGTGTTGCTTACTTGTAAAGATTTTTACCACATGAAGTGAAAATTATGACTTGCCAAATGAAAGAAAACGGTGAAGGAAAGCCTTGCATTGTAATTATTAATGCAATACAGTATCCAATTTTACATTCGAACGACATGGAAATATTCCTGAAAAGTTTGTTTGAAAACCCCAATATCCAAAAACTAAAGCAAAAAAAGAACGACAGTAACAAAAAAATAAACTAAATTCCTTCACTCATCTCTATTTAGAAGTAGAAGGGAGTCAATGATGGTTGTATTACCCCTCCCCCTAACATAAAGTATTTTTAAAATATTAATTCAAGATTTGGACGGCAGAAAATAAATAGTACAAACAAGAAGAGTATCCCACTTATTGTAACGATTCCAATGACGTGACTTGTGGATCATATTCGTGTCCTTTTCTTACGTATGCATACTGCTTTCTACCATGAAATTGAACACAAACGTTGGATGATAATGTTCGCAAAATAAAATACAAGTTGAATGAATGTCTTCAGAGATTCCTGAATAATGACTCTCAACCCAGGATTCGCTGTGTTGATGAAGCTGGCCGACTTCAGAGGTGGAGTGAATAGCACAGCGAGCTACGACACCATGGGTTCCGAATTCGAACCCCGGCCTGGGAATAGGTGTTCCTTGTAGGCGTTGCTTCATCATTTTCATCATAGTCATCTTCATGGTCACGATTAGCATCAAAGTGGCATAAAAGCAACGTAAAAGAACCTAATTCAATCAATTAATTGTGAAAATTAATAAAATTCACCAATGAACTGTATAATTGGGTCATTCCATGTGAAATCAGCCAATGAACTTTTAAACCTCACATATTTTTATTCATTTGAAATTTGGCATACTGAAAGGGTCACCTGAAGAAGAAAAATATGCAAAGTTACAGATTCATATCTTTTGTATTTCCGAAATTACGTGTGTGCAAAATGCGTGATTTGGGCCATTTTTTCAACATCTTGTTATTCCACATATTACTAATAATGACATTCAAAAGCGATTAAAGTTTCAGACCAATACAACGATATTACGCGCAAAAAATCAGTATCTTGTGAAGCCTCCACGAGCTGCATGAAGAGCTACTATACTCCATGACATCGAATCAAACAGTCTTTGGGTGTATTCCTGGGAAATTGCCTGCTAGGCTGCTTGTATACAAGTCCACAGTTCATTGGTACTGGCTGTTGGAGGATTTGAGTGACTAGCTGCCTAGCGACCATGTCCCAGGCTTATTCAATAGGCGACATGTCTGGCGACCGTTAAAGCCAGGAAAGAAGTGGTCCGTTGTGCTGCAAAAAAGGCTTGAACATTCCTTGCAATATCTTGTAGGGCATTGTTCTGCTAAAATGTAGTCATTAATGTGTTGGAAGAAGGGTATGACTTCTGCCTCTACAAATTCCTTAGTGTAGGGGTTGCTGTTTAGTAGCCTCCCATGGTGTAGTGGTAACATTATTGCATTGTAATCGAGGGTTCCCGTTTTGGATACCGGTTGGAAGCACATGCATTTCATTGATTGAATCGGTGTTTTAGGTCCACTTTATGCACAGGGAGGCTAATTGGGACTGGGCCTACAGTTTAAAGTGGGATCCGAACCACCATGTGCCTCCACTGGGTATCGAACCCGGGATCCCTTGATTACACGGCGACTACGTTACCACTGCCCCATTGAGGAGGCCTACATACTGGTTCAGACCACACTTTAAAATGTAGGTGAACTCCCGACTAGCCTGTCTGTGAATAAAGTAGACTTAAAAACCAACTCAACGCAAACGTAAATGGTTGCTTTTCGGAGTACCCTCAATTCGTGCCAGTCAAGATCGCGGGTTAAGTGGTAGAGCAGCCACAGGCTGAACTTCGCCCATGAATAAAGAAATTCTAATTCTAAGAAATTCTAAAGAAATTCTAAAGAAATTCTAATTATACCCAAAAGCACCCCACACCATCACACCTTTCGTATGACGCTGGACAATGCACGCTCACCACGATATCGTCTAATGCGTATGCGGTCATCATTGTAGTATAAGTTAAAGCGAGACTCGTCCGAGAACAGAACATGTAGCCAATCCACATGCTATTGTCTGTATTCGCGAGCCAATTGTAGCTTAAGGCGTCGATGGTTCAGCATAGGCGCCGATTTCTTCCGATGTTTGGGGGTTACCAAAGTTAAGTAAAACATAAATACTCATTTGTTTCCGTTTGGGGGGCGTACCATTTATCAGGGTACATGGAACTTTATTAGCGGAACAAAAAAATCAGTTTTGATTGGTACATTTTGATTACACTAGGGGAAAGTTTCAACTTTTTTCCTGTATCCTGGATTAAATAATGTGTTCTTTACTAACTTTGGTTAGGGTAATTTTGAATATTTTCCGTCCCGAAAATCTCCCAATTTAATAGGAATTTTTTTTCCAGTCTTCGATGTCAGGATTGTCAAAATTTCTCGTTCCGACCAAAAATTTTTCGTCCCGCACCCCCTAGTAACCACTTCATTAAAGGTAAAAGTGAAACCATTCTAATATCGATTTTCTTTTTCTGTTTTAGTGATATGAGCAAAAACTTTACGACTTCATTTCAAAAGATGTTCGGTCATAGTCAGTTAGGCTATACGTTACGTTGTTGAAGAGCACATGAACTGTATTAAATTTTCTGTAACCAGAAAAAAAAATGTGTAACCGGAAAAAATATATTTTTATGAAACCAGAAAACTAAGTGGGTATATTATTATTAATTTTTGTTTTTTGCATATGTAATCGCTCAAGCATTGATAGAGATGGGGTCCTAGATTTGAACACTGGCCAGCAATGATGTATCATTGTGTTTGTACCATTATTTATTTTTCCAGTTATTAATCATCTTCATCATCATGATTAACACAAATAGTAGAAATCTGACTCAAAATAACAATGAGCGTTTCGTATTCCTGCGTTCAAACGGGAAGGAAAGCAGCATCGTGACCTTGACGTGGTGATCGTGACCTTGACGTGGTCATCTGACGGAGTGGAGCCTGGGCAACTTTATGTATATAGAGGTCCTTGTGACCGACAGACGAGGTGGAGCCTAGGCCACCAAGAGTAATCCCCTAAGGCAACCATTTATAGACCATTTATATGATCTAACAGACTACACGCTACCCTGAAGACGGAGGCAGATTCAGCCTCCAAAACGTAGGTAAATCTCTTTTTAAAAATGACAGTGGTTAAAAGTCCAAAAACTAGAATGAATAAATCACCACTGATTAGCTACAAAGAAGCAAGTGTAAGTACATTACTGCATCCCTCTGACTCGCCGATACTGAAGATAGGAGAAGAAAAACTTATTTATCCGCTTTTTTATTTGTCCGTACATCCAGTACTTTTTCACTTAAAACATAAAGATTTATAAGCTTTAATCGCTTGCGCTGTGTAAGAAGATTACTTTATATGTAGGCCACAAATATCGCCAAATGTAACGACGGTCAGCAAACTGTTCTCATTCTGTAATAATCCCATATTACTTTCTAGTTGCTCATCCAATGAACGTGGAAAACCCTCTGCTTTGTCCAGATATCTCTTCTTCTCCTCGTCGTTAAGTGCCTTTACATGATCCATTTCATGTAATACACAAAACAGAAGAAAGGCCAGAAACACGCACCCCAAGTACGCGCTTGAATTACCGAGCGGCAGGGAACCGGAAGTTGCTGTGCTACAGTTCCACAATCGATTGTGCCATTCGATATGTTTTTGTTTACTCGTAGATAGCCCCTATAGGATTCTTGTTGGGAAACCTGATGGTAAGAGACCAGTAGGAAGGCAAAGACGAAGATGGAGGGATAACGTTGAGATAGATCTAAGGAAATCGGTAAGGATGGAAAAGATTGGATTAATCTTGCCCAGGATAGGGGCATATGGAAGACTTGTATTGCTACAGCCATAATCCTTCGGGTTTAAGAAGGCTCGAGAGTTCGTTCGTTAATTTTATATGTATCATACCCCTAATATAGAAATGGTTTGAGTTGGTGTTTTAAGTCCACTTTGTGCACAGTAAGGCTAATCGGGACTGGACCTACAGTTTAAAGTGGAATCCGAACCACTATGTGCCTCCACCGGGTATCGAACCCGGGACCCCTTGATTACAAGGCGATGACGCTACCGCTGCGCCATTGGGGAGGCCTAATATAGAAATGAAACTTACATTTACTTGCTAACTAAAGGAAAGCCTAACCAACATAAATTCACATTTCTTTTTAAACAAAAACTTTCATATACACATACAAGTGCTTGCAAATTAAATGTACACATAAATTTACAAATATTGGACAGGGAAACACTGTTCGATCAACATTAGAATGAACTCTGTAGTCTTACGAAAACATCCTGTAAGTTACTACAGTGTAAAAGCTGAATCATACGAGGCTACATATCTTGCTAGAGCTGAGTTGCTGCATGGGCTTGGGCTAGTGCTGTAGTACTCTGCCACCTTTGCCTCACACCATACTTGTTGACTTATAATTCTTGGTAGAGTTTTGTTCCCACAACGTATTGCACAGAGCAGACAATCTAAAACACTGGACGAGCAACTTGAAGAACATCGTAGGAGAAAAGTTACAATTTACCTTACAATTTGCAAAAATAAAAGGTTTAAGAAGAAAAAGGAAAGTAGGGGCTCGAAAGAAGAATCAAAGTGTGCATGAGATTCGCAGAATTCATTCATTTAAAAAATCTATTGTTCAAAAAATATGTCAAAACATTTAATATAATGTTAATAATAAAGATTTTCGTTATCAGCTAATCACATCTGTTGTGTACAAATCTCATTGCTATGGATAAATTCTTTAATATTAATAAACGCGAATGCACCTCATCTCTGCTACTTTCTTCATCAAGCGACAAAACTCACAGACAAGAACTGATTTTCTTGAATTTCTTTGTCAAACTCGCAGGTGATCACCACATGACCAAAAGTTCGCTCTGGTCGGTTGTTACCACGGCATCGAGCAGAGAAGCAAGTTTCAATTGAATGCGATCTAGTCACCAAAACCAGTCTGACAACTATCATTTCTAGCCTCGCAGCCAATCCAGTGCCAACAAGGACATTCCAGTAGGAAATCCAGGTCCGTGTGATTGGCCTTTAGTCTTATTTCAGTTGGTACGAGAGATTTAAACACCTCCAGTCACTGAGATGAACAAATGTTACTGACACATACTTTGCGCGGCAAGAACGTGCTCAATACAAGGCAACATTTGATAATTTAAACGGGTATCTGATATTGTTGATCGCATCTTATAGAAGAGGAAAATAGAAAACACATTGAGCACTGCCAAAAATGTGAATATGTTGCAGTTGAGGTAGTATCAGAATCACTCAAGCACCTGAGCTTTTACTCAGAAAATCGATCTCCACTTGCTGAGTTGTTTAGAAAAAGAGCTAAACCACCAGCAGTAACAGAAGAATTCCAGTTTCCATGGCACCGCCTCCTTAATTTTCCTCAGTATAGTTTTAAATACTCATTTACTCAAAATATTGTATTCATTTGTAATGTATGACCAATTTATTCTGCAGCCACATAAGGGCAACATATGTGGGGGTGTTAATAACAAGAAATAGAGAATAAGGGGTGACCCTTTTCTTGAGGCACCCAAATGTCAACTTTCCTTCCACCTGGTACACCCTAGAATGCATTTTTACAGCCTAGCAAGGCTCTGGCGTAGGACTCGCGGCTAGTATAATCCTCCTTGGGACTCGTGTAGTGTTGTCTAAGTATGTGTGTGATTGTCCTTCCATCCATTTCATCTTATCAACATTCATCCTCAGCTTAGAAAATTGCAATTAGCCTAAAGTTGCAGAAAAGCGAAATAAAATACTCGTAAATCAAACCAATTAACAAGAAATGCATTGCCCCTCCCCTAGTCTCTTGAAACTTTCATCAGTTGTTCTACACGAAACTATAAAGTTAAGAATGATAGTTTTGAAGTTATATACAAGTATTATGTTGTAATAAAGTTTTGTACCAAACTGATATGCGAAAAGCAACCTTGATGACCGAGTGCATTGAGTGAACGACTCACCTTCTCTCCTCTGAATGTTCTGTTGCATACCCTGCAAGGGCATGAGTATTCGTTGCATCAGTTTAATTTCATCGTCCTGATTAATCGAAAGAGGTTGAAAAGCGATAAAATGAGAAATTAAAAGTAAATAACTTCACACACATGTTTTTTGTCAATTGCAAAATTTTCAAGAAGCAGCAAGTGGGGAAATATTACATAAATGAAAACTGTCATTAACTCAAAATATTTTATGTATAAAATTATAACATTGAAATTTATCCCAGAAAAAAAAATATAAATTATTTTAGCTTACCTCAGTGCACATGTTGTTTACTAGTCTAAGTGGCTGAGCGAGTGTTGAATATTCATATTGAGATTTGCACGTAGAAAGCTCAATACGCAGATGCATTTCAGGATAGGCCATTATTGTCTCAGTTGTTTCCCCAGTTAGGAGTATAGCTTCAATCTCGAAACATCTCTTTATTCCTCTTTGTTTTCTACGGAATTAACATTCAATCTCACTGGTTGCTGTGTCCAACAACATTTCAAATAATGAATTCTAAAATAGTATTTTGGGGCACCCTGAAAGAACTCGCCATTACCTATATATTACTTTGGCAATCGTTTCTGTCTATGAAATGACATCGGCTGAAGAGCATGTTGTTCAACAAATTTATCAGTTGCATGGAAGGTGTGCTCAATAAGAGAATGATGAAGTAGGATCGGTCAGTTTGTGCTCCGCTAGTTTTACTAAATTTAAAGTGTTTTATATGGCTATGGTGTTGAACAGTGTTACAAGCGTGCTTCAGTAAGTACTAAACTATATATTTATGTATAAAACATGAATTAATATCATGAGTGAAGTGGTATATTTGATACTTTTCTGCGTTTAATGAAATGTAAACAAGCAAGCGATGTCTAAAGTGTTGTAAAGCCAACTTTTTATACAGCGTACTAGGAGCACAGACTAATAAGTATCGACATGAGTATGAGTGTGTGCGTGGAATGTTCTAAAGCCGTACCAAGACATTACATCAAAAATACAGTGTTGTGACTGTTACAATTGGTTTCACATAAAATGTGTTAGTCTAAAGGAAACTGATGTAGAATATATGAAGTCCGTAAATCAAACATGGCGGTGCAAAAAATGCTCAAATACGAGGAGGATTAGCTTGCAAGATAATAACATGCCACTACCTTCGCATTCATCAACTCCATTAATATCAGATGTTTACAACATGTTACGGGATTTAAAGACAGAAGTAGAGAATTTGAGGAAGGGTAATGAGGAAACTGAGCGTGAGCTGGGAAAATCCCTAAACCTGGCACATGAGAAACTGGACGAGAATGCGAATTTTATGAAGAAACAATCTGAGAGTATCAGTGCTTGTCTAGCACAAATTCAGGAACTGAAGGAGGAGAATCTTCTCTTGAAAAAACAACTGAAGGAAACTCAGCAACAACTCGATGATTTCGATCAATATGGAAGAAGAAACACGCTTGAAATCTATGGTATTCCGGAGAAGAAAAATGAAGACTCGTATGAAATTGTAAAATGTGTGGGAAGGGCATTGGATATTGAGATGACAAATGATATGATAGATGTGTGTCATAGGTTAAGAAAACTACCGACTCAAAAAGCAGAGGTATAATTGTTAAATTTGTAAGGCGTGCAGACAGGGATAGGTTTCTGGAAAGGCGAAAGGTGAAGAGAAATTTAAATTGTATTCATTTAGGTTATGAAAGCAATGAGATGGTATATGTTAATCAGAATCTTAACCCATATAGAAGGAATATTTATAGTGAAGTTAGGAAACTTAAACGCGATATAAATTCCGCCTACCTATGGGTGGATAATTCAGGCACTATTAAACTGCGAAAGAATGACGGAGAGAAAATTGTATTTATATTGAGAACACTTGAAGATATATCTAACTTAAATTGATGTCCTTGCCACTAATTACTTCTAGATGACGACTATTGATAACATAACAGTTTATTATCAAAATGTAAGGGGGCTTAATACAAAGACTCAAGAATTCTATGTAAACAATATTGAAAATGGCTACGACATAGTTATTATTACAAAAACCTGGTTACATGAAGGTGTCTTTAGTAGTGAGTTGTTTAGTGATAATTATGAAATATATCGTCACGATAAGAAAAATCGAAATAGAGGAGGTGGGGTAATAATAGCAGTGAGGCAAAACAACATCTAGGAATGTTATTTTAGATGATAATTTCTATGTCTTATGTGTGAGAATGAATTTAAGAAATAAGGTATACTATATAGTAGCTGCGTATTTTACTCCTGCCTCAACGATTGATAATTATATGCATTTTTATAATTTGTTTGAGAATTATAATGAATTTCATAATGCCAACATTATTATTGTTGGTGATTTTTAATCTGCCAAAATTCTCTGATACGAGTTATAATCTGCAACTAGGTGGACCATGTTACAGAGCCCTAGATAACTTTTTGAGTCTATATGGCTTACGCTCATTAAACAACATACAAAATCATAATGATAGAACCCTGGATTTAATCTTAGCTAACGTGTATGATGATGTTACTATTAACAGAGAAGAACTCCCTCTTGTTAAGGAAGATGCACACTACCCAGCATTAGTAATAATTCTACATTTTGCGAAATCAACAAATATTATAGAAAATAACCCAGTCAGATCGTTGAATTTTAGAAAGGCAAACTTTCTTGGAATTTACGAAATGTTACGTGATGTAAACTGGGCACCTATTATTAGCATGGATAATGTAGATGATTCTGTAAAGTTCTTTAATGACAATATTAATTCAATACTTAATCTTACAGTACCAACAAAGAAAATCTATGCAAATGATAAATATCCTTGTTGGTTTACGCGAGAGATCATTGAAACACTTAAACTTAAAGAACGACATAGAAGGCGCATGAAATACGACAGCGAAAGTAGAATTATATATAAATATACTCGTAAAAAAAAAACACTCATAGATAAGGCATATAATATGTACCTAAGAGAAACAGAAGAAAGTATTGAGAATATTAGTAAATTATTCTGGAGTTACGTAAAAACCAGAAAAGGTAGAAATACTTATTCAAACCAAAGTATGATATATATGGATAATGTAATAGAAACAAATCAAGGTATAGTGGATAACTTTGCTTGTTACTTTATATCTGTCTATTCTGAGTTTCCAAGCACGTATGATGTAACAGAGCAAATGGAATTATGCGTATCTAATTCACTCTCAAACAACAAAATTACTGAACCGGAATACTGGGAGGCAATAAAAAAATTAAAACCCAAAAAATCTAGTGGGCCTGATGGAATCTCTCCATATTTACTTAAAGGGTGTGCTGAAGTGCTTAAAACGCCTCTGTGTTTAATATTTAATCTAATTATGAGGACGCAAACCTTTCCTACAATCTGGAAGCTAACAAGAATATGTCCTATCTTTAAATCAGGTGAAAATGCAAAAATTGAAAACTACAGACCGATTGCCATTCTGTGTGCTCCAGCAAAAGTGTGGGAACAAATTTTGTATTCAAGGATTTTTAAAAATGTTAGAAGCTATATAAGTAGCAATCAACATGGCTTTTATCCATGCCGATCCACTACAACTAACCTAGTAAATTTTGTCCAAGATGTCCACAATGCCTTTTATAATAGATCAAGTGTGCATTCAATTTATATTGATTTTGCTAAAGCATTTGATAGAATTAAACATAATCTTCTTTTACGTAAGTTATCAAGTTTTGGGTTCACAATCAATTTAATAAACTTATTCAAATCATAACTTCAGGGAAGAAAGCAATATGTAACATATAAACAATCAATATCTCGTGAGTATTATGTGAACTCTGGTGTGCTCCAAGGATCAAATCTCGGGCCTCTATTATTTATGTTGTTTATAAATGATTTGCCAACTTATGTTAAGTATTCAAAATGCCTTATTTACGCTGATGATGTAAAATTATATAAAGAGATTACTAGTGTAGAAGATACATTAAAACTTCAAGAAGATCTAAATGCATTATATGAGTGGAGTTGTATAAATGATCTTAGTTTTAACATAAAGAAGTGTTGCTTTATGCAGTTAACAAATAAGAGAAATACTATTCATTATACATACTCTGTAAATAGTCAATTGCTTCCTCAGGTGTACGTAGTAAAAGACCTTGGTGTTCTTATTGATTCTTCCTTGACGTTCAAACAGCATATCTCACATGCTGTTAATAACGCATACAAAATACTAGGCTTTGTTATTAGAAATACTAAGAATTTCAGAAGTATAAACTGTATAACAACCATATACAACAGTATTATAAGAAGTAGACTGGAATATGCTTCTATTATCTGGTCACCAATCTACAAATCGCATGAAAATACCGTGGAGAGAACACAGAAGAAATTTTTGAGGTATTTATATTATATAAAATATAAAAAGCCAGTACAATATAATGTGCCATATCAAAATTTGCTGCATGAATTTAAGTTTAAAAGCCTTTGTAATAGGCGGAAAATTCTGTATCACTTATACTTACATAAAACTGTAAACGGTATATTAGACAATAGTTATTTCCTCAGTCAACTACAATTCAATGCCAGAAAAAGTAATTTACGTGGGCGAAACTAACTGATTCCAAAAATTCCCAAAACTGAGAAATATAAAAGCAGCTCATTAAGTAGAATGTACGATTTGTATAATACGCTTTCAATGAATAACCAGGCCTTAGATTTATCATTGCCATTCAAACTATATTAAAAAAATGATTGAATTAGAATTATGACAAAAATACACTGTAATCATTCCGGTATCACTACTCTTCCCATTATTTTCCATTGTATTCTACAATTATATATCTATAGGTATTTTATGTATGTAATTATTGCACAAGTCTTTGTTCTTGTATGGTGAAAGACAAGAGAAAGGCTCAGATTGTTTAATTTCATTATTGATTATGTTATTGATTACTTGTATTATCAGTGGATGTATGTTTATATATTTGCTAATTGTATTGTTTTCTTTGGTTTTTTTTTTCCTGCCGTCTGTAATTGGAGGTTTACCTCTGTTGAGGGCAGTAAATAAATAAATCAATAAATATTATGGCATTTTCTTCTTTTCTTTAAGTTCCTGGGTTCGATAAAAGGTGGAGGCACATAGTGGTTCGGATCGCACTTTAAACTGTAGGTCCAGTCCCGATTGGCCTTACAGTGCATTAAGTGGACTTAAACACCAATTCAATCAATCAATCAAAATCTTATTTTCTTTGACAATAACTGTACAGCTTCAATAGCTGAAAGTGCACTTGAAATGCTTTGCTGTTTACTTTGCAGGCAAAGAACAGTGTTTCATTTTGTGAAACATTTCCATAGGCCAGAAGCCGTTCTGTTGCCCTTTTCTTTGTAAGTGAAAGAGCAGAGGCAAAAAGTCCATGTGGCTCTATTGTCCTCAAAATTAGTGAGACAAGAGCGAGCTGTCTTGTTTGGTTGATTTGGTGTTTTAAGTCCACTTTATGCACAGCAACGCTAATCGGGGCTGGACCTATAGTTTAAAGTAGGATCCGAAACACTTTGTACCAGCACAGGGTATCGAACCTGGGACCTCTTGATTACAAGAGATAGAAGTTTAAATTGGATGGAAGGCCACTACAAGAAGAGGATGTTATATCTTTTAGTGAAAGTTTAATGAATAATATACCATGTATTATTCTTATTTAACTGTGTGTTCGAAAGATGGAATACTGGTATGAGTACACGCACAGGTATGCTGAACCAGAGCAGCTAACTTTACACAAATATTGCGGGTACAAGATTGATAACAATAATGTCATTATGTATAATGTGTATACTTCTTTAGAAATTGGGGGAGGGTGGCGCAAAAGTGACTTTGTGCTGGACACTATTATGGCAAGCTGATGGACTCCACATTGTTGATATGCCCATTTCAGAAGAGAATCCCGAGTAATTTAACGCCTCTTTGTAAGCAAAGTTCCTGTGTGTAAACGTTTTGTAATCTTAAATGAAATAAATCGAATTACAAATTTGAGGAAAAAGAGGCCTAAAATATTCTCACACAGAATCATCAATGAATTCATGAAATTTTAATCACACAAATAATATTTTGCATCAAAATTAAATAATGTTGAAAATTAACATTGGGTCCTTTATAAGGGGGCCCATGCGAAATTTGTGGGAGCACGGCCCCCCTACCCCCCGGTTTTGGCGGCCCTGTGGTTCAGGGTCAAGGGAATCTGCCGCAAATAATAATACGTGCAGTCAGTCCTCTGCGAAGGAGACGCCGTCGAATTTTGGAACCGTTCGCCGTTGTGCTAACACTTGTGATGATGCTGTACGATCCGTCATTACCATGCCAAGGAGATGCCTGTAATCCCTCACTGTCGTCAGATTTTATGGCCCACTGCAGGATTTCCGATGTGTCCAGTTTCTTCAGTCCACTGCATCCACACTCGCATCGCTGTGGTGCTGTTATGTCCTGTACAAGCAGCAATGGCGCAGTACAAAAATTCATCCTGACTCACGCTGATAATTCGTCCCCGTACGAACGGTACCGTTTGTCTGTATTGCGCCCTTTCACGTTTACGAAGAATGGTGACTCCTGGAGGAACGTTTGCAGCTCACTGACCACGATACACTACTTGTCTGGCTCCTCAACAGCCGTATGCTAATTCACCTAACACCAGAGTTTAGGTGTCGCTGCTGGGCCCAAGCCTGGAAAATTTGAACTATTTTATTTCGTTAGTGTTCGCTTCCCCATGGTCTCCTCTCCATAGTCACCATACGATGTTGACCACCTGGAACTTTATAGCTATAGCATGTCTTTCTCTAACCCTCCACAAAGGAATTGCTGAAAGGCACCAACGCTTATGGGTCCCACACTGTATCTATTGCAATCTCCAAAACTTACATTTTTAATATTCGTGCGTATTTATAACAACGAAAAAATCGTAGTGAGTGCTTTGCAATTACTCTAGAACTATATGACTTCGGTACCTGGCTCCAGAGTTTGGTATTTCTTGATTGATGTATTTCACAATGGATTACGTTCGTAAACTAAGTCAATAAACTTTTTATTGTACACTTTCGTGACCGAAACAACGCAGCAAGTCAAACATAATTAGCGCACGGCAATGGATTTAGAGTCAATGAGATGATTGGTGAAACACGGAAGAGTAGCTCGGCGCCAATATAAGGGATATAACATTGATTTACATGATGTCGTTTGTTCAGCCATTTTCGACTGTCAGTGCATAAATTTTCGAACGAAATCGAATACAGTGTGATGATAGGCTGCTACATATTCCAGTGCCTGTAAATTTAGGTCCGACTGTCAAAATTGGATGAGGAATTCCCTTGTTCGACATTGCAATCAAACGAGAACATCTTGTCACTGTAATTTGTCAGTACTTACTTATCTTTGTAATTACTAACGATTCAAAAATATCCCTCTTTAAAAGAGTTATAAAACTTTCTTTTCTAATTTCATTTTCGAATCTCTCCAACAAACAAACTCACTTATAGTAAGGGCTGAGCCGATACCGATACCGATGTATCGGTATCGGCATCGGCATCGGTGAGTATCAGTTGATTTTCTTTTACTGATACCTAAGATTTTCAGTGGCTAGAAGAGCTGGCTGGCAAAGGCAACAGCCCGTCTCAACATTTGACCTTTTTAAAAGTTCGTTCACCCTTCCTTGTGACAGATTAGGAGATCAGCACAGGAAGTTCCATAGATTTTCCTAGAAATATTGGATAAAAACTCACCCTCCTGGGAAGCAGATGGCAAGATCAAATGCATGGGTGAGTGAAAGCTGAAACCAAACGTGTCCATGAAGGCATGTAACTGCTTAGTTAACTCTGTGGGAAATAACCATTCATTGCCAATTCTTGCTTGAAGATCGTGGTGGCAAGATAGGTGGCAGTTTTCAACCCCCAGCCGCACTAATGCCGGGTCAGGTAGTTGCGGAGTTCTTGGAAAAGAGGGATGAAGGTCACTGTGAAATTAACTTTGTTTTATCTACGTTCAAGCGCGAAGGGGAATCAGCAATTTATACTTATCTTTACTTCTGTCCTTCGTGTGACTGCCGGTATCGGCCAATGATGGCTCTTTATTTCCGCCTAAAGCCAGCCCCCGTAGAGCTACGACGCCAGGGTTCGAATCTCGGTCTGGACATGGATGTTTGGAAATGCCCATTCATCAATTTCATCACATCATCACTCATCCCCATCTTCGCAAATTAGCCAAAAGTGGCACAAAAGTGAAGTAAAGTAAAGCAAATCAATCATTCAATCAATCAATCTATAATTTCGGCCGAGATTAGATTGGGAACATACGGCTTTGAATGACAGTACTAAGAAAGATAAGTTAATCGGGACTGGACATACATTTTAAAGTGGAACCGAACCACTATGTGCCTCCACTGAGTATCGATCTATTGATTACAAGGCGACGGCGACACCATCGGAGAGGTCCCTATAAAGATGTATGTGCAGTGGTGTACATAAAATATTTATCAGGAACTATACTTTTCATCAAATGGACGTACTATCATTATTACTCTTATTCAACAAATATTCAATTTTTAATTTCTTTGACATAAATCTTCTTGCCATGACTGTTGTTTTTACACAAATTTTAGGGGTCTTAACTACACATAAGCTAGATGATGAATACTTGCTGTTTTATGTTTGATTTTATAGCGTCTTTAACTATTTATGTAATAACAATATTATTTAGTCAAGATAGAAAGAACAAAATAAGTATTAACGTTGTCTTTCCTCCGCTTCTTAGTCTGTAGTTACATACAACAATGCTCCATACACATCGGAAAAATTAAGTACTAATTAATTAATTGTCATAATATTACAAATAATTATATGAACGTATTAAATAGAATCAATTATATTATTATATATCTGAGACACTTGGCTCGGACTGGCTCCCCAAATTATATATTTCTAAATACGTACCCAGTTTTGGCCCCTTGCCCCCTCACCAGTTTTGGAACCCAATCCCCGTCACTGACCACAAGAAATATAATGGTTGTTCCAAAACACCTTTTAATTCAGAGGTTTTAAGCAAATTTCTGATATGCAATTATGATGTGGGATGTGCGGGAACTAGGGATGGACGATATCGGAAATGATATTGCGATATATCGTGAAGAAAATATCGTCACAGACGATACGATATCGTGATATCACCGATATATTGTCTCCATGACATATATCGCCAACACGGTATATATCGCCAACACGGTATATATCGCCAAATATCGTGACGATATATCGCCGACACCATATATATCGCCAAATATCGTGACGATATATTGCCGACACGATATATATCGCCAAAATATCATGACGACATATTGTTTAGTTGATATTGCCTGGACGATATTTTTCAATATCACGATATATCGTCTGGACGATATATCGCCCAATACTAGTGGGAACTTTTGTACAATATGAAATTCAATTAGTTACTAATATTTTGCGTTTATATCCCTTTCTGTACTATATTAAAATATAGAAGCAAACCAGTGCTCTGAGGTGGCTACAAACATCAACTCGAAATCTCTAAATTTATTAATTCTAAATTACTGATTCTATATTCAAGTCCATATTACTAATTTGGCTAAAGTTGGATATGTTGCTGAGAACATTTCGAACGACTTATTCGCATTTTCCATCTCCACATTATTGCCTGTCAATCAGGGGTGCCCATCCTTCCCAATGCCTATGACGCACTCCCCCCCCCCCCCAAGGTAGACTATTCCAATGCCACTTTTTGACGAATTATTTACTCAAATTATTTTGGTCCTACAAAATTTGCTGAACAATATAATACAGACATAATTAAGCAATATATGTTTACTTTAAGTATTGTTTACAATAAAGACATTGTCATGTATATTGCATATTACTTTGACATTGATTGAAATAACATTTTACTTAAATCATAATAACTTCTGACGTTGCCAAGTTGTTGCAGCAAATTTATTGATAATTTCCTCAGGTTCACGTCATTGTTATTGTACTGAACTTTATTCTTAACAGTTTGTCTGCTTGACTAACCTTGTATTAATGCGAACAGCACGCCCCCCATTTTTCAAACCGATTCTAAAGACATAAGAGGTGGTGTTTCATTTTAACACCATCGCAGCGATCACCCACAGGTAGGTAGAAAGACTGTACATAATAACCATTTTCAATAACAAGTCAAACGACACGATCACCCCCGTTTTTGTGTAAAAATATGTAGAATATTAGCTAAACTATAAAATTTCGTCCCCCCCCCCAAAAATACAAAAGGGGGAATCCCAGAAAAATGCCCTTCAACGGCATACATTCGGAGATATGCGCTACTGTCCCGGTTCATTAAATTATACCGGAACGTCAACTGCACGAAATATTTACCGGATTCCCCCCTTTATCCTTGTTCTTTATTCTTTATTTGTAATTTCCATTTCTTTTACATGATCAGGATGGTCCCCCCCCAAAAAAAAACATGATGCCGACGCGTCATAAATCCCCCCTGTGGGCACCCCTACTGTCAATAATAAGATAATATAATTATCAGAAAATGGAGAAATAAAATGAGATGAAAGTGAATTATAGAAAACGAATATGGAAAGGAAACAATTGTACAAATAATAGCACAAAACAAAATTTTATAATAAAAGAAAAACAGGATTAGAGTTAGATGCTGAATAATAAGAGTAGATTGATTTTGTGTTTTAAGTCCACTTTATGCACTGTAAGGCTAATCGGGATTGGATCTACAGTTTAAAGTGGGATCCGAACCATTATGTGCCTCCACCGGATTCGAACCCGGGACCCCTTGATTACAAGGAGACGACGCAGCCACTAAGCAATCGGGGAGGCTCGTAAGAGTAGAGAAAAAGAGCGAGGAAGGAGAATATGTGAGACAAGAGAAGATCAAAAGTGAATTGATATCCTCAAATTATGGCAGAGAGAAAATCAAAATACGAGAAATGACGAAAAATGGAGGGAAGAAAGGAAATAATAACGAAATGAGAAGAGAACCGCTGAGAATAAGTAATACGAACAGATAAAGGAAACGTTATGGAAGAGAAGAGAAGAGAAGGGAAGATAATATAATATTATGGAAAGAACGATAATAGTAGAAAATCCAGGAGAATAGAACAGGTGGACAATGGAAGGGAAATGGGGAGGAGAGAATGAAAGGATCAGCGAAGAGGATAAGATAAGAGAAAAGAAAGGAAAGGAATAGAAGGAGAGGGAAGATGGAAAATTAAATGAGAGAGATGAGAGCAGAAGGGCAGAGAAGAAAATGGATAATATGAAGGAAGGAACGAACCATGGAAGAGAAAAGAAATAATGCAAGATACGACAACAGACGGAAATAGAGGAGAAGGGAAACGAACGTAAGAAAATAGAAGGAAAAAATAAGAATCTGGAAGAAAATATTAAGTAAATGAAAGGAAGAACAGGGGAAGGAATAAGAAATGTATGGAGAAAGAAAGCAAGAGAAAGAGGAAGAGGAGGAGGAAAACTAGAGGTGCATTACTATCCAATTACCTTTAATCCCATTCATTATGACTGCTTTCTTCCTGATTGCGTTTTCCTTCACCCAAAACTGTTATAACTAGTTCTTAACTACACCGAGTAAATAATCTTCGTGCAGCGACACCTCTTGCACACTGTCCACATGCACTCAAGGACTGACTAAGTCGACCTCTACGCAGTCCATGCAGAACAAAGAGACTGCTGTTATGAATCACTCTTGTTTTCATTCCATTCCGATTGCTGGAGAACAAAAGGTAGCGATTGACGTATTCACTGAAATCCTAAATGTTTCACTTCTCATGCTGTCTTGAAAAAGGAGGGGGATGTGAGCTACGTTGATTAGTATAGTTTTAATTTATTTCTTAAAATAACTGAGTTGCAGTCAAGGATTGCGCTGCAGGTTGTGCTAAGGAGCCCGAATTTTAGATGATGTCAAAACAATGCATAATTGAGATGTTGGAGAAAGTATAGCTACACACACACACCTAGTGGCAGATTTAAAGGGGGTGACAGGCAATTGCCACCCATTTTTTTCCAGTCCATCCCACACACTATTGGGACTGTGGTGTGCTAAACCTTGTCTACCAAGAAACAGTATACTGTCCTTACCCCCACTTTTGGCATCCAATCGCTGTTCTACACGCAGAACTCATAATAGAAAAAGATGGACTTTATAAACTGGCAAAGTTAAATCTGTAATTTTGGTTTCTTTGAAATGGTCGTGTCTGATCTGTTTAACTGATGCTTTTTTGGGTGCATCAAACAAGACTGAAGTTAAAAAACACCATTTTAATATTTTGTTCTCTTACTTTGATACAGCAGAAGTGCATAACAGGTGGACAATTTATGTTACAGGAGTCAAAAGAAATTACTTTTTTTTAATCGACACGTTTTTGGAATCCATCCATGTACATTTGAAGGCTTAAAAATAAATTTTATTGTCAAACAAGTAGTGGTGTTATTGGAAGAGTAGGTATAGTTTAAAGTGAGATGTGAACCACTATATGCCTCCACCGGGTATCGAACCCGAGACGCGTTGGTTACAAGGCTAGCGTTACCAATACGCCATCGGAGAGGCTATTTATGTAATCAATATGCATATATCAATTTTACACAATCTCTATGCATCCTAAACATGTGCTTCTTAGTGTATGCAATGTGTGTTTCCGAGAATACTTATACGCATAGTAGCTTTTAGGGATTTCAGCCAAGGTTGTTAAAGGTCCAAGAAGCAAGAACCCTTAAAGTCTAATGGGTCCTATTGGGTTCTGCTACAGGACCGGAACCTTCTTTCTCGCACAATTTAAATTCGGTAAAAGTTGCGAAATGTTTCATTGAAAAAGGTCCCTCGACCGAATTTAAATTCATCCGGAAAAGAAGGGTTCCTGGACCGTATTTAAATTTATCCGGGAAAAAATGTTCTGGGATCGTATTTAAAATGTTCCGGAAAAAAGGTTTCTGGACCGAATTTAAATTCAGCCGGAAAAAAGGTTCCTGAACCAAATTGAAATACTTTAAACATAAAAATGTTCTTTACGGTCTAGAAGTCCTTTACACTTGCTGATTTTCTCTCCCGGGCGTCGATTAAATTTATTTACAATTCCTAGACCTTTAACAACCCTGTGATTGTTCTAATCATATTATAACATAATATTATCAATTGTAAAATATTCAAATTTATTAATATTATATTTATATTGGTAAAAAGGCGTGTTATGGATGTTGATGTAACAGGTCGTATTCATTACCTAGCTTACGTATAGCTAAGGTTGGAAAAAATTGTAAAAAAGAAACAACCACCCTGGCAAGGAAATTAATGTCAAATAGATAAAGGATTGAATATTAAATATCAAAATAGGATATTAGATCCAGTTGACGGAAATTTTAGTTCCTGGTAATACCATATGCATATTATTGTAAGTAATAAATAAATAAACGACAGATCTTGCATAAATCTTCTTTGGAACTGTCATCGGAAATTGTATGATCCCAATATAATCCTCGACTTTCAAAATGCCAATTTCCTTTGGAGATGCCAGGAATGTGTTGCAGCAGAGGGACATCATTTTCAACACCTTCTGTAGTCAAGGTTAGTACACAATATGAAAACTGTAATTTTAATAGGAGACTCTAGCGACTGTCGCGGACCCCGTTTACCGGGAAAGACAAGCGCTGATGCCTGGCCGCTTGCCGCAGAGTCTCGTAGCGAATGTCAGGGAATGCTGTGTTTATACGGAGGTGTTTCTGAAATATCTTCTTGTAACAGTTGTCAATGAGCATGTTGTTCTTCATTTCCTGCTTCCGAAATGGTTTAATATCACATCGATATTTTTTTTCTCGGTCATTAACAAACCATGCCACTGCTATATCTTACCTAGTCAGCGACATATTTTTCACTTTTAGCTGGTTTAACCGCAGGCCGCTATCTTATCCAGAATTGCACTTGTCTTGTAACGCCATGCTTCCCTTAAAATTGTTTCTTTGTTAATAAAAATTATGTATATTTTCTCTTCCTGTTCTACACAATCACCAAATCTGCATGAAATGTTTTTGTGTAATGTAGTGTATACTCTAAAATTTGTCATAAGATTTTTTTAGAACATTTACATGGCCGTTCTTTAAGGAGAAAATAATAAAAGAAATGTATCGTTGTAAATCGGTCCTTAGTCTAGACTTAAGCAGGTATTTTCTACTGCTCTCATTTTCGAAGGCTTTATTTCAACATTTAAGGATATTTCTCAAAGGAATTTTGTCTCAAACTTGGATATCAGTCTGAAATATATTGTGTTCTAGTATTATCCTTTTCAGCGTTGAAGTCGGGAAAATTGTACACTCTGTTTTCACTTTTAGTAATATCGTTAAATGGTTTAAAGATGTTCCAAATTGGAGATATTTCCAGTGCGTTGGTTCTACTGCGTTGGAGGTGGAACAGTTGATTTCTCGGTTGTAACTTATTTGAGGAGACGAATAAATCCAGATCCGTGACAGGAAGAATGGAAATTCAATGTGATTATTTATGATTTTATGGATGAAATGTGAATAAAAATGGTTATAAACAGCTTTTTCCTGCTGAATTACTCGTGGCAATATCGTTCTTAACAATGATACATTCGATTTCGAAATCCATAACCTTTTTTAAAATTCGGACGATTAACTCCAAGGCTATGTGTAAAATGTATGGAGTTCACCAAAAGTCTTAGAACAATAACATTTTACACTAGGCAACCAAACTTACACTAAGCGTTTGTGGGGTGCTTCAAGAGTTAAACTCAACTTTAGGGTTGCCACATGCACAAAATATATGTGTGAGTAGTGTAATTGATGATACAACCAGTGCGAGAAAGTATGAACCCCCCTCAGGCAGATTTGGCTACACTTAAAACTTGCTCAACATGCCCATATGAGCTTTTTGCTCAAGTGTGGTACTCCGTCTAATCCAAGATGTTTGTAAAAATGCCCTCGGGAATTTCTTGAGAAAGTATGACCCCCCTCAGATTGTTTTGTTTACACTTACAAAAAGCATTTTTGTTAGATTGTTGTTTATAAGAGTAGTGCAGGTCAGACAGTTCAAAGCCATCAATTGGGGTTCATATTTTCTCTCCATGTTCCCCATCTTATTTATTGCGCTGATGATGTTTCACAGCGAAGAAAACAGCACCAAAACCTCAAAAACTTATTTTGATGTATTGACTGATTTGTTGTATTGATGATATTACTGGGATGAGAAATGATGAACCCCCCTCAGGCAGATTTGCCTACACTTAAAACTTGCTCAACATGCCCATATGAGTTTTTTTTGCTCAAGTGTGGTACTCTGTCTAATCCAAGATTTTTGTAAAAAAAAATGCTTTTGGGAAGTTCCCGTGAAATGATGAGCCCCCCTCAGATTGATTTGGCTACACTTATAAAAGGCACTTCTGTGAGATTGTTGTCCATAAATTTGTTAAAAATATGCCCTTTTTGATATTTTTTTTGCCCACACCTAAAACTAAGCCAAATGTATTAACACACACACACACACACACACACACAGCACACTGCTGAACCTAACTGATATTTTTTATTAAGTATAGAGTTTTGATTTGAACCCCAAGAAATTTTATATAAATACCAAAGCCAAAAATATTAACACACATACACACACACACACACTAAGTATACAAAACACACTGCTGAACCCAACTGATATTTTTTATTAAGCATAGAATTTTGATTTGAATCCCAAGAAATATATATAATAAACCAACAACAAAAATGCCAAATCAAAAATATTGTAATCAATGCAATGAGAATATATCCAGCCCCAATTGGGTTAAGCACCAAAAGAATTGTAATCCAGATAAAAGCAGAATTCTCACAAAAATATGCCCAAAATGCCATAGAAAATATAACATGAAATATTTCTCTTATACTTGTTCTGCACAGTCATCAACATTTCCAAACAAAATTGATTGGAAATATTTGTGTGATTGCCCTGTATAACTTAGATTGCAAGGCCATATTTTGTAATTTTCTAGACCAGATTGAAAATATTGAGAATCTAATTTTGAAATCAGGAATAAGAGATTCAGACCTAATATATTTTGCAACATTTCTTCTATCAAAAAATGACATGTAGCTATTACTCCAAGAATATGTGAATATTGCTCCTACCCAAAAAACTGTGCACAAGACCCAAACTGAACAATCCCTGTTGTGGAAATTGGTACTCACAACAAAATCCAACCCAGAATATATGAATCCTGTGTTTGTAGTTATAAATTCAAATATGTCAAAATAACATATAACAATATTATGATTGAGTTTGAAGTCTGATCAAAGGGCATATATAAATTGTATATGCATTTGTGAACCAAGTAATTGTTCCTGAAACCCAACAATTCTCTTATGTGTGAATTCAACTTTTCCCAAATATCCCAGATTCAGGAATCATACAATTCTGGCATATCTATTATCATAGATTTATCAACATGACTACTGTATATTCTTAATTTTAATAGCATCTGGAATTTGATCATAATCTACATATATACTCTGCTCATCCATGTTGAAATTGCCGGGTGTGCAGGGCTTATTGTAAAGGCCTGGATCCTTGAATTTCTTACCCTGTTGCATGTTGCTTGGGGGCTGATCGATCTCAACAAATTCTATATTGAAACTGCCGGGTGTGCAGGGCTTATTGTACAGGCCGGGATTCTTTAATTTCATATCATGTTGCATGTTGCTTGCAGGTTGATAAATCTCAACAAATTCTATATTGAAACTGCCGGGTGTGCAGGGCTTATTGTACAGGCCGGGATTTTTGGATCTTCTACCCTGTTGCATGTTGCTTGTAGGTTGAATTCATGTCCACTGTCAAGCAACCACCTGAACTCTGTTTCATTCCTAACTGCAAACAGATCATATTCACGACAAGTCAGAAAAAAAAACAAGCCTGAAATCACACAGCAGTGAATCTGATTTTATGTATTTTGAGAGGTTCCTCCTGTCAAAAAACATTCCTACATTAACTGCTCTATAGATATGTTAAGATTTGAAGGTTGCAGAAAATTGCACCTCAAAGGTTCAAAATATCTTAAATCATGAAATTTTATCTTCTGGCTCAGCAGATACAGAATAATCTTATTTGCATTGATAACACTTGTGATATATTTTCCTCCCCTAACAAAATCCACACCAGAAAACACCAAACCTGTATCTGTAATTACAAATTCAAAATCATCATAAGATTTCAAATGAATATCACAATTTAAATGTTTACAGTTCTCAGATATGTTAAATGGGATATTAAAACAATACAGTGCTTCAAAATATTTTGTTGTGAACCAGTAATTTTTTCTGTAACAATCATAAAAACCTACAAAGAGCCCAACAATTCTCCTGTGTAGCAGATATATGTATTGTTCCTTCCTTCCCAACAATCCCAGATGCATGCATCCAAATTCACGGCCACAGTCAAGCACCCACCTGAATTCTGTCTCATTTCTAACAGCAAACACATCATATTCACATAAATTGGAAAATACAAGCTTGAACCTATCTACAAGTGATTCTGATTTTACATATTGTGACAAGTTCCTTCTGTCAAAAAACATAGTGCAATCAGTGCTGTATGTTATCCCTCTAGGACAATCACACATTCAAAAATGCAATGCTGTAATTTTTTAAGGGCATGTTCAACACTATGCCTGAGGATATTGTTCCTCTGCTGCTGATAATCTCTGTTTATTTCCAAATCCCACTGCCGGGGATACATGTTTGATTGTTTGCATTGCGGGATTGATTCCCACTGTACCAACCTATGTATGTATTATTGGGAGTTTAGATAATTGTTTCCCCGCACCTGCATGTTTCATTCCAAGAGGTTTTGTCTAGGCACAGTGCAAGGCACTTACTGCTGCAATTTCTGAATTTTTGCCTCAGAAACATACGTTGAAACGTTTATATAGGAACAATGGTGGAAAATATCAGAATCAGATTATCTGGATTCTCTGAGTATGACCTGTTTGCAGTTTGCAATGAAACAGAGATGCAATGGGTGCTTGACAGTGCCTTGCCCTTTCACTACCTGTGCCTCAAACATATAAGCAAGATTGAAAAAATTGTTTACAACAAGTGTGGCAGAATTGCTGGATTTTTTGTGAATTTTTACACAGATAATTATGGTTATTATTTCATGCTTAAAATATTCAATAATCATTGGTTGAGTAATTGCTATAATTTGTTTGCAGAGCATAGGATGAATATTGTTTCATACCCAAACTTGAATTGGATGCATTACAAATTCAGGATATCTACAAATCATAATATTGAATTTGTTACAACAGACAGTGGCCACTTGTACAGTGGGGATGATTTTGATCCTGATTGTGTGTGGTACTCTAAGCATATATACTTGAATGAGATTATTATGTATTTCATAAGAGAAAAATTCAAACACTGTGACTCTGATTGCATTGCAAAGATTCTAGGTGGGAGCAATCTCAGCGGAACATGCAATTGTGGGAAACAATTATCTAGATTAAAAATTTAATTTCAGATAGAGCAGAACAACAGAGAGAGAGCAGAAACAGCAGGGAAAGCAGAGCAGTGGGAGAAAAAATTGAATCAAAGGTATGGAATTTTTTGACAGAAGATCTATTTACAAATATATAAAATCAGAATCACTTGTTGGGGATTTCAGGCATAGGTTCTCTGGACTCTCTGAGCATGACCTGTTCTCTGTGCAGAATGAAACTGAGATGCAGTGAGTGCTTTCAAGTGATTTTGCTTTTCACTACCTGTCCCTGAAATCCCTGACAAGATTTGAAATATCCATGTTCAATACATGCAAAAGAATTGTTGGATTTTTTGTGCATTATTCTGTAGAGTGTTATTATTGGCATTGTGGATTTGCAATGAAT